>NC_135233.1:70922500-72122500 GCF_051348905.1 Ranitomeya variabilis
TGTTGTCGCCGCCGGGTGCTCCACGTTGTTGTCGCCGCCGGGTGCTCCACGTTGTTGTCGCCGCCGGGTGCTCCACGTTGTTGTCGCCGCCGGGTGCTCCACGTTGTTGTCGCCGCCGGGTGCTCCACGTTGTTGTCGCCGCCGGGTGCTCCACGTTGTTGTCGCCGCCGGGTGCTCCACGTTGTTGTCGCCGCCGGGTGCTCCACGTTGTTGTCGCCGCCGGGTGCTCCACGTTGTTGTCGCCGCCGCTGCCGGGTGCTCCACGTTGTTGTCGCCGCCGCTGCCGGGTGCTCCACGTTGTTGTCGCCGCCGCTGCCGGGTGCTCCACGTTGTTGTCGCCGCCGCTGCCGGGTGCTCCACGTTGTTGTCGCTGCCGGGTGCTCCACGTTGTTGTCGCCGCCGCTGCCGGGTGCTCCACGTTGTTGTCGCCGCCGCTGCCGGGTGCTCCACGTTGTTGTCGCCGCCATCGGGGCCGCTGGGTGCTCCACATTGTTGTTGTCGCCGCCGCTGGGTGCTCCACATTGTTGTTGTCGCCGCCGCTGGGTGCTCCACGTTTTTGTCGCCGCTGCTGGGTGCTCCACGTTGTTGACGCCGCTGCTGGGTGCTCCACGTTGTTGACGTCGCTGCTGGGTGCTCCACGTTGTTGACGTCGCTGCTGGGTGCTCCACGTTGTTGACGTCGCTGCTGGGTGCTCCACGTTGTTGTCGCAGCCGCCGGGGCTGCCGGGTGCTCCACGTTGTTGGTTTTGCGATAACCTTTCTGGATTTCTCTTGACAGGGAGACAAAGATGAGATGAGGACAATCCCGGTCCCATCACACCGGTACACCCCGCTGAAAGAAAACTGGATGAAGATCTTTACTCCGATCGTAGAAAACTTACAGCTTCAAGTGCGGTTTAACCTGAAAACCAGAAATGTGGAAATTCGGGTGAGAGCCGGGGGGGCGATAGTCATTTAATGTTCTGTTCTTTAATCCGATATCTGATAATCCAGAATTATCCTTCCTTTCCAGTCCTAGTCGGGCTGTGGTTGTAGATAAAGGGCTGGTAGTAGATCTGGTCTCTGTAACTCCGGACCCCTTGGTTGTTGGTTGTCTGCCTGCTCTGTGTCGGCTGGATGTGTGGATGCAGTGCCCACCTGATCTGCATCAGACAAGAAGCGGAGACATCTTAGTGCATCCGGTCGCTCGACCTCTGCGGCCTGTGATTGGCTGCAGCGTTAAAGTGACTTGTAAGAAAAACATCCAATGACGAGCTGCTCAAGTCTCCTGCATGCTGCAGCCAATTGCAGGCCACAGTGTTATACTCCTTTAACCCTGTGTATGATGAGTGTAAATGGTCTCATTATTATTTCCCTTTTCCGTTCGCTCCCCAGACTTGTAAAGAGACGACAGATGTCGGCGCCTTAACGAAAGCAGCGGATTTTGTGAAGGCTTTTATCCTGGGCTTCCAGGTGGAGGTGAGAGGTCTCTTGTGTCCCGCTGGAATTGTATATGATCTGTGCGCTCAGTTTAGGGAAGGCCAAACATGAGGAAGGAAACCTGCTGTGCACAGCGCGCTCACCCCCATAAGCTTTACACAGCGGTGGTGACGCGGCTCCGAATTTGGGGCTTTGGTTAAATTGAGAGGAATGAGGCCCGAACTTATAAAGACTGATAGTGGTGGTTGCAAAGAGCACACACTGTACAGCCGGCCTGGGCCAGTTTGGGCTCTGCGTACCAAGCCTGGCATCCAGCTGGAAAGGACATTGTGGGAAGAGCTGCTCTTAGCCAATCAGCAGTGCTGAAATCTCTCATGCTGAGATAGGTTAATTGCATTGTAACTCCGCTGGTTATCGAGTGTCATTTTTCTAATACTTTTGATACCACTGTTAGATAAGTCTCACTATTTTGTCAAACCCAACTTTTCTCTATTGGCTTGAAGAGTAACTGTCGTATTGTGAAATATAGTTTTATTAGATAAATCGGTTTCTTTTTTTTATCCAGGACTGATCATTTATTCTCATTTCGGGGGTAAAATCTGTCTTTAGTGAGTACAGACCTTCCCATTCCTTAGATGACGGTTGGTGGCTCATAAAGTTCCATGATAAGTGTAACTTGCAGAACGTCTGTCGGCCTCCAGCTCCTACTTCTTCTCCATAGAATCTTAAAAGCACCAACTGCCGTCTCCTAGTTCAGCGGTGGGAATATCTGTCCTCACTAAATAGAGTCCAGGAGGAGAAATAATCGGGTTTCTCTGAGATCTGTTACAGACTCGCTTTATTTTAGTTTTATTTAATTTTTATTAAATAAAAATGTTTTTTTCTTTAATCTTCACTTCTGCCTCTGGAGGTGAGGTCAGGACCTGTGTGCAATCTGTGGGTGCGGGTGACTTGTTCCACTGATTAGCATTGAGCTGTAATGGATGATTGGGACAGATGTACGACCCCTGCAGACTGCGCTCATGTGCAGGACTGACCCCGATAATGGCTGTTAAGCCACTGAATGTATTCCGCGGCTCTGGTTATATGATTATTAATGCACGCCGTCTCTTCCAGGATGCGCTGGCTTTGGTTCGACTCGATGATCTTTTCTTAGAAAGTTTTGAAGTCACAGATGGTGAGTTGTACAACGTTACTTATTCAGCCGGTGGGGAGTAGTCGTACATCTATGTGGACACGTAGCATTGGCCCAACCGGCCTGTAAATATGCATGTGGATTAGAGTTAGGCTGTCTGTCTGCACACGTTCCAAATTTTTCACTTTTTTTTTTCATGTTTTTTCGCTATAAAAACACGATAAAACCGCAAAAAAACACATCCTATTAATAAAATGCAATCCGTAATTTTTGTGTTGCGTCTTTTTCCGCGGAAAAAAAAAAAGCATTGTGGTAAAAAAAAAATGCAGCTTTTTCATTAATTTTGCTTATTTTTCATGGATTTTCCGCTATTTAATGCATTGGGAAGCTCCGGGAAAAAAAGGCGAAAAATCAGCACAAAAACATGTTAAAAACGCATGCTGATTTCCTGCGGAAAAAGTCCGGTTTTGTTCAGGAAATTTCTGCAAAGAATCCTGACGTGTGCACATAGCCTAAGGGATTGTCCACGGAAGGCAATGTTTTTTTTTGTTTAATTTTCCCCTTAAATACATATATTTGGGGCTAAAAAAATTATTTTCGATTTTATAAAAAAATGTGCACTCTTTGGCTTTTACGGTCTGTTTCCCTGCTTATTAAACATTGGTCTGTGGCCATAAATCAGCTGAGAAGAGCTCAGGAAGAGACAGATAAGAGTTAGAAACTCTCCCACTGGACCGTCAGCAGGAACTCGCTGAAGGATTCTCAGTTTACTTATTCTGCAGCCAGCCATAGACATAATACAATTATAATTGAATTTCATTAACAATGTTGCGTCAGTTGCCTCATAGCCGCCATGCTGTACTGTCTATGGCTGGCTGCTGAATAAGTAAACTGAGAATCCTTCAGGGAGCTCCTGCTGACGGGCCAGTGGGAGAGTTTCTAACTCTTATCTGTCGCTTTCTGAGCTCCTCTCAGCTGATTCCTTCTCCGCTCTCCCAGGGTTTGAGATTTTTTCACCCTTTTTTTTTTCTCTCCCGTTTAGTCAAGCCACTGAAGGGAGACCATCTTTCTCGCGCTATTGGAAGAATAGCTGGAAAAGGAGGAAAGACCAAGTTCACCATTGAGAATGTTACGAGGAGCCGGATCGTCCTTGCAGACTCGTGAGTATATGCCGCAGGGTCCCATCGGGCCTTTCTGACCCTACTGGACCTGGTTCTGCTGCCAATCAGGACCATAATCATAACAATTTATGTGGTGTTTTATTGTTTTTTTTCTTTTCTTTTTTTTGGGGTAGAAAAATACATATTCTGGGATCATTTCAAAACATCAAGATGGCGAGAACAGCGATCTGTAACCTGATTCTGGGTAAGTAGCTGCCACTACAAACCTGGCAGCTGGTGATGACCACCGCCACCTCTCATGGCTGTAATGCAGACTTGGTCTTTGGGTGGTTTGCTCTTTTCCAAGGATAACCACATTCCTGGGCTTTAAAGTGAGTCTGCCAGCACAAGGACTGTTCAAACCAAGCACTGGCACTCAGTGCACGCGTGGGGCCGCTCATTGCACCTTCCCACCTACTTGGTTTCCATCGGGCTCCAATAAAGCCAGAGCTGTGAATGAAAGAAGAGGAGAGCAGAGATGGAAAACAAGCAGGTGTGAAGGGCGCTGACCTGTTAGGCCACAACAAGGGTACACCGGGCATCTGTGCTCGGTTTGAGCAGTCATATTGTGCCAACAGATTCCTTTTAACTATTCCAGACCAAATATGCCCCCTCCAGAGAAGGCGGAGTAGATGCCAGTGACAAGTATTTCTAGCAGGGCTGTGGACCCGGTAAGCCAGACCACCGACTCCGGCTCCACAGCTCTAGGGCCATTGTCACTTCTATCTAGGAAATGCCGCCAATGACAGAAAACGCTCATTTTGGAGGTTGAGGTCCCTCTCGATGTAACGCATTCATGTAGCATCTGCCTCACGGGGTTTTTAGCTTCCTCTGAATTAACCTGTTAGTTATAGGTGGAATTTGTGGACACCCTTAGCCCTCTGTATAAGGTAATGTGGTTTTGATCAGTTTGTTAAACCTGCACCTCAAGTCACTTAGAAACCATCTTGTGTCCCCGAAATAAGACCTCGCTGTAAGCCGGGCACAAGGTGGAATAGTAGTGAGTAGAGTTGGGGAAAAATAGTTTGGAGGACACTTGTCCAGTAGCCATGTTTGTATCTGTGGGCACCAGCCCAGAGCACTGCGACCCTTCTGGTGGCATAGACACCTCTTCTGATTACCAGGCCCGGGTCATTGTTTGGGTGAGACACATACATGATGTTGTGCCAGGCCTAGTAGTCTGAAGAGGAGCCTGGGATGCTGGCAGGTAAGACGAGGTTCACAGAGCTCTGGCTCGGTGGCCTGCCGCTACATGGGCAACATGCGGGCTCAGTGGTTAGAGCTGTTGCTTTGCAGCGATGGCGTCCTGGGTTCAGATCCCACCAGGGACAACATCTGCAAAGGGTTAGTTTGTTCTCCTCGTGTTCGTATGGGTTTCCTCCGGGTTCTTCCAAAGAGACACTGATAGGGAATGTAGATTATGAGCCTCAGTGGGGACAGTGATGTATATAAATCTGAGGAATATGATGGAGCTATATAAGCAAGTAAAATAATAAAATATAAGTAGATCTTGGCTATTGTAGATGTTTAGGAGTCTCCATTCTGATATCACACGGTCTGTCCTCCTTCAGAAAACTCCATATATATATTATTGGGGGACCCCAGCAAAACATAGAAAATTTCCTATTTGAGATTCCATCGTCACAATTCCTGAAGTTTTCATTTATCTGATTTTATAATTTTTTGTGTCTTTTTTTTTTTTGTCTAATTTTCTTATCCCAATAGGAAGCCCAATATCCAAAGTCTACGGAAATATTCGTGCAGTGGCAAGCAGAGCGGCCGATCGGTTTTAACCCTATAATGAACCTACCATCATACAGCAAACTCTCACCCCATCGATGTTCCTTACAGTTTTGACTGCATTCGGCTGGGATAACGGGGAGGTGCCCCCGTAATGGGTGAAGACCTCTTATCCTGATTGGATTTCCATCTTCATGAGAAATAATTCTATATTCTATTAAGGGAATATATCAGAATCTACAAGCGGAAATGAAACTTGTATTTACAGACCGGGTCGTGTAATGCACACTCATCTCAGGAGTTTATGGACTGTGGTCTTCATTTATGGAGTACTGAACAGGTTTACATGCCAAATACTGCAGGTAGTGGCCCCGGTGGGTTTGATCATTGACAACCTTAATATCCAGAAAAGATCCAATAAATTATTTACAGGTTTCTCTTTCTCTATATATTATACAGATTGTGTGTCACCACCATACTCTGCAGCGCAGTACAGGGATTGTTATTCACATCAAGCTTTGTCCCCAGTGACTCAGGGTCATTTCCTTATCCCAAATCTTAGGTCTTTGGAGGAAATCTGCAGCAGGAGAACATATGGGCTAACGTGTTACTTTTGGGTAAATTTAGAACTTGTACTATGAAACTGCAAGTAGAACGGTCTTAACCCCTTAGTGACCGTGCACACCTGATAAGGTGCACTCACGAAAACGGTGTAACCAAATGTATCTAATGGGTGCGGAAAATCTGCAACGTCAAAGCTCCCCAAATCCTCAGCATGGAAATGGTTATTGAATGACGATCACCAGTGTTGTCAGTCACCAGTGATATAGGTGGGGCGTGTAAAACCAGTGAGTGTAGTGGTGCACCGAGCCTCTTGTCACACCCAGGGTCCCCAAGCTCTCTGATTAGCATAGTTGCTTAATCTTCCATTGTCCCTATACCCTGATGGCACCGTACAGAGAGTATCTGCCTCTAGGCACAGGAAGCCTACGGAAGAAAAAGGCAGAACCTCTCAGTACACCACGGTGTTGTTTCCTGTGGGGTGGAGAGTGATGAACCTGGAGAAATGTCTTTAGGGGGTTTCAGGAGGCGTTTCTAGGATTAGCAGCCGGTGTGGATTCCTTGGCCCATTGACTCCGAGAAGGCTGCCCTCCCTGTCTTTCCATGCAGTTGCAGTCCGTAGAAGATCTGCAAGGACAAGCACAGATGTCTTCTGCAGACCACCAGCTGTCACGCCAACCCATCGATGCCCCACGATCGCATGATGGGTGCTGATTGACGGGGTTAGTCACCCACATCCAGTTTGCACAAGCTAAATGCCGCTGTCAGTGATTGACAGCGGCATTTGACATTTTAACAGACGCAGGTGGATCGCATTTCCCCCCACAGCTGTTAGGGGCACATGACAGATGATCAAATCAGCCATCATGTGCCGGGAAAGGTAGTCTCAGCGCCGGATCCCGCATCTTAGGGAAGGGCACTGCCTGTGACGTACCCACACGTCATGGGTTGTGAAGGGGTTAAAGATGTGATGTATCATGCTGATTGATTGTTAAGGAATATATTAAGATAGGCATAGATAGGGAAGGTGAGCAGAGGTTCTGAACGCCCTGGTCTGGTGTATGGACAGAAAGAACCTCTTAAAAAGGAGTTTATCTGACTGGCGGTGATGATTTTACTGCCGATCAGAAGCAGTGTTTACTGTGCTGCCATATACATGACAGTGTGGCTAACACTGGATGTTCGGGCCCCTCATTCAAGTGAATGGGGTCTGGGTACTGTTCTGGTACCCGAACTTCTTTTAAGTGTTCAGCTGGACCCGAACATCCAGGGTTCTGCCCATCTCTAGTGGTGGAGTATTTTTCCCCTTTTTTTTTCACTAGGTGTAAAAAAAAAAAAAATATATATGTATATTGGTTTATTTATTGGTGTGGTTACCTCTTATGTGGTTAGAGGCAGTGGTTGGCGCTATAAATGGGGGCTATATCCCCTGCATGGCTTACTTGCTGTATGCTGCCAGTTTAGGCTGACCTTCTCTTTAAAAGTTTTTTCCCCCCAGCAGCTATTCCCCTTTTGCAACCTCCCTACTCTTGCCAGTTTTTTCTTATATTTTCAGATATTCTTCTCCTTCCACGGTAGCTGGGAAACTGATACAACATAATATTTACCTGTTTTTTTTTACAAAGTTTGGAGAGCGAACATTCCCAAATTATGACTGATACTCCCTCCTCCAAAATGACAAAGTAGAACAGATCAGTCTAGCTCCTTGATGGCCATAGGGCAGTGATGGCGAACCCATGGCACGCAGAGCCCTCTGTAGGCACGCATGCCAGGCCTGCCGCCGCACACACTCCACTCTCGTCCGATGTTAAAATGTATTTGCGTCTTTTGTGGTGTAGGCCTTAAGTGGTGTAGAATCCTCCAGAATTGGTGTCTCGAGCAGTGGAAACGTGATATTCTCAGACGAATCATCGTTTACCCTATTTCCGACCTCCGGCAGAACATACGTTTGGAGACAGCCGAAAGAAGCATCCATCCAGACTGCCTTCTCCCAACCGTAAAACATGGCGGAGGTTCTGTGATGATCTGAAGTGCTATTTCATGGAGATCCGCCGGGCCAATGATATCCCTTCATGGAAGAATTAACAGTCGAGATTATTTAGGCATCTTGGGTGACCAAGTGCATCCAATGGTTCAAGCACTGTTCCCGGAGGGGAACGCCATGTTTCAGGATGATAATGCGCCAATTCATACAGCTGGAATCGTTAAAGCATGGCACGAGGAACATTCTAATGAAGTTCAGCATCTCTTCTGGCCCCCACAATCCCCAGACCTCAACATTATTGAGCATTTATGGTCGATTTTAGAGATTCAAGTTAGACGTCGATTTCCGCCGCCATCGTCGCTCAAAGAACTGGAGGGTATTTTAACTGCAGAATGGGCTAAAATTCCTTTGGAACCAATTCACACCCTGTATGAATCCATACCTCTGAGAATTGAGGCTGTAATCGCCGCAAAAGGTGAACCTACACCAGATTAAACTAACTTTTGTTGATGTTTCCAGGTGTTTCCATTATTTTGTCCAACCCCTGTATATAGATATAGAGAGAGAGATATATGTATGTGTGTGTGGTGTCGGACTGGGGTGACAAGGGCCCACCAATAACATTGACTTTGGGGGGCCCACTTTTCACCTGCATGCAAATATACTACCTTCGTTCAGAGATTTACCTACCGTATATACTCGAGTATAAGCCGAGATTTTCAGCCCATTTTTTTGGGCTGAAAGTCCCCCTCTCGGCTTATACTCGAGTCATACCCAGGGGTCAGCTGGGGAAGGGGAGCGGGGGCTGTCTAATTATACTCACCTGCTCCTGGCGCGGTCCCTGCAGGTCCCTGCTTCCCGGCGCTGCAGCTTCTTCGTGTACTAAGCGGTCACATGGTACCGCTCATTACAGTAATGAATATGCGACTCCACCTCCCATAGGGGTGGAGCCGCATATTCATTACTGTAATGAGCGGTAACGGTGACCGCTCAGTACAGTTAGAAGCTGCGGCACCGGGAAGCAGGGACTGCACAGCGCCCGGAGCAGGTGAGTATAACGGGGAGGGGAGCGCTGCGCGATATTCACCTGCTCCTCGTTCTGGCGCCGCTCCGTCTTCAGCAGTGGCCCTCAGGTCAGAGGGCGCGGTGACGTGGTTAGTGCGCACCCTCTGCCTGAACAGTCAGTGTAGAAGACGCTTAAGATGGAGCGGCGCCGGAACGTGGAGCAGGTGAATATTGAAAGTGGCGGGGGCCTGAGCGACGGAGAGGTGAGTATGTGATTTTTGGGGGGATTTTTTTTTTTTTTTATCGCAGCAACAGCAAATGGGGCAAGTGTCTGTATAGAGCATCTTATGGGGCCATAATCAACGTTTGTGCAGCATTGTATGGATCAAGTGTCTGTATGGAGCATCTTATGGGGCCATAACGTTTGTGCAGCACTATATGGGGCAAATATCTTTATGGAGCATCTTTTGGGGCCATTATTAACCTTTATGCAGGATTATATGGTGCATATTTTAATATGGAGCATCTTATGGGGCCCATCATAAACTTTATGGAGCATTATATGGGGCTCCTGTTTCAATATGGATATTCAAAAACACTTAACCTACTAATGTCTCAATTAATTTTACTTTTATTGGTACCTATTTTTACTTTTGACATTTACCGGTAGCTGCTGCATTTTCCACCCTAGGCTTATACTTGAGTCATTAAGTTTTCCCAGTTTTTTGTGGCAAAATTAGGGGAGTCGGCGTATACTCGGGTCGGCTTATACTCGAGTGTATATATATATATATGTATATATATATATGTATATATATATATATATATATGTATATATATATATATGTATATATATATATATATATATATATATATATATATATATATATATATATATATATATATATATATATATATATATATATTAGACTGGGTAGCGTGGTTAATGAATGAGATGCTGCTTTTTTCTGTACAGAGTGAATTATGCCAAGTACTGCCCATACAGTGGGGTTGGAGTCCCAAATCTATACAGGGGCCCACCGGAGGGATTCCCCTGTTACCCTGTGGGTCAGTCTGAGCCTGTTTGTAACACGTGGATGAAAAGACAATTATGGCAGCTAAATAGGAAAGGGTTCTTTACAGTAAGGCCTGTTTCACTCATCAGTTTTTAGCCATCAGGCACAATCCAGCTAATTTTGGAAAAAAACGGATCCGTTGCAAATTGTGAAAAACTGATGCGACGGATCCGTTTTTCCGCTGGATCCGACTATTTTTTTTTTTTCTCTACACCTGGGGATAGAGTTTGGACTTCCTGTTCTGGAGGAGAGAACTCCAGAATGAATGGAAATGCCGGAATCGGTAGCCGGATTCACTAATTTCACCTCACGTTTCATCAGTTTATTGCTGGACCCGTCGCTGTCCGTTTTTTCGCCGAACAGAAAACACGTTCCTCTGTACGTTTTCTCGGACCTCCAGAAAACTCATTTTCGACGGATCCGGCAAAAAACAGATGAATCGTGAGGCCATCCGGCGCTAATACAAGTCTATGAGAAAAAACGGATCCGGCAGCAACTTTTGCCGGATCCATTTTTTTCAAAATTCGCCAGATTGTTCCTGTTGGCAAAAAACTGATGTGTGAAAGGCGCCTAAGAGCAATCAGACTGGAATGCCGACCACAAGAGCTAGTAATGGCAGTTACTATAACAACATTTAAAAAAGGTCTGGATGCTTTTTTAACAACACATGACATTGTGAGTTATAAATAATCTAGCAATATAAAATATATAACTTTGAAAATAGGTTGAACTTCATGGTCCTAGGTCTTTTTTCAACCTATGTAATTATGTGAACTGTACATTAGGAAAATGGTTGAAATGTAATTCCCTATAATATTATTTTACAAGTAATTTCCCCTTATTTTTTTCTGTGTAAAGTGCTAGCTATAAATCCAATCTCTGGATTTAAAAAGTGTAAAACCCTCCTGAAACACTTGCACGTTTAATCTGTATTTCTTATGGTGCCTAAGGGAAGCCATAATGCTAGGCGCCTGCTTGGTGACAAGTGCAGTTATTTGCCTCTATGAGTATAATGAAGTGAATTACCAATGAGGAAAGTGTTAATACTTGGGTCCTGCATCAGTAATAGCCCTTGTAGTAACCATGACAACTGTTATGAGGTCATAAACAAGAAGATTCCATAATAGAAGGCCGCACTGCCACGATCAGCGCCATTACTGATGCGCCTGAGGACGTTGAGCTTGACCACCCCACGTAATGTGCCGACCTTGGTGAAATTTGGAGGTTCTAGCAGGGAAAGGGTTTGTCTGCTTTAGACACCCACAGGGCATGGGATGGTAACCGAGGGGGGTGCCCAGCAGAGGATCCCCTTCTGTTACCCTCTACAAAGAGCTGCTCTCCTTTGGGAGTTCATGGAAGCACCTATGACTTTAATGGGTGATAAATTGGGATGGGAGAAGGGGGAGGGGGTATTTCTCCTATTAGGGGTTATCCATTATGAACAATCCCTGTAACCTAAAGTCAAAATTTATGAGAGGTGGGCCTGGATCTGTAAGGAAGAAATGGTTCATCCATCTGGGAATCAGATAAACTAAATTGGGTCTAACAACCAATGTGGTGACCGATATCGCCAGATCTCTCCCACATCCGGTTTATCACATTTATAGTCTATATTTGTTATGTCGTTCTCTGTAAATCTGGTAAAATATACAAATGTTAAAACTTGTTACATCTGTTATATATCGGCACTAACTCTCTAAGCCCAAGGGAAGGGCGATCCTCCAGCCATCGTTCCCTAGAGGTTTCCACCATGGGGTTTTTCCTCTCCTGAGTGCTGGAGGGTGACTCTTCGTGAGTCGGGGGTTGTGCCATTTTTGGTGTCATGTTAATGTAAATAAAATTGAGAACGTTTGACACCTAATTACAATGCTTCGTGTATTTATTTTGTGTGCGTCTGTGTGATTCATTTTGTTTGGGAGTCGGGGTCCATCACATGTCACTGTGTCATAGGGCCGGACATCTGCCGGCCACAGTTTTGCCCCAGGTGTTGCTCCTGCTCTGCTGAATATCATGGAGCAGAGAAGACAAGCAAGTGTGCCCTCATCATTGGAATAAGAACTTATATTACAGCAGGATTACAAGCAGCTTCCTCGCCTCATTCACACAGTGAGTATTTTGGCCAGTTTTTTACATCAGTATTTGTCAGCTAAAAAAAAACAGGAGCAAACACTGAGAAAAATAAGTGAATTACTTTCACTTCTGTGTTTTGGATCCACTCCTGGAGTCTGTTAACAAATACTGATGCAAAATATCGCCATGTAAGGGTATGTGTCCACGTTCAGGGAACGCTGCGTTTTTGACACAGCGCTGAGCCACAGCGTAAAAAACGCAGCGTCCAGATGTTACAACATAGTGGAGGGGATTTAATGAAATCCCGTCTCCACTGTGCATAAAAAAACGCATGCGTTTTTCCCGCAAAAACGCACATGCGTTGCGTTTTTTCAGAACGCAGCATGTTGCTACAATGAGCAAAAGATGCAGGAACACCGCAGGTGACCTGCCAGTGACCTCAGGTGCAGAATGGTCAGGATTTTACCTGCAGAAAATCCTAAACCAAAGCCTGAAGCAAACCTGAACGTGGACACATACCCTAAAAGTGCTGTAAATCCTTCCTGACTTCATCATTACATCGATGACAGCGCTGCAGTCAGTAATTTAGCTCAGTGACTCTGCTTGAGCCGACATCATAAGCTGCTGAGCTCACTAATTGTCTGCAGCGCTGTCGCTGTGAAGTCAGCGCTGCAGACAATAACAGATACCATGGGTGGCACCAGAGATTCAGCCCTGGAGCAGGGGAGTGTGTGTAACGTACAGGGGAACAGTGATTTCACTTTCTGAATACCCTTCATAAAAACCGACACACATTTCGAACCAGGACTAAGAACGTTGTAACGCTTGAAACGCGTTGGTTCTTATAGAAAGTGTTCACTTCAACCTTTTACAAAGTTTGTATATTTTTTTTTACTTTCTTAATGGATTAAAGTAAAAAATTATATTCTGGAAGCTGGATCCTTTACCGTTCTTGGACTTGTTTACTTTTTTCTTAATACTACAAAAATTGAGGTGTTGAATTTTTGAAATCTTGCGAATTAAGTGTTTTATTTGTGGAATTTCCCGATACACTTTAATGAGATGCCGAATATATATAAAAAATTCATATGGGTTTTTATTACATTTCAGCAGCAAAAAAATGGAAGTAATCCACATGCAGACATAACATTATCAATAAAGCATTATCAAAGCTCACAGCAAACAGGAAGTTTACAAAACAAAGTAAATTTAAAATTATATTCAAAAAGCAAGAGCGAAACTGGAAAAAAATGCAACAAAAACGTGTTAAAAAAAAACCTCAAAAGGCAACGAAGAAACACAAATAACCTAATCTGGCAAGTTGAAGAATGAAATTCTACAGGAAATCCACAGCGTCAAAATCTCACCAAATACTCATGGTAGAAACATAGCCCTAGAGCAGCGGTCCCCAACCTTTTTGACCTTGAGAGCCACATTTAGCACAGAGAGGGTCGCGAGCCACATTCAGCTCCTGAGAGGTGGTCACGAGCAACATTCTGCTTCTGTCCCCCTCAAAGTTGTGTCAACCAAAGCCACCATTACGGGTATAATGATAACCGAAGCTTTTCCACAGAAATCTCTCCAAAGCAGTACACTGAGATCCAGAGGTTCCCACAATGCCCCAATTTAGTATTATCCCATCAAGGACTCCCAACACACTGTTGCATCCAGCTTAAAGAACCTCCTCTAATAGGTAGTATCATCCTCCAGCATACCATATCTAAAACATCTCTAAACCCCTAAGACCAGTATATGTGCATCCAGATCTGATCTTCTGTGCTGGGCTACTCAAAAATTCACCATTTTGAGATGTACTCTTCATACCTGTTTGCTAGACCTGGAGCTAATGCACCAAACTGGCAGACAGTCGCTAGCCACAATTCCTGGGACCGCGAGCCACATGTGGCTCCCAAGCTACAGGTTGGGGACCCCTGCCCTAGAGGGTAATTTCACTGATTGTGAGACGGGAGATGAGAGACATGTCTGCTGCCAATGGGAGAGAATTTGGGGTCTAAATTATGAGATTGTCCAGCTAAGAAAAAACTGCACAAAAGCCCCCAAAACAAAACATTTTGAAATGGTATCTTGAAGAATCCTAAGGAATATAGGGGTGTTCTTTGTCCGTGGTCAGTGTGGTTACAGAGAACATGTCTTGCTCTTGCCTCCGGACGGCTGTTATACCCTGCAGTAACTGACAATCCACGGATATGAATAAGCGCTGTATTGTGAGAGGCAGCCAGGGCCGCAGTCATGGCCCACATAGGTGTCTGCTTTAGCGTGCCCTGACCACCCGCATCACATATATACAGTCCCACTGTCTCACTTGTCTGGTTCTCAGAGGCCTCCCTTAGATGCAGGGACACTTCTTCACATAAAGAGACAGAGTCCAATTCCAACTTAAAACGTAGGACTTTGCTTGTTTCCAATCGCAGCACATCCACATCAGTTACAGCATCAACTGTACAGTTCACATCCTTCGCTTTCCCTGTGCTCGTCCTTTAGGTTGTACACGGTTTGTCCCATCTCGACCGGTAGTGCAGCGTCCTCCCTGTTCAGCTTTGCTATGTTTAAGGGTTCCCTTGTCCGATTTGCCCCAGGCATAAGGGCATCTGCCCAAGTAGAAAGCTCCATCCACCTCTTGTGTCTCCCCTTTTCCTCATAGATTGTAAGCTTGCGAGCAGGGCCCTCATTCCTCCTGGTATCTGTTTTGAACTGTGATTTCTGTTATGCTGTAATGTCTGTTGTCTGTATAAGTCCCCTCTATAAGTTGTAAAGCGCTGCGGAATATGTTGGCGCTATATAAATAAAATTATTATTATTATTATTAAAGCTGCCACATTTTGGAGCGACCTGCGTTTCTGTTCTGCGGTGACTTCTGCTATCACCTCTGCTCTCACTTCTGCTGTTCTGCTGCTCTCACTTCTGCTGTCCTGGACGACTGGGCTTCACACTTAACGTTACGTGGCCCACTGCTTAGCTGGGGGCCCCCAGGCCCAGCTGACCTGCCTGGGCTACCTAGCCTGACTGACCCAAAACTAGGAAATCCTCCTGTCTTACAGTTGGCCCCTCCTAAGTTAACTGTTACTGTTCCTGAGTTCCTATCTCTAATCTCAGTGTGCTATAATGCCTCCTTCTAGTTGCTCACCCAGACTCTTAGAGCTGCTTAAAATGTACAGAAACTGGCCAATACCCCATCAACATTTTTTTTTCAACCAAAATTTGGAAAATTTAAGGGAAGCGACAGTTTATTGAAGAGACATAAGTCTCCTTTAGGAGCCTCTAAAAGCCAGCAATGGTCCTTGTCCAGCACCGGACAATGTAAAGTGCTAACAAATATACTGTATATGCCCTATCTAACAATTAGTGAACAGATATATATGCTGACAAGGGACAACTTGTAGATTATTGATACTTAGAATAGGCCAGTATTATCAGATCAGTGGGACTCTTCACACCCCATAAAGATCAGCACAAGTGCTGCTAGATTGAGTCACAGCACTTGTGCAAGTACGTGTGTGTGTATATGTATGTGTGTATGTACAGAATGCATGTGTGTGTATTTGGGTATGTGTGTTGCAGAGGGGTTGTGTGTGTAAGGGAGAGTATTTTGCAGGTATTCTGTTATGTTAAATAATTGCCATATTGGCACTTTCTGATAAATAAGTGGGTTTTGGGTTGCCGTTTCGGCACTCAGTCTCTAAAAGGTTTGCCATCACTGCCATAGGCTCACCCGACATGTCCCGCTTGTGCCACTCCACTTTTTATCTGACTCTACGACTTGAGAGCCTGTCGATTAAGCGGATGACCGTGTGGTACTCAAAGGGAGCCGAGGTCAATAAGCATGATTAGAGGAGTATGGTGATGTGATTCCATTATTCTCCTAGGAGACAGTCTCTCTATACCACTTCCGAGTTCTGGGTCTTCCGTTCATTACTTCATCTACTCGCGGATTCTTGCCTTTGGAATCCTACATATGCTCCTCGACAGCCTTTTCAGACCAGCAACTAGCACTACTGGTTCTGGAAGGTTATTTTTTGGCCCCTCTCTGGCATGTCTTGACATTCCCTTTTTTCCCCAGCATGACAGAGTTGCTTGCAGATCCATGCCCAGAAATCTGCGGCTCCAGACTTTTGCCTCCGAAATCCTTGCTTACGTATGGTATGACCAGTGTTTTGGATTTTTTTTTTAGGCTGGAGTCACACTAGCTTATTGCATCCGATGCGATATGCTAATAAACCCTCGGCTCCTGCTCTGCTGCGAGCGGGAGCCGAGTGTCATGCGTCTGTGCTCCAAACCTCTCGCAGAGATAGCGGATCGGAGCACAGCTGCGGAGAAACTAATTTCTCCATCTCCTCCATTGCCAGGGTCAGCGTTTAATGCACATCACTCGGATGATATCCGAGTGATGTGCGTTGTCTCACTCGCACCCATAGGGTTATATGGGTGCGAGTGAGCCGAGAGTCAGCCGAGTGTCTGTGACAATCACAGCATGCTGCGATTGTCTCGGACCGATGAAAACTGCCGACGAAAAATCGGCTGCTGGGAGCTGCCCCATAGTTTAACATTGGTCCGAGTGCAATGCAATTTTTTAGCGCATTGCACTCATCCGTTTTAGTCGCCAGTGTGAGCCCGGCCTGTCATTGTATTGAACCAGTTGAAAGTCACACAAGATTTGACCCCATGATCCTAGACAGTTAAACTGACTCCCTCACTGCGCCCTTAGGTGGAGCAATCTGGTTTTGATGGGGAAAAAATTTTCCAACAACATACCTAATTTTTTCAGGATGCAATCTAATTTTAATCTGGACCTGTATGCCAGTTTTGAGTATGATTATTCTCCATAGTAGCAATTTCATATACTCAATTTTATATGTGCTCCCTTCAGCTTGTATTTTTAGAGCAGCAAAAAAAAAGTTCAAGGAGATGCCACACCATAATTCTTCCCTTATCGGTCTTCCACTCAAAACTTTTAAGGACAGTCCTTCAACTTCACTGACGAGTCATCATGATGGACTCCAATTATACTGCAAATTGTAATGGACAGTGGTTGGGGAGGTAGTCTTACAAACTCCCAGACAGTTCAAGGAATCTGGCCTCCTCAGGAGTGGTTACTACTGATCAGCATCCTGGAACTTTGTGCCATCTTTCTCTTCCTGAAGTACAAGTATCATCCTTTGGTCACCCAGACATAGTCCAGACTCACCAGAATGGGGCTTAAAGCACAATTGCCAAACAGAAAATTTCAGCTGGCCAAAGCACACATTCCAGCATTCTCAGCTCTGCAGTCCACATTCCAGGAGTTGTTAGTTGGTTGGCTAACTTTCTCAAGAAAATGGGTGCCAAACCCTGGGGTATTTCCCTGAACTCAGCTCCAGGTGTTGCAATCCAGATGTCAATCTCAGGGCCTTCTGACTGAACTACAAGTTGCTGGGGTTGATGTCCAGATTTTTGATTCCCAAAGCTCTGGCCATGGACACTGTGGTCATTACTTGGATGAAAAAATAAAAAAATTAAAAGGGGTCTTCCTACAAATGGAAGCTGATTTTAATCAATAGATCTTGGAATAATAATAAGTTCCACAATTGGATGTGTTTAAATAAAATGTTCCTGTGCTGAGATAATCTTATAAATGTGCCCCTGCTGTGTACTGTGTAATGGCTGTGTCTGACCGTACAGGAACATGGTCTGATTGTACCACAGCTCCTAGGCAGGGGAGGACGCAGAAGAGTATACAGACATTACAGCACATCATTGCAGATGATTCTTTTTGTGAGGTAAAACATTTCCCTGCCTGTTTTTAACCAACGTTTTACGTCAAAGAAATAATAATTTGTGATCCCATGCTGTAATGTCTGTATACTCTCTTTTGCTTCCTCCCCTGGCAAGGTGATACAGTGGGGAAAAAAAGTATTTAGTCAGCGACCAATTGTGCAAGTTCTCCCACTTAAAAAGATGAGAGAGGCCTGTAATTGACATCATAGGTAGACCACAACTATGAGAGTCAAAATGAGAAAACCAAGTTTATAAAATCACCTTGTCTGATTTGGCAAGATTTATATTGCAAATTATGGTGGAAAATAAGTATTTGGTTACCTAAAGACATGCAAGATTTCTGCCTCTGACAGACCTGTAACTTCTTCTTTAAGAGGCTCCTCTGTCCTCCACTCATTACCTGTAGTAATGGACCCTGTTTGAACTTAACAGTATAAAAGACACCTGTCCACAACCTCAAACAGTCACACTCCAAAATCCACTATGGTGAAGACCAAAGAGCTGTCGAAGGACACCAGAAACAAAATTGTAGCCCTGCACCAGGCTGGGAAGACTGAATCTGGAATAGGCAAGCAGCTTGGTGTGATGAAATCAACTGTGGGAGCAATAATAGGAAAATGGAAGACATACAAGACCACTGATAATCTCCCTCGATCTGGGGCTCCACTCAAGATCTCACCCTGTCGGGTCAAAATGATCACAAGAACGGTGAGCACAAAGCCAAGAACCACACGGGGGAACCCAGTGAATGACCTGCATAGAGCTGGGACCACCTTAACAAAGGCTACCATCAGTAACACACTACGCCGCCAGTGACTCAGATCCTGCAGTGCCAGACGTGTCCCCCTGCTTAAACCAGTACATGTCTGGGCCCGTCTGAAGACTGCTAGAGGGCATTTGGATTATCCAGAAGAGTATTGGAGAATGTCATATGGTCTGGTAGAAAAAAACTCGTCGTGTTTGGAGGAGACATAAGTTGCATCCAAAGAACACCATACCTACTGTGAAGCATGGGGGTGGCAACATAATGCTTTGGGGCTGTTTCTCTGCAAAGGGACCTGGACGACTGATCCGTGTACATGAAAGAATGAATGGGGCCATGCATCGTGAGATTTTGAGTGCAAACCTCCTTCTATCAGCAAGGGCATTGAAGATGAAATGCGGATGGGTCTTTCAGCATGATAATGATGCCATGCCCACCACCAGGGCAATGAAGGAGTGGATTCGTAAGAAGCATATGGAGGTCCTGGAGTGTCCTAGCCACTCTCCAGATCTCAACCCCATAGAAAACCTTTGGAGGGAGTTGAAAGTCCGTGTTGCCCAGCGACAGGCCCAAAACATCACTGCTCTATAGATCTACGTGGAGGAATGGACCAACATACCACCACCAGTGTGTGCCAACCTTGTGAAGACTTACAGAAAATGTTTGACCACTGTCTTTGCCAACATAGGATATATAACAAAATATTGAGATGGAATATAGGCTGAACTGGATGGACAAATGTCTTTTTTCGGCCTTACTAACTATGTTACTATGTAACTTTTGTTAATGACCAAATACTTATTTTTCACCATAATTTGCAAAATAAATCTTGCCAAATCAGACAAGGTGATTTTCTGGATTTCTTTTCTCATTTTGACTCTCATAGTTGTGGTCTACCTATGATGTCAATTACAGGCCTCTCTCATCTTTTTAAGGGTATGTGCACACGTTGCGGAATCTGCCGCGGATTTTTCCGCAGCGGATTTTGAAAATCCGCAGTGCAAAACCACTGCGGATTTCATCGCGGTTTCTTCTGCGGATTCCTCTGCGGGTTTTCAACTGCACTTTCCTATTGGTGCATGTTGAAAACCGCTGCGGAATCCGCAGAAAGAATTAACATGCTGCGGAAAATAACCCGCTGCGTTTCCGTGCGGATTTTTCCGCAGCATGTGCACAGCGGGTTTTTTTTCCCATAGGTTTACATGGTACTGTAAACTTTGGGAAAACTGCTGCGGATCCGCAGCGTCAAATCCGCTGCGGATCCGCAGCAAAATCCGCAGCGTGTGCACATACCCTAAGTGGGAGAGCTTGCACAATTGGTCGCTAAATAGTTTTTTCCCCCACTGTATGGTACAATCAGACCATGTTCCTGTACAGTCAGACATAGCCAGTACACAGCAGGGGTACATTTATAAAATTATCTCAGCATAGGAACATTTCCCAATTGTTGGAATTATTATTATTCCCAGATCTATTGATTAAAATGAACTTTTGTTCGTGGGAAAACCCCTTTAAATCACAGGCAGATCCTATTTGCATTAATTTCATCATGTCAACTCATAATTGGACTCCCTTGTGCCTGACATCGTCTTTACGTACTCTGGCCAGAGTCATGGCTATCTTCTCCCAGACGTGGGTCAGTGGGCGCCTGTACAGTTTGTGGCGCTAATTGGCATCATGTGATGCACTGATACATAATGTCTCAGAGGTTCTTAGGCTATGTGCACACTTTGCAGATTTGACTGTGGAATTTTCTGTGCAGATTCTGCATTTCTTGGCAGAAAACGCAGGTCAGCATCTGCAACTTTTTTTGCTATGTGCACACATGGCAGATTTTTGTGCTGATTTCTTCCTTTTTTTTTACCCCTGCAGATTTCTATTATGGAATGGGTGCAGAAACACAGCAGATCTGCAAAAATAATTCACCTGGTCCTTTTTTGAATCTGCTGCGTTTTCTGTGCAGATTTTTCCGCACCATCAGCACAGCATTTTTGTTTTGCCATTGATTTACATTGTACTGTAAATCACTTGCAGATCTGCAGCGTTTCTGCGTGGAAAAAAATGCGGCAGATCTGCAGGAAATCTGCAACATGTGCACATACCCTCAGTTGGATTCAGGTCTGGAGATGATGAGGTTAAGTCAATAACATCAGTGTCTTCTTCATCATCCAGTAACTACCTGCACACTAGCCACAGAAGCCGTGCGTTGTCTCGCCCTCGGAGGAACCCAGCGCCCACTGGTGTAATGTTATGCAGCTATGGATGTCATCCTGATAGCCAACTGTGCCCTGAGTACGCTTAGGTAGCACATAGGGGTTTGTGCAACTCCCCCAAGACTGAAGGATTTCTACTTTCATAATTTCCAGTTCATTGGGTTACCGGCCACTCTGCAGTCCCAGGGTGGACAGTTACTTAGGCTTGGAGTGTGTGGTCGGAGCAGGCTCTATGCTTTACAGATTGCTGGATCTGACTGGCCTCAGTGCCCCAGTGCTTCTCCCACGTGGCCGTGGCAAAGCTGCATCTACTACCAGCCCAGGCAAGCGGTCCGTTCTGATCAGCGGCACATCTATGCCTGGTCAACCTTCAGGAGCGCACCGCAGGAAGCTGGGTACCAGAAGCTTCAATTTGATAAAACTCATTTAATTTTTTAAGATGGTTGTAGACTCCTGGTTGGTGGCCAGGTTTGCATATATGAGATTAGAGGGCTAGTGATGAGTGAATATAAAGTTCTTGTTCTTTCCATAATGCCTATAAACTGCAATAGCGAGAGTCACACACAAGCGTAGCAACTTCTCATCTCCAATCTTGGGTCACTAGTAGTGATGAGCGAGAATGCTCGGATGTCATCAGAGTATCTTGGGCTCGTGCTCGAGTAATATGTTCGAGTCCACACAACTGCGTGTCTCGCAGCTGATAGATATCCGAAACACATGCGCGGATTGCCTGTTAGGCTACGTTCACATTTGCGGTCAGCGCCGCAGCGGCGCCGCATGCGTCATGCGCCCCTATATTTAACATGGGGGCGCATGGACATGCGTTGTGCTGCGTTTTGCGCCGCATGGCCGCAAGCGTTGGACGCAAGAAACGCATCAAGTTGCATTTTTTTTGCGTCCAACTTTCGGCCAAAAACGACACATGCGGCGCAAAACGCAGCGTTTTAGCGTGCGTTTTGCCGCGTTTTTGTTTGCGTTGTGCGCTGCGGCGCCGACGCTGCGGCGCACAACGCAAATGTGAACGTAGCCTAAGTTAGACAACCGGCTACTATCTAACAGACAGAGACATGCAATCATGGAGACTCGAACATATTACTCAAGCAGGCCCGAGATACTTTGATAACTTCCGAGCGTTCTCGCTCATCACTACTAGTGACCCAAGGTTGGAGATGAGACGTTGCTGCTCTTGTGAGTGTCTCTCACCATTGCAGTTTATAGGCGTTCTGGAAATAGCGAGGACCTAATATTTGGCTCTTCTCTATCTTCAGACAGACACACAAGTGCCATCACCTCTCCATCTATTTCCAAAAGTAGAGATGCCACTTGGTGGAAAATCCAGAAGTAGAACCAGCACCTGTCAGGCATTTACAAATTTAAAAAATCCACTAAACCGGCATCAGTGGCCATCAGAAAACTCAATTTAATGTCCATGCCATGTTCTAGGTATGGCATTCTTCTCCCCTAGACCTCCATTGCCCCCCTCCCCCCATCTTCCGCTCAATAAAGCACATGGAAGTAATTATGGAGCTAAATGTTCCAGAATTCAGGGGTGATTGAACAAAAATAAGAACTAATTAAACTACACATTATTAATTTTTGAAAAATACACCCTTGTATGCGTTAATGTGTTTTGTTTTGGTGACATTTCAGTTGCCTTTTTTGACACTTAAAATTCCTCATAAATTCAAGATTTGATCACATTATCTATGAATCATTAAAAAAAAAAAAAAAAAAAAAAATGTACGTGAAGAAGACTGCCGTACCATGCAGTGCTACAGCTTCCCAGAATGGCAAAGAAACAGTCAAGGCTCAAATACAACATATTCCATTGTGCTGAAGTACAGGCCGTGTGTAGATGAGGCAGAAAAAAAAATCATCTGGTCGTAAATGTTCCCAATACCATACATGGATTACAGAGCTTCCTGATGTGAAGATGTCTTGTGAGGAGCTTTCCACATAAATCTTGAGTCCACCATTCAGGTTGTATTCTCCCTGCCAGTGTATACATGTAGGAAGACAGCAGGTAAAATGTCATGCAGAATTTCATAAATAGCAGGAGAGGAAGGCTGTTAGAAATTGTTAATATATCACTTTAATATTCTCATTCTGGGGGCCGACACTGACAACGTGGGCTACTCTCCTTTTATGGTGACAAAACTACAGCTTATTACATGGTGTGTGTACAGAGGGTACGGGAAGTAATCAGACCCCTTTACATTTTTCACTCGGTTTCATTGCAGCCATTTGGTAAATTCAAAAAAGTTCATTTTTTCACATCAATATACACTCTGTTCCCCATCTTGACTGATAAAAAAAAACAGAAATGTAGACATTTTTGCAAATTTAATAAAAAAGAAAAACTGCAATATCACATGGTCATAAGTATTCAGACCCTTTGCTCAGTATTGAGTAGAAGCACCTTTTGGGCTAGTACAGGCATGAGTCTTCTTGGGAATGATGCAAGTTTTTCACACCTGGATTTGGGGATCTTCTGCCATTCTTCAGTGAAAAATTGAAAGGGGTGTGAATACTTTCCATACCGTGTGTGTGTATATTTTTATATAGGAAAGCTTATTTACTAATGGAGGAGGCTGATGGACTGGTTTGGTCACATACTGCTCCATTAGCAACCATTTTATATCTAGCAAGAGGATATTATGAAAACAAGAGAATACGCTATGTAATAAGGGACGGTGCTGTACATAACAAGAAACAACACTATATAAGGGATGGTGCTATACATAAGAGCTGACGCAATATAATGCGGGATAGTGCCGTACACAGAGATGACTATATAGCAAGGAAACGTGGTATACATAACAAGAGCTAATGCAATATAATAAGGGATTACTAGAGACACTATAAGGGACGATGCTATACACAAGTGATGACACTACATAAGAGACAGTGCCATACATAGAGGGTGCTACGTAAAAAGCGATGGCGCTGTATATAAGAGGATACTATGTAATAAGGGACAGTGCTACACACAAGTGGAAACTGCAATAAGGGACAACACTATAAATAACAGGTAACGGGGGAGGTAGGATACATAAGGCTACATTCACATCTCTGTGATTGTGTTGCCGAATTTTTTTGTTATTGGACTGTATAGAGCTCCAACAAAGCAAATGCCATATATTCAATGTTTGCAGACATCTTAGTGCTTACAGTGGCTGCTGTATTCTATTCTTTGTATATTATGCAGTCATGGCAGCTTGCACCTGTTCACACCTGCTTTATCCTGTTCGGAGGTGCTGGTCAGTTTTTTAGTCGTAGTTTTCATTACAATTACCGTATGTTCTATTTGGATCCTCAGGACAGTCGGAGTCGCTCCGATCTCCCTCTTGGATGCGATTTCCACGGATGTGCAAATGGATCTATGAAACGCTATGGGTCTGCGTGCAGTCTGATGAAAAAAAAAACAAACTGTGCCCGCCTTTGGACATTTCACAAGCATGTGTGAGTGTAGGCTAACGGGAGGTTATTTTATAAATTACTCCCATCAGCTACGCAAGTCGTACAGTATAGATATTTACATCCACTGATAGCTGATCAGAGTAACTTTCCGTTTCTTCTCCCGAGCTTCCTCCCCCTCATGTACAGAATGCCAAACATAAAATAGACCAACACCGGTATTGCTATGCATCAGTAGATTAATAGTCCAGTCATGGTCTATGGGTACAATTATGGATTTCAATATGTGAATCATTTGTTTAGCTGGTGGGGATCTATGGGATTGTTCATCCTCAGCTTACAAGGCGTGTGTGCTGGAGCATCAGAGCCGACAAGTCTTATGAGAGTTGATAAAAGGGTTTGTTTACACATGTACCTCATCTGACCGCTAGCAGTCATCTGTGCTCTACAGCCAGCAGCAGTCTAATCATGCAGGAGGTGAGACCAGGCGACCAGCTCTGTATTCTTACATCTCACTCACGGAGAAACCCAAGCCAGGGTACCCGCTTAATATTTGGCAGCTCATACAGGCAGAAGATGTATACAACCCCAGGGAAAGGGAAATAACACCCACTTGCACTTAAAGTTACATCATTACATGGCAATAATTTGCTGATATCTCCAGCGGAAAGGCAAATAAAATAAAAAAATATTCCACTCTGTAGCCATTATTTCATTGGGTTCACTTGTCACATGAAAGGAAAAAAAAAACATTAACATGCAGTTATGGGGTTAATCTGCAGGTTAACAGCATTCTGAACCCACCCGGCACTTAGACCCCCACTGCCGAGAGATGATCTTTATTCCTCCCAGTAGCACCGCAGGTCCAGTCACCACTCTGGCAGCTGTAACGGCGCCTCTGGCCCTGACTGACAGTAGCTCGGCATTAGACGCGGCTGTCAGTCAGTACCAGGGGTGAGATTACAGCTGCCGCTCTCAATACACAGAGCTGTGACTGAACCGACGCCGCCCCGTGACCAGAACACTACCAGGAGGAATAAAAATTAATTTCTTCCTGGCAGCGGGGCTCTAACTGTGGGTGCTGGGCAGGCTCAGAATGCCAGTAACCTGCAGGTTAATAGTCCCTTTTTTCACATTTTAGCCTAATACAGCACAAACTTTAGACCCCAAAATAAATTTTCCTGTCCTAATTATTAGATGTACTTTATAGTTTTTTTTTGCATACATTTAAAGGATTTTCCAGGACTTGTTATTGGTGATCAGATCTCTGTACTGTGTGTGCAGGCAGCTGTTCATGGGTGTACCAAGTGTCCGACCCCCTACAGAGCCGAACGTGATGGCCCTAGCCGGAGTACAGATTATTAATATCAAAGTCCTGGAAAACTCCACAAGCATATATTCAGTACCAGCAAAGTGACAGATTCCTGAAATCAAATACCGTGCCGTTTATTTTTCCCTTGTGAATTTGAAAAAAAGTTTTTCCTTTTTCTAAATTTGCGGCCTGTTGAAAATGTCAGTGTTTTACATCCGTTGAAATGAAAAGGGGATAAAAACAAAACAAAAGAAAAAAAAAAAAACCACATGTACCAACCAGTACTTTATGAATGGTTCTCTCTTGCCAACACAAGTATTTGGAGCACATTTTCTGCATATACCCCAATTGCTGCATGGCGACTAACCAATTGCAGTCGCACCAAAATAATAATAATAATAAAAAAATAAATAAATTTAAAAAAAAGTATGCCAAAATTTAAAAAATAAATATGTGCCAATTGTCCGCTAGATCAAACTACCGAAATTAATTGTGGTTAAACCGTTTCCCCCCCACCACATATAAAAGCCCACTATTTGGCCAGCAAAATTTGGCCAGGAAAATAAAGTCCCATTAATTCCTTTAACATTGTGCGGGGAAGGGCGCTTTTCTCTTTAACCTCAGTGTTCTGAGATCATGATTGTGGGATCCTGAAAGTGACCTGTTCAGAAAGTCACAACATTTAGTTGGTAAAACTAAAGCGTTAATAAACCAATCTAAGCCTAAAGTTCCTCAGTACCCACACTGGGTGGGCCATGTGCCCACAATCAGGATATAGCAGCATTTTTTTTGGTGTATTTTCCCTGCATCCAAAATGCTACGTTCTAATCACGCAGGTAAACCTACTTGTGTTCAGTGAACCGTGCCGATTTACTGCATCTAATAAATGGCTATGGGCAAGACCACACACAACGCGGCCATTCCGGATCGAGGGCACGTATAAGGGTAAAATTGTAAAAAATTTGAGTAAAAAAAACCAAAAACCTTAAGAATTAATAATGAAGCAATTACCATACATTATGCTTGCACCGCTATTTGTTTTCATATTTTTCTTCGTTTGTATTGTCTTTTTACTCACAATGTGTATCCTGTAAACTCATTTTGCATGTTATAGTATTATGAACCCGAAAAACAGTGATCTGCAAGTTTCTAGCGGTCCGTTATTGCGGTAGACCGTGAAAATTGCAGCAATACAGCCCGCCAAAAAAAAAAACGGTATGTGTAAAAGTAGCCTTATCAATATCCAAAGTGCACATGTACATAAAGAAAGAATCCGGACAGCGAGTAACAAGTTCCGTTCCTTTATTCATACAGTATGAAGTTTAATTTCCTACAATTTATATAGCATGCAGAGGGAAAAAAATGAAACATTCAACATTAACCATTTCCCCACGCAAACGTAAAAAAACAAAAGAAAAAAAAATCTCCAATAAAGGGAATTGATTGCCTATTTAATGTCAGCCAAGATATGCACAAGCAATAGAAAGCATATGCTAAAATGTTTATAACACAATGTATATACACAAAAAAAAATAATAATAATAATTCACAAAAAGACTATCCCTCTTGAAGCAGAGCACATGGCAGCTGACACTGGAACAGAAGACCACTGGCTGGGATAATGAACCACAGACTGATCCAGAGGAACAAAAATAAAAAATAAAACTTGCATGAAGTGGAGATTTTTTTTTTTTACATTTTTTATTGTTAACATCAACATGTACCAAAGTTTGGCAACATTTTTTTTATATTTATATATATTTATATATAATGCAAATTATGTAAACAAGAGGAACATTTCAAAAAAATCGATCTACATGCAAAACTCCATGTCATGCAAGGACACCAAGCACCTCGATTTCTCTCGCACAGACAGAGCCCATGATGTGCAGCACTCAGTTGAAGGAACAGCAGCTATGGCAGGCAGACACCCCCAGTTTTTTTTTTTTTTTTTTTTTCTCAATAATTTGCCAGACCTGTATAATGTTCAAAATATTCTGTGTAAGCGGGTGTGTACATATATATGCAGCCAATAGTACCACAGCAGAAGAGGCGTTACTTCCCACCCCTAAAATCTACTTTTATATCACACGGTGTACTAACTAAAGCCAAACTATATTGCTTCAATTCACATGAAGGATTACAAGGAACCAAAAAAAAAAAAAAAAAAAGCAAATCTCCTCCTACAGCCAATATACAGATATCGATTTCATCATTACCTGTCATGCTGCCTGCAGTAGTTTGTTCTATTCAATGAGCAGATTCTGTTTCCAATAATCCACTTATTTAATTTGCTTCTCGTGGGGAAAGGGGTAGAGATTCAGAAAAAAAAAAAAGGGCCCTTGTAGGGAGTAGTTGTTACGGATGATCATGGGGTAGTGGCTTTGCTTCGGCAACTAGGTAAAAGCAGGTTCTCTGCAATTTCTAGAGTTGTTAGAAAACGTTCTTCGCTTGGCAGTAACATTCAGCTATGTGTCAAGAAGCAAGAGACAGTCCCTGGTAATATATTAACATGTATAAATTAACATCTCCTGTCTTAAGGAAAAAAAAAAGTAAAGTAGATTAACTGGTTGATAAACTGTTTCTTCCTGTTAATGTACAAAAGTTTCTAAAAAGGGAAGAAAAAAAACAAAAAAAAACAAAACCAAAATAGTACACTGACCAATCACCCAGCAGAAGGTATACATTCTCCTACAATATATGTATAAAACGGTGTGAAATAAAAGAATTTAGATGTAGGTGTTGAGCGACTTATGTTCTGCTTGGCACTTTTTTTTTTTTTTTTAAACTCTAGGTTCCTTTGTTTTCTTTACTCAAGTAACTTAAAGCCCACCTAACGACTACATATAAAGCCATCTATATTCTCTTTAGAAAAGACAAAAAAAATAAAAAAATATAAATAAAAAATAAGCCAACTCCCTTCTTTTTCTCCATCACACCGATACGCTCTTCCCCATTGCGCTGTCCTTCAGACCGTAAAGTGCTACACCGAGTTATTGAGAGAGTTACAAAGTTCAATAACACTTAAGTTGGCTTCATGAGGCTCGTGTTGGAAAATGTGGCTTCACAGAGAAAAATACTTCCATTTAAAATACACAGAGAGCGTTGCTGGACGTCTTGAGCAGATCTTCAGAGATGGAGAAGAAAGCAGAAGTGTTGGGTGCTGCTCGGAGGAGTCACACATCGACCACCATCTTTTTGTGGATATCTAAACCTCCTACCACCTGTAAGAGGGAAGACAATAAAACCGCAAGACGTCACTTGTAGAAGACATTGGTGAAAAATAAATTAGGTCTTAATAAAAAATTCTTACAAATAAAAGAGCAGAACATACCAGAATACCTCCACCATCAGTCTCCATTTACTAGCTGTAACATGGATCCAAACTGAAAATCATTTTTTATTTATTATTTTTTTTTAAACAACCAGCTTTGTTGGTGATCCACATTGGGGTTGCAATGTTTTTTGTTTTATTTTAATACTGATGCTACTATTCTATAATGTCTCAGCAAACACACCGGAATGCTGAATCAGTAATTGCAGAAAAGCAGAAGAAGAGGAAAAAGTCAGGACACTAAAGAGCTATCTGACCAATAGCAGTGTTCTGCCAAAAGCTGATCAGGAGGAGAGGAATTTTGGCACAAAAAGAAAGGAAGCAAAGGAAAGATTGCCGAACATTCCCATGGGGAACAGCTCTACTTTGCAGCCAACCATCTAGGTCAGCTTAAGAGCAGTGATCAGTGATGAGCGAGGGTACTCTGATACGGTGTTATCCAAGGATCTTGGGCGTGCTCGAATAATTTGAGTCACCACAACTGCGCATCGCGAGTGTGTGTTGGGCAGCCCCCCCCCCCCTCCCCCGGCGTGTCACGAGTGTCTCTGTAGGGCAGCCCCCCCCCCCCCCCCCCACGCGTGTCGCAAGTGTGTGGAGCAGCCCCCCGGCGTGTCACGAGTGTCTTTGTTGGGCAGCCCCCCCCCACGCGTGTCGCGAGTGTGTGTGGAGCAGCCCCCCCGGCATGCCGCTAGTGTCTGTATTGGGCAGCTCCGGGCGTGTATAAACCACGAAACATGCAGCTGCAGGGGCTTTAACATTTTTCCCTTCACCCTTCCCTTCCTTTTCCCATCCCCCTCCTCCCCACCCTCTTTTTTTTTTTTTTACTCCTTCTTTCCCCCTTGTTCATTCCTTCCTCCTTGCAATTCTCTTTTTAATTTCTTCATTTTTTTGGTTCTTTTATTATTAATTTAATTTTTTCCTTTTCATGTTTCTTCATCTATACATTTTTCATTTTTATTTTTGGGAAATACACATTTCATCTGTCTATTTGGGATCTTGGATATAGCTTTGAATTGTCTACTTTGTGCAATAGTTTGAAGGGAACTTTGTGTCCCTTCTTTTCTGGGTGGTGATAAATATTTGTGGAACATTATGCCAATATTGATCCACTCTCCGGTAATTGGAGCGCTTTGGCCCTATGCTTAGTTCTTTGAATGTGCGCCAAGTTGCTGCGTAAACGCAGTAGTATTTTCCGGGGTGAGGCACATACCTTCCAGATGTAGTTGGAAGGAATGCTTTGCATTATGCGCATGCACCCCCTGGAACACTGGCAGAGTTCCTGCGCACCCGCAGCTATTACCTCTGGCGGGTGGTACCCACACTTCCGGGTTACTTGGAACACACGCTGACATCGCATAGGTGCCTGTTACCTTGTTTTGCGCTAGGGCCTGGACAAATTACTGCTGCTCCGATGTCCCATGATTGCTGCACACGTGTCAGCAATCAGGGGATCATCCGTAAGTGCATATACTTAGTATATATACCTGACGTGACTGACTTCCATCCATTTCCCCGGACGAAGCTACTTGGATTAGCGACACGCGTTGGGACCAGGCAGGCCCTTTCACTCCAGTGAGTGGCAAGCATATTCTATTCATTTTTCCTTTAATAGTGCAGACCACGAGCTTAGTGTGGGACACCTATGCCTTTTTATACCATTGATCTATGTTGACCCATAGAGTTCTCTATTTTGTAAGTACTCTTATTATGTGCACTTAAAATATGTGTTCATTATGTGTAATATGGCTATTATGTGTTAAAGGATTTCCTACATTTTGAGCTCTTGGTTGTACTTTGCACATACATTGAATGATCTTCACTCGTTGGGGTAGCTAAATTGTTTGGGACTATTTATTCCCCTCTGAGCCTGCTTGTACACATCCCTATATATATAAGGGGTGTTGATTTGGGTATTTTTTTATATGTTTTTATGACTGCAAGCACTTTGTTTTTTCAATAAAGCCTTTTTTCACTACTTACGGGTTGTGTGTGCACGGCATTTGCGCTTCTTCCTTTTTTATTCAAGCGCACCCCAAGATACTTTGATACCACTCGAGCATGCTCGGATAACACCTTATCTGAGCACACTTGCTCATCTCTAGCATATATCCTTCCTAAATACACGCTCATATGGTGGCCAGCTATTGCTCCCAACCTCACCATCATATAGGCACACTCTGCTCATAGTCTTTGCGCCTCTGGCAAGAGCTCATCTCCCTTGAGAACAAAGGATCCAAAAACGTGGCCTCTGCTCCAACATCTGTCATCAGATGAAAGGACACAACACATGGCATAATGTCTATGGTGAGTCTAAACAAGCAGCGCTTCAGTACTGCTGCTGGGCAAACCATCTAATAACCGTGTGGATAGTCACTAGTGAGAGGCATGGACGCCGTTAATTTTGTAAGAATTTTTCCCATCAACCTCACTATGTAGCAGAGGCCATTTTAAGCGGATACTTCCTGCCAGTGATGAGGAGACTGCTGAAAAGCGTTCTATAAACGAGCAGGATTACAATGACTTTTGTACACAGCTGTTGTCACCAAGCAAGCTGCCCCTTCTCCCCTGCCTTCACCATGAGCTTTGCACACGCACATCAGATGCTGCATTACAGACGATAGGAGTCTGGTCTACTGCTGCTAATGTACATGTGCATATTCTGAAATAATCAGTATAGACTAGCCCCAGGATCCAGTATGACCATTATATTGATATTACATATCGCAAGGATTAAAAAAAAAAAAAATTAGAAATCTTGCATTCTTTATCTTGCAGCAGACTTAAGCCCCCGTCTCACATAGCGAGATCGCTAGCGAGATCGCTGCTGAGTCACAAGTTTTGTGACGCAACAGCGACCTCCATAGCGATCTCGCTATGTGTGACACGTACCAGCGATCAGGCCCCTGCTGCGAGATCGCTGGTCGTGTCGGAATGGCCTGGACCTTTTTTTGGTCGTTGAGGCCCCGCTGACATTGCTGAATCGGTGTGTGTGACACCGATCCAGCGATGTCTTCACTGGTAACCAGGGTAAACATCGGGTTACTAAGCGCAGGGCCGCGCTTAGTAACCCGATGTTTACCCTGGTTACCAGCGTAAATGTAAAAAAAAACAAACAGTACATACTCGCCTTTCGGTGTCCAGGTCCCTTGCCGTCTGCTTCCTGCTCTCACTGACTGAGTGCCGCCGTACAGTGAGAAGTGAGAGCACAGCAGTGACGTCACCGCTGCGCTCTGCTCTCAGTGTACGGCGGCTCAGTGAGAGCAGGAAGCAGACGGCAAGGGACCTGGACACCGAAAGGCGAGTATGTACTGTTTGTTTTTTTTGGTAACCAGGGTAAACATCGGGTTACTAAGCGCGGCCCTGCGCTTAGTAACCCGATGTTTACCCTGGTTACCCGGGTGCTGCAGGGGGACTTCGGCATCGTTGAAGACAGTTTCAACGATGCCGAAGTCGTTCCCCTGATCGTTGGTCGCTGGGGAGAGCGGTCTGTGTGACAGCTCCCCAGCGACCACACAGCGACTTACCAACGATCACGGCCAGGTCATATCGCTGGTCGTGATCGTTGGTAAATCGCTTAGTGAGACGGGGCCTTAAGTTTTGGAACATAACCCCAATTTAAACAGTAGGCAATTCCCCAATGATGGCTTCCCATTAATGATTGTAGTCACATGAAACCCTATAAAAGGCCAATACTTAGAAGCATCATGGTTCTTATACAATGTGCAGTATAGTGTGCGGGTCTGTGAAACTCCTTCATGAAAGATAACAAGGGCACAATGTTCAGAGCTTTGACCTGGATTATTAAAAGAATTTAAAAAAAGTTTCACAGTAATAAGTGAATCCCAGGGCTCAGAACTTTACAGATGTCCTCGCCTGATCTGGTTTCCCAAGGAAAGACTTCGCTCGGGAATGTTACAGCCACAACTTGTGGGGAGGATGATGGGAGCAGTTTAAGGCAAAGTGAACCTTTATTTTTACTCCCAACATTTTGCAACCAAATGACTTAAGCCTGATGCTTGAAATCAGAGACCCTGCAAATTCCAGTAGAGAACATCTCCCGGATCGCTCAATCATCAGCTAGGCGGACATGACGCTTCTATCTAGTTTACCGCAGCGAGCGGACTCTCGGCTCCACTTACAGCACAAAACTCTTCGAAAGATATTCTCCCGTCTCCATCTTTATCTGCATTGATAATCGTTTTGTCTACGATCTGCTGTAGCTGGGTGTCTTTCAGATTGTTTCCCACCATCATCTTCAATACTTGGAAAAGCTCGCCGTTGGAGATGTAGCCGTCCTTGTCCATGTCATAGATACGGAAAGCGACTGTAGGGAAACAAGTAGAATACATGACTGGCGTACCATCACAGGTTACACAAAAAGATTGTCAAAATATGAAATATTACAAGCCCTACATTAAAATGGTTGACTATACTATATTGATGGGCTAGCCTCAGTAGAGGCCATTAGTATCTGATACTTGTTGGTGTAACACCCAGTATCCCCACCATCAGCTGCTCAAAACAAGAACCAAAACGAGACAATTGAAGCATCTAAGCCAAGTACGTACTTAAACATAAAGGAGTCCTCCTAAAGGATGGCATATTGTAAGGTGCCAATCTTTAGGCGATGGCATACCCCGACTTCCTGTAGTAACTACAGGAACGTCAGCACCCCCATTCACTTACATGGAGGAGCCGTGGTGCAGCAGGTGTCCAAAAATGGTCAGGAGCAAAGGAACACAGACCACAAAGCCCCATCAGCTCCAGGACCGGAGGCCCTCAGCCATCACTAATCCTCACAATATACCACTTACTAGTCTGCATAGCATACACATGTAAGACGCACTTACACCGCAGCTTCTGCTCCTTGTCGCCCTTCACACTGAACTGGGACACTCCTTCAATGAACTCTGCACAAAAGAAAAGACAATTACTAAAACGTACCAGAAAAGAATTTGACAGGGACTTCGTATTAGTTGCAGAGTTATACAGAGCTTTGAGACAATAGGACGCACCCTGGGTTTAGCCCCCAAAAAACTAAAAGCCAAGTTTTCTAGTGAACTAAAAGTGGGGTGGTCGGGTGGTGACTATTCTTGGTTTTCCAGAGTAGGAGACGGGGATGATGCATAATTCTACAGTGGTCTGAAGTTGGACTTCATACTTATTGGTGGGGTATACTGAAGGAAGGTGGGGAGAGCAATACATTATGACCTTTTGGGAGAACTGTAGGACGTCAGTGCCGTGTCCTTGGGAGGGCTGATATGTACAGGGGATGGGGGGGCCAGCGCTGTATGACCAGTGTATACATGATGCCTTCTTGCTATGCAGACTGGTAATACACCGTGAAAGCTCTCTAATAGGATTGCATTTAAACAAATAGATCTTGGCCCGTTAACAGGCGCCAATCATGGCAGACAGGGGCTCATTTACACAAACTGATGTAAGAGAACGACCATTAATGTGACTTATGTCCCCATGAAGCCTCAAACAACCGGCAGCACTTTCCTTACTGACACGTGGCGATATGCCGCCATTAGAGTCATCGTCTCTCCACCCCATGTTTTGGTAAGAGCATGCGCAGAATAAGTCTCCGGTCGATTCCAGCTGTGAAATCGCTTACAGAAAAACCAATGCCTTAACTGAAGCTCAGCAATGTCACAACGCTCGGCACCGGTCAGGCTGTGAATGGGATGAAGTGGATAAAGAAGGGAGGGCCTGACCATTATTCAGGCAGCTTCTGCTTGGGAGCCACTCGGGAGAGGTACACCTAGATCCAGAGTAATTAACATACATCTACACGGACCAAAAAGACACCAAGGACAATGCTTCAGGTAAAATACCATCTGTGATGCCCAAAATATTCAGCATGTATGCCAGCTCTAAAAGATTATGTGCGCTGTGCTCTTAGGTTTCTCACACTTGGGAGGAGGGGAGAAAAACAAAACAAAAACCATCCTGGAGGGTTCCACTGGATGTTGGATTACAGGCCCACTTATGCCATCTGTACAGCGCTGTGGTTTATTCCGCCATATACCAGATGAATATACTACTACATGGAGGGTGTATAGCTCTGCAATGCCCTCCCATGAGGGGACGTGGACCAATTTGCTTCCGAGGGCAGCTATATTAGGAAAGAAAATGATTCGGCATCTGTGCCATCACAAGGGTCAAGCCCATGAGACAGTGACGTGACCCTACAGTCCCAGCGGTCATTACTATGCCGCAACTAAAAAAGCTTTTATTACATTGGATAAATCCAGTCTTCCATGCCCCCTAAATGACAACCCCTGTGTAATACTGTCACTATGGACATAAACCAGTTTTCATATGAAAAAAAAAAAAAAGAGTGACCCACGAGACCACACTTTCTATGACTTGTGTTGCCATCTAACAGTTTTGAAGTCTATGGATCCACTTTAGTAACGGATATAAGTTTCTGGAAAGTCCGGCTGCCTGTATTACAAGGGGTTAATTAATAGTCTAATATAATATGCAGTATACAGGCATTATAGAGATATAAAGCACCAAGCAGCTCTTACGTCTAAAGAGTCTTAATGCTGCAAGTCACCTTGGCCGTTTCCTCCAACGTAAGCATCACAGCCTGGGGGAGATTATTCACAATGGTTAACCGGCCGTGTAGCTTTTTTGTTTTGTTTTATTAAGTAAGGAATTTATAACTAAGATTGTCTCCATATAACAGTGAAAATGCAAAGACCATTCTTAAATGGAGAGAAGAATAAGGATGAGCCCAAAGTTCAGCACCTTCAGTGTGAGGAGGATGGCTACATCTTACCTTTAAAGTCGACCTCTCCATTGCCGTCAGTATCAAATATGTCTATTACTCGCTGGACGAGCGGGTTCTGCTGCAGCTCGGGTAACGACATGAACTCCTCTACGCTCAGAGAGCCAGAATTGTCCAAATCGAGTTTCTTAAACCTTTTCCCCAGCCGTTTGATCTCATCAGCATCAACTGGAAGAGAAGAGAACATTGTTATTAGGAGGAGCGGCGAAGTAGAAAAAGCCCGGAGAGAACAGAGCGAATACAGGGTCCTCAGAAGACAGATGATCGCAGTTACCGAGCTTTCTGCCTGCACTCGCCATAACAGGCAGATCCGAGGCTCCCAGAGATGTGTGCAGAGTCCCAGCCTCAGCAGAGAGGAGCTGCTAATGCCCTATAATGCCAGCCGATCACATGGCACAATGAGTGTGGACACGCTAAGCAGATCACCGGTCATTTCATGCACACAGCGCTGTGACTGAGAAACTCTGCTACTCTGCCTAAAGGAGAAAATGCAACCCTAGACGAGCGCACATCCCAAAATAAGAGCCCTACTAAACCGCAGGATGCAGATCTGTGACCTACAATGCACCATGATGGCAGCGCTATCGAGATACGGCGGGCTCTGCTTACGGGGATTTGTGGGATTAGTGCTGAGTCAGGAACACTCAGGCTATGTTCACACACAGTGTTTACGCTTTGTTTTTTTCAGCGGACAAAAAAAACTAATCTATTGTAAATAAAAACATTGCATTCAAAACCTGTTTTCCAGCCTTCTACACATTAAGGCCCCGTCACACATAGCGATTTACCAATGATCACGACCAGCGATACGACCTGGCCGTGATCGTTGGTAAGTCGCTGTGTGGTCGCTGAGGAGCTGTCACACAGACAGCTCTCTCCAGCGACCAACGATCAGGGGAACGACTTCGGCATCGTTGAAACTGTCTTCAACGATGCCGAAGTCCCCCTGCAGCACCCGGGTAACCAGGGTAAACATCGGGTTACTAAGCGCAGGGCCGCGCTTAGTAACCCGATGTTTACCCTGGTTACCAAAAAAAACAAACAGTACATACTCACCATCTGATGTCCGTCAGGTCCCTTGCCGTCTGCTTCCTGCTCTGACTGAGCCGCCGTACAGTGAGAGCAGAGCGCAGCGGTGACGTCACTGCTGTGCTCTCACTGTACGGCGGCAGTCAGTGAGAGCAGGAAGCAGACGGCAAGGGACCTGACGGACACCGGAATGTGAGTATGTACTGTTTTTTTTTTTTTACATTTACGCTGGTAACCAGGGTAAACATCGGGTTACTAAGCGCGGCCCTGCGCTTAGTAACCCGATGTTTACCCTGGTTACCAGTGAAGACATCGCTGGATCGGTGTCACACACACCGATTCAGCGATGTCAGCGGGACCTCAACGACCAAAAAAAGGTCCAGGCCATTCCGACACGACCAGCGATCTCGCAGCAGGGGCCTGATCGCTGGTACGTGTCACACATAGCGAGATCGCTACTGAGGTCGCTGTTGCGTCACAAAACTTGTGACTCAGCAGCGATCTCGCTAGCGATCTCGCTATGTGTGACGGGGTCTTTACTTTCTATGGGTGAAAAAAAAATGCTGCAAAAATGCAGGAAGATGTGACATTCTACAGATTACAAAAGCGCTGCAGTTTTCCAATTCAATCTAGACAGAAAAAAATGCACACGAGACTTGTGAAATCCCAGCTTTTGCTTGTACTGTAAAAAGCACCTTTAATTTACATAAAAAGCAGCATGTGAATACAACCCAACACAGACGCAGCCATTACTTACACCTTTGAACTCTGCTGGTCCTGGATGTTACGTGCCGGACATGCGTTCCTCACCATTGAGGACAGTTACTGGGTTAGTGGTCGCGTCCAATAGCCACATGACTAGCCCAATCCCTGCCATTCTAGTTGCCATAAAGTACTGGTTTTATATTGTTCTAGATATTGAACCCATTCTACACCTGGGTGGCAAGCAATTTTTATTGCAACATATATACAGTGTCTTCAACAAAATGGTGCCGATGCACGCGCAGTCTCCAATGCTATGCGCCACCACTGACTTTGGCGCCACACTGCGCAGGCACAGCCTATCCCAGCGTCAGACAGAAGGATGTATCCACCATTATTTATAAGAGAACATTCCCTACCATCAACTTTGATAATCCAAATCTGGCCAGAGTAATGAAATCCCAGCTCTTCACTTGTGATTATCCTTCTATATTATTTCTAAACACTCTTTCGGTGATTACTTTGTATCTCCATTCATACTGCACCCACACACACACAAATGATACACCATTGAAAGGTAAACTTGCCCCCTTCAGCAAGAAAATAGCCAAACAAACCACAGATCCACTATGTGATCACAAAATACAGTTTAAACATTAATTTTCATAAACCTGCAGTAAGGAAAAATGACATGCAGGTGGCATCACACTACCGCAAAGCACACTACCACAAAGCTGCTTACTAGTGATGAGCGAGTATACTCGTTGCTTGGGTTTTCCCGAACACGCTCGGGTGATCTCCGAGTATTTCTTAGTGTTCGGAGATTAAGTTTTCATCGCCGCAGCTGAATGATTTACAGTTACTAGCCAGGCTGAGTACATGTGGGGGTGGGGCTAGTAGCTGTAAATCATTCAGCTGCGGCGATGAAAACTTAATCTCTGAACACGAACAAATACTTGGAGACCACCCGAGACAAATACTCGGAGACCACCCAAGCAACGAGTATAGTCACTCATCACTACTGCTTACAGACATCGCAAACAAATCCGAACATTTGCCTTGGGGGCTTTCCAGCTTGCGGAACTCCTTGCCCAACCTATTTCAGGCACATTGCATATGTGACTCACCTTCAGTTAAGTGTGCAATCCTCCAAACACATTTGTAAACATGCACTGCCTATTCAATTGCACACATGCTCCGTTTATACACCGACACACACAAATGAAACCATTTCAAAGGTCAAATTACCTGAAGGTGGCATTTGCCTTGGGGTTTTTCCAGCTTGCCGAAGTTCTTGCCCAGCCTATTTCAGGCAAATTCGAGGATTGCACACTTCACTGCAGGTGAGTCACATATGCAAACACATTTGTAAACATGCACTGCTTTTTCAGTGATTACATAGCGCCACACACACACAAATACTACACCATTTGAAAGGTAAACTTGCCCCCTCCAGCAAGAGGAGACAAACCACACATTCACGATTTGATCAATAAATACAGTTTAAACATTCATTTTCAGAAACCTGCAGGAAAAAAACAACCTGCATGTGGCACCACAACTTCAAGACTTTTTTTAGCCTCTACTTATCAAACCAATTTATTGTATTACATATACACACATATTATATATATATATATATATATATATATATATATATATATATATATATATATATATATATATATATATATATATATATATATATATATATATATATATATATATAGCACCTCTGTGGTCATCATCTCATTAAATACATTAACATTTGATCAGCTTGATTTTTCTGAAATCACCTGTGCCTCCGACAACCAATGTGCGAAAATTTCGCACTGGCCAACTAGTACTGCATTTATTGTCCTGATCTTGAGTCCATTTCATCTGTCCAACATGACCCCATCTGAGCAACCTCATCGGGTCCCGACAACTTTTACACCAAAGCAGCATCAAAAGCACAAGTGTCAGAAGTTTCTTTCCCCACAAGATAAAGATAACCAGCCGATCCTCGGGCCGCCTCACCACATTAATGAGCAGTTTGAGTGTGCAGTGCCGCTCCATTCACTACCTAAGGAGTTGATGGGCGCATGTGAGCAATGTGGTTCACCCATTTCTAATGATTAGTGTTCCTAGGAATACTAGTTCCCCATTTATCAGCGTGTACAACTGTACTAATGATACCTCTGCCTATGAGCTGTCGACAACCGCCACTGCTCAACTATGGAGCTGCTCAGTGGTTTGATAGTGGCCATGGCAGCGTTTTACATTCACGTCCTTACATTGATTTGAATAGAAGGTGTACTACCCGGCTGGGCCGCTATCAGATGTCTGAGCACCTCCAGCCGGCGGCTGCTGCCGAAACCATGAGTAGCTGATTGGTGGTGGTGCTGGGTGTCAGATACCAAGCAATCACATCGATTACCTACCCCAAGGATAGGTCATCCATGTCATAGTGGACAATTTCCTTAAATGACCACTAGTCAGCTACATACACCAATTGGCAGTCAAGTAAAGTTAACCTGTCCGTTCATGCTGCCCAAATCAGAACCTGACTGAGCAATTGCTGTCAGGTATATTTTTCTCTGAAACACTGGAAATTTTAACGCTACCCTGTCCCCACGTTTGACATATGAGATACGGTCACCACCGTTCAGGCCTGATATACAGCAATCTATAATCCTGTTTATCTACACCCATCCCAACCTGAAAGACAAGAAAAACAGCTTTTATTATTCTCACCTGTGGGGCGGTCTGGTCCGAGGGGCATCACTGGTCTTGGTCCAGCGCCTCCCTTCTTGTGATGTAGTCCTCCTTGTTTAGTGTGGATAAAGCATCCCTACATCATCCACAGTCCCCCTGGAATCACGTTCCTGCACACGCCTGCTTCTGTCCTGACGAGGGCCGAGCAAAGTACTTCAGTGCACATGCTCCAGCGCTCTGACCTTTCCCGATGCCTGCGCTCTCCAGTACTTTAGTGGACAGAGAAGTACACCTGTGCAGGAGCGCGATGCAGAGGACACTGGATGACAGATGAGTCATCCACACAAAGCAAGAAGGTAAACAACATTGCAAGAAGAGAGGTGGCAGACGAAGACCAGTGACACCTCGGACCAGACCGCCCCAGAGGAGAGTATAATAAAAGCGCTTTTTCCCTGTCTTGCAGGTGGGGTTGGGGACAGTTATACAGCATTATACAATACTGTATATCAGGCCTGAAAGGTGATGCCCTTATCCATTATTAGTCAAACCTGGTGACAAGTTCGCTTTAAGACCAGGCTGTTGACCAGAGGCAGAGACGAGACTAGTTTGGTACTGACCTTGGCAGACTTCTTCCCGCACCGCTCCAGGTCTCTCCCATGAGTACTGTGTGAGACCCGTCAATCACCTCTAGCGGCTTTGGGAAAAGCAGGCTGGGGTTGGAGCCAGACTACTCACATCTATGCATATGAATCTTTAAATTTTTTATGAAATGCCAGAGCACTGTAGAATAATAAAAAAAATGTATGTACCTGACTGCAATCATACAGCCAAGATCTGTTTCATGCTCACCTCCGTTTTGGCAGCATTAATTGATAGGTTCCCTGTAAAAATATAGCTTACACTGACAGAACTTCCATGTGCACTAAACAATTGTTCAGTGCGCATAAGCAGTCACTGTTCTTAGCAGCATGTGATCCTGTGTTAACAGGATATGTTGTGCCGAGAATGATTTTTTTTTTTTTTTGAAGTTCAAAACTAATTTTAACAGATGAATGAGCAATGGCTAGAAGCTCCCAGAGGTTTAAGGACTGAAAATTCACATGATGGGACCCCTTTTACAGCACTAAACCAGAATATGTTCCCCAGCCCCATCTGCTTCAATCAGTAGTGATGGGATAGACTTTGTTGAGGAGCCAAAGAATCACTCTGGACAGGTTTTGGGTTGAAAGCCATCTCAGATAGAACTTGACCTGGGATAGTATAGTAACCTTCATTTCCTAAGATTACTGTCTTGTTACATTTGGAAAGGAAACAAATGCCAATTCGGAATTAAATTGGGATTAGGTTAAGGCAAATATGCATGACATTCTGACAGCCCAGGACAGAGAGTTTACTATTTGAGGACAACCTTAATGTGACCATTTCTGATCTGCTCTTATTTTTCTTGGAACCACAAAATGTTCCCTTATAAGTCTGCTTTTGGGTGTTCAAGGGCTCCAAAGACGACCTTCCAGGAATCTGAGAAAGATCAGATTTTTCCCCAGCCGATTATCTAGCCCAGGATCTGAAGAATAATAATTGTTACTTATGTCTTCCAACAACCGCTCTTTGGAATGGCCGATGAGAAGGTCGTCCGAGTAAGGAGTAATTGTTATGAGTTCTGCAAAAGATAGGATGCAACTTCTGCCAGGACCTTAGTTAGTATTCAGGAGGTTGAGGAGATTCTGTACAGTAGACCTCTGAATTAGTAAGAATGAGTTTAACTGAACCAAAGAGCAAACCGGAAAATCTGTTGAAAATTGCCCATCTTCCTATTCACCCTCAAAATCCAGTTTATAGTTGACATCAAAGTCTTTTATTAAATAATTGTAACTGCCAACCTTGGACTTCCGGTAGACTACAAATCTGTTTAATTTAGGTTTATGATCATGTGAAATTTCTCGTTTGGTTTCTTTAGCAAGAAGAGTTTTTGAGTAAAGATTTGTTTTCCCTGTTCCTCTACTGGTACAGAACAGAAGGCATCCAAACTACCGTAATTAAAACTCGAACTCAAAAAGGGCAGATTGAACACAGAGACATGTCCGCTTTTCTCCGGCAGCACGGTCCGCAAAGCGTCCCGCACACGTGCGCACGGAGAACAGTGTGCACTCTCCTCCGTGTGCACATACCGCCGCAGTCGAAACAGCGCTACAGTTAAGCGCTGTCCCCTGCGTGTGGTGCTGAAGCCGGCATTCATCCCTTCTGTCCTGCTCGGCTGAAAGCAGCGCTTGCAGGAGAGAAGGGATGAAAGATCAAGGTGTTACCGCTCATTACAGTGATGAATATGCGGCTCCACCTCCCATAGGGGTGGAGCCGCATATTCATCACTAATGAGCGGTAACACGTGATCGCTCACACAGGACAAGCTGCGGCGCTGAGAGGAAGCATTGCGGGAGCTGGGTGAGTATTTCAATGCAAGCGGGCGGGTGCGCGGGGGGTGGGAGGCGGAAGGTGACCCCAAACTTTATTTTAAACAAAATTTAAAAAAAAACACCTTGATTTTTCATTCCTTCTCTCCAGCGAAAGCTGCTGGGGAAAAGGAATGAATGCCGGCTTCAGCACCAAAAGCAGGGGACAGCGCATAACTGTAGTGCTGTCTCCTGCACGGTCCGTGTGGTCCTCAGTCGGCACACGGCTGCCGCACGTGTGCCACACTGATGTGCCACGTGAGCACACGGACACTGATAACTCCGGTACCGATTTCTCCGGTACCGGAATTATCTGGACGTGTGAGACTGGCCTTAGACTGCACAGCTCTATGGAGGTTAGTGTGTACAGAGACCGCAAACATTAACATTCTGAAGGATTTTACATTTTTGGGTTCAGGCATGTGAAGAGTTACTACAATTCCTGAATATTGGGTTTGAATAAAACGTAATCATATCATTATCAGAAGGACCTTCAATCTTTTTCCCTTCACCATCGTAGGGAACATTGATCGAATCAGAAACCAATAGTGACCTTAGCCAGCATCCTCGAGGAACTAGGCAAGGAAAGGGCGAAAACTGATAAAGCAGAATGAAGTTTGGAACCGTCTAAGGAGCCAATATCAAAAGAAGGGCAGGCAACTCCTCTCCTACCACAGAAGAACACAGACAAGATAAGTTTGTCTCCCTGAAACAAGGGAGAGAAGGATCAGCAACATATGGTAAAAAAACACATAGGGCAGCATGGTGGCTCAGTGGTTAGCAGGTCCTGGGTTCAAATCCCACCAGGGACAACATCTGCAAGGAGTTTGTGCTGGATTCCTTTGAGCGCTCAGTTTCCCTCACCTCCTCCACAGACCTACTGATAGGGATGTAGATTGTGAGCCCCATTGGGGACAGCGATGATAATCTAAGCAAAGCGCTGCAGAATATGATGGCGTTATGTAAGCAAAGCATAATAATCCCCAGTAGCTGCAGGCCGGCTTATTCACAGGACAATGCATTCCACCCTAGAGCTGGCAGCAGAGTTTATGATGGAAGTGATGCCACCTAAGGAAGCGGCGCAAGAGTCTGGAAACCAAGAATGACTCAAATGGATTCCGGGATCCAGAGTAGCAAGTCTTCATCCATGCACAGTATCAAGATGTTATCACACTAGCATGTTAGTCCGAATGTTAACGCCAAGCGAAAGACGTTGTCACTGTTTCCCTGGGAGAAACTCCCTCTGACCCCTCCCACAATGGAAAAGTCAAAACAATTACTTAGCTTGACTCAACTGGGACATGACATCTGATGAAATCAGTTTGTGAGGCCTCAAGAGTGCCTCACACTCACAGAATAGTCACGGAGACAGAATAACTGTAAAACTGAGGCCATGCTCCCATGTAGTGGAAATGCTGCTTTTAATGCTTAAACTACTTGTTTACACAGTGTTAGCGGCTTCCCCACGCATTTCTGCTGTGGCAAAAACACAGTATTTTACAACACCAAAGTAAAGGAAATTTCCAAAATGTGTACTTACATCTGTAGCATGTCAATTCTGCTATCTTTTTTTTCACTCAAATAGGGAAATTTAATTACAAAAAAAAAGCACTTAAATTAGAAAGCATTTTTTTCCTGCCACTGCATTTTCCTGCTGCAAAACACAATGTGTGCAGATAAACGTTAAGGGTACTTGCCCACGACCAGGAACTGCTGCAGGTGGAATGCTGCGTATTTATATAGCGTCAAACCAGCAGCGGCCAGCCCCTATAGCATAGTGGATGGGAATTCTAGAAATTCCATGCCCACTATGCGGCCAGACGACGGCGGATCACCTGTGGAGACGGACATGTGGTGCGTCTGCCCAAACAGCAGCATGTCAATTTCTCTTGCGGAGACTAGCATCGATAGAAGTGTATTGGACGCGGTATATCGGCATGGCTCAGTGAGCATATGTGGATCTACCGGTGATCAATAGACGGCAGCGCTATGGAGACAGTGAACATACACGGTGTCCACAGTGCTGCTAGCTCCGAATCGTGGGCACCCGGCCCAAGTACTTTTACCGCAGAGTAGCAAACAGTTGGATGTAATTTTCTTGAGACCTCATGCCCACTGTGCATTTGTATTCTCTATGGGCTTATATTGGCAGCCGGGAAAAAAAATATCCATATAAAAAAATTATTTTTTAAAATGAAGAATCCCAGCAGGTCTGTAAAAATAAATGTATTTTGCAGTTTTTGAAGTCTGCATTAACGAGGTCAGATTGCCGTGGTGTATTTTGGTGCCGACATGAGGAATAAAAATATATAAGGGAACAGCATTTTCATGCATGGGGCATATACATACAGTAGGTCTAAGTCACTGCCTCCCCCTCGCAGCACAGGGAGCTCTGCACAGAACTCCCTCAATGAACATCTCCAGACACTTGCTGCCTATGGTCCATGTGACAGCTCTAAGGCCATGTGCACACAGTGCGTTTTTGCTGCCTTTTCGCTTCGTTTTTTCCATGCAGAATTGGGCCAAAAACCCTATGGAATCCTTATGCAAGCTAACTCAATGACAATCTTGAAGTGTTGTGGATATGATCAGTAAATTTCCATGTGTATTTTCAGTGCGTTTTTTTCAGCAGCATGTCAATTCTTTGTGCGTTTCTGCAGCGTCTTTCACCCATTGACTTCAATTGAGTCAGTCAAATCAGCAGCAAAAACGTAGGTATAAAAAAATTAGTGGATTTTCCGAGTTTTTGGTTTGTGTTTCACCAGCTACCTATGGCGTGGGAAACACCGATGCAGTGGTTCTTATCGGCGTTAACGCTACCACCGGTAAGACTGTCAGAGGTCAGCGTGACCATGCACCTGTGATTGTGACCTGCGGTAAAAAGCTTACTACTGCTCCAATTGGGCTACGTCTGCTGTCACTGATTAGTCTCATTGCCAGCACCTGTGCTTAGTCTTGGAGGGAAAAAAAAGAAGTGTAAAATAATTACACATTCACAAAATAAAAACATTTTATACTCACCTAACGCCAAATCCCCGATGCCCTAGTCTCCTAGAAAGAATCAAAATAATAAACCACCACATACTCACCTTTCTGCCATAGTCCACGTAATCCCGAGAAATTTCTGCAAGCAAACACTCAACGTGCGCACATAGCCCAAAGAATCTCTGAATGAGGATAATATGCGCTCAAGTGAGATGGTTGGCAGAGAAACACACCTTTTTATTAAACAATATATTGGCGATTTAGGTCTTGGAGTCTATTACAAATAAGTGGTAACACAATTTGAGTACAGGTTACTTAAACGGGAACCAGCCAGGAGAACTTTACTGCTGAACATACTTGGTCTGGTTGTGCAGTCCTAAAACAGCAGTATAGGCTTTTATCTTTGTAGTGTGTCAACTGAGAAACCGAACTATGAACTCACATGCAAATAAGCTAAAAAGTGTTTTGGGGGTGTGTCTATGCTGAGTGTATTGGGAGCACATCCTCTTTACAGGGGGCGAGTTTGCCCGCACTGATCGGCATGTGCCGATAATCTCATACACGGAGCGCAGGAAGCACAAAGATACAAAACAGTACAATTCTGAGCTAATCAGTGGCTCGGTTCCTGGCAGCTTACAAGACTCATTTTACTCTCGTTTGTGCCAAGTGTTTTTCTCATAAACAAAGCTAATTTTAATCAATACATCTTGGAATAATAATTAGGGTTGAGCGAAACGGATCGGTCATTTTCATAAGTCACCGACTTTTGGCAAAGTCGGGTTTCATGAAACCCGACCCGATCCCAGTGTGGGATCGGCCATGCGGTACGCGATCTTCGCGCCAAAGTCGCGTTTCATATGACGCGTTCAGCGCCATTTCTCAGCCAATGAAGGTGGACGCAGAGTGTGGGCAGCGTGATGACATAGGTCTCGGTCCCCACCATCTTAGAGAAGGGCATGGCAGTGATTGGCTTGCTTTCTGCGGCGTCACAGGGGCTATAGAGGGGCGTTCCCGCCGACCGCCATCTTACTGCTGCCGAGCTGAGCATAGGGAGAGGTTGCTGCCGCTTCATCAGAAGCAGGGATCGCATTAGGCAGGGTACATTAACCCCCAAACCGCTTGTGCTGTAGCGATTTCCACTGTCCAACACCACCTTTTCTTTGCAGGGACAGTGGAGGCTAGATTTTTCTTCATCAGCTCTGTAGCTTATTGGGCTGCCCTAGAAGGCTCCGTGTTAGCTGCATTGCTGTTTGTACGCCGCTGTGCAAACCAACTGCTTTTTTTAAAGCACAAATCCTGCTGCTCCTTCCTTTCTGCACAGCTATCTTGTTTGTTTGTCCACACTTTTGTGTGCAACAGTCTTTTTATTGCTGCCTGCCATACTTTTCAGAGATTATTGTTTGGAGATGGGGACTGTACTACAATTACATATACACATACATACATATACACATACATACACATACATACATACATACATACATACATATATATCTTCAAGCCACTTTCTGCCCCTGAAACTGTGTAGTGTAAAACAGTGGGCCTGTATTTTTCTGCACTGTCCCACACCTAAAAAGGGAGATTAATATTGCCTAATCTGTGCATCTGCGCCAGTCCTGTCTGTGGTATCTGTCAGTCATTTTCTGCCACAGAAACTATACTGTAATACAGTGGGCCTGATTATTCTGCTTTCTCCCACACATAAAGAGGGAGATTTATATTGCCAGTGTGTACATCTGCGTCACTCCTGTTAGTGCCATATCTGCCAGCCTCTTTCTGCCAGTCAAACTGTGTAGTGTAATACAGTGGGCCTGATTTTGTCCTGCATACTCCCACACATAAAAAAGGAGAATTAAATTCACAACAAGTTTACGTACATCTTCTACCTGGTTTTACAGGACCATATAACGGTTGTTAGTTTGGTTACATTTTTCCAAGAATGAGGAAGTCTGGTGGAAGAGGTCGTGGCCGTGTGTGGTCATTGCCAGCTGGTAATGATGGTAGTGGTCGTGGAGCATCAGGTGGTCGTGGGAAAAGCAATATAGCCCCTAAGTCTCGAGTTGTTGAGCCAGCGTCATCGTCTGGCTACACAAGGCCTCGAACGCTCCCTTTTCTGGGAGTAGGAAAACCGCTTTTAAAGCCGGAGCAGCAGGAAAACGTTTTGGCTTTCCTTGCTGCCTCTAGCTCTTTCGCCTCCTCTTCGGAAAGTGCAAAATTTAAAAGCAGCGCATCGTCAGTGGATGCTCCCGGTCAGGAACAAGTCTCTTCCTTGTGTCCTTCACCCACAACAACAGTGAAGGATGCATCAGGTGACAACAGGTTACTCCATGGAGCTCTTTACACATACCTTGCCTGGGTTAGAAAGGGAAATTGTTCACAGGCCATGCCCATTACAAGATGAATCGGACATGGAGTGCACAGATGCACAGCCACAGCTAGATCATTATGCTGTTCCATGGACTCAGATCACTACATTGCCCTCGCAGTGTACTGAGCCAGAATCTGACCCTGATGAGACTATGGTGCCCCGTCCCGAATGCTATAGCACCGGCTTACACAGTGACACAGAGGAAGGTGCACAGAACATAGAAGAGGAGGTGATAGATGACCCAGTTGTTGACCCCGATTGGCAGCCATTGGGGGAACAGGGTGCCGCTGGCAGTAGCTCTGAAGCGGAGGAGGAGCCGCAGCAGGCATCAACATCGCAACAGCTTTCATCTGGCAGGCCCGTATCTGGCCAAAAACGTGTGTCAAAACCAAAAACAGTTGTAGGACAGCGTGGCCATCCGGTTAAAGTAGCACAGTGTGAAATGCCTGAAAAGGTATCCGATAGTAGGAAGAGTGCAGTCTGGCAATTTTTTAACCAAGATCCGAATGATCAGCGCAAAGTGATCTGTAAGAAATGCTCAAGGACCTTTAGCAGAGGTCAGAATGTCAAAAATTTAAATACAACTTGCATGCGTAGACATTTAACCGCCATGCACTTGCAAGCCAGGACTAACTACCAAACGTCCCGTAACGTTGTTGCACCCGCTCACAATGAAGCTAGTCAGCAACGCTACATTCCTTCCCTCACTGTAAGCCCACCGTTTACGACACCACCTGCAGCAAATGTGGAGGTATCGTCGCAAGGCCAAAGCAGTCAGGGAATCACCAGGTTCTTGGGAGGAAACACTGTATGTAGGCCAACAGCAAGAATACCATCACCAACCCTCTCAGTCTGCCATGTCCACCACCACCCCCGCTAGTTCCACCCTATGCAGCTCTCCAGTCCAGCTCACCCTTCATGAGACTCTCGTTAGGAAAAGGAAGTACTCATCCTCGCATCCGCGTACAGGGTTTGAACGCCCACATTGCTAAACTAATCTCGTTAGAGATGATGCCCTACCGGTTGGTTGAAAGCGAAGCTTTCAAAGCCCTGATGGCCTACGCTGTACCACGCTACGACCTACCCAGTCGACACTTCTTTGCGAGAAAAGCCATCCCAGCCCTCCACCAGCATGTAAAAGACCGCATTGTCCATGCACTCCGGCAATCTGTCAGTAGAAAGGTGCACCTCACAACAGATGCATGGACCAGTAGGCATGGCCAGGGACGTTACGTGTCCATCACGGCACACTGGGTGAATGTGGTGGATGCAGGGTCCACAGGGGACAGCCAGAATGGGACAGTTCTGCCTAGCCCACGGTGTAGGAAACAGTTGGCTGTAGGTGTTCGCCACCCCTCTTCCTCCTCCTCGTCCTCCAGCAGAAGCGAGAGCTCGTCCACAGACCGCATTCGCACGACCACTCCATCCACAGCTGCCACTGTTTCACCTGAGGTGTCCCATTATGGAACAGCTAGTGGCAAGCGTCAGCAGGCTGTGTTGGAAATGAAGTGTTTGGGCGACAGACACACCGCGGAAGTTCTGTCCGAGTTCTTGCAGCAAGAAACTCAGTCATGGCTGGGCAGTGTACATCTTGAGGCAGGCAAGGTAGTCAGTGATAACGGAAGGAATTTTATGGCTGCCATAGCCCTTTCACAACTGAAACACATTCCTTGCCTGGCTCACACCTTGAACCTGGTGGTGCAGTGCTTCCTGAAAAGTTATCCGGGGTTACCCGACCTGCTCCTGAAGGTGCGCAGACTTTGCTCGCACATCCGCCGTTCACCCGTACACTCCAGCCGTATGCAGAACCATCAGCGATTGTTGAAGCTTCCCCAGCACCGCCTAATAATCGACGTTGCAACAAGGTGGAACTCCACACTGCACATGGTTCAGAGGCTGTGCGAACAGAGGCGTGCTGTAATGTATTTGTGGGAGGATACACATACACGGGCAGGCAGTTGGATGGCAGACATGGAGTTGACAGGTGTGCAGTGGTCGAAGCTACAAGACCTCTGTCAAGTCCTTCAGTGTTTTGAGGAATGCACACGGCTGGCTAGTGCAGACGACGCCATCATAAGCATGAGCATCCCACTAATGCGTCTGCTGATGCAAAGTTTGACGCACATTAAGGAGCAGGCATCTGCAGCCGAGGAGGAGGGAAGCCTTGATGACAGTCAGCCATTGTCTGCTCAGGGAAGTCTCCTGGACGAGGTGGAGGACGAAGAGGAGGAGGAGGAGGATGATGGGGATGATTATTTATGGGAGGAGGAAGCTTCTCAGGGGGCAATAGAAACTGTTGGTGGTGCAAGGTCAGGTACAGGTTTTTTGCGGGAGACAAGTGATGTGGATTTGCCAGGAAGTACTCCTCAACCCAGCACAAGCAGTGAATTGACACCTGGAACATTGGCCCACATGGCGGATTATGCCTTGCGTATCCTTAAAAGGGACCCCCGCATTATCAAAATGATGACCGATGACGATTACTGGTTGGCCTGCCTCCTGGATCCACGCTATAAAGGGAAATTGCAAAATATCATGCCACATGAGAACCTTGAGCAAATATTGGCTACCAAACAAGCAACTCTTGTAGACCGCTTGGTTCAGGCATTGCCAGCACACAGCGGCGGTGATGGTTCTTACACGAGCTGCAGGGGGCAACAAGGCAGAGGTGTTAGAGGTGCACAAATCAGAAGTGGCGTTGGACAGAGGGGTTTTATGACCAAGTTGTGGAGTGATTTCGCAATGACCGCAGACACGACAGGTATTGCAGCATCGATTCAAAGTGACAGGAGACATTTGTACAGTATGGTTACTAACTATTTTTCCTCCCTTAATCGATGTTCTCCCTCACACGTCATTCCCATTTGAATACTGGGCATCCAAAATAGACACCTGGCCTGAATTGGCCGAATATGCATTGCAGGAGCTTGCTTGCCCAGCAGCTAGTGTGCTATCAGAAAGAGTATTCAGTGCTGCTGGTTCAATACTGACCGAAAAAAGGACTCGTCTGGCTACCCAAAATGTTGATGATCTAACCTTCATTAAAATGAACCAATCATGGTTTTCTAATTATTTTGCCCCACCTTTCCCTGCTGACACCTTGCTTTCCTGTAAAAAGGTCTTGCTTTTGGACTCGTCTTACTGACTGTTCCAATTTCTCAATTTGCAGCTGCTGTATGTCCAGCATACCACATTTTTAAACCTCCATAAATGGGCCGACTCCCCCCACGGGGCCGTGGTCAGTCACAACTTGGCGCAAGCACCCGTGCGAGTGCCGTTAGTCTGAAGAGGTGGGTGTGCCCACTTTTGGGCGACGGAACTGGCACAGGGTCCCTCATAGTACAATGAAGTGTCTCTGGCGGTGCGCACCCAACGTCAGACACACCGTTGTAACATGAGGGGCCCTGGGCCTGTACCGCCACCCACGAGAGAGTGTTACCCCCCCCAGCTCAAACAGTGCTCTACCACTCGCAAAATTATCTCTCACTGCTCCACCACTGTTTAGTCTATGTGGTTAAATCCTTTAATGGCACTTCCAATAACAATTTGTTGACATGTATGATGCTAGTAAAAATATTCAGGGGCCCTGTCCTACATTTACACCAGTTAATACTTTGCGCCAAATACCAATGCCTGCAAGTCAGCAGAGGAGCCCACCCCTGTACCTAGGTATGCCACCAGATTATTTTATTTTTTTTGGCGAGACATTAACATGTATTTATTGTTTTAGAGTACTAACTGTCAGACACTCCTTCCAATTGTCCTCCGCTGACCACACCAATGCTGCCTGTGTACCCCTGTAACCTAATAAAACCTGCATCGAGCCTAATTTTTGTTATTTTAGGCCTACTAAGTCTGTCTGCGGTCCCTCCTTCCAATAGTCCTCCGCTGACCACACCAATGCTGCCTGTGCACCCCTGCAACCTAATAAAACCTGCATCGAGCCAAGTTTTTTAATTTAAGGCCTAGTAAGGCTACTTTCACACTAGCGTCGGGCTCGGCCCGTCGCAGTGCGTCGGGCCGAGGTTACCGACGCTAGCGTTCTCTGCGCTGCACAACGGGGGCAGCGGATGCATTTTTCCAGCGCATCCGCTGCCCCATTGTGAGGTGCGGGGAAGTGCGGGGAGGTGGGGGCGGAGTTCCGGCCGCGTATGCGCGGTTGGAAAAAGCGGACCTTCGGCGGCAAAAAACGTTACATGTAGCATTTTTTTTGTGCCAACGGTCCGCCACAACACGGCGCAACCGTCGCACGACGGTTGCGACGTGTGTCAATCAGTCGCAATACGTCGCTTAATGTTAGTCTATGGGGAAAAAACGCATCCTGCAAGCACTTTTGCAGGATGCGTTTTTTCGGCCAAACGATGCATTGTGACGGAATGCAGTTAACGCTAGTGTGAAATTAGCCTAAGTCTGTCTGCGGTCCCTCCTGCCAATTGTCCTCCGCTGACCACACCAATGCTGCCCGTGTACCCATGTAACCTTCTTTAAACCTGCATCGAGCCAACTTTGTGGTGTAAGGCCTACTACCAGTGTCTGTCTGCGCCACTCAATACAGCTGTCCTCCTCTTAAAAAAGCTGAGCTGAAATTGTCAGGTTTTCAGCCTATCGGAATTTGAAAACTGCATTGGGGCTACAAGTTTGGTTGGGTTCTACAAATGGTGTCTGAAGCTCCAAGGTGTTCTCCAGGTTTACTTTCCTGAGCTTCAATCTTCAGGCTCTCATTAAGTAGTTGTTGTTAATATAACACTGCATTAGGCCTACTAGTTTGGTTGGGGCCTACTAACGGTGTCTGCCGCTCTTTGGTGTTCTCCTCCACTGAACAAAGCAGTGCCGCCTGTTTACTCCTGTTACTAATTTTGAACTTTATTTGGCCCACTTTACTATTTGGGCCTACTAACTGTGTCTGCCTCTCATTACAGTTGTCCTCCACTGAACAAAGCAATGCCGCCTGGTTAGTCCTGTTACCAATTTTGAACTGCATTTAGCCCACTTTATTATTTGGGCCTACATCTGTTTCCTCTGCATCCTGCCCATTGCCCAGGCAGTGCTAGATGAGTCTGCTGGTACATTGACCCAGACCACTACATTCCCCTTGCATGCTACACATCCAGAATCTGACCCTGCTGAAAGTCAGGTTCCCCTTCCCACATACTATACCACCTTACACAGGGACAAAGAGGAAGGTGCAGATGAAAGTGCAGGTTCCTTCATCAGGTGGGGGGGCATACTCGTTGGCGACATCACTGGCACAGGGCCCCTCATAGTACGCAAAAGTGTCGCTGCCAGTGGGAGGCGCCCCCGCCGTGCAAACACACCGCCGTACTTTGAGGGGCCCTGTGCCAGTGCGAACGAGTGGGCCCCCCCTGCTTGCTCAGGATCACAGCACTTGCAAAGTTGAAATACTTACCTCTCCCTGCTCCACCGCCGTGACGTAGTCCACGTTTCCTGGGCCCACTAAAAACTTGAACCAGCCCTACCCCCCACAACTTTAGCCAAATGACCCCCAATTTCCAATGTTTAACTATTATTATAAAGTAAATTAAGATTGACAAGCTTAAGTAACAAGAATGGATGTTTTTGCCATTAAAATGGGCACTGTAGGTGTTTTCCTGGCCTCCACTCACTGCCGACTATGCTTCCCCATTGATTTGCATTGCGTTTCGGTCGATCTCCGACATTTGGCGATAATCGGACGATTACACTCGACTGTTGACAAAGTCAGGTTTCACGAAACCCGACTCGATCCTAAAAAAGTGAAAGTCGCTCAACCCTAATAATAATAATAATATCTTCCACACTTGGATTGTGTTTAAATAAAATGTTCCTGTGCTGAGATAATCTTATAAATGTGCCCCTGCTGTGTACTGTGTAATGGCTGTGTCTGACCATACAGGAACATGGTCTGATCATACCACAGCTCCTGAGCAGGCAAGGAAGTAAAAAAGTATACAGACACGACAGCACGGGATCACAAATGATTTTTGTGAGGTAAAACATTTCCCTGCCTGTTTTTAAACAATGTTTTACCTCACAAAAATCATTTGTGATCCCGTGCTGTCCTGTCTGTATACTTTTTCACTTCCTTGCCTGCTCAGGAGCTGTGGTATGATCAGACCATGTCCCTGCACGGTCAGACACATCCATTACACAGTACACAGCAGGGGCACATTTATAAGATCTCAGCACAGGAACATTTTATCTAAACACATCCAAGTGTGGAAGATATTATTATTATTCCAAGATGTATTGATTAAAATGAACTTTAAAATTATCTTTTTCGTGGGGAAAACCCCTTTCTGACCTCGGACGGGATAGTACGTCCGAGGTCAGATCCCCTGCTTTGATGCAGGGCTCCGGCAGTGAGCCCGCATCAAAGCCGGGACACGACAGCTGTTTTGAACAGCTGACATGTGCCCGCAATAGCGGCGGGTGAAATTGCGATTCACCCGCCGCTATTAACTAGTTAAATGCCGCTGTCAAACACTGACAGCAGCATTTAACAGGCGCTTCCGGCCATCCGGCCGGAAATGATCACATCGCCGACCCCCGTCACATGATCGGGGGTCAGCGATGCTTCTGTATAGTAACCATAGAGGTCCTTGAGACCTCTATGGTTACTGATCCACGGTAGCTGTGAGCGCCACCCTGTGGACGGCGCTCATAGCAAGCCTGTTATTAAGCTACATAGCAGCGATCTGATGATCGCTGCTATGTAGTTGAGCCGATCGAGTTGTGCCAGCTTCTAGCCTCCCATGGAGGCTATTGAAGCATAGCAAAAGTAAAAAAAAAAAAAAAAAAGTAAAAAAAAAATGAGAAAAAAAATAAATAAATAAAAGTTTAAATCACCCCCCTTCCGCCCCATTCAAAAAATAAAAAAAATAAAAAAAATCAAACCTACACATTTGTTATCGCAGCGTTCAGAATCGCCCGATCAAAAAAAAGGATTAACCTGATCGCTAAACGGTGTAGCGAGAAAAAAATCGAAACGCCAGAATTACGGTTTTTGGTCGCCGCGACATTGCATTAAAATGCAATAACGGGCGATCAAAAGAACGTACCTGCACCAAAATTGTATCATTAAAAACGCCATCTCGGCACGCAAAAAATGAGCCCTCAACTGAACCTAGATCATGAAAAATGGTGATGCTAAGGGTATCGAAAAATGGCGCAATTTTTTTTTTTTTAATAGCAAAGTTTGGAATTTTATTTCACCACTTAGATAAAAGAGAACCTAGACATGTTTGGTGTCTATGAACTCGGAATGACCTGGAGAATCATAATGGCAGGTCAGTTTTAGCATTTAGTGAACCTAGCAAAAAAGCCAAACAAAAAATAAGTGTGGGACTGCACTTTTTTTGCAATTTCACCGCACTTGGAATTTTTTTTATTTTTCTAGTACACGACATGCTAAAACCAATGATGTCGTTCAAAAGTACAACTCGTCCCGCAAAAAATAAGCCCTCACATGGCCAAATTGACGGAAAAATAAAATAGTTATGGCTCTGGGAAGGAGGGGAGCGAAAAACAAACACGGAAAAACGAAAAATCCCAAGGTCATGAAGGGGTTAAATCAGGAGAGAACAACTGAGTGAACAGAAAAAGAAGAGTAAAAGGAAAAGTGTTTGATTAATAACTGCAGCATTGAAAACTAAAAGGCATCTATTTCCATCTCCGGGCTCACATTACACAGGCATGTCCTTGAAGATATACATAGGCCCTTGTTATCCAGCATACTGAAGGAAAAAAAAAAAAAAAATACTGCCGCTGTTACATTCTGCCATGAAGATTTCTCCACAAAAAAAACAAATCCTTGAGTACAAGAGCAATGTTACTGGGAACAAAGAAAATCTGAACACACTGTCTAAGTTTCTGATTTTCTAGATACTGGAGGAAGTAAAGTTAGAGGGATCAGAGATCAGTGTTTGTAATCGGCCAAAAGAAAGCAGCTGCAAAAAGCAGCATTTCGCTCTGAAGCCTCCATGTATTCTACGACAAGCCATCCATTTCAGGAAGAGCTGCAATGCCTTAGATCCCCACTAGTGGCGCTGCAGGGGAACTGAACACTTTTTGGAATGAAGGGAGGCCGCTGACAGCACTCACTAGCTGTGTATCTGATACATATTTTATTATGTCTTAATTTTTCCACAGTTAAAACATTGGTTTGTCAGTGAACAAGAACATGATACACGCAGCAGGCTCAGACTTCGTATGGCTCTTGTCTGAAGAGGGCACAACTGCACAATGCTCTGTGAGCGAAATACGGCAAATGGTGACTAATCGTGATGAGCAAACGTGCTCAGATAATATGATCAAGTCCCTGCGGCTGCATGTTAGACACTCACATGCAGGGACTCGAAGATATCATCCGAGCACGCTGAAGATACTCTGATAACACCCGAGCACGTTCGCTCATCACTAGTAACTAACAAATGACGATTCTTTCTGAACACTCCGCGAGTTCAGCTTCTATCCAGCCACATTCTAGGAATCAGAAAGCTTTTAGACTGAAAATCCCATATCCAGCCACCTTTACTGTAAAGCTTTTCCCTGTCATGGCCTGCGCCACACGAGGGTCACCCCTGTGCCACAGAATTACAGAGCGAAAGAGAAACATTGCAGCAGCAGTTTCAGTGTGTAATAGTTCTTCACATCATCTACTGATGAAACAAGTTCTCCAATAGATGTCTGCAGACGTGTACATTATATCTAGGGTAAATTTGCCCAGACATCAGGAAGGTCACGTCACTTTATGATATTCTAGCTCTGGAACGCTTCAACGGATCCCGCTGATTCGGAGACTTTTTTTCGTGACATATTGTACTTCATGTTAGTAGTAAAATTTCTTCGATATAATTTGTGTTTATTTATGAAAAAAAATGCGAAATTTTCTAAACTTTAGCCAATTTTCCAATTTTCAAACTTTTGTACCCTTAAATCAGAGAGATATGTGACACAAAATAGTTAATAAATAACATTTCCCGCATGTCTACTTTACATCAGCACCATTTTGGGGGGACAAAAAAAAAAAAAAAAAAAAAGGAAGTTATAAGGGTTAAAAGTTGACCAGCAATTTCTCATTTTTCCAACAAAATTTACAACACCATTTTTTGATTTTAGGGACCATCTCACACTGGAAGCAACATTGGGAGAGGGGGGTCAATAAAACAGAAAATGCCCCAAAGAATTGGGGGGTTTCCACTGTTTAAGTACATTAGGGGGGGGGGGGGGAGGGGGGGTGTCTCCAAATGCAGCATGGCACCACCATTGATTCCAGACACATTTGCATTTAACAAGTCAAATGGTGCTCCCTCCCTTCTGAACACCTTGTGCCCAAACAGTGGCTTTTCCCCAAATACGGGGTATCGGCACACTAAGGAGAAAATGGACCACAAAATTTGTTGTGCAATTTCTACTGATACCCTTGTAAAAAAAAAAAAAAAAAATGGTCCCGAAGTAAAATTTTGTGAAAAAGTAAAATGTTCATTTTTTCCTTCGACATTGCTTTTGTTCTCATTAAGCACCTGAAGGGTTAATAAACTTCTTGAATCTGGTTTCGCGCACCTTGGGGGGGATTTTTTTTTTTGGGGGGGGAATGCAGTTTTTAGAATGGTGTCACTTCTGGGTATTTTCTGTTATATTAACCCCTCAAACTAACTTCAAATGTGAGGTGGTCCCTAACAAAAATAGTTCTGTAAATTTGGTTGGAAAAAAAAATGAAATGGTCAACTTTAACCCTTATAACGTCCTAACAAAGAAAAATCTATGTTTCCAAAATTGTGCCGATGTAAAGTAGACATGTGGGAAATGTTATTTATTAACCATTTTGTGTGACCCCACTCTCTGATTTAAGGGTACAAAAATTAAGTATGAAAATTGCAAAAAATTTTAAATTTTTGCCAAATTTCAACTTTTCCATAAATAAACGCAAGTTATATTGAAGAAGTTGTACGACTAACATGAAGTACAATATGTCACGAAAAAAAGAATGTCAGAATCAATGGGATCCGTTGAAGCGTTCGACCTTCTATATGTTTTATCATTCACTAACAGCAAACATCTTAACAGTACAGACAGTGAAAATAGAAAAACTTAAAGGGAACCTATCACCCCGTTTTTTAAAAATTAGATAAAAATAGTGTGAAATAGGGGCAGAGCTGGGCTTTACATTACTGCCTTTTTGGTGCCTTTACACCGCCGTTAGGCTGCCGAAATACCTTTGTAAAGTGGCCGTTTTCTGCTGTCACTCAAGTTGGTCAGGTCGGATGGGCGTGGTCACAGCGCTGTTTCTCCCCCAGATCAGGCTCATCATTACGTTGGTGGCGTAGTGGTGTGCGCATGTCCAAAGAGAAGATCGACTGCCCAGGAGATTCAAAACAGCGCGGTCTTCGCTATTCGCCGTTTACCGGTGGGCGCGGCCATCTTTCCTGTGGCCGCACGTGCGCAGATGGAGCGCTCTGCTGCCCGGGGCTTCAGGAAAATGGCCGACGCGATCTCCATCTGCGCACGCGCGGAATCCCGCGGCCATTTTCCTGAAGCCCCGGGCAGCAGAGCGCTCCATCTGCGCACGCGCGGCCACAGGAAAGATGGCCGCGCCCACCGGTAAACGGCGAATAGCGAAGACCGCGCTGTTTTGAATCTCCTGGGCAGTGGATCTTCTCTTTGGACATGCGCACACCACTACGCCACCAACGTAATGATGAGCCTGATCTGGGGGAGAAACAGCGCTGTGACCACGCCCATCCGACCTGACCCACTTGAGTGACAGCAGAAAACGGCCACTTTACAAAGGTATTTCGGCAGCCTAACGGGGGTGTAAAGGCACCAAAAAGGCAGTAATGTAAAGCCCAGCTCTGCACCTATTTCACACTATTTTTATCTAATCTTTAAAAAACAGGGTGATAGGTTCCCTTTAATTTACTGAGTGAGTAAGCTTATAAAAACTGAAAAGCCCTTTACATTTGGCTCTTGGCCTCGTATGCTCGGGACATTATTGGTTCTCCGGCTCATTTATGACTTTTGCAGCAAGAACTGATTTGTGCAACACGAGTTAGATCTGCAGAGACCCGGATATCGACGAATTCTGTCCTAAATTGCTCGTCTTATAATGACCACTGCGCTGAAACACCTGGAAAAAACATGGCACTTACAGTGTGAGCACATCTCCAACGGGTAGCTTGCTTCATTTCCCTGCAAAAACAAACAAAACAAATGGTCAAGATTAAAAAGGGGGAGGAAAAATAAAAAAAAGAAGCCAATCAAAAAGCTCTACAATTGCTCCCTAGTTCATAAATGGCTAACACCCCTCTGGACACACCACAGACGTCTTACAGATGAGGGTCCCATACCTGGGGCAGACCTTATGATTAGAATGGGGACCTCACCCACCGAGATGCAAGCTGTTTTTACTGGAAGTAGATCATTTTTATTTTTATTTTTTTAACTGTGGACTTAAATTTTATTTTACATTACCTTATTAAAAAGGATTTTTATCTGAAAGTCACGACCTGATGCTGCAGCATCTACGTTATTTTTCTTGCTTCTAATCACATACTGAAGTAAAGCCAGCCCCATTTATTGCAATGCTGCCATTACTTGGCAGAGTGGGCACCTAAAGGTCGGCTGATCGGAGACAGAGGAGGGGGCAAGGCAACCATTCAAGGTCTGCTGTCGGGTGAAGTAAAGAACCGGCATGGTAGATTTTAAGGGTACCGTCACACAGTACCATTTTAATCGCTACGACGGCACGATCCGTGACGTCGCAGCGATCGTATGATTATCGCTCCAGCGTCGTAGACTGCGGTCACACGTTGCAATCACGGCGCTGGAGCGATGCCGAAGTCCCCGGTAACCAGGGTAAACATCGGGTAACTAAGCGCAGGGCCGCGCTTAGTAACCTGATGTTTACCCTGGTTACCAGCGTAAACGTAAAAAAAACAAACAGTGCATACTTACATTCCGGTGTCTGTCCCCCGGCGTTCTGCTTCTCTGCACTGTGTAAGCACCATAGCCGGAAAGCAGAGCGGTGACGTCAGACGTCACCGCTGTGCTCGCTTTCCGGCAGACGCTCACACAGTGGAGAGAAGTTGAGACGCCGGAGGACAGACACCGGAATGTGAGTATGTACTGTTTGTTTTTTTTACGTTTACGCTGGTAACCACGGTAAACATCGGGTTACTAAGCGCGGCCCTGCGCTTAGTTACCCGATGTTTACCCTGGTTACAAGCGAACACATCGCTGGATCGCTGTCACACACAACGATCCAGCGATGTCAGCGGGTGATCAAGCGACGAAAGAAAGTTCCATACGATCTGCTACGACGTACGATTCTCAGCAGGATCCCTGATCGCTGCTGCGTGTCAGACACTGCGATATCGTAACGATATCGCTAGAACGTCACGAATCGTACCGTCGTAGCGATCAAAATGGTACTGTGTGACAGTACCCTAACATGCTCCAAATCAGGGCTGTGGAGTCAGAGTCGGAGTCATGGAAATTGAGGAGTCGGAGGTTTGGCTTACCGACTCTACAGCCATGGATTTTAGCATGCTCCATGGATCAGCAGAACCTGGTTTTTGCAAGCTGCTTTCTACCTGTGGCAATAACCATGTGTACCTGGCCAAAAGCCATATAACCCATATCGGAGGTACTGTGTAATAAACATTTATGTGCATGTATGTCGCCCATTACTGGACAGATTAAAACTAATTTTCAAAGTCTGGTTCAGTGATGATCATACATTGTATAGTAAAGTGGGCATATATCTGCACAGATTTAGAAAGATAAAGAGGTCTTGCATTATTAGCGAGCCCCATGGCTGCTCAGCTCGCCTAATGTGTACGTATAGGGCCCGGCTTACATATGGGAGCAGGGATTCCAGTTTGTGCTTCAGCGTGAGGAGCCATACTGCGCTCTGCAGCTTGGTGTAAGTGACTGAACAGATGTCTGCGCAGACGGCCCCCACCCCAGAGTCTTCTTATGTGAAAGGATTCCCCTCCACATATCACTTTCCAAATCTATGCAGAAGGCCAAGCGATTGCACAGACGCAGCAAGTTCCGGGGACTGACACATAACACGCGCCTATATGGGATTGCGTCATAAACACGGCGGCCACGGACTGAGGAGTGAATCAATACTATTTACAGCGGGCGCTGCTGACAATCGCATATCACACACAGTATGGAAAGCAGAGGAGACTGCAGATATAGATATACATACATATACACACACACACACACACACACACACACACACACACACACACACACATACACATATTGGTATAAAACCATATAAAATTAGAAGTCTGCCAGTGTGACACAGAACCCGCGCAGGGGATCGTGATCTGCATTGATACTAAGGCTGTGTGCACACATTGCGGATTTTTTACGTTTTTTGCTATAAAAAAAAAAAAGCATACATCATGCATTCCATAATTTAGAATGCATTCTACAATTCTTGTGCACATGATGCATTTTTTTCCGTGAAAAAAACGCATCGCAGTAAAAACCGCAGCATGTTCATTAATTTTGCAGATTTTTTGCGTTTTTCCTGCTATTTAATGCATTGGGAAGCTCTGGAAAAAAAACGCATCAAAAACGCAAAAAAAAAAAAACAAAACACGCATGTGGATTTCTTGCAGAAAATGTCCTGTTTTGCTCAGGAAGTTTCTGCAAGAAATCCTGAATGTGTGCACATAGCCTAAAGGAGACTTGGCAGTTCCACCAGCTGTGGCCTACGATTGGTTAGATTACTTCACCAGGCTGTCATCAGAAGACAACCAATGGAGAGCTGCGCAAGTCATCTGACCGCCGCTTCCAATCACAGGCTGCAGTGGTCCCAATGCTGGTGTAAGAGCGACAGCTCTCTGTGCAATCGCAGACCACAGAATGGCCTGCGGAGGATTCATGTGGTTGTTGGCAGGTGAATATCATGTATGTTTATTTTTTTCCCAGCTGCAAGCCACCAGTAAGCTTTTCAAATTGCCTAGACACCCTCGTTAAGGCTACATGTGCTCAGCAGAAGATAACTTATGTATCTTACTAACAAAACTTGTCTCAAACATTTATAACCCATCCACGCATGTATGATCGCTGTCCGACCCCTGGCGCCCCCCCACACACGCTAGGATGGGGAGGAATGGGTGTATTCCAATATTCCCTGGGTGACAAGCAATAGCAGACATGTGTAACCACTGATCAATGCACATATATATTAGTATAAAAGCATCAGTGTGCATGTGCGATTGCCATAAACCGTGGCGGCGCATTGGGTCAGGGATGTACTCTACCAACTGATTCACCAAAGAAGGAGTCCTGTGTGTATCAGTGGTCATAGTACGTAACCCTGGCATAGACTTTCCTGGGGATTGCGTCTCCGAAGCAGGAAAAAAAAAAATATATATAGTTCTTACCGATAACGGTATTTCTCTGAGCCCATGACGGCACCACGGAGAGAGGAGATGTGCCCACCAAGGACAGGAAACCAACAGATAAAAAGGCGGTACCACTCTCCCACATCATTTGTTTACTAGAGAACGATGGGAGACTATGAACAGAGACTTGCTTTTAACATTACTTAAAGACTTAACTGAGATACCGCGTGACTATTTATACTATTAGCATAAGGCACTATATTAATGTGCATACCAAAAAAGTGAAGGGAGGGAATGTACGGGTGCCGTCATGGGCTCAGAGAAATACCGTTATCGGTAAGAACTATATTTTTCTCTGACGCCCATGACAGCACCACGGAGAGAATTGCAGAGATTGTACATTAGGGAGGGACCACCACTTCCAGAACCCTTTTACCAAAGGTAAGGTCCGAAGAGGAGATAAGGTCCAATCTATAGTGCCTATAGAAAGTGGACGGTGAAGACCAGGTAGCAGCTCTACATATCTGATCAATTGAGGTTGCTACTGCTCTCGTTGAGTGCGCCTTGATATTTCCCGGGACGGGTACGCCACTCGATGAGTATGACAGGCTGATGGCCTCTGTGATCCATCTTGCCAGGGTACCCTTAGATGCTTTCTTCCCCTTCCGGGGACCCTGAAAACATACAAAGAGAGAGGAATCCTCCCTACTCTCCCTAGTGGCTTCTAGGTAATGCATCAGGCATCTCCTCACATCCAATGTATGCAATGACTCTTCCTCTTTGTTTTTAGGATTAGGACAGAAGGAGGGAAGAGATATTTCTTGCGTCCTATGGAAACGGGATGCTACTTTTGGGAGATATGCCGGGTCAGTTTTTAGGACGACCCCATCATCGACGAATTGCGTGAAAGGGGGGTTAGCGGATAGGGCCTGGATGTCACTGACCCTACGTGCAGAAGTGAGAGCGACAGGCAAGGAAGTTTTAAGGGATAAGATTTTAATTGGAGCATCCGCTAAGGGTTCAAAGGGAGGTTTATACAATGCTCTAAGGACCAAATTTAAATCCCACTGAGGGGTAATCTTCACAGGGAGAGGCCTTGATCTACCGGCTGCTTTGATGAATCTAGAAATACATTGATTCCCTGCCAAATCATAGTTGAATAAAGCTCCTAAAGCTGCTACATGGACTTTTAGGGTGCTTGTGGCCAGACCAATCTCTAATCCATTCTGCAGAAACTCAAGTATGGCTTTAAAGGGAAGGTGCCACCAGTTTTCTTGTATTTTTTTTTTTTGTGAAATTAAGCTTATAATAGTAATTAAAATGTATTAATGCAATGTTTGCACTGTTTGCAAACATTTCTATATGAAAAATATTATATTTTTTTTAGAAATATACATATTTACCACTAGGGGGAGCATTTTCCGTTTTAGACCTCAAGCAGCTACAGTAAGACTCCCCAGCTTTACTGTTAGCTGGAAAATCTAGGCAGTAACTGCTGACATCACCATTTCCCTCCCCTTTTGGGTGGTCTAATATCCCTGGGACAGAATGAAGAGCAGCATCACAGGGCAGAGCCATTTTGTGTGTGACTGCTCTGTGATCTGCTATCACCAGCACTTACTGCATTAGAAGCAAAGCTTGCTTACAGAGGAGCAGAACACAGTGGACTCAGCAGCATCTGGACCCAAGGAAGAGTGAAGACATCTGGTGTGCATGGAGCAGCATTAGGAGCTGTCTGACTCATCCCTCAAGAAGATTAGAAGGAGCTCCAGGTCTGCAGTGAATAGCCAGGCATTATGGAGGGAGGGGAAAGATACATTGTATGGCTAAGGGTATGTGTCCACGTTCAGGATTGCTTCAGGCTGAAAAACGCACGGTTTTTTTCCTGCACAGTGGAGACAGGATTTCATGAAATCCCCTCCACTATGCTGTAACATCTGGACGCTGCGTCAAAAACACAGCGTTTCCTGAATGTGGAAACATACCCTAAGAGTGACTGATGGGAGAGAAAAAGGCATGAAGTATGATGAGTGAGACACATATGGAGTGTGATGGGGATATACACATTGAGGCTGTGTGCACACGTTCAGGATTTTACGCATTTTTTTAGCGTTTGTTCTCTATAAAAATGTGATAAAAACAATTTTAAAGTGCATACATATGCATCCCATCATTTATAATGCATTCCGCAATTTTTGTGCATATGTTGCGTTATTTCTGGGAAAAAAACGCATTGCAGTAAAAAACGCAACATGTTCTGCGCATGCCGTGTATCCACCTTTGATGTGGGCTCCGGCGGTGAGCCCACATCAAAGTCACAACATGTCGGCTGTTTTGAACAGCTGACATGTGCGCGCAATAGCGGCGGGTGAAATCGCAATTCACCCGCCACTATTAACCTGTTAGCATTTGACAGCGGCATTTGACATCGGCATTTAACTACCACTTCCGGCCAGAAATGAGCGCATCGTCCACCCCCGTCACATGATCGGAGGTCGGCAATGCGTCAGGACAGTAACCATAGAGGTCCTTGAGACCTCTATAGTTACTGATGCATGCCTGCTGTGAGCAACACCCTGTGGTCGGCGCTCATAGCAAGCCTGCACTTCAGCTACGTAGCAGCGATCTGATGATCGCTGCTATGTAGCTGAGCCGGTCGAGTTGTGCCAGCTTCTAGCCTCCCATGGAGGCTATTGAAGCATGGCAAATGTAAAAAAAAATATTTAAAAAAAAAAAAAGTTATGGCTCTGGGAAGGAGGGGAGCGAAAAACAAAAACGAAAAAGGGCTGCAGTGAAGGGGTTAATTTTGCGGATTTCCAACTATATTATTGCATTGGGAACCTCAAGAAAAAAAAAGCGAAAGATCCACAAAAAAAAAAAAAAAAAAAGGGGAGAAAAACGCACAAAAAAGGCATGCGGATCCACTGCCGTGATATTCAATGCTTCACACGCCAATGACAATGCGAGGGATGCAGTGAATATACACACACGATCGCCTATGGCTGCCTCTAGAGAATTGCACACTGCCTTCACACCCAGAAAGCACAGCCAGGTACAGCACAACTCGAATATAAGGTGCAACCCAACTTTCAAACAAATGTTTTTTGGCAAATAAAGTGTGTTTAATACAAAAATACTGTCATTTTATTTCATCTGAAACGTTTGGATTACTATGTGGGTGTTATAGGCACATAGACTGGGTTCACATTAGCGTTCGGGGGCTCTGTGGAGGGCTGCGTACTTCCTCCGTTAAGCCCCGCCTACTTCTACAAGCTTCCTGCGTACCTATCATTAACATTGGGCATGCAGGACATGCGGATGCGTCGTTTTGACGCTCACGCCGACAGCACGGGAATGCAACTTGTTGCGTTCCCATGCAGTTGGCGGGAGTGTCAAAACAACGCATACGCATGTCCTGCATGCCCAATTTTAAAGATGTCTAGATGTAGGTTGTTTTTTTCTTTAGTTCACCAGATGTGTCCATATTACCAGATGTAGATGTTATAGAAGTAGTTACCATGTTTTTTTTTACAGAAAAGTAGTTGTGTTCTTCATACACTCTACATACTTTACATGGCGGTTGAAGTGCGCAATTATTTTGAAAAATAGTGGGCACTGCAGAATCCATTAGGCAACGAATCTTTTTTTCCGATACAGAAATATAACAATCTTCTTCAAAGTGTTTTGAACACATTCTGAATTTGTTGTGCGTTTTCCCAATGCGGATTCTTTCGGCAACTGTGTCAATGTTAGTAAATTGTCCTGTCTGCTGCAGCCACAGTTTTATTCTTTCCATGGAGTATGGAAACCCATGCAATATTATTTCTTCAGACGAATTCTTCTTGGTATGACTACCACAATTGTTAACAATGCAGCGTGGCATATCTGTTAAATTTATAAAAAAAAAAAAAAAAAAGAAATTTCAATAATTGTCTCGCTCTCCTCATCAGACTCCACGCTCTCCGTGTGGACGGGCCGGGGCTCGCTGGACTGCAGGATCAGGTCCAGGGCTGGACTGATTACATACACTTCATATATGATGTACACTGCACACATGCTGGACAACACAACCTCATTATATACACCTCAAATAGTCACACAGACACACACATACATGTACACAGCACACATGCTGGACAACACAGGCTCATTATGTACACATTACTCATTATTACACACACACACGTGTATGTGGCTGTGTGCACACGTAGCAGATTTTTTGCTTTTTTTTCGCGGTTTTTCCGCTATAAAAATGCTATAAAACCGCGAAAAAAACCCTAACATTAAGCATCCTATGTAACAGAATGCAATCCGCATTTTTTGTGCACATGCTGAATTTTTTTCCTGAGCGGAATCGCAATCCAGAAAAAAACGCAGCATGTTCATTAAAATTGCGGAATCGCGGCGATTCTGCACACCTAGGAGTGCATTGATCTGCTTACTTCCTGCACGGGGCTGTGCACACCATGCGGGAAGTAATCAGATTACGGTAAAAAAAAAAGAATTAAAATAAAAAATAGCGATATACTCACCTTCTGGCGGCCCGACCTCCTAAGCGGCTTCCGTGGTGTGTGTGAAGGACCTGCGATGACGTCGCGGTCACATTACCGCGATGAAGTATACCGCACACACATTACACACACTACAGATACCGCACACACATCACACACACACACACACACACACACACACATTACACACACACACTAGATACTGCACACACAGTACAGATACCGCACACACATTACACACACTACAGATACCGCACACACATCACACACACTAGATACCGCACACACATCACACACACTACAGATACCGCACACACATCACACACACTACAGATACCGCACACACATCACACACACTACAGATACCGCACACACATCACACACACTACAGATACCGCACACACATCACACACACTACAGATACCGCACACACACTACAGATACCGCACACACATCACACACACTACAGATACCGCGCACACATCACACACACTACAGATACCGCACACACATTACACACACTAGATACCGCACACACATCACACACACTAGATACCGCACACACATCACACACACTACAGATACCGCACACACATCACACACACTACAGATACCGCACACACATCACACACACTACAGATACCGCACACACATCACACACACTACAGATACCGCACACACATTACACACACACTACAGATACCGCACACACATTACACACACTACAGATACCGCACACACACTACAGATACCGCACACACATTACACACACTACAGATACCGCACACACATTACACACACTACAGATACCGCACACACACTACAGATACCGCACACACATTACACACACTACAGATACCGCGCACACATCACACACACTACAGATACCGCACACACATTACACACACACTACAGATACCGCACACACATCACACACACACTAGATACCGCACACATTACGCACACTACAGATACCGCACACACATCACACACACACTAGATACCGCACAATTACACACACTACAGATACCGCACACACACAGTACAGATACCATACACTCATGTTTTACACACTCACAGACTACACACACACACTTCTGTCACTGTGTTGCAGAGCAGGCTGATGTCCATATGCAGCTCTTCCAGTTCTCCTGTTCACAGCAGCTCTGTTCTGGCACCTCCCCCGGTATCTCCTTCTCTGCCAAATGAAAGCAGAGAGATCAGAGCAGGAGATAATGTCACTGCACTGAGGTCTGTGCCTCCCGCATGTCGGGATCAGCAGGGTCCTCGGTGCCAGAGAGCCAGCACAAAGGGGGGGGGAGAAGGACACGGGGAGAGAACGCAGGGAGGAGGCAGAGCGACACAGGGGGAGAGTGCAGCTTACCGGAGATCACTAGTCTGGGACTGTGTGCAAGTGGGGAGGCGGAGACCGAGCAGGAGGACACAGGGCAGCGTGTGAGGAGCAGAGCATGTCTGCTCAGGAGTAGAGGATGCCTGGAGTAGAGGTTCACGGAGGTAAATCACCGGCACTCTCCGGCTCCAGTCATCACTTCTGTCCTGCAGAGATAGAGAGTAAGTGGAGCTGGGCGGAGAGCACTGGGCTATAATAAAATGGCTGCTAGTCACACCTACAGCAGTGAGTTGTGCAGCCCACAGAGGCGTGCCCAGCTCACTGCTAACACCTCTCCAATGTTAAAGATAGGGTCAGCGCCTGTCTATTGTCTCCTATGTCCATGGGGTGCTGTAAAATGACACTGCTAGTGACGTGCTACTGCTGCAAAACCAAGATGTCAGCCCCCAGTTCCTTCTTTAAACACATATAACACACGAAATCTGTTTCACATGCATTTAAAACTTGGTTATAGCAGCATGTTATGCTACATTACAGTGATTTATTAATAATCTACAATCGCGGTACCTTACCTTTAAGAGGGACACCCTCCTCTATTTTGGCACCTGAAGTTGAAAGGAATTTTTTCCATACTTCCCCATATTGTTTGGTTGTAACAGGTTTTCTACTTTATAGCAGTGTAGATACCAGCCCCGGAGAAAACCCTCTGTTTTCTAGTAACTTCCTTTCAAATGCCAGGCTGCCAAGTGTAAACTTGCCACCTGCGGATGATGAACTGGGCCCTGGGAGGTGAGGTTTGGGAGATAATAATAATAATAATAATAATCTTTATTTATATAGCGCCAACATATTCCGCAGCGCTTTACAGTTTAACAGTTTCAAACACAACAGTCATAGGTAACAATGTTAACAATACAGCAATAAAGCAAAATAAGACGACCCTGCTCGTGAGAGCTTACAATCTACAATGAGGTGGGGAGATACAAAGTACAGGTGTGTATTTACAATGATGGTCCAGCCATCTTCAGGGGGTGGGGGGTAGGTGAGATAGTGAATGGGCTACACACACACACAAACATAAAATGACTGATTAGGGAACGCGATAGGCCGCTCTGAACAAATGAGTTTTGAGTGAGCGCCTAAAGCTATGCAAGTTGCGGATGGTCCTAATATCTTGGGGTAGAGCATTCCAGAGGATTGGCGCAGCACGGGAGAAGTCTTGGAGTCGGGAGTGGGAGGTACGGATTAGTGCAGAGGTTAGTCGAAAGTCGTTTGCAGAGCGCAGAGGTCGGTTAGGCCGATAGACAGAAATGAGGGAGGAGATGTAAGGGGGTGCCGCACTGTGGAGAGCTTTGTGGGTGAGAACAAGTACTTTGAATTGTATCCTGTAATGAATGGGCAGCCAGTGTAATGACTGGCGAAGAGCGGACACGTCCGAGTAACGATTAGCCAGATGGACGACCCTGGCTGCTGCATTAAGGATAGACTGGAGAGGGGAAAGTCGCGTGAGGGGGAGGCCAACTAAAAGAGAGTTACAGTAGTCCAGACGGGAGTGGATTAGGGCGACTGAGAGTTTTTGTTGTCTCCATGGGAGATCCGGTAGTACCCATGGATCGGAGATGGACATCCTCATCATCCAGGAAAACCAAGGCCTCTTAGGCCAGAACGGGGCTATTAAGATTATGTGAGCCCAGTCCTCCCAAATCTTCCTCAGCACTGCCGGAATCAGAGCAATAGGGGGAAAGGCATATGTTAGTTGATGGTCCCAGGGAATCAGGAACACATCTAGAGAAACAGGGCTCCCCAATGGCGTTATTGAGCAAAAGGTGTCCACTTTTTTGTTCAGATGGTTTGCGAAAAGGTCTATGTTTGGTATGCCCCACTTTACTGAGATCAGAGTGAACACTGATTGATTTAGCTCCCATTCCCCCTGTTTCAAGCGAGAACGACTCAGGTAATCCGCTCTGTAGTTGTCCACCCCCTTTATATGAAGGCCCGATAGGGATTGAAGGTTGCTCTCGGCTATGTGGAAGATTGATTTGGTTATTTCCATCAGACTCCGAGAATGGGTACCCCCCCTGGTGATTTAGATACGCTATCACCACTTTGTTGTCTGACATAACTCTGACGTGGTGGGACCGAAGGGGATCCAGGAACTCTAATAGTGCAAACTTGACTGCCAGTAGTTCCTTCATATTGGAGGACACTTTTTTCAGATATGGTGGCCAAGCCCCCTGAGCTAACAGGTCATTCAGGTGTGCCCCCCCACCCACTGGGACTCGCATCTGTTGTTACTATCTGTGAGACTGGAGTTACCCACGGGACTCCTTGAGAAAGATTGTCTTGCGATGTCCACCAACCTAGTGACTGAATCGTGTTTGGAGATAAATTGAGCAGACTTTCTAAATTCCCTTTTAGAGAGACGACTTCTGACAAGATTTGCCATTGAAGCTCCCTTGAATGTAGTTGAGCCCATTGGACTGCCAGGATGCAGGCCGTCATGGATCCCAAGAGGGACATAGCTTGGCGGAGGGTAATGGAGGGGGCGTCTCGCCTTCTGGATACTAGGCTTATGTTTTGATTTTTTTCCCCTGGAAAACGGCATTCTTGTTTTATAGAGTCCAGAGTAAGCCCCAGGTACTCCTGGATTTGGCACGGTAACAACCTGGATTTTTTTAAGTTCACTAACCAGCCCAGTATTTCCAGTGAATGTCTGATCGTCTTTAGCTGTTTTTCGCAGTGTTGTGGAGAGGAACCGATCAAAAAGTCGTCGAAGTATGGCACTATCAGGGTATCCCTCAGATGAGCCATTACCTCTGCAACTAATTTTGTGAAGACCCGTGGGGCTATAGCCAGCCCGAAGGGGAGGGCTAAGAATTGAAAATGGTATATCACCCCCCTGATGTAGACTGCTATCCTGAGGAATTTTTGGTGATCTTTGTGGATAGGGACGTGATGCCTTCCTTCAGATCCAGGACTGCCATGAAACACAGTGGAAACAACATTTTTATCAAGGTTTTTATTGTTTCCATTTTGAATGACTGGACTTCCAGGAATTTGTTTAGACTCTTCAGATATATAATAGTCCTGAAAGATCCGTCCAGTTTCTTCCTCAGGAACAGAAGAGTGTAATATCCTTGCCCTTTTTCTTGTAGGGGGAACTTCCATGAGAACCCCTTTGCTCACTAGTCCCATGACTTCTTTTTCTAATGCTAGCTGTTCTTCCTCCGAAGACCTTAGCGATGTCGTCATAAAAGAGGGACGAGGGTTTTTTGAAATTTCAGCTTCAGTCCTGATCTTATATTCAAAACCCAAGGACTGCTGGTAATTTTCGCCCAGGCTGAGAGGAAGAAGGACAACCTTTCCCCCACCTGGGGCAAGCATTCATTGGGCAGGTTTTTTGTTGTCGTTAGGGTTCCTATTGAATACGAAACCCTTGTTTTTGTTTCGCTTGTCTTCCCACTTATCTTGGTTTTTCCCCTGCTTCCTTCGAAAGAACCTCTTGCTCCGAAAGGGCCTCCTGTATGAAGGAAAACCAAGGGAGGGAAATGATTTCTTTTTATCACCAGCTTTCTCTAAGATATCATCTAGAGTGGGCCCGAATAGGAATTCTCCTTCACAGGAGATTGTACACAATTTAGACTTTGTCTGGAGATCTCCCGGCCAACATTTTAGCCAAAGGGCTCGTCTTGCGGCATTAGAAAAAACAACTGACCTAGCAGATAATTTGATTGAATCGGCCGAAGCATCTGTTAAGAAGGCAGCAGCTCCACGCATAACTGGTAAAGTATTTAAGATTGAGTCACGAGATGACCTATTTTTGAGCTGGCTTTCTAATTGGTCTAACCATATCATTAGGGAGCGGGATGTATATGCGGCCGCGATTGCTGGTTTAAGGCCTCCACCAGCTGCCTCCCATGAACCTTTGAGGAAGGCATCTGCCTTCTTGACCATCGGGTCTTTTAAGACCCCCATGTCCTCAAATGGAAGGGCATATTTTTTGGATGCCTTAGCGATGGCAACATCTAGCTTAGGCGCCTTATCCCAGAAGGAGCAAGATTGGTCATCGAATGGATATTTCCTTTTTGGCGTAAGTAGTGTCTTTCTTATAGGGTTTTTCCACTCTTTCTTAATTAAAGCCTGGATTTTTTCATTAAGGGGAAAAGCCCTTCTCTTTTTTTGGTCGAGACCCCCGAATATTATGTCCTGAACTGATCTTTTTGGGTGAGTGTCTGTCAGCCCCATAGTGCTCCTAACGGCCTTAACTAGACTGTCCGTTTCCTCTAAAGGAAAGCAACTACGACCTCCCGAGGAAGATGAAGATGATGATGAAGACGAGGAGGAAGAATTAGAGGCGTCTGAATCCATATCTTCCTCTGAATCACCGGACGGAGATCTGTGCTTGGTCTTCCTTCGCTTTTTTTCCCCCCTTTAAGAGATCTAAAGGTCTCTTCTACCTGGACCTTAATCAGGTTTTTAAGGTCCGCTGCGAACCTGGGGAGGCCTTCTGACACTGTCTTTTGAACACAAACACTGCAAAGTCTCTTTTCCCACGAAGATGGAAGATCCTCTCTACACAGGGCACATATCTTATGCTTAGATTTGCCTGTGCTTTTCCTGTGCTTTTCTTCCCCGGTTGGGGACGATCCATGTCTGTTATCGGATTATCCCTTGAGCCGGACATTATACTGGACTCCTTGCTGTGCAGCGATCCAGAACGCCATTTGCCGGTAGTGTCCTGGTGTCCTTTCTGGGGTCGTCGCTTCTGCTGCTGTGGCGGTGGAGATGCCCTGGACAGGGGAGATGCCTGCTGTGCGTGGCTCATGGATGGTGAGCGCTGACCGGTCTCCATTGGAAGCGTTTGCACCCAGGTGTGCCTGTGTTTAAATAGCGGTGGATGGCGCCATTTTTTCTGCCCGCGCATGTGCAGGTGCGCCGAAACATCACGCACAAAATCCCGCACCTGCGCAGTTGGCCTAGAGCCTGCGCCGAAGTGAGGACCGCGGTGCGCATGTGCAGTACTGCAGCCAGCCGCGTGTGCGCAGAGACCCTGCGCTGCTTTAAATCTCGATCGATCTCGCGCGTGCACAGACGGGATCAAGATGGCCCCTCGCATCACTGCATGTTTGCTGGATTCCCGGAACCCCCGGGAACTACAGCCCGCAGACTTACGCTAGAGGAGCAAGATGTTGGCTCCTATCCACAGAGGGACCCCCCTTGGATACTGCTGCTGCTGGTGAGTCTTACCTAGAGAGGTGGCCGTGATCCAGCCACCTCTCTCCGCACACCCTAGAGGCCCACTAGCCCCAGCGGTGGCGCTTCGGGTCACCACACCAACCGAGGCAGGGGGGCCCCAGCTGCCTGAATTGAGCTGATTGGCCCCAGAATCCCACGACGAATCTTTCTTCTTAACGGCACCATGGAGGTGAATCTGTAGGTCTCCCATCAAGGACAGGAAACCAACTGATGCGGGAGAGAGGTACCGCCTTTTTATCTGCAGGTTTCCTGTCCTTGGTGGGAGGATCCCCTCTCTCCGTGGTGCCATCATGGGCGTCAGAGAAAAAAAGAATCTTGAAGTGAGTGTTGCTGTACAGACCCTTTAAGAACCCAATAACTAACATTAATCCACTATTACTACCTGGTATGTAGTGGGTTGCCGGAGTAGAGGGCCATACTTTTATCTTAGGCGTCATTCTCTTGTAATGTAACTAATTTGTACACAGCACGTCCTCCTTACATGATACTACAGCTGCTTATATCCACAAATGCTGCAAAATCCAGGAAGACAAGCTGCGGCCTCAAGGAAAGAAGACACTTGGGAGTTTATAGCTACACAGGAACCCCTTATATAGGCCAAGAGGTTAATGTGATGGGATGAAAATAAAGAAATAAATACCTTTACAGGCTGCTTTATTGGTCCCCAGCCAAATAGATTGTGACCTTATTACTTTTTCCCCCCATTTGTAAGATTTAATTCTCCTAAATCAAGCTGTGACCTTTAGCCACTGAATGGCTGTAAGTGAGATGTGTGGATACAGGGATCCTGCGAGTAGTAGAGCGGTGGCGTGTGGAGCGCTCAGGGTTCCCCATGCAATTCCCCGTATTCCTTTCACAGCAGCGTCTCAGTAACGCGTTCTGCAGTCAGGGGAGATTCTCGGGCCATGCTGTAATGTCTTCATGTTACATAAGGAGCAGAATCTCCTTACACACCTGTTTACATACAGAAGTCTACCTGTAGCTAGAACACATCTCCATTCATGAGAAGGCGTGCGACTTTACAACACAAAGTACTGTGCAAAAGTTTTAGGCAGGTGTGAAAACAAAAAAACAAAAAAAAAGCAGAGTAAGAATGCTTTTAGCAATAGAAGTGTTTGTTTTTATCGAACCAAATATAAAGTGAACAAACATCTAAATCAAATCAGTAATTGGTGCGGCAGCCCTTTGCCTGCAAAACGTTGTCGATTTTAGGTACAAGTGGACAAAATGGATTTCTGTTTCTCATTTATTAACTTTTCATTGAAAATTTAAAGCAATTTTATTTTGCAAGAATTTTAGGAAGGTGTAGGGGGTAGAAACGCATACACACGCCTCTTGGCCCCCCTTTCAGGTGATCATGTACTGATCCCGTCCGTCCTATTTTTTTTTTGCCTCCCTGGAAATCAGCTCCTTATACTCAGACAATCTGACTGTTGAGGTGTATGAAAAAAATCGGGAGGCACTTGACAGCTAGTACAGGCTCCTTATGGCTAAACCCTTCACATGGGCTACTGATTGGACTACAACAGACATTAAGTGGTTAACAAAATAAAAAGGTCCGATTGCACTCAACTGCTCCACAGTTAATCTATGAAGAGCTCTACAGAAAGTGTAAGGTTAGCTGCAGCCTTCAGGAGTGTCAGACACTTTGACCCTGCAGAATTGCTGACAGCACCAGATAGCAGTATTAATAGGAAAATGACGTTAGTTTCTGGAGCGTGTTGATCTAGAAAGAGCTCCGGAGGGGTTTTTTAAGACTTAAAGGGAATCTGACAGCAAGATATCAGCCCTCAAACTAATTGTATGCACATGTAACTCTTTTAAAGACCAGTCCAGCCATACCATTACATGGCCAGTCCGGTCTCCATTACTGAGAAAATCACCGTTTGAATGTATATGCAAATAATGGTGTAGATCTGAAGCCTCTGTCACTTCAGCTCAATTCCCCACCCAGCGCCGCCGCCTCCTGCTTGACTGACTGCCTTCTATGCTGTTTGACTTCAAACAAAGCAGCAGTGAGTCAAGCAGGAGGCGGCAAAACGGGGCAGACGGAATAGAGCTGGAGTGACACAGGCTGCAGATTCTAAAGCCTTATTTGCAAAATAAATTTAACACCAAACAGTTTGGAATATTAAGTCCTGCTGACAGATTCCTCTTAGTGTCTTCTGCTAAAAGTGTATGCAATCACCTCTGTGAGTGACAGCTCAAGGTTCAACTCTGTACAGCTGTCCCTTAAAGGGAACCTGTCACCTCGTTTTTTCGGTATGAGATAAAAATACTGTTAAATAGGGCCTGAGCTGTGCATTACAATAGTGTAGTTTGTGGACCCCGATTCCCCACCTATGCTGCCGAAATACGTTACCAAAGTAGTCGTTTTCGCCTGTCAATCAGGCTGGTCAGGTCGCATGGGCGTGGTGTCTTCCCCCAGATCTTGCGTAGTTTTCCGTTGGTGGCGTAGTGGTGTGCGCATGTCCAAGGTCCCGAATCCTGCACAGGGGAGTGAAAATAGCAGCGATGTCCGTTATTCCATTGGTGGTCGGTGGGCGCGGCCAACTTGCTTTGGCCGCGCGTGCGCAGAAGCGGCGCTCTGCTGGCCGCGGCTTCAGGAAAATGGCCGCGGGCATCCGCGCGTGCGCAGATGGCTATCGTGGCGGCCATTTTCGAGAAGCAGAGTTCGCATCTCGGCTTCACGAAAATGGCCGCCGCGATAGCCATCTGCGCACGCCCGCGGCCATTTTCCTGAAGCCGCAGCCAGCAGAGCGCCGCTTCTGCGCACGCGCGGCCAAAGCAAGATGGCCGCGCCCACCGACCACCAATGGAATAACGGACATCGCTGCTATTTTCACACCCCTGTGCAGGATTCGGGACCTTGGACATGCGCACACCACTACGCCACCAACGGAAAACTACGCAAGATCTGGGGGAAGACACCACGCCCATGCGACCTGACCAGCCTGATTGACAGGCGAAAACGACTACTTTGGTAACGTATTTCGGCAGCATAGGTGGGGAATCGGGGTCCACAAACTACACTATTGTAATGCACAGCTCAGGCCCTATTTAACAGTATTTTTATCTCATACCGAAAAAACGAGGTGACAGGTTCCCTTTAAGAGCAGAAGTGAGGTATTGTGAGGCCTCCAAAAGGAAATACTCACCAGACTAATACAGGACAAATCACCAGAAAACAGCAGAATTTGCAGATCTGGTATCGGCACCATTAGAGATGAGAGTAGGCTCATACTGAGGACAGGACAGACATGGGTCTTAAGACGACAGAGTGATCAACCAGCATAGGATGTTTCGCGATGGTCTGGATACCCCATGGAGGGTTGCATCAACCTTTAAACTGTACTAATTGCAGATTAGGTCCCAAAATGAAATCCTCAGAGCCAACATCAGATATAATAGTGGGCTCTGGGATCCTCCTGATGTAAGACATTGCTTGCCATCACATGGCCCAAGATTGCAGGCAGTTCCTAAATTATGAAGGCAGTGATTTATTCATATCTGGTGAATATGAGGACCAGACAATTACAACGAAAAACCTCTGGGATATTATCAGTGCGTCAGACGCCGCGCTACAGACTGTTCAGAGGCTCAATGACACTTTTTTCCAGGTCAGAGGAGATCCCCCAGGACACCATCCAAAGGCTCATCTGGGACAAGCCCAGACAATCAGGAAAGCATACAAAAACATGGGGACCGTACAGTCACATTATGAGCTGCCGTGACAACGTTCAGAGAAATTCCATTGGCCTGTGGTTTTACGTTAATTTTCAGAGTTATTTAGACACTAGCTTGGAGTTAGTTCGTGTATTTGTTCTACTGCCCGTTGATTCACCATTTTGTTCCCAAACAACAATTTATAATGGCACTTCAGACAATCATCTATTCATAGTGATCAGACGTGTGATTTTCAGCATGCCCTTAATTTTTTGTGAGCAGCATATAGTAAATCAATAGGAAAGTCTCCACTAAGCCAGATAACATAATGTAACTTTGAATATAGCAGTCACTTATACAATGTACGACCGCAAGAGACCCAAGAGTGCGGGATAGTTCAGGGGTTAAAACCCGAAGTGCATGGCTTAGGGTATGCGCAGACGATCCGGAAATGGCACCGCTTTGGACGCAGCGTCTCCGCAAGAGAAATTGACAAGCTGCGGTCTGGAGAGGCACGCCGAGGGCTTCTGTGGATGCATAGTGGACATGGGCTTCCTTAAAATCCCATCCACTATGCTGTAACATCTGGACTTTGTGGGTTGGAGGACACTGTACAAGTACGCAGTGTCCGAACTGCAGTGTTTACTGACTGTGAGCACATACCCTTATAAATCACGATCAGACTGCAGAAGCAGATATCACTGGACCCAGCGCTGTAGGACTGTTCTGTGTAATAAACCTTCTCCTAGCCAGAATTGTCTTGTGCGGCGTTCATCCAAACATCTGAAATAGGTACATTACTATTAATGGTTAACCGCATACAATAGTCTGTAAGGATGTGTACTAGGGAAACGGTCCCTCCCCACAATGGCAGGGATTATAAAAGGTTCCGAAAATACAAGGAAACAATGTAGCAAACATTAGCCTGACACTATGCCCTGTGTTTAGAGGTAATCTGTCAATCATTCCTGGTGGGCACGGATCGGGCAGCAGGAATCACAGCCTGGTTGCCCATTGCAGATGGATCTTCTACTCTGAAACGCTGCAGAATCTAAGGAGTGAAGAGTGTGAAGCCACAAAGCATTATATGGAGAGCCATGGACAGCGGAGCACTTATCTACATTTTAGGGTGAGAATCTCAGAACCTGAACTTTGCTTTATCTACACATTATAACGACAACTGTCACGTCGGACAGAACTGCAGACATACAGGCAATGGGGGAAAACATTGACAGTTCCCTATCCCAGCCCACATAGGCTTTGCTAGGTTGAGCATTCATGCGTTTTCAATGGGGAGAGACAACACTTCTGGCAATAGCTTATCTCACCGGAAAACAGAAAGATCAGACATTGAGATCCCACCTGCCCCATCTTCCTTCTTTCCAGTGATCATCTATGGCAGTAGGGTAGGGAGCCTCACATCTGACGATCAGCTGGTACTGCCACCTTTCATCTGTCTAGGGGACCTGAAGATTGCCAGATATTACAACACACGAGGGCAGGGGGCAATAGAGAGGGACAGATCGTGTCCTACATGGAGATCCTGAAGCTTGTCCATCTGCTGCTCACATGGAGTCCTGTTTGTGCAGGGTAATGTGAGCCGGCTGACCTTGGTATTATCCTGGCAGTGTAAACACTGGAGGAAGCGGCAGAGCCGGGGCCTTGGGATGTTTACCGGCGTCCATTCATACACAGAGGTGTGCAAGATAACAATTGCCACCGCTAATTATTTCCTGGCACACCGCCACACAGACAAACATGGCCCACTCCACAGGCCTTTTTCCATTCTGTTTCTAGACATTCTAGTGCTAATCTGAGCAATGTGGGAAACCCATCACATCCGAGCGCCGGGAATAACCAAGCAGGAGTGTGGGTTGGAAGCCGTGCATCTCTGGGGCGTCCTCTACGCTGGTGCTCCCCAGCCGATAGTACAGTCATCCTCTCCTCGCACCAGGGATTTCAAGTTACTGAAACAAAGGCTTAAGAAAACACATCCAATAACCGTCACTACCGTCAGCCATTTTAACCCCACTATGCACGCGCAGCTCATGTGAGCGTGCATCTGTGCTCTGTAAGAAGACACTAACACACCCCTAAATTGGCAGTGTATTGCTTCAAGAAAATTCAGCATTCCAATACTTTCCTCTGACAACTGCCATTAGTGGGACAATTGACTGGTCCGGGCAAAGTCAGATTTGCACCTGGGTATTTTGTTTATTTCTGTACAGTGCATGTATTAAAATGTCTATGTACTGCGGCCTTCTGTTCCCTGCACAGTCCCGAGCCTCTCCGAATAGGACCGCAGATCTCACGAGCCGGCTCCAATCTTGTGTGGACTGGAAGTCACTTCTCGATGAAAATCCATTAGTGTCTCGAGCCTCAGACTTGCACGGAGAGTGACTTTCGGTCTGAAGGAGGAAGCGATTTGTAAGGGTATGTGCACACGTCCGGATTTCTTGCAGAAATTTCCTGAAGAAAACAGGAAATTTTCTGCAAGAAATCCGCATTTTTTTTTTTTTTGCGTTTTTTTCCGCGGTTTTTTTAGCATTCTGCAAGCGTAATTAGCTTGCAGAATGCTAAAGTTTTCCAAGCGATCTGTAGCATCGCTTGGAAAACTGACTGTCAGGTTGGTCACACTTGTCAAACATAGCGTTTGACAAGTGTGACTAACTTTTTACTATAGATGCAGCTTATGCAGCATCTATAGTAAAAGATAGAATGTTTAAAAATAATAAAAAAAATAAAAAAATGCTTATACTCACCCAGACATCATCTCAGCGGCGTCCGTTCCTCTTCCTATAGCTAGTGTGTGCACACAGGACCTTCCGTGACGTCACGGTCACGTGAGCGGTCACATGACCGCTCACGACCAATCACAGGACAGTGACGTCATCGGCAGGTCTTTCACCGCACACCAGCTACAGGAACCGAAGCGACAGCGTGCAGTGGAGGCGGGAAGACATCGAGGGTGAGTATAGGACTGTTTTTTATTTTAATTCTTATTTTTTGACCACTTATATGGTGCCCAGTGCGTGGAGTAGAGTCTCCTCTCCTCCACCCTGGGTACCAACCGCACATAATCTGCTTACTTCCCGCATCGTGGGCACAGCTCCGTGCTTGAAGTAAGCAGATCAATGCACTCCTAGGTGTGCGGAATCCCCTGCAATTCCGCATTTTAATGAACATGTTGCTTTTTTTTCCGCGATGCGATTTTTTCGCGGAAAAAAAGGCTACATTTGCACAAAAAATGCGGAATACACTTAAAATAATAGGAGGCATATGTAAGCGTTTTTTTCGCGTTTTTATCACGTTTTTATAGCGAAAAAAACGCGAAAAATACTTAACGTGTGCACATGGCCTAACAGCCAGATGGAGCCATCCCATTTGGTGGCTGATAACAGGTATTGGAACACACTTTTTGTCTGTAATGCAATGAGGGAGATGTATCAGCACTGGTACTTTTGAAAAAGAAAATCGGACCTAATTACTATGGGTAAATGCTTCACTTTCATAAATCTCCACCCATGTGCTATGGCGCCATAACCAACGATAAATCAGGGGATGTCCGAGACCCTCACTGAATTTGCTGAGAATGGTTCTGTAGTTCCCACCTACAATGAATGAAGCTGCAATGTTGCTCTCCATTTAATCTGACACAGCAGCAGACTGATCAATGGGGCAGAGTGGGGCGACCCCTCCAGAGGACAGGTGATCAAGATCTTGGGACTGGACAAACCCTTGGGTGAGGTTTCCACAATCAGTAAATGCTGCGGGAAGGACACTGCGTACATCTGCAGCATCCAACCCGCAGGGGCCAGATGTTACAGCATAATGGATGAGACTTGAAGAACTCCCATCTCCACTATGCCTGCACGGACTCCTCCGGCTTCCCTGCAGAGATGGACATGCAGTGCATCTTTCCAGACCGCAGCATGTCAATTTATCTTGCTCCCTCTCCGCAAGATAAATTTCCCGTCCAATGTATTGGGCGCAGTGATCCCGCATGGTTCAGTGAACACATGTGCAATCACCTGCATTCAAAAGCCGGCAGCGCTTTGGATGGAGCGGACATGTGCTGCGTCCAAAGCGCTGCCGATTACTGACCATGGAAATATACCCTTGAAGTCAAATGAGGCAAGTGGATGCAGCGCTCAGCCTAATGCCACATGTCATTTTAGACTGACAAAAGGTGTTAAATGCGACGGGTTTTACCAAGTTGTAGGAGATATTTAAAATGGTAAGTTTATAGATTTTTTGTGACTTAACGTTTTAAGCCTGATGGGACTACCTGGAATCTTAATTCCTGCTGCATCCTAAAGACAGAGGATCAATATTAAAATTAGCATGGGTACCAAGAGTCTGACCCCCACCAATCAGCTGTTTCATTGGACGAGTGCCACATCCGCTCCATGCTTTACCAGACTGTCCTGAGTCCTTCATTGTGCCCAGATTGGTATGGTTGTTCAGGCCCATTGAATACCGTGCAGTATCAGTCATAGGCACCACCAAGATATGGACCGGACCTGGTACATAAGGAAGAGGACTCAACTCTGGGACCACCACTGTTTAACCCCTTAATGACCCTGGGCATTTTCATTTTCCTGCTCACCTCCTTCCCAGAGCCATAACTTATTGTTCCGTCAATATGGCCATGTGAGGGCTTATTTTTTGCGGGACAAGTTGTACTTTTGTACGACATCATTGGTTTTAGGATGTCATGTACTAGAAAACGGGAAAAAATTTCCAAGTGCGGTGAAAATGCAAAAAAAAAAAAGTGCAATCCCACACTTGTTTTTTGTATGGCTTTTTTCCTAGGTTCACTAAATGGTAAAACTGACCTGCTATTCTGATTCTCCAGGTCATTACGAGTTCATAGACACCTAACATGTCTAGGTTCTTTTTTATCTAAGTTGTGAAAAAAAAATTCCAACCAAAAAAAAAAAGAAATTAAAATAAATAAATTGCGCCATTTTAAGATATCCGTAGCGTCTCCATTTTTCATGATCTGGGTCGGGTGAGGGCTTATTTTTTGCGCGCCGAGCTGACGTTTTTAATGATACCATTTTAGTGCAGATACGTTCTTTTGATCACCCGTTATTGCATTTTAATGCAATGTCATGGCGACCAAAAAAAACGTAATTCTGACGTTTCAATTTTTTTTTCTCGCTACGCCGTTTAGCGATCAGGTTAATCTTTTTTTTCATTAAAAGATCGGGCGATTTTGAAGAGGCGATACCAAACGTGTATGTTTGGGTTTTTTATTGTTTTATTTTGAATGGGGCGAAAGGTGGGTGATTTAAACTTTTTTAAACTTATATTTTTTATTAAACTTTTTTTTTTTTTTTTTTTTTTTTTTAACTTTTGCCATGCTTCAATAGCCTCCATGGGAGGCTAGAAGCTGGCACAACTCGATCGGCTGTGCTACATAGGAGCGATCTGAGCTTCTCCTATGTAGCAGAATTCCTGCATTGCTATGAGCAAGGGTGGCGGTCATAGCAATCCGGCATCAACAACCATAGAGGTCTCAAGGAGACCTCTGGTTCTTATGCCGACGCATCGCTGATCCTTGATCATTTGACGGGGGTCAGCGATGCACTCATTTCCGGCCCAATGGTCGGAAGCGGTAGTTAAATGCCGCTGTCAGCATTTGATAATAGTTAATAGCGGCAGGTGAATCGCGATTCCACCCGCCGCTATGGCGGGCACATGTCAGCTGTACAAAACAGCTGACATGTCACAGCTTTGATGCGGGCTCACCGCCGGAGCCTGCATCAAATCAAGGGATCTGACCTCGGACGTACTATCCCGTCTGAGATCAGAAAGGGGTTAATGTTCACAGCCTATTTTAAAGCATGCGTTCGATACCTGGATAAGCCCTTTAAATTATGTATCCATATAGGTATACTACTTGACAACTTATTAATGGGCCAAGTGGCAATTTTTTGGTTTTTTTTTCACATTTAAAAAAAAAAAATTCTATTTAATCTTTATCATCTTAAATAACCAGGAAAACGCAGCCAGCTATAGCAGAGCCTACATAATGAGGTCTGCGGGTTACTGCAGGGCACAAACATGTTTATCTGCAAGTTTACACAAGGCAGCAAAATGTACAATTATACTGCAAAGTGGTGAACCGCCTATTATGGTAAGAGGTGATATGCCCTAGAGCCTTCCCAAGAACACAACCATCCATATTACACTCAGTCAAGGGCTCGGGATGTGGGAAATACCAGGATTATTAAAAAGTGAAGGCACGGCAATAGAAACACAAAAATGGACAACTGTTAGCAGCTCATATATAGCAAAGTCCCATTAGAAATACAAAATGTTAGAGGGAATCTCTCAGCAGATTTTCGCTCTGCAATCTGAGAGCACTAAGACATAACATAAAAGGGCCTGAAACCACATAACTGCCCAGAAAGTGACATCACTGCACTCTGTGTACTAGTTAGTTAAAACACACTAGTTGTGCCCAGGTATCATAAAAAGGTATAAATATACTATAAAATTATATAATCATAAAATCAAGATGCCCGGGGTCACAGAAATGTGTCAATATCGTAGTATAACACTACAAAGAAGTTGAGAAAGGATTGTGCTTATATCATGGAAGAACCAAGAATGATTCACAACAGAGAATATAAATGGTTAAAGATTTATTGAATGGTATACAATTTATAAAAATATTATTAAAACCATCATTTCATGAAATGATGGTTTTAATAATATTTTTATAAATTGTATACCGTTCAATAAATAAATCTTTAACCATTTATATTCTCTGTTGTGAATCATTCTTGGTTCTCCCATGATATAAGCACGATCCTTTCTCAACTCTGTGTACTAGCAGATCACCACTACAGGACAAGTGGCCTCGTGCCTCCTAGTCCAAACGCTCCACCAGCACCAATTAGCAATTAACAGATCTGCAGCAGAGAAAAAAAAAATGTTAATTTATCCTAACTGCTGCACCCAGCAAACTAAGATACATAGCAGGAATCAGGATCTCTGACCCTACATCACGATTAAATAGCAAAAAACCTGATGACGGATTCCATGTAAAGTCACTGGACTCCCGTCCCCACGTCAACACTAAGCTGCCTGTATATAACAGTAGGAGCATTGGGCCTTCAAGCAGTTAAAAGCTTTATTTTTATTTCTATAGCACCAAGCTATTACATTTCAGAGGTGACTTGTACAGACAAGGAGAACAGTAAACAATTCAGATACCAAGAGGAGTGATGGCCGTGCTCGCAAGCTTACAGGAGGGGCGTCCTCTACTTTAGAAAACTATCCGCCGGGGTAATGGCTCATTAATCACGAAAATTCTTAACACTAGAAATCCCACTGCTCCAAAAATGTCTCTGGTCGGGATGTGATGTCATCCGATCCCAGTAGTCATCTGACCGCTGAGGTCACAGAAACCAGTGCCTGGCGGGAGCAGCAGTGATTCCATCCTGACCGATGGCGCAGTGCAGGGTTCTAGTCATAAGTGCTAGCTATGTGGTTTTTATAACTAGCACTACTCCAAGCTTTTCAAAAGGTTGTGGACAACCCCTTTAAATAGCTTAACGGCATATTCCCAGTTCAGTCTCATGACAGGAATCTCTCTGCAGTAGGAGGAATCTCTCAAGCGGATGAGCGGGTCGTATGCTGCCATCTCTGGAACGTTCAGAAGCCGCTCATCAGGCTGCAATGGACAAAACAAATGGATTAAACATTCCATAGATTTTAACACCCCTAGGAGTGTTCACACAATGCTTCACTTCTTTATCTGATTCAGCATTATGTATGCTTTCTTTTTATTAAAAAAAATCCTAACGTGTCCCCAATTGACGTTTGAGATGAGTGGATCAATTTGCAGGACCCCGATCCAGCGTTCAGGTGAGTGGTAACCTGAGGCTAGACAGGAGGCCGTGAATCTACGACTCAGATTTGTACTTGTGTCTATTCAAAACTTGATTCCAAGTTAAAAAATTCTAAATTATCCTCCGACTGCATCTCCAGGTAAGGGGTCTTCTGCAAGTCTAGGCTTACCTGGCCAACTATGTGGTGCACTCACTGGCTAGATGGGTTACATCTTAGTACACACCAGCAGGGTAAGGCTACTTTCACACTAGAGTAAAGTTTTTTGTGCAGACGGTCCGCCACAACACAACGCATCCGTCGCACGACAGATGCAACGTGTCACAATGCGTCGCTAATGCAAGTGTATGGAGAAAAAAACGCATCCTGCAGGCAATTTTCCAGGATGTGTTTTTTCTCCAAAACGACGCATTGCGATGTGCGTCGTACGACGCTAGTGTGAAAGCAGCCTAAACTGACAAGAGCGGCCACTGGACCTGGAAGGCTTTCCTCATTATCAGCATAGGACTCGGTCACGTGCATGGTAGATTTGCCATCCCAGACACTAAGGGTATGTGCACACGCTGCGGATTTCGCTGCGGAACCGCAGCAGTTTCCCATAAGATTACAGTACAATGTAAACCTATGGGAAACGAAATCCGCAGTGCACATGCTGCGGAAAAAAACACGCGGAAACGCATCGGTTTATATTCCGCAGCATGTCAATTCTTTGTGCGGATTCCGCTGCGGGTTTACATCTGCTCCAATAGAAAACTGCAGGTGTAAACCCGCAGCGGAAACCGCACTAGAAACCGCGATAAATCTGCAGTAAAAACCGCAGCGGTTTGGCACTGCGGATTTATCAATTCCGCTGTGGAAAATTCCGCAATGGAATCCGCAGCGTGTGCACAAACCCTTAAGGTACCTTCACACTAAACGACTTTGCAACGATAACGATCCGTGACGTTGCAGCGTCCTGGATAGCGATATCGTTGTGTTTGACACGCAGCAGCGATCTGGATCCTGCTGTGATATCGCTGGTCGTTGCTGAAAGTCCAGAACTATTTGGTCGTCAGATCGGCGTGTATCGTCGTGTTTGACAGCAAAAGCAACGATGCCAGCAATGTTTTACAATGGTAACCAGGGTAAATATCGGGTTACTAAGCGCAGGGCCACGCTTAGTAACCCGATATTTACCCTGGTTACCATTGTAAATGTAAAAAAAAACCAGTACATACTCACCTTCTGATGTCCGTCAGGTCCCAGGCCGTCTGCTTCCCGCACTGACTGAGCTCCGGCCGGCAGAAAAGCACAGCACAGCGGTGACGTCACCGCTGTGCTCTGCTTTTACTTTACGGCCGGCCGGAGCTCACAGTCAGTGCGGGAAGCAGACGGCCAGGGACCTGACGGACATCAGAAGGTGAGTATGTACTGGGTTTTTTTTACATTTACAATGGTAACCAGGGTAAATATCGGGTTACTAAGCGCGGCCCTGCGCTTAGTAACCCGATGTTTACCCTGGTTACCCGAGGACTTCGGCATCGTTGGTCGCTGGAGAGCTGTCTGTGTGACAGCTCTCCAGCGACCACACAGCGACGCTGCAGCGATCGGCATCGTTGTCGATATCGCTGCAGCGTCGCTTAATGTGACGGTACCTGTAGAGCAGTGTTCCCCAACTCCAGTCCTCAAGGCCCACCAACAGATCATGTTTTCAGGATTTCCTTTGTATTGCACAGGTGATGCAATTATCACCTGGGCAAGACTAAGGAAATCCTGAAAACATGACCTGTTGGTGGGCCTTGAGGACTGGAGTTGGGGACCCCTGCTGTAGAGACCACATCTGATTAGGTCCTGTTGGGAATAGCAGGAATGCTCCTCATGAGCTCACTTCACATTGGCTGCGCTATCTAGACTGGAGCCTTACTCCGCCACCTGCGCTGATCAGTGGTACTACAGGTCTCAGCATTTACCTTCGCAGCTGTGATAGAACTTCCTATAGAGGTAAAGATGTCCAACATGAAGGGTGCCCACGGCCCGCTTGCCCCTGCCAAGGGCACCCACGGCCCACTCATGCCTCCTAGGTGAACCTTTATCTGCTTTATAATCACATCAGTATTCCAGTGTACACCAGTATATTACAATACACACAATGAACAAAGAGGAACTTTAGCTTTATATTTCCATAAAATGTCAGACTATGAATCTCATGAGCATTTAATCTAACCTTCCTCACTGCGATCCCTATATCTCTGAACTAATCTCCCAATATCTTCCCTCACCCAATCTTCAATCCTCCCAAGACCTCCTACTATTGCAGTCATAGATTGACAGCGCCATTTAAAAGGGTGTCACAGCAGGATTTGGCGTTCATACTTTTTAAATCAGGGATGTAGAGTCGGTGTCAGTATAAAATGGACAGACTTCTTTATTAAAAATAAAAAATAAAAAATTGTAGTGCAAAGCTTTCCAAACCAATGGTCCAATGGCTTCAATCATAAGAGAAATAAAGGAAAACCGCACACACAAAAAAATAGAAAAAAGTGGGCTTTTTTTTAATGCCGTACAGGCACTAATAGCCCACTTTTTTCTATTTTTTGTGTGCTGTTTTCCTTTCTCTCTCTATATATATATTCATCTAAGGGTCACTTCTGTCTGTATGTCACAGAAATCCCGAGTCGCTGATTGATTGGTCGTGGCCTACCGGCCGCGACAAGCGTTGGGCACGGTCCGGCCACGAATTCGCCCCTTCCTACTCTGTCAGTGCCCCCTCCAGTCACCGCTCACACAGGGTTAATGGCTGCGTTATACTGCATTATGCAGCGGTGTAACGCACTCCGTTAACGCTGCTATTAACCCTGTGTGACCAACTTTTAACCATTGATGCTGCCTATGCAGCATCAATAGTAAAAAGATCTAATGTTAAAAATAAACAAAATAAAAAATCATTATATTCTCACCTTCCGTCGCCTTTCCCGCTGCTCCTCGCGACGCTCCAGTCCATGCATTGCGGTCTCGTGAGACTGCAATGCATTCTTAGGACTGGAGCGTCGCGAGGAGCATCAGTAAACGCCTGGGCTGGATCCGGGGTTAGACGGAAGGCGAGTATATAACAATTTTTTATTTTATTTTTTTATTTTTTTAACAGGGATATGGTGCCCACATTGCTATATACCACGGGGGCTGTGCTATATAATACGTGGGCTGTATTCTACTTGGCTGTGTTGTATTTCTCTGCTGTATCTGTGCATCATGAATCGTGGTATGTGTTAAAGAGGGGGGCCCACAGACTCTTTCGCCCGGGGCCCTCAAAAACCTGGAGCCGACCCTGGCTTCACTGATTGTTCGCGGCCGGGTGTGACCAATCAGCAACTGGCGCAGTCGGGCCGCGAATTGGTGTGGAATTTGAACCACGCTTCGCCAATTGGTTGCTCCCGGCCGGCCGAATCCTGTGTATAAATTGTATTATTCTGAAAACTTCATAAATAAACTACCTACATATTCTAGAATACCCGATGCGTCAGAATCGGGCCACCATCTAGTGTCCTATAAATGTCTTTTCTGTTCCTGATCTAAGGATCTTGGCATTTAGCGGAGATGAATCTGTGCTGCACTTTATGTACATGCTCAGTAGTGAGGCAGTGCTGTGGAGTCATAGATGAGATGAATCTGTGCTGCACTTTTATGTACATGCTCAGTAGTAACCAGTGCTGTGGGGTTGTAGCTAAGATTAATCTGTGCTGCACTTTATGCACATGCTCAGTAGCAACCAGTGCTGTGGGGTTGGAGCAGAGATTAATCTGTGCTGCACTTTATGCACATGCTCAGTTGTGACCAGTGCTGTGGAGTCGGGGGATCAGGGAAATTGAGGAGTCGGAGGTTTGCTTACCGACTCCACTGTCCTTATTTATATGTGCATGAGGCTCTATCAAAGACAAGTCCAGTAATAGTCACACGGCCACTCTGTTCCTCAGTTAGAGAAATCAGTGTTTGAAATAAAATGCAAATGAGGCTGAAGAGCTACTATAGATCTGAAGACTGTCACTCCAGCGCCGCCTCCCCCTGACTAAGCATACCTGCTGATTTTAACGGCGAGTGGAAATGGAGCTGCTGCCTGACACTTCTGGCAACAGAGCATTGTCCAGCTAAAGTGGAACAAAACGTTTTGGATCCCGTACATGTCAGCTTGCGCTCACGCTTTAAGGTACCGTTACACTAAATGACTTCCCAACGATCACGACTAGCGATACGACCTGGCTGTGATCGTTGGTAAGTCGTTGTGTGGTCGCTGGGGAGCTGTCACACAGACATCTCTCTCCAGCGACCAACGATCAGGGGAAAGACTTCGGCATCGTTGAAACTGTCTTCAACGATGCCGAAGTCCCCCTGCAGCACCCGGGTAACCAGGGTAAACATCGGGTTACTAAGTGCAGGGCCACACTTAGTAACCTGATATTTACCCTGGTTACCATTGTAAAAGTTAAAAAAAAAAACACTACATACTCCCATTCTGATGGCGCGCTGCTGCCGAGAGCTTCCCTGCACTGAATGTGTCAGCGCCGGCATTAACAGTGGTGACGTCACCGCTGTGCTCTGCTTTACGGCCGGCGCTGACACAGTCAGTGCAGGGAAGCTCTCGGCAGCAGCGCGCCATCAGAATGTGAGTATGTAGTGTTTTTTTTTTTTACTTTTACAATGGTAACCAGGGTAAATATCGGGTTACTAAGCGCGGCCCTGCGCTTAGTAACCCGATATTTACCCTGGTTACAAGTGAACACATCGCTGGACCGGCGTCACACACGCAGATCCAGCGATGACAGCGGGTGATCAGCGACCAAAAAATGGTCCTGATCATTTCCCAACGACCTCCCAGCAGGGGCCTGATCGTTGGTCGCTGTCACACATAACGAGATCGTTAGCGGGATCGTTGCTACGTCACCAAAAAGCGTGACGTTGCAACGATATCGTTAACGATATCGTTATGTGTGACTCAGCCTTTAGATACAAGGATCAAATAATCATTCAACGTATTTTACCTAGAAAACAAAAGAGTGGGCAAGTTACCGGCCAGTTCTATGTTCCAGGGAAGATCAGCAATGTCAAGTACCTGGCAGACAACACTGCTGTGCAATTCTAATCGCTCTAGATATTTTAATATTATTATATGAAAAGAAAGTACAGTCACATCCAAAAAGGCCGACAACACCTGCTGGGAGGACACCACCTCCAGCAAGTATCTGCTCAGTACCGGACGGCAGAGGCCGGCGTGTGCCGCAGAGTTAAGAGGCCAGGACAAGTTCAAATCAGGAATAAAAGGGGGAAAAAAGCCGAAAAAAGGTGATCATATATAATTTTGTTTTTTTATGCTTTCCTTGCCACCATACACACATTCTTACTTCCTATATAACCAGAGCGGTGCCCCAATCCGGCGCAGGATCTTACACTACAGCATTTTATCTGTACTTTAGGTTATTCACATGGAGAGATTTATTTTCAGCAGAGCGGCCTCAGTGTGAACATTCCCTCACAATGCTGCAGCCGTCCCACCTTTAATGGGATATGGTTCCTTGCCAACACTGCAGGATTGTGAAAAACTCCCCCCAAAGGGTCAGAGAAGGCTTAGTACAGAGGATACAACATGGGGTGGGGTGATCGACAACCACAGACACCTCTCAGCGTGCGGGGTATCTTCTGTGGCAGACCCTGCTCAGGAGGGAGAGGGGGGCTTCGTGCACTTATGAGGGGCAGTATAGGGAGGCGTAACTACATCAGACACTTGTTCCTGGGGGCTGGCAGTCATCTTTGCCTGTATTCATGGTCCCAGAGAGCGGCAGGCAGTAATCTTGGTGCGGTGGCTTAAAGCAGTAATGAGAGCGGCCGTGCTCCGATTCCTGACAGCAGCCGTCACCTTTAATCCTATTATCAGTCGGCGTGGCATCTCCCCGGCTTCCCCGCACGGTGTGGCAGCATGTCAAGACCTCACCGGGGACAGCCGTGCCCAGATACATGAAGCCGCTCACCCTCCCCACCCAGAGGAAACGGCTGCAGTGGGCGAGCGTTAAATCCACAGACACAGTGTGCAGGATCACTGCAGAGGCGGGGGACAGGCTGCTGCAATCTAGGGCGGCCATCATTGAAAGCCCCCGGGTTAATAAGGAGGGGGGGCTAGCGGTACTAATCAGCAAATAAGCCTCATTACAGCTTCCTTCTCTTCACAAATCCTGCACTTTAACCCCTTCCTTCTCAGCACACTGATTCCCTGGGAGCAGTTTTTCTTTAATATACATTTCCATTGATGAGACCCCCCCCACTCCCCACTGCACCGTATTCACCGACAGGGACGATTCTAACAGCGGCCTGCCATTACAGGGGATGCAAGAAAAGCTACATGAAAGCTATTGGACCGGACAGGAAAGCAGCCCACCCCTCCTCCCGCCTTGTGTCAGGAGAGGGTGCAACTGGGGGTCTGCGTCAATCAAGCTAAGGGTGAGGGCTCTACGTAACAGGGACAGGGTGTAGATTACTGCATCATCCAAGCGAGCCAGAGCACACCCGCCTGACAGTGGAGATGGGGCGGGGGGATACACACTGCACCATAATACAGGGGTCTCTACAGACAGCAGCGCATACAACACCTCTATGTACTGCTGATACAGACTGTATATAGGGGCATGACACTGGTGCACAGCACTGAATATATACAGACACTATAAATATACATAGTATACACACACACACACATACCTACTAGCATAATCACACTGTAGACACACCTACTAGTATACATATTATACACACACACACACACACCTACTAGTATACATATTATACACACACACACACACCTACTAGTATACATATTATACACACACACACACACCTACTAGTATACATATTATACACACACACACACACCTACTAGTATACATAATGATGCATGCACACACACACACCTACTAGTATACATAATGATGCATGCACACGCAGTGCAGCCGCAGCGACCCGCACCCTCCGTACACGCAGTGCAGCCGCAGCGACCCGCACCCTCCGTACACGCAGTGCAGCCGCAGCGACCCGCACCCTCCGTACACGCAGTGCAGCCGCAGCGACCCGCACCCTCCGTACACGCAGTGCAGCCGCAGCGACCCGCACCCTCCGTACACGCAGTGCAGCCGCAGCGACCCGCACCCTCCGTACACGCAGTGCAGCCGCAGCGACCCGCACCCTCCGTACACGCAGTGCAGCCGCAGCGACCCGCACCCTCCGTACACGCAGTGCAGCCGCAGCGACCCGCACCCTCCGTACACGCAGTGCAGCCGCAGCGACCCGCACCCTCCGTACACGCAGTGCAGCCGCAGCGACCCGCACCCTCCGTACACGCAGTGCAGCCGCAGCGACCCGCACCCTCCGTACACGCAGTGCAGCCGCAGCGACCCGCACCCTCCGTACACGCAGTGCAGCCGCAGCGACCCGCACCCTCCGTACACGCAGTGCAGCCGCAGCGACCCGCACCCTCCGTACACGCAGTGCAGCCGCAGCGACCCGCACCCTCCGTACACGCAGTGCAGCCGCAGCGACCCGCACCCTCCGTACACGCAGTGCAGCCGCAGCGACCCGCACCCTCCGTACACGCAGTGCAGCCGCAGCGACCCGCACCCTCCGTACACGCAGTGCAGCCGCAGCGACCCGCACCCTCCGTACACGCAGTGCAGCCGCAGCGACCCGCACCCTCCGCACACGCAGTGCAGCCGCAGCGACCCGCACCCTCCGCACACGCAGTGCAGCCGCAGCGACCCGCACCCTCCGCACACGCAGTGCAGCCCCAGCGACCCGCACCCTCCGCACACGCAGTGCAGCCGCAGCGACCCGCACCCTCCGCACACGCAGTGCAGCCGCAGCGACCCGCACCCTCCGCACACGCAGTGCAGCCGCAGCGACCCGCACCCTCCGCACACGCAGTGCAGCCGCAGCGACCCGCACCCTCCGTACACGCAGTGCAGCCGCAGCGACCCGCACCCTCCGTACACGCAGTGCAGCCGCAGCGACCCGCACCCTCCGTACACGCAGTGCAGCCGCAGCGACCCGCACCCTCCGTACACGCAGTGCAGCCGCAGCGACCCGCACCCTCCGTACACGCAGTGCAGCCGCAGCGACCCGCACCCTCCGTACACGCAGTGCAGCCGCAGCGACCCGCACCCTCCGTACACGCAGTGCAGCCGCAGCGACCCGCACCCTCCGTACACACAGTGCAGCCGCAGCGACCCGCACCCTCCGTACACACAGTGCAGCCGCAGCGACCCGCACCCTCCGCACACACAGTGCAGCCAGAGCCGCAGCGACCCGCACCCTCCGCGCACACAATGATGAGCAGAGCCGCAGTGATGGCGGTGTCCTCAGCAGGCGCTTCCGCGGTTCGCCTGGGGCCCAGCAGCACACATAGCCAGCGCTCCCTCGTCTCCGCATTGCGGCCCTGCCCCCCGTCCTCCTCGCAGCGGCGGCGGCTCCTTACCATGCTGTCCGCTCGGTCCTGCCCTGGCCGCTGTGTCGGTGACGCCGCGTTGCTGTCCGCTGTGAGCGAGGCCCCGCACGGAGAATGAGGACGCCGCTACTTCACTGAGCCGCAGCCTCTTACCAGGGGGAGAGCGGGCAGCGCTGTCTCTGTGAGGGAGCAGGAGGCGTGTCCTTGACGTCACGTAGGTGGGCGGAGCTTCGTGCCGTTACGTCCGGGTACTTTCTGGCGGAAATGTTGCCTCTCCAGCACTGAGCGTCATGACGTCACCACGGCAGTCGTGACTCAGTGGGGTGGCGAGCCCTGTGTGCGGCCATGTTGGTTTAGGGCACAAATGGGCAAATAAGGGCCAGATTATACTTGAAGCGGAAATTACAGGGTTTTTTTTTTTTTTACTTTAGATTAGAAAGGGTGTCTCCAAATTGAGATAGGAGTGACACAGCGGGTGCTGTCCTCCCAGGCCAGTGCTACCTACAAGTCTGCGTTTCAGTTGCAGCTATGACTTCCTGCTACCAGCACTTATCACCTCTAGCCAAAACGGAGATGTTCGCTAGCACTGGACCAGTGAGAGAGAGTGGGACAGAGCCCCAGAACAGGACCACTGTGAGGGAGAGAGAGCCCCACAACGGGACCAGTGAGGGAGAGAGAGCCCCACAACGGGACCAGTGAGGCAGAGAGAGCCCCACAACGGGACCAGTGAGGGAGAGAGAGCCCCACAACGGGACCAGTGAGGGAGAGAGAGCCCCACAACGGGACCAGTGAGGCAGAGAGAGCCCCACAACGGGACCAGTGAGGGAGAGAGAGCCCCACAACGGGACCAGTGAGGCAGAGAGAGCCCCACAACGGGACCAGTGAGGCAGAGAGAGCCCCACAACGGGACCAGTGAGGCAGAGAGAGCCCCACAACGGGACCAGTGAGGGAGAGAGAGACCCACAACGGGACCAGTGAGGCAGAGAGAGCCCCACAACGGGACCAGTGAGGCAGAGAGAGCCCCACAACGGGACCAGTGAGGCAGAGAGAGCCCCACAACGGGACCAGTGAGGGAGAGAGAGCCCCACAACGGGACCAGTGAGGCAGAGAGAGCCCCACAACGTGACCAGTGAGGGAGAGAGAGCCCCACAACGGGACCAGTGAGGCAGAGAGAGCCCCACAACGGGACCAGTGAGGCAGAGAGAGCCCCAGAACAGGACCAGTGAGGGAGAGAGAGCCCCACAACGGGACTAGTGAGGGAGAGTGGGAGAGAGAGAGAGCCCCACAACGGGACCAGTGAGGGAGAGAGCCCCAGAACGGGACCAGTGAGGGAGAGAGCCCCAGAACGGGACCAGTGAGAAAGAGTGGGAGAGAGAGAGCCCCAGAACGGGACCAATGAGGGAGAAAGCCCCAGAACGGGACCAGTGAGGGAGAGAGAGCCCCAGAACGGGACCAGTGAGGGAGAGAGAGCCCCACAACGGGACCAGTGAGGGAGAGTGGGAGAGAGAGAGAGCCCCACAACGGGACCAATGAGGGAGAGAGAGCCCCACAACGGGACCAGTGAGGGAGAGAGCCCCACAACGGGACCAGTGAGGGAGAGAGCCCCACAACGGGACCAGTGAGGGAGAGAGAGCCCCAGAACGGGACCAGTGAGGGAGAGAGCCCCACAACGGGACCAGTGAGGGAGAGTGGGAGAGAGAGAGAGCCCCACAACGGGACCAATGAGGGAGAGAGCCCCAGAACGGGACCAGTGAGGGAGAGAGCCCCAGAACGGGACCAGTGAGAAAGAGTGGGAGAGAGAGAGCCCCAGAACGGGACCAATGAGGGAGAGAGCCCCAGAACGGGACCAGTGAGGGAGAGAGAGCCCCACAACGGGACCAGTGAGGGAGAGTGGGAGAGAGAGAGAGCCCCACAACGGGACCAGTGAGGGAGAGAGAGCCCCACAACGGGACCAGTGAGGGAGAGAGAGCCCCACAACGGGACCAGTGAGGGAGAGAGCCCCACAACGGGACCAGTGAGGGAGAGAGAGCCCCACAACGGGACCAGTGAGGCAGAGAGAGCCCCACAACGGGACCAGTGAGGCAGAGAGAGCCCCACAACGGGACCAGTGAGGCAGAGAGAGCCCCACAACGGGACCAGTGAGGGAGAGAGAGCCCCACAACGGGACCAGTGAGGCAGAGAGAGCCCCACAACGGGACCAGTGAGGGAGAGAGAGCCCCACAACGGGACCAGTGAGGCAGAGAGAGCCCCACAACGGGACCAGTGAGGCAGAGAGAGCCCCAGAACGGGACCAATGAGGGAGAAAGCCCCAGAACGGGACCAGTGAGGGAGAGAGAGCCCCAGAACGGGACCAGTGAGGGAGAGAGAGCCCCACAACGGGACCAGTGAGGGAGAGTGGGAGAGAGAGAGAGCCCCACAACGGGACCAATGAGGGAGAGAGCCCCAGAACGGGACCAGTGAGGGAGAGAGAGCCCCACAACGGGACCAGTGAGGGAGAGAGCCCCACAACGGGACCAGTGAGGGAGAGAGCCCCACAACGGGACCAGTGAGGGAGAGAGAGCCCCAGAACGGGACCAGTGAGGGAGAGAGCCCCACAACGGGACCAGTGAGGGAGAGTGGGAGAGAGAGAGAGCCCCACAACGGGACCAATGAGGGAGAGAGCCCCAGAACGGGACCAGTGAGGGAGAGAGCCCCAGAACGGGACCAGTGAGAAAGAGTGGGAGAGAGAGAGCCCCAGAACGGGACCAATGAGGGAGAGAGCCCCAGAACGGGACCAGTGAGGGAGAGAGAGCCCCACAACGGGACCAGTGAGGGAGAGAGCCCCACAACGGGACCAGTGAGGGAGAGAGCCCCACAACGGGACCAGTGAGGGAGAGAGCCCCACAACGGGACCAGTGAGGGAGAGAGAGCCCCAGAACGGGACCAGTGAGGGAGAGAGCCCCACAACGGGACCAGTGAGGGAGAGAGCCCCACAACGGGACCAGTGAGGGAGAGTGGCAGAGAGAGATCCCCACAACGGGACCAGTGAGGGAGAGTGGGAGAGAGAGCCCCACAACGGGACCAGTGAGGGAGAGTGGGAGAGAGAGCCCCACAACGGGACCAGTGAGGGAGAGTGGGAGAGAGAGACCCACAACGGGACCAGTGAGGGAGAGAGAGCCCCACAACGGGACCAGTGAGGGAGAGAGCCCCACAACGGGACCAGTGAGTGAGAGAGAGCCCCACAACGGGACCAGTGAGGGAGAGAGAGACCCACAACGGGACCAGTGAGGGAGAGAGCCCCACAACTGGACCAGTGAGGGAGAGTGGGAGAGAGAGAGAGACCCACAACGGGACCAGTGAGGGAGAGAGCCCCACAACGGGACCAGTGAGGGAGAGAGAGACCCACAAAAGGGACCAGTGAGGGAGAGAGCCCCACAACTGGACCAGTGAGGGAGAGTGGGAGAGAGAGAGAGCCCCACAACGGGACCAGTGAGGGAGAGAGCTCCAGAACGGGACCAGTGAGTTATTACACTTGGTGTTATTTAGTTTGGAAAAACGAAGGCTTAGGGGTGATCTTATTACAATATATAAATATATGAAGGGACAGTACAAAGACCTTTCTGATGATCTTTTTAATCATAGACCTGAGAACAGGGACAAGGGGGTATCCTCTACGTCTGGAGGAAAGAAGGTTAAGGCTATGTGCACACGTTGCGGATTAGGCTTAGGAATTCTGGTGCGGATTCTGCCTCTCCTGGCAGAAAATGCACCTGCGGATTTATCGCGGTTTTTGTGCGGTTCCGCAGCGTTTTTTGTGCCTTTTTGCTGCGGTTTTCTTGCAGATTTGCTGCGTTTTTTATCCCTGCGGTTTTCTATAATGGAGTGGGTACAAAAACGCTGCAGATTCACAAAAAAGTAGTGACATGCTACTTCTTTTAAACCGCAGCGTTTCCGCAGTGGATTTTCCGCAAAGTGTGCACAGCATTTTTTTTTCTCATTGATTTACATTGTACTGTAAATCAATTGCGGATCTGCAGCGTTTCTGCACCTCAAAAAACGCTGTGGATCCGCAGAGAATCCGCAATGTGTGCACATACCCTTAAGCATAATAACAGACGCGGATTCTTTACTGTAAGAGCAGTGAGACTATGGAACTCTCTGCCGTATGATGTTGTAATGAGTGATTCATTACTAAAATTTAGGAAGGGACTGGATACCTTTCTTGAAAAATATAATGTTACAGGTTATACATATTAGATTCCTTGATATTGCGTTGATCCAGGGAACTAGTCTGATTGCCGTATGTGGAGTCAGGAAGGAATTTTTTCCCCAATGTGGAGCTTACTCTTTGCCACATGGTTTTTTGCCTTCCTCCGGATCAATATGTTAGGGCATGTTAGGTTAGGCTATGGGTTGAACTAGATGGACTTAAAGTCTTCCTTCAACCTTAATAACTATGTTACTATGTTAGTGAGGGAGAGTGGAAGAGAGTCCCAGAACTTGACCAGTGTGGGAGAGAGCCCTGACTATGACAAAGCTGGGGGGAAAAAAGTTAATTTCCTCCTGGTAACTTGGCCTTCAGTGTGGCCGGGCACCTTTAGAACCTGCAAATTAACCCCATATCTGCAGGAAATAGTGTTTGTGGACATGACAGGTTCCCTTTAAAGAGAATGGGTCAGTAACATTTGCCCTGGGCTAGCAGAGCTAATGCAGGATAGGGCAGCATCAGGGCAGTGTTGGGATCCCACATTTATTCCCCCGCTGTTGCCACATTATTACACAATTGGCTGACGAGCGACTGATGAGGCCTAGCTCACAGTGAACAAATATATATTGCAATATACACACACTGGTACGATTACCACCAAGCGACCCAATAACCCTCCAAAAACTATCTGCCTTTATCATTTGTACAGGCCAATTGGAAACCCGACAAGTGGCGTATGGCTTCAGGGGTGCGGTTTATGAAGCAAGTAGAACAAAGCTGCTAAGTTTTATTTATTTTATTCACAAAGGAGGCAGTGTTTATAAAAAATATCGGAACACACCAATACCGTATGGACAATCACAAAATAAAAGGGTTAAAAAAAGAAAAGTACTAAACCTGTCATGGAAATGGCTCAGAGTTTTGGTAGAGGGACGCACGCCTTAGGACAACTCCTTATAGCATCAGACAGAAGCACAGAGCACTATCTTCCAGGACTGCCAAATGACAAACCCAAGCTCTGATTTTTATTAGATCTAGGTTATGCCCACATACCTCCCTTTGCTGCGCTCATATGAGGGGCTGGTTGTGGGATGTGCTAGATGTTTAGAAGGTTAGGAGATCCCCAATTTTCAGGATATCTTTGCCCTTGGAGGTCCCAGGCGGGCAATATGTTTATCATGTTTTAACCTTCCTACAGAGGAAACACGGCATGGATAGCATCATCCATTTGATAGATATTAAGTTGGAGGTGTTAGGCCGGCATTACAGTGATGCGAGTGAATGCGCTACATTAGTCACTATGCCAAAAACTATATCTCACAGAAATATTGAATTGATGCAAAACCCAATATTTGTAACTGAACACTGGCTCCAGAATATTTGAGAATTCCTTTGAATAGGGGAATCTCCTGCCTCTGAAAAAGTGTACTTCTCCACATCAGAGTACATGAATTGTAAACTTGGTGGCCAGCTCTCCGCAAATCCCCTACTGTAATTACCTGTTAACAGCAGGAGGTCCTAGTTCAATGGATGTTTAAGTGTCAACTCTTTTTTACTTCCCCAGTTATAATTGATCCCATATGTTCAATGTGAGGGTGTTATGTCCCCTCTCCGGAGAGGTCTTCATAGACTTATTAAGTTAATCTATTACAGATAGTAAAACATTTCCATGGAAACCTATTTCACCACTATCTGGTGCCCCGATGTGCAGAATTTCATAGTTTATTCATATGTAATGTAGGCTTGCAGGCACTGGTGGACATTTGTTCACTGTCAAGCAGCAGAGGGCAGGGAGAAGTGAAGACAGGTTATACTTTGCAGCAGAACACATCTCCACTGCCAGGCAGATAGCGGTGAGTTTATTCATTATTCATGGAAGGGTTTTAAACTGTTTTATCCTACACTACCTCTGCTAGCCTAGGGTAAATGGTGCTAACAGATTCCCTTCAAGTCTGTAGTAAGTCGTGATAGTAGGTATAGCTGCATAGCAAATCAAGATGAGATTGGTCTCGCCATATAAGATCATGTGTTACACCTACAGAGGGGAAAAGACACAGGCAAAGTTAGCTAAACGCGGCAGGACAAATCAGGGTTTCACCAGGGCCAGCTACACATGCCGTAGGCAGGAAACATACCTGACACTGCCTGCAGGATGCAGCGCAGCTAAATAGCAGACCCGACACCGGAACGAGGCAGAGAAAGCTAACCCCTGACATGGCCAAACTGGGAAAGGAGAGACAAGACCCCAAATCCGGTCTGGTTCATGATAGTTTGATTCACTGCCTATTTTGCAAGTTTTCCCATCTACAAAGAATGGAGAAGTGTCATGACTCTAGATGGGCTGGTTGTGGCTCCGTCCTGGTCAGGTCTGGGTTAATTAGTCCGCCTATCTTTGGTTCTGGGGCGGCTATTTAATGCGGGTGGGTCCTGGGTTCTGAGTCGGTTAGACTTCCATCTACTCAGTTTGAGATAGCTGACCCAGGTTATTCATCTGTGATCGTTGTGCCTCTGTGCCTTGCTGTGTATGACCCGGTTTGTTCCCCGACTACTGCCCCTGTTTTCTGCTTGGTACTTCTGCCTGTCCTGGCTTTCTGACCCCTTGGCTTGTCTCTGACTAATCTGCTATTTTGCACCTTGGTGCCTTGCTCCTGTCTAGCTCCCGACCCTCGGTTTGTCCTTTGACTACGTCCCTGTCTTAGTACTCTGTGTCCTGCATTTTTTCAGACCCTCCGTTCTTGCGCAGTAGCTCCTCCCCATCGTCCCTGCAGTGATCACGCGACCAGCCTAGTTCAGGTCCCTCTGTGCACTGTGTGCCTCATTCCTCCCTCTCCCTGCGCTCCCACTAGCACCCCCTTAGGCTGCCTCTCCACGACACCAAGCAGCGTCATTACTAGAGGCCTGTAATTTCTATCGCAGGTACACTGAGTGACAGAATCTAAAAATAAAAAACAGAAAATCACATTGGATTTTTAAATAATTAAATTGCATTTTATTGCATAAAATAAGTATTTGATCACCTACTAACCAGCAAGAATTCTGGCTCTCACAGACCTGTCAGTTTATCTTTAACAACGCCTCCTACTCTGCACTCATTACCTGCATTAATTGCACCTGTTTGAACTCGTAAGAGGCAATTTGCATATTCTATTTCCCAGAGAAGCACTGCACGGTGAATAAGCCTCCTTACCTTGACAAGCCAGAGCTGGTATGTCACTCTCCATAAGGAGAAACGTTGCCCCTTAGGCCTCAGTCCACATCCTCTCACCTAGCCAAATTAGTTCTCATGCTTCGCACTGACGAGGGCCAACAGCCCGATACACCTTGTCTGCGAATTGAGATATTGATTTGGCTTTTATCCTAAGTCATATTGCAAGACTCGTTAAAGGGTTGATTGTGACTTGTAGGATCGCTACTTCCAACAGGTGGCGCTATAGAGTTAAGTCCTCTTTTTCTCTGAAGAGGCAATTTGCACACCGGTATAAGAGACACACAATCACACTCCAATCTCCACCATGGCCAAGACCAAAGAGCTGTCTAAGGACACCAGGGGAAAAATTGTAGATCTGCACAAGACGGAGATAGGCTACAGGACAAGAGGCAAGCAGCTTGGTGAGAAGGCGACAACTGTTGGCACAATTATTACAAAATGGAAGAAACACAAGATGACTGTCAATCTTCCTTGGCCTGAGACTCCATGCAAGATCTCTTCTCGTGGGGTAAGGATGATTCTGAGAACTGTCAGGATCAATGACCTGAAGAGAGCTGGGACCACATTCTCAAATAGTACTGTTAGTAACACACTACGCCGTCATGGATAAAATGCTGCAGGACACGCAAGGTCACCAGCTCACATCAGCACATGTCCAGGCCTGTTTGAAGTTTGCCAATGACCATCTGAATTATCCATAAGATCTGTAAGCAGACCATACAAAGGGAACGTCGAGCTGATGCGACAACCCATTGGCATAAGTGTGGGTATAAAACAGCACCTGCTGTCTATGAATTAGGCTCTACTCCTACACTCACACCTGACTTCTGGAAGAACATGTACAGCAGGTGTTGGGTTAAGACGTGGAGCTGTAACATGGATTCATCTTTCTCTTTTTAGACTAATATTTTTTAAAATTCTCAACTCCCTGTAGACTGAGCCCTCGCGGGCAGGGTCCTCTCTCCTCCTGTACTTGTGTGTGCCTTGTTTTACCCATGTTTATTGTACGTCTGTACTTACCCTGTTCACATGTAAAGCACCATGGAATAAATGGCACTATAAAAATGTATAATAATATCTAATTAGTGAGGACGTTTTTACATTACTAAGATAGGAGATGGCAGCTGCTACTGATCAGATTCAGTGTAGAGCGGAGGAGGAGGACAGGGAAGCTAGAGGCAGAGCTTCTCCATCCTTTCCATCTACATAGAATCTTATCAATTGCAACCATCATCTGTTATTTCAGTAGGGGGAAAAATTAATCTTCACAAATTTTAGCCTAAATTGAGACATTTGAGAATGGAAGATCAGTCCAGGAGGAGAAAGAAAGAAGCCAATACATAGAGTATGATAACGTTTTCTTATTTTCATGTGATTTATTAAATAAAAATTAAAATGACGGTTACACTTTATGTCAGGAAACCCCCGGTCAGGCCAATATTGCATTTTGTGAATGCATCCCAAGAAGGACAAAGATCTAGACCCCCCATTGATCACATATTGATGCCAGATATGACAATACAGTGAGGTTTTAGTCTCAAATAACCCATTCTATGCAGGACCACTTTAAACAATTGACACATTTAATAGATATGACCTTTGCCTGTTAGTTCAGACTTTTGGGTGACCTACCTTGTTTTTTTTCTTCTGTTGATCCATTTCACAGACTGACAATGAGTAAAATACAGATTCAGATAATATAATATAAATCCACCTTATAATACTTCATAACATCGATCTGGTGGGAGAAACAATAGATTAGACTGGACAGCATTGCACACAAAAAAATCCAATTCTACATCTACCAATGGCACTGCAAACTTCACACAACCATATTTTAGCTCATGCCTGATAAACAGGTATAGTGGGCCACAAACCTGTCATCTGATCTGTATTTATGGTGATAAAGTCACAATTTTATATCCTCAAATGGTTACAGCCTAGGCTTTAATGGGTGGTGCCACGATGAATCATGGATGTGGTCTATTGCGTCTTACAGGGAACCTGTCATCTTAGACAACCCAGTTTACTTGCAGATGTAGGGCCCGATACAGCAAGACCAGCATTGTTCACGTTGGTGTTGAAAAGGCTTGCTGGAGTCAGATGCTACCGATTCATGAAAAGGAGCATTGGACAAATGGAGTGTGCCTCCGTGCACCATCCCTGAAGTTTTACACCAGCCAAGAACTGTAGCGCCATTTCTGGCATAGATAGCACCACAGCTCATCATGAATTAGATTAGCCGTAGTGTCCCCCCCCAGTTCCACCCATTTTGGTAGACCTGCGAGAAACTGACATGAAGACTGCAAAATTTGCAAAATATTGGCACAATCTAGAGTTGCATTCAAATTCTGCGACTTCTCAAAGCTTTTACATCAGAATTCTGGTGAGAGCTTTGATGAATTGGGCCCTTAGGGTTAACCTATAGGTAAATAGTGTTCCAATGCTTTCAGGCCACTTTACTGAAAGTGCCGCTACTGGGAAAAAGCTAACTTGCCCCTTTAAATAAATGCTGGCGGCAACTGATAAGTTTAAGTTCTCCTGATTCCCGTGCCTTCAGTGAGGCAGTGATTAAGCATTGTAGCACCATTTAGCATTTTTCAGCAGGTGACCGGGTCCCTTTAATGCATGTTATATATTGGAGATGTTAAAAGGGATTGTCTCATCTGTTTTAAATTGCAATTTTTATTGAACATTTTTCAAATTTTACAGGAAGAAAATATAGGCATTTTAGATTTTTCACTATCATTTATAGGTTGACAAACAATCTTATACTATAGTAATAGTTAAACATTTTCAAGTAGATAAAGAGTAGGATTTTACAGACACAAAAACACAGACAGACAAAAGGAAAGGGGTGGAAATGATGTGGAATGTTATGACCTACTGTAGATATAGCCATCTCATAGAGGTCATATATTTAAACATGGACCAAAAGGAATCCCAAGGAGACCAAACAAGGTTAAATCTCTCTACGGTATTATCATTAAGGGCTGCACGGTATTCAAAGTTCCTGATATCTTTGATGCGAGAATATAGATCTAGTTGGGAAGGTGGAGAAGTTTTCTTCCAGTGGTAGGCAATCAAACAGCGTGCTGCTGTTAACAAATGTAAAAGCAATCTAATGGATCTCTTGGATATGGATTCAGGGAAAATAATAGAAAGATCTGAGGACTTAATGGGAGATCCACTTCAAAAACTTGCTTAGTGAGGAGTTGGACTATCACCTAGAACGGTTTAATCAGTGGACAGTCCCAAAAAATTTGAAATATAGAACCTCTAGACAGGACGCAACGCCAGCAAGGGGAAGGAATAGATGGGTCCATTTTATGTCAAAATTCATGCATATGCTACCAGACATTCCTCCCATTTGAGCACATAAGAGTGTCTGGTTAGGTAATCTGTGTCTGGAGCCTGTAGAATATTGTAAATACTAGATATTAAACCTCTTGTTGTTGAACTATTCTTGCAGAGTCTCTCGGAGGAGGTAGGAATGGAGGTCTGTAGACCGTGGAATAATGATGAGTCCAAGTGCCTAATTTTAATATATTGAAATAATGTAAGAGAATGGAGGGAGAATTTTGTTTTCAGCTCATCATAGGAATGTAGAATTCGCGGTTTTTAGTTGATTATGTCAGTGAAGTTAAACAAGCCAGATTGAGTCCATACTCCTGTAAATGAGTGGATTAAACTTTCTGGGAAATTTGGATGGAAAAGGAAGGAAGTAAGGACGGAATTCGTTCATGTCAGATTGATTTTTTTAGAGCAGACCCTTAAAATATTTCTGATGTGCATTATTGGACCTAACAGGTCTATTGAAGGGGATTGTAAGCCCCAATCCAGATCAGGGAGTTGGGATGAGCTGGGGCTAACCATAATTTTTCAATCTCCATCCATTTCGTAAAGGCAGGTTTAAAAGACCACAATGGGATCATGTAGAGGTGCGATGCCCGATAATAATGAACAAAGTTAGGAGCCGCTAGACCTCCCATATTTTTATCAGCCAACATTACCGACTTTGAAATTCTATGACGTCTTGCTGCCCATATGAAATTTAAAGTGACTGATTGAGAAGCACGTAAATCTCTGAGTGGGACCGATATGGGTAAAGTCTCAAAAAGATAGTCATTTTTATTGCTGAAATGCATCCAAATAGCGAGAGGGGGAGCGATTTCCATTTTGTCAATAAGGATTGCATTTCTGTATATAATGGAGGGAAATTGTTCTCGTATAAAGTGGAATACGAAGTTGTGAGATTAATTTCTAGGTATCTGAGAAAGGTGGTGCGCCAGTGGTAGGTATTTAAAGTCACTCTGGAGATGATCTAAATGAGAATAATTTAGGTTAAGTGGAAGGGCTTTAGTTTTACTTGTATTTGTTTTATACCCTGATAATTGGCCAAATTTTAAAAGCAATGAATGGAGGCTAGGGAGCGATGTATGAGTCTTTGAGAGTGTTAGGAGGATATCAGCAGTAAAAAGGGATAATTTAAATTCTTTGCCTTTAAACTGAACTCCTTTAATGTCTGGTGACGCTCTACTGGCAGCAGCCAAAGGCTTAATGCAAAGGACGAAAAGTAGGGGAGAAAGCGGTTAACCCTGTCTGATGCCATTTATCTTACTTGGTTTAGAGGAACTATGAGGAATATATCGTAGGTGAGGGACTAGAGTATAATCCCCCTACAGCTTTTAAAAAGGGGCCTTCTATGTCACATGTCCTAAGGGCCTTATTCATAAAAGGCCATCTGAGGCGATCGAATGCCTTCTCAGTGTCCAAACTCAGTAGAGTAGGTTCCCCAGATTTTTTAACCATTTCTATAAGATCAACTGCACTTCTGGTGTTGTCACCACCTAGTTTAAATCCCAAATGGCAAATCCCACTTGATCTTTATGGATCATATAAGGCAACCACTGGTTCAGACCCATTGCTAAGATTTTTGTGAATATCTTAATATCTGAATTGAGAAGGGCAATCGTTCTATAGCTTTTACAGTCTAGTCTATCCTCGCCTTTTTTTTGGAATCAATGTTATAAAGGAGTGTAGCATGGAGTCAGGGATCGGGGCTCCTTTAAAAAAGAATTGTAAAGGGGAATTAATATAGGGAGAAGTTCACCCTGGATGGTCTTGTAGTATAGGTAGGACAGACCATCAGGTCTTCCCATTTTGGAAGTTGTTTAACCCCTTCCCGACCTCCGCCGTACTATTACTGTGGAGGTCGGGTCCCCTGCTTTGATGTGGGCTCCTGTGGTGAGTCTCAAGTTGCCAAGCGACAGCCTCAAAATATTAATGATTTAGAAATGATCTGCAAAGAGGAGTTGACCAAATTCCCCCCCCCCGTCATGTGTGCAAACCTCTCATCAACTACAAAAAAAAGTCTGACTGCTGTGCTTGCCAACAAGGGTTTTGCCACCAAGTATTAAGTCTTGTTTGCCAGAGGGATCAAACTTATTCCTCACTGAAAAATGTCAATAAATTTATATAATTTATACAATGTGATCTTCTGGATTTTATTTTTGATATTCTCTTAATGTTAAAATTACTCTACCCTTAAAATTATAGACTGTACATGTCTTTGTCAGTGGGCAAACTTACAAAATCAGCAAGGCATGAAATACTTATTTCCCCACTGTAATTGTAAGATAAACTATAATATCAGTAAAATAACTAGTTAAGTCTGTGCAGCGCCCCAGGGTCCTGGTCGTCGCAGTGGTATTGCTTTCCTCTCGGGTAGAGTGATGCTACGTTTGGAGGCAATGAAGGAGAACTCTTTGTCAGGTAACACAATGCATGCAACATGTTCACACTCCAGACCAGAAGGGGGAGCGCTAAGCCTGTTTTAGGTGAACTCCCCTATAAGAACATCCTGATCTGGAGGGAAAGGGTTCAGTTCCTGTCAGGAAGACAGAGGGAAAGGAAGCAGAGGAGCCGTGTAGCCTAAAGGCTGCAGCTCCTAGGAAACAGACGGATAGAAAGCCGAACATATTGCAGCAAGCGTGAAAGAAGTCAGAGCAAAGGAGAGGATATCAGAGAGGATCAGCCCTACACAGGCTGCCTCCTTCTGAGGCCTTGCTCCAGAGACCGGCAGGACAGCTAATTTCATGTTACCTGTCCGCCCCTACACCCAGGAGACAAGGTGGCACCCCGTAGAGGCTGGGGCATGATAGAGTCCCTGTAAAACGCCTCAAGCCACCGGTCATACGGGTTTGTCCTATCCATCTGGGGGACAGAGAGAGAGACATATCATCTACAACATCTGTGAGGACCTTATGAGAAGCTTAGCAGTAAGGTACTACAACACCACGGCGCTAGAGGAAGGCTACTGATTTCTACCTGGACAAGGGGACTCTGGATTTGCCTCCAAACCGGCCGGACTCTGTCTGCCCTGTGATCTGGTGCTCTGGACTGTGGATGCTGAAGCCCTCAGTAAAGGTAAAGAGACTGCAACCTTGTGTCCTCCTTCACTGTGCCTCTCACCATCCACCATCTACATACTGGGAAGCCTGTTGTGAACTATACTTCTTGGCTCCCTCTTGTGGTCACTAGTGATTTGGCACTTGGATTGTCTTTTACCAGGTTGGTACTCACCTGCTTCGTTAGGCCTGGGGTGTTGCTATTTAAACTTCCTGGATTCTCAGTCCAGTGCCTGGCATCGTTGTAATCAGTTCATTTCTGTTTGCTCCTGTCTTCAGGTCCTGGTTCTTTGCAAGATAAGCTAAGTCCTGCTTTCTTATTTTTGATCATTTGCATTGTTTATATTTTTGTCCAGCTTGTACTAAATGTGATTCCTGATATCGCTGGAAGCTCTAGGGGGCTGATATTCTCCCCCCACACCGTTAATCGGTTTGGGGGTTCTTGGATATTCAGCGTGGATATTTTGCAGGGTTTTTGCTGACCATATAAGTCATCTTACTATATTCTGCTATTAGTCAGTGGGCCTCTCTTTGCTAAAAACTAGTTCATTCTTACGTTTGTCTTTTCTTCTTACCTCACCGTTATTATTTGTTGGGGGCTTGTATTACTTTGGGGTCTTTTCTCTGGAGGCAAGAGAGGTCTTATTTTCCCTTATAGGGTTAGTTAGTTCTCCGGCTGGCGCGAGACGTCTAGGATTAACGTAGGCACGTTCCCCGGCTACTGTTAGTGTTTTGTGCTAGGATCAGGTATATGGTCAGCCTAGTTACCACGTCCCTATGAGCTGGTATTTATGTTTGCCGACTTTGCTGTAATCTCTGAGATTCTTTGCCATTGGAATCATAACAGAAGCCCTGGGGATACACTTCACCTGTGGGAAGGTATACAATCTAGCTGCCATAACATCACCCCAGCGGACCCCTTAAAGCAGTGTCGGTCACCCTGACCGAATACCACAGGTGGCGTCACGAACATATCCCTTTAAAGACCTTTCCCTTTAATACAGACGTCCCAGGGCCACAGACCGGGTCAGCCACCGTGACATCCCCCTGTGAACCGAAGGACCCGGCCGGTACCGAGTATCCTGCTGCCCTAGACGGGGCGATCCATCTGCATCCAAATGATTGTCTCTACAGACAAGGACCTCACATCTGCCTATGCTTGTTACAGAAACTAAGAACCACATGGGGGTCTCCTGGGAGAATACGGAGGTGTCAAACACGGTATCTTCAAAGGGGTTGACAAATCGTCTGTACTAGGCAGAATATTTCCTATTAACTGATCAGAGAGGAATAGGGGAGACACAGGATATTTGAAATGCAAGACCATAAATGAACCAATCATCCAGTCACCAAACAGTATTTTTTCAAAATAGTCCAAATAAGGTGATCCCATAAATATAAGCCTATGGTCAGGACTTTAAAAAGCTGGGCGAAAAAATAAGTTGCTCACCTGTGGGGGCTGCATATGCTGGTGTGATCCATATTTATCCATCTCTCAAGAAAACAGAAGATCACTAGATGGATACATTTAGGTATTTGTTAATTCTCCCTTTTTATTTTATTCCAATTTTTATCTTTTTATATCTTTCATTGTAAGCACTGTATAGTTTTATATTAAATCTCAAAATCTTTAATAAGTTTGATCCTTGTATGCTCTAAAGAATCCATAGCTTTTGAGAATGTGTGACCTTTTGATTGTCAGACAGCAATATGTTTTCTGGACTGCTCACCCCATGTGTTTAATGAGTGGTGGCAGCAGCGTTAAATCGGGGTGTGCCAAATGTGTCAGGGTGTGATTTATACTCATTTTATAACCCAAAACAGATAATTTGATACTTTGATATCTACGATCCAATTTCTTATTCCAGAGAAATCCATGTTTTTCTTCCATGTAAATGAGCTGTTCTAGGCTATTGGGAGGACACCAATCTACTTGAGAATCTGCCTCTAGAGATTAATTTTAAATTATTTTTGTAAAATTTGAGGGTTTAATCCCTTATGTTATTGCAAACATACATACACACACCTCAACATAGGGGGTTAAACCTTCAAGTAAAACTTTTTTCTAATTTGTTTTCATGACAGTGGAGGCAGCCATTTTGCCTATTTACAGCATTTCGAGAGATTCTTTACACTACCACAGCAGTTTGTAAGAGTCCTATGCTGTACCTGCTGTTCCACGTCCTTTTTCCCTTTGGGGAGCTACTTTGCCAGTATGGCCGTTACTTATCTCTTCTGTCTGACACTTGAGCTCCCACCCGGGGCACTTTTCATCTTACGCACTATGTCCCACTTAGGCCGGTTACCTCGCGTTATAAACTCTAGGCTGTACTGCTAGATGTCCTGACCCAGGACCTGTCTCAGGCTGGGTTCACATTAGCGTTTCTGTGCGCAGCGTATGATCTGCATGAGTCATGCTAACATATCTTTAACATGGTGTACGCAGGGACATGCGTTTTGCATGCATTCACATGCGTACGCATATGTAGTTTCGCGGTGTGTGGCGGTGACCGGCGAACGCAACATGTTGCATTTTTTGAGGCATCAGATATTGCACAATCATGCGCAAGCGGATGAGTGCGTCAAAAAGCGCATTACTGTCTATAGGAAGGCATTGGTACGCAAGGACATGCATACACATGCATTTGATATGCATGCGTACTTTAGACTGCACATGTCCAGAAAATGATATCACTGCCCCCACCATGCGCATAAAAAAATGCTAACGCATGCCAAAACGCATTTAAACACATGCATATCCATTTTTTGCAAAATGCGCAAGATGATGCGGAGGTGTAAGCATGCGTTTGTATGCGTTTTGGCATGCAGATGATACGCTGCGCACAGTGAACCTAGCCTCAGATTGATCACTATTCCTTCAGCCACTTCTCTGCTCAGGATTCTGTCTTTTCTGTCATTAGTGACACACACATCAAGCGGCACTGCTCACAATATACCTTAGGTCTTTTCTCTGCTCACTCTGGGCCCTTTCTGAGAGGAACTGTCTCTTGTTCCTTTAGCGTAGCCCATCCCACTCTGGGCTAGTCCCAACCATTAACTAACTGTTCCAGTGAACTACCTGTTGCTGGGCAGAATACGTTACCAACACCATAATATTTCACAGTTCACATCACATGTCAAAATAATTTTACAATAATGCACATGTTCATCACCTTACAATGGTCATAATGTCCATCTAAGCATCCTCAATATGTAAAGTGTTGGGTTGAAATAAAGTTCATGGTCTAAGAGGTAAAAAGCAGCAGTACTAATTAACCACTGTGCTACAATGCCATCATAAAGCTTTATATCCTGGAGTAAAGTGTGAACTTTATTGGACTAATTAAAGGGACACTAAATATAGCAATTGATGTTTGACAAACATAATCTATTTGTCTTTGCAATTTGCTGAGGCCCCCATACACAGACTAAAACCCATTATCAATAACTGGAAGCTGGATGGGTTGGCAGCGGCCACCATGTAAAGGGTCTGGGGCGCTTTAGTCTGCATGATTTCAATAATGGTGTTCTCCAGTGAACTTGAAGCCATTAAGCCTCCTCCTGCTGACCAGTTACATCTTCAGCCGGTGGATGGCTGAAGCCCCTCAGAACATGACTTTGCTCCATCAGCAGACGTAATGGCTAAGGCCGGCGTCACACTCAGCGTAGGACAATACGCCACGTATTATACGTCCGTACTACGGCCGTAATACAGAGAAATGTTCCCAAAATAGTGATCCGTAGTCAGGGTGTTTCAGCGTATTTTGCGCATGGCATCCTCCGTATGTAATCCGTATGGCATCCGTACTGCGAGATTTTCGCGCAGGCTTGCAAAACCGACATCTAATGGATTTATGTGCTCAAATGTTCGGGAAAACATATATACAGTGTATATATATATATATATATATATATATATATGTCATTGAGACACATATATATATATTCTGTATTTAGATTTCATTCAGCGCGATATCTGTGAACAGCCGGTAATTCAATTGCCGGCTTTTCATTTCTCCTGCACAAACCCGACAGGATATGAGACATGGTTTACATACAGTAAACCATCTCATATCCCCTTTTTTTTTGCATATTCCACACTACTAATGTTAGTAGTGTGTATATGCAAAATTTCAGCGCTGTAGCTGCTAAAATAAAGGGTTAAATGGCGGAAAAAATTGGCGTGGGCTCCCGCGCAATTTTCTCCGCCAGAATGGTAAAGCCAGTGACTGAGGGCAGATATTAATAGCCAGGAGAGGGTCCATGGTTATTGGCCCCCCCGTGGCTACAAACATCTGCCCCCAGCCACCCCAGAAAAGGCACATCTGGAAGATGCGCCTATTCTGGCACTTGGCCACTCTCTTCCCACTCCCTGTAGCGGTGGGATATGGGGTAATGAAGGGTTAATGCCACCTTGCTATTGGAAGGTGACATTAAGCCAGATTAATAATGGAGAGGCGTCAATTATGACACCTATCCATTATTAATCCAATTGTAGGAAAGGGTTAAAAAACACACACACACATGATTACAAAGTATTTTAATGAAATAAACACAGCGGTTGTTGTAATAATTTATTGTTCTCCCATTCCATTTCCAGGACCTCGCTTGGCAACATAATAAACACACAAGATACATACCTTCTGGTGTCAGATCAGGTCCAACGAGGTAATCCATCTGAAGGGGTTAACTAATATTACAGGCAGGCGCCCTGCTAATGCAGCTGTGCTCCGTGCCTGTAATTCCCCGGAGAATGAATGAAATGTAGGTCATTGACCTACATTTCCTTCAGTCGCGGTGAGGCGCCCTCTGGTGGATGTTCTCATGAACTGCAGCCTGGGAACTTTTTCCCACGCTCCAGGTCATATGAGGACATCCAGCAGGGGGCGCTTCACCGCGACTGAAGGAAATGTAGGTCAATGACCTACATTTCATTCATTCTCCGGGGAATTACAGGCACGGAGCACAGCTGCATTAGCAGGGTGCCTGCCTGTAATATTAGTTAACCCCTTCAGATGGATTACCTCGTTGGACCTGATCTGACACCAGAAGGTATGTATCTTGTGTGTTTATTATGTTGCCAAGCGAGGTCCTGGAAATGGAATGTGAGAACAATAAATTATTACAACAACCGCTGTGTTTATTTCATTAAAATACTTTGTAATCATGTGTGTGTGTTTTATTAACCATTTCGTACTAATGTATTAATAATGGATAGGTGTCATAATTGACGCCTCTCCATTATTAATCTGGCTTAATGTCACCTTCCAATAGCAAGGTGGCATTAACCCTTCATTACCCCATATCCCACCGCTACAGGGAGTGGGAAGAGAGTGGCCAAGTGCCAGAATTGGCGCATCTTCCAGATGTGCCTTTTCTGGGGTGGCTGGGGGCAGATGTTTTTAGCCACGGGGGGGCCAATAACCATGGACCCTCTCCTGGCTATTAATATCTGCCCTCAGTCACTGGCTTTACCATTCTGGCGGAGAAAATTGCGCGGGAGCCCACGCCAATTTTTTCCGCCATTTAACCCTTTATTTCAGCAGCTACAGCGCTGAAATTTTGCATATACACACTACTAACATTAGTAGTGTGGAATATGCAAAAAAAAAGGGGATATGAGATGGTTTACTGTATGTAAACCATGTCTCATATCCTGTCGGGTTTGTGCAGGAGAAATGAAAAGCCGGCAATTGAATTACCAACTTTTCACTAACACCGCTGCGTATTTCTCGCAAGTCACACTGCTGGTCAGTGTGGAATCCGTATTTTTCTCGCCCCCATAGACTTTCATTGGTGATTTTTTTGCGCAATACGGTGACAAACGCAGCATGCTGCGATTTTGTACGGCCGTAGAAAGCCGTATAATACTGAACCGTAATATACGGCTAATAGGAGCAGCCCCATTGAGAATAATTGTGCCGTATGTAATGCGAGTTTTACGGACGTAGTTTCTGCGCTCTTACATCCGTAAAACTCGCCAGTGTGACGCCGGCCTAAGAGGGACTTTCCTACACGCAACCTCCGATCCTCACAAGATCTCCTTCTCTACTCCCCTCTTATCTCCTCTTCCCACAATCGTATACAAGATTTCTCTCGCGCATCACCCCTACTCTGGAACCCTCTACTACAACACAGACTCTCGCCTACCATCGAAACCTTCAAAAAGAACCTGAAGACCCACCTCTTCCGACAAGCCTACAACCTGCAGTAATCACCGATCGACCAAACCGCTGCATGACCAGCTCTATCCTCACCTACTGTATCCTCACCCATCCCTTGTAGATTGTGAGCCTTCGCGGGCAGGGTCCTCTCTCCTCCTGTACCAGTTGTGACTTGTATTGTTCAAGATTATTGTACTTGTTTTATTATGTATACCCCTCCTCACATGTAAAGCGCCATGGAATAAATGGCGCTATAACAATAAATAATAATAATAATAATAAGAGGGGAGGCTCCTGCTGCAACAGTTTTCCTTATAGCCAGAAATAGGACCGAAAGGATGAGGGGTGGGCACAGCTGGGCTTGTAACACAGGAAATTAATACATATCTATCAGTTGTAACTAATCTGAAACAAAACAACATGTGAGCAATTCCTTTTTTTATCTTTAACAAATTCACACACACAAAAAAAAAAACAGATTACAGAGGATAGGTGTTTCTTCAGTGCTAGGGAGCACTTTAGATTGGCAATGTATGAAGGCTTTGTGGCTCGCTCTATATAGGGGCTCTGTTGCAGTCACTATCCATAGATTGTTATAATGCTGTGTGGTTTACACATTATATGAATATGAAACAATATTCATCTTATCTGATACTTTAATATGCTACCGGATTTTACATTTGGTCCTTATTTGTTGTACATATGCCTTTTTAAAAGAGCCAGTGGTGCCCATATTCTATTCTTCTAGATAGATTGCTTCATGCCCAACATTCAGCTCATTAGGCTCCCAGAAAAATAGCAAAACGCATCTAAATGCCACAAAATGGTGCGGGGTCTATTATACATTTGGGGTTGATTGTTCTGACCTGAAGGTAAGCAACACTGACATCTCATGGATGCCACTTATATATATTTGCCCGTTAGTACTCCTAACACTCTCCTTTACTTTTCACAATCATAACATTCCCCTGACTAAGTTTACGGCATTACTGTTTTGACTAGAGCACTTCTCATCAATTTCTTGCTAAAATACCATATTAAACCATTTACAAAAAAAAGTTCCCCAAAGTTACTTACGACTCCAGCGTTTTGTTTGTAGTATTTCTCCTTTGATTGCACCGTTTGTTGTGAAAGACTCACTCTACAACTTGTGTTACCCTTGTGTTTCCAGCCCTCTACCTTTCCTTATGTCTCTCCTCCTCCTTTTGCACTTTGGAACAAAACTTTGTGACTTCTTCCTCCCTTACACTCTGCACATATTTTATTTGTAAACTTGTAAACTTGACTCAAGTGCTGTAAAATAGAATCACCGTTTCCTGTGTTGACCCAGGAGACACCACGGTTGTGATTGTAGTGCGGGGTTAGTACGGCCGGGCTACATGTTAATAGCATTACGGTATATTGTTGGGGTCCTACCCTTAAGCCTATTGTTAGGAATAAATCTAATTTAATGGGAGCTTATACTATAAATGTAGATTTGGGGTAATTTTAGTCCAGTAAAGTAGATCGTAACATGATTTTGTGCAACTGGCAATTTTATTCTGATGATCACTATCTTTAGCTGTCAATCATTTGCATCATTTCCTGCGTTGGTGAACAGCATGGTTTTACATGTAGAAAGACTTTATTTACTGACATCTAGACTTGTAACCCCATGAGTCCACTATATTAATGAGGGTGGGCGACTCCTCATCTTTAACATTTTTTCTTAAAATCAACTTTTAAATGATCCTTTGATAAAAGCCTTCCAAAGCAGTTTAATAGTTGCAGTCAACCGTTCGATGACGTGCCGTACATGCATCAGATGTAGGTTGTCGGCCAAACTAACACCAGCGTACGATATGTCCTTGATCATGTGCCGTACATTGGGCTGGGTTACTGTTCTCAGCTACTAAGATGAAACCACTAACTGCAGCACATGGTCTACAAGCTGGCAAGTGGGTCGACTGGACAAACTGCACATGCGCTCGATCAGTTTCCCAATTGAGGCAATATAAGATTTGCACATTTTAGTGTAATGCCCTTGGAAAACTTGGAGGTACAAAGCCAGTTGAAATAAATAAATCCGAAGCTGCATAAAATACATTTTTCAAACAAATTGGAGAATCTGTAGAGGCTTCAACAAAAACCACCAACATGTCAATAAAGCCTAAAAATCCAAAGGCTAAAAAGGCAGCCAAACCCTTCAACGTCAGCAGGATCATGTGGTGAGCTCCTGACAGATTGTTTTGATGAGAAGGATCGAGGATGACCGATTTTTAACAACCAATTATTTTGTTCCTTCGGAGACAGACTTCGCTATCGGTGGTCTATCAGCAGTTATCAGAACAGAGAAGCACTTAGCCAAGCTGATAATACTTTGGATATATAATTATTCACAAATAGTTTCTGAAAGTATCAATCATTGCACTTTAACCCCTTTCTATCATCGGGAGTAATAGTCCGCTGATGTCGGACTCCGGCGCTGAGCCCGCACCCTTCCTGGCACATGTCAGCTGATATATACAGCTGACATGTGCCCACAACAGCCGCAGGTGGGATCGCGATTTATCCGTGGCTGTTAACCAGTTAAATGCCGCTGTCAATCTCTGACAGCGGCATTTAACTCGCGCTTACTGGAGGCACATCACTAAACCCGCCAATCGGTGACCCAGTCACGTCATCATGGGTCACCAATGAGTTGGCATGACAACCAGAGATATCCAGAAGACCTTTATTGTTGTCATAGCCAGATTGCTATGAGCGCAGCCCAGTGGGCAGCGCTCATAGCAAGTGAGCATTTCTGCTACCTACAGGCAATCATCACCTGTATGTAGAAGAGCTGATCAAAAGAGTGCAGCTTCCGGTCTCCCATAGAGACTATCAAAGCATGCAAAAAGTAAAAAAAAAAAAAAAAAAATTTAAAAATAAAATAAAAGTTCAAACCACCCCCCTTTCGCCCCATTCAAAATAAAAAGAAAATCAAATATACACATTTGGTATTGCCGCGTTCAGAATTTCCCCCCCCCCAAAAAAAGGAATTACCCCGATCGTTAAATGGCATAACGAGAAAAAAAAAAGTCAAAATGCCAGAATTAGGTTTTTTTGGTTGCCACAACATTGCATTAAAATGCAATAACGGGCGATCAACAGATCGTATCTGCACCAAAATTATATAATTAAAAATGTCAGCTCGACGCGCAAAAAATTAGCCCTCATCCAACCCCAGATCTCGAAAAATGGAGACGCTATGGGTTTTGGAAAATGGCACTGTTTTTTTTTTTAAACAAACTTTGGAATTTTTTTTCACCACTTAAAAAAGAACCTAGACATGTTTGATGTTTATGAACTCAAAATGACCCGGAGAATTATAATGGCAGGTCAGTTTTATCATTTAGTGAACATGGTAAAAAAACAAAAACAAAAAAAAAGAAACCACAAAGCTGTGCGATTGCACTTTTTTTTTTGCATTTTCACTGCACTTGGAAATTTTTTCCTGGTTTCCAGTACATGATATGCTAAAACCAATGTTGTTCAAAAGTAAAACTCATCCTGCATAAAACAAGCCCTCACATGTCCAGTTTGACTAGAAATAAAAAAAAATGTTATGGCTTTGGGAAGAAGGGGAGCAAGAAAACAAAAATGCAAAAACAAAAATATCTCTGGTGATTAACAGGTTAAAACTTCAGACTACTTTTTATTAACTAGGCATGTAGAGAAAGATTCATCTCATCAATGGTCCTTGAGTAATAGCAAAGAACAGAGTACGTAAAGTAGATGTAAATCACCATTTAATTTGTGCAATCCACATAGAATAGATATGTTTCGGATACAATATACCTTCAGATAGACAAATTACAGTACATTGACATCATAGGATTGAAGTGAGACTATCCATTCGAGCTGTATGATGAGCAAAATCCCTACTATGGATAAAGAGGATGAGGTCAAGCATGAAGTCCACCGTGCTCATATAGACAGAGACCTGTCAATCCAGGGCAGTGGGTGAAGGAGATGCTGCCGGCTCCAGTGTGGCTTAGTCCCTGGCGTCTTTTTAAGAGAGTTACTCTCTAACCTGGCTGAGATTATACAGCCAGTGCCTGACACATGCTGGCTGTGGAATGGGCAGCATACATCAGCTGTGAGGATCCACAAGAACATGCAGTTCTACAATTTCACATGAAAGCATGTGGTAATATTGTAGAATCCCCATGGTATTAACTGCATGTGTTTATTTTGGTACTTCAGGCAGTATGATTGCTCATCTATCCACCTTGGATGACTAATGGAAACTTGTGCTAAGGGTTCTACATTTCCTCCCACACTTCAAAAACCATACTTGGCAGTTAATTGGCTTCCATGTATGGGTGAGATAGTGAATTTGTAAAGATGGCAGCTGAACGATTGCCATTGGATGAATGATGGGTCACCAATCTCAGCCAGCTCACCCATACACAGCCAGTAGCTCATCTGCAGAAAAATAGGATTGTCAGTGCAAAAGTCAAACATGTCCAACCGAAATCTCTCGTCAATCTGTCGACCAGTGCCCAATTACACATTGGCCAAACCTGTTGATATCAGCAGGTCCTGCCAGTAATAGATTAAGGTGTGTGGTAGCCTGTGGCCCCAGCGGAGACCAACTGAGTGGTGACAATTAGGGATGAGCGAACGTGCTGGGATAAGGTGTTATCCGAGCATGCTCGTGTGCTAGCCGAGTGACTTCAGTGTGCTTGAAAAATACATTAGAGTCCCCGTGGCTGCATGTCTCGCGGCTGTTCGACACCAACAACACATGCAAGGGTTGTATATATGGCAAGACCTATATGTGTTAAGACTCTCATACAGCCGGCATGAAGGCGCGGGGACTCAAACATATATTTGTCACGCCCGCCAAAGTCACTTGGTTAGCACCCGAGCATGCTTGGATAACACCTTATCCAAGTACATTAACTTAACACTAGTGACAATCCACACAGCGCTCCATAATAGGTCAGTATGTTCTAACATTCTGCCTTCTCTACTACTGCACAATAATTGTTCATAGATGTGAAAGGGACTGATCTTTAGATCTTAATTACACCTTTAATGCAAATAAAGGGTTAAACAAGTCCAACTAAGAAAAAAAAAAATGATGTTACATAGAGTCACACAACCTTGGACTCCTTCACCCAAGTACAATGGTTCCCTGTGTCTTCACTTTTTTGTTTTCAGTTTTTGCCGGCTGCCCATGAGCTTAAGTTTATGAGTGATATTACTATATAAATATCAATGTTTCCTAGATAACAAGTTTCCAGAGATAACAATCAGTTTCACACAGACCGGTAGAGCCAGTATGGTGGTGGGTGGTGTGTCACAAGCTTCTAGGGGAGAATTCCTCTAATAGGACATACAAGGGAACATGCAAAAATTCTGTTCATCAATTTACATATGGAAAATACCTTCTATGGCTTGTGTCCACAATTAGCTTTTGACAGTTTTTCGTAGCGTCAAAAAAAAAACCTGGCAGCATCCTTCAGTTCCACCAAATTTTCACAACAAGTTTCATCGCTCCAATTGCTAGGTGATAACTCGTTTTTCACTGGACTAATCGCAATTAGCAATTAGATTGATGAAACTTGTTGATTTGTGCGGATCTAACTGACGGGACTGTACCAGAGTACCAGAATGGAGGAACAATTATCCCAGTTAAAATGGATTGGCAACATGGATGCTCGATCTGTGTGCTGTTCATTCCCTACAGATTTTACAAACCTCACTGATCTTTTTCCAACAGCCCCATAGAGAATGAATGGGGCGTGGGACCTACAGACCTAGTCTGTAATAGATAAAAATTCACTGCTCTGCCAATCAGTGCAGATCCAAGCGGTCAGACAGCCACCAATCTGCAGGTTAGCTCCTAGCCAAACTTCACATTTAATTGCAGCTATTAAAATGTAACCACCCCTAAAAATTAATTTTACTGAAGCTCAGATCTCTGCTTATCTTTGTACCCGCTTGCAGGCTTGGACTGGCCGCCCATAGGGGAACAAGAGAATCCTCCTGTAGGCCCCTGTGCAAAAGTGGGCCACCACCCTTTTATATGAGCAGTACTTGACTCTACGTACTTGCTGCCTTTTGTCTGTACATAGTGATTCATCTTATTCATTTAACAATCTATTTCATGGTTACATAAATTTGTTATTGAGGATATTGTCACATTTGCTTGTACTTGAAAGTGGGTCCCTGGATTTGATTACTGGTGGGCCCTTGTCACCCCAGTCAGACACTGCCTGCTTGTCCCCTGGACGAAGCATTTCCGTGCGAAACGTGCGTCGGGTGTGGTGGACTCCTGGCTCCTTTCCTTCATTTGGGTAAACACTTGTTTTTTAGGCAGTTTTGGCAGTTAATTGTTTGGCAATGGCGTTTTCTATACTGCTCACGGACCGGTATATGTGGTTTACTTAAACCTTGTGACTTTCACTTTTTATATACCGGCCCTGTGTGCAATATTAAAGTTATTCCATTTATCTTTGTCTCCTTACATCTGTACATCAAATTATGTGCCTTGCCGCGTTATTTATTTAACATACCTAGCTCCCATTTGTTCAGTATATTGTCACATTTAGTGCTTATATATGTTTTGTTGTTATCTCCAGGTTTATGTGTCCACCATTGTTTTGTGTTTGTTGTGTCTCACCTTTGCCGGATTAGGCAATTTTATGACCACCTCGTGTTTTTTTTGTTATTAATAAAGGACTTTTTAAATGATATTTTGTATGTGGTGCCTTTCTTTGTAGGTATTTATTTATGCTTGGCTAACCACGATAGGATACATTATTGGTGTTGTGTACTGGTGTAAACATAAAAAGATGTTATTGGTGTTTTAGCCTGTATGTCAGTGCGTACCCAGGTAAATAACCAGTTTGAGCCGCCCCCAGCGTCAGTTGGAACAGTGAAGGATGACAGAGTTGCAGGCGGCCATCTTGGAGTGCACTGTGTAAGAGAGATGTGACAGGAGCACAGAAGAGTTAGGATGAACTGGTGTGTGCAGTATGCTAGGAGCTGGTCAGATTACTGACTAAAGGTGCAGCTGTTCCAATGATTTCTGTCAGAGAAGAAGAACACGTTGTGGAGCTGACTACGGTTCGATACAAAGTTAGATTCAACCCAAAAGCATCGGCTGTGACGTGAATGACCTTCTGCTAGCCTGTCAGGCAAAAACTGCCATCCAGGTGACAAGCCCGGGATCCACTCCACGGTCTCCCAGCTAAATGGTCGCTCGGACGATTAGTCAGCCACTTCTGTGTTCAGTTAATGGCCGGTAAGTCCTGAGCTCAGGCCCCACCACAGGGTTCCTGGAGGGAGCGTGCACGCACAAACCTTGTAGAGACATTGTTAAGAGGGCTGTGTGAACCTTAGCTAGATACTCCCCTCAGTGGGGCGAGTGTGTATAGATAGCATGACAGAGTTGTAATTTTAAAGAATTGTTAAGTTTGTGAATCTCTGCTCTGCACCACTGCAGGGGCCGCATCTTGCACTCATCTAATTACACCCTTGCTCTGACTAACTCCTGGTTACCGCATTAGGCAGAACCATGGGTCAGGCAAATTGTTGTGTACCCTATAGAACATTCTGGGCCTATCAGTTTTGCAGCGCAGGGGTTCTAGCTGATCTGGGCTAGGTGTGTGTGTGATAGTTAACTGGGTTTCTTTCTTGCGTTTTAGGGGTAACAGTTTTCCCTTGTTAGTAAAACTAGTTACTAAACAAATTGCCTGGTCGTGTTCGTTGACCTCGGCCCGCTGTATTCTGGGTGAAACCACCCCGGTACACGGTCTACGCTTCTACAAAACTGGATCTCACTACCAGATTATAACATTTGTCTCATCTGTAATGACTGGCCACTGTGGCCAGGTGTTGGACAGTAGGCAGACATTCCCCAAACCAGTAGTATCCAATTACAGCCTAGTCTGCATCTTATTTGCCAACATGATACATGTTAAATGAAAGAAAACAGCACAACTACTGATCCTTGGCATGGTGTAACCCCTTATAGGTAACGCGTCAACCTAACATGGAGCTTGGATGAGGATTATTTGTTAGTTCTGGTTAAAGGGCCCAAGCAAACTTCTAAAGTTAGGATGATATGGGGTTACCCCTAGTATAATAGAAGATTAAACTTTTTGGCACAGCTTTTGTCTTCAGAACATGGCTGAGTCACCAACTAAAATGGTGTTGCCCCATGCTGCAAGCAGGAGACACAGAGGCTGGTCCGAATCCCGCAATATATAGCAAAGTGCTTTTAAGATAGAGGGTTTTTTTTTTTTTTTTGTTTTTTTTTTACACATTAAGGCTATGTGCACACGTTCAGGAATTCATGCAGAAAATTCTTGTGAAAATCCGGACATTTCTGCCAGATTTCCGCAAGAAATCCGCATGTGTTTTTTGCGCGTTTTTTGCGCCTTTTTTTCCAGACATTTCCCAATGCATTAGACAGTGGGAAATCCGCGAAAAAAACGCAAAATTAATAAACATGTTCATTATTTTTCCGCAATGCGTTTTTAGTGCGGAAAAACGCACATCATGTGCACAAAACTTGCGGATTCCATTATAAATGATGGGATGCTTAATGTATGCAGATTATTTGCGGTTTTATAGCGTTTTTATAGCGCAAAAACGCTAAAAAACCGCAACTAATATGCAACGTGTGCACATAGCCTAAGCCTGCCACCACCTGTAAACAAAAATTGGAGGTCCCTTAGTTGAGAAATTACAGGATTTTTAGACTGTTCACATGTAGAAAATACAGTTTTTTCTGCTGCTTTTTAACCACAGTTGTCTGCATTAAGATACACAGTAATGATCTTAATTTTTTTTGAAGCTGCATATAGATACACACTTGTGACAATTTGATAAAACTAATGACAATATGAATGAATTTCTTCTCTACTTGTCCGCACTCAGTCCCACCCCATCACTGTCACCACCCCCTTATAGCCGCGATAATCACACTCACACACTCATCTTTGTAGTGGCACTCAGGTATCAGCTTTCAGACTAGTGTGAATATTCCTTACCTCTCACAAGTAGATGCTGTCATCACATGCAGAATTAACCATATATGCTCTCCTTTGAAGAGCAAAATATAAAAATATGCCACATCAATTAACTGTATTCTCCGATGAGGCGTTTTTTCCCCCACCAATGACAAAACTCAATGACTGCAGCTTTTATTTAGGCGAGTTGTTATTCTCACCAAGTTCTGTGGTGATGGATAGCAAGTGCTTGAGTGCTTGCTCACCCCCACTTGCTAGCCAACTAAGGTGCAGGTGTTTTGACTGGTGTTATAGATTCTTAATGAATTTATTTTACAATAATTCAGTAATGGTATATCTATGTATTCTATGGGACCACTCAAACCTTCAGATCTGGATTTACCAGCATTTTAAATAGTAAGGGCAAGTTTATTTCTTGTTTAATTTAATCTGCAACATTTTTGTATTGATCCCAAAACTGTCAATCTTGTAGAAACACAGTGGTTAACGTCCTATAAATCAGTTTTATCCTGACTGGAGCCACATCCCCTTAGTCAAGGGGAAAGTGCTTGGGGGAAGAGGCCCCTGCTGCAGTCCGTTGCCTCAAAGCTACGCACAGGGCAGTGGGGAGGAAGGGGGCATGAAAAAGGACAGTGAAGAAGTTTACCATGCTGAAGCATAGAGTCACAGGATGCTCAACCTGTGGGTGCCATCTCTCTCTTATATATATATATATATATATATATATATATATATATATATATATATATATATATATATATATATCTCTAAAACAAGAAACGGCGAAGGTGGCACATCAAGGGGTAAGTAAATGTTCTTAAAAGGCAAAAATAATGTACTAAAACCAGCGCGTTTAGTCATGGAATGTATAGTATGAGTTTCAGTGCTCACATATCACATGGCATCAATCACTTCAAATCATGACCGTACTGTATACACAAATCGCATGCCTACACAGCCCACCTGAGAGCAAATTAGATTTAATCAAAATTAAATATATTAATCAAATAATTTCTGAAATCAGTATTTCAGTAGTTGGTATTTAGTGTCCAATTTCAGAATCCATAATGCCTCCCGCAACATGACCCTCTTGACAGCTACCTCCTCATAGAATAAGAGACTTTCTATTCCTTAAAATCTTTGAGTATCTCCATTATGTGCATGGACAAAATGCTTAGTTGCACCTGAAGATCCATTTTTCTTGTAAAATGTTAGCAATATGTTTAGATATATGTTGTATTAGTTTCTTGGTAGTGCAACCGATATACTTGAGCTTGCACAGGCTGTATTCGTTACAATACACCACATGATGGGTGTCACAGTTAATAAATTTATTAATATAATAATTTTCTCCCTGTTGTGAGGAAAAACATTTTGTCTGGTCTACAGCAAAAACGCACTTGTTGCTAAGATATAAAGTACCCACCCAGGTATATAATACCATCCTGGTATATATGCAACTTCATCCTGGTATATATATCACACATTCTGCTACATGTCCCTTGTCCTGGGCCCCATCCTGGTATTGTCCCCCCGTTCTGCCGCTGTTCTTTAATGTATAGAAAAAAAATAGAATTAGACTTACCAGTAATTTTGTTTCCCCTCTCTAGTAGGGACAGGAAACACAAACAGGTTAAATAGTCCCTCCCACATCCTCCCTCCAATGTTATTATAAAATGACCACAAGCGTATGAATGCTTCAAATTATATTTTATTATCGCTGATTGAATAATGCAATAAATAATAAGCAAGGGGAGGGAATTACCCTTGCGGTCATGATGGGTTATTAGAAACCAAATTACAGCACACCAAAGGAATATTCTGGAGAACTTTCCTCCCAAAAGGCTAAATCTTTAACAGACATTAGATCTAGCCTGTAATGTCTGGACAACGTATGGGCTGAGGACCAGGTAGCAGCTCTACAAATCTGCTCGATGGAAGCGCTGGCTTTCTTAATCCAGGAGACCGATACCGCTCTAGTTGAGTGAGTAGTGAGCTTCTCCAGAGGTGGAAGGCCCTGGATCTGGTATGCTTTAGTAGTCGCCTTCTTGATCCAATTGGCAATCGTGTTTCTGGAAACCTTCCATTTATTCTGGCCCTGAAGCTGGACAAAGATTCTGGTCTTTCCTACACTTCTGAGTTTCTTGGAGATAATGAAGGACCACTCTCCGTACGTCCAGAGTGTGGAATTCTTCCTGATTCGTTAGATTCTGACAGGTGGGAATAATTATTTCTTGAGATCTATGGAACTCAGAGACCACCTTGGATAGGGACGATGGGTCCAGATGAAGAATGAGTGAATCCTCTAGGATTCTCAAGTATGGTTCGTTAACAGAGAGCCTGTAGTTCGCCCACCTTTCTGGTTGTGGTTATAGCTACAAGGAAGGCTGTCTTCCAAGAGAGTCTGTCCAGCTTAATAGATGATAATGCTCAAATGGTGGACGTGCTAGCCTTTTAAGCACAATATAAGGTCCCAGGATGGGACTAGGTTCACTATTCTAGGACGAAGGCAAGAAACTGCAGTTATAAATCTCTACCCAGCGATGCTCGGCCAGGCTCTGGTCAAAATAGGAACTCAGTGCTTCCACTTGGACCTTGAGGGTACTGGGTTTGAGACCCTTTTCTAGGCCTTCCTGCAGAAGATCCAGGATCATGGCGATGTTCGGTTGAGGAGGGTCTGGATGTTCAGGCGCACTCCATGATCTAAAAGTCTTCCATGTCTTATGGTATGACATTCATTACCCGTTTCCTACTTTTTGGAAGAGTTCTAATGACTAACTGAAAGACAATTGGTTTTGAAAATGAAGAATTCAGAAGCCAGCCAGCCAGGTGTAGCTTCTTGGGGTCTAGATGATGAATTGGCCCTTGGTGAAGGAGTTCTCTGATTGGAGAAAGTATCAGGGAGCCTTCTATACTCAGGCTGATTAAAGTGCTGAACCAGCTCCTTTTTGGCCACAACGGTGCTACTAGTATCACCAAAGGACCTTTCGGATCTTATTTTCTGCAGGATTCTTGGTAAAATTAAGAAGCGTAGCTACCGGGGGGGGGCAGAGGGGGCCATGGTCCTGGGCACCGTGCTCTGAGGGGGGCCACCGGGAGCTACGCTACTGTAACTCCATCAGTTACATTCTGTGGCAGAGCAGGGAGAATCGATCTCCCAGCTCTGCCGCTATGGGGCCCCTGAACAGGGGGGGCCAGGTGCCAGCAGTGGGCCCCCAGCCAGTCATCGCATGGTGAGCTGTATCGGCATCTGGCCGATACAGCTCCCCACAGTGATGAGGAAAGGAGCGCTGCGCTGCGCTCCTTCCCCCATCATTGTCATGGGAGACCTAGGTAGGAAAGAGCTAATAACCCGGGCCCCTGCGATTTCCCTCAGACTAGGGAAACCCTGACTGACCCTCTCCCAGAGTTTACACTGATGGTGTGCATGTCTGGGCCTCCACCCTTGCCCTATCTCCTGTTTCAACCCTAGGCTGAAACCACCACCCCCCCACCAGTGAAGAGACCACACTCCAATACCCACAGTTAGCACAGACAAGGATAACGGAAAAATAAGCACCACGCCGCAGTCACTCAGGAATACACTATAAATGCAAAGGGCAAAACAAATACAAATATGGGAAGGAGAAAATAAGACAAAGGGAAATACACCACCAGCAACGATACTCCATCTACTTAGCTCACCATTCCAGACCGAGATAACCATGCACAAGACAGAAGCTATAATCGGCGACGCCCAATGTTCAGGAGAACTATTTAAAGGCAGTGGGCATGGCCCAGCTTCCAATCCGAGCACCAGGTAAATTAACCCCGGACCAGCTAGATAAAATCTAGCCGACGCCAATGAGCGCATAGTGGACAAAAGCGGAATTACCGCTGTCTGTCGGATGACCTGGTCTGAACAGCGTCCGACGTGACAGTACCCCGTCTTCTACGAGGGACCCCAGGGCCCTCACGGCTTATAGGACCCGGCTTGTCCGGATGGCGGCGGTGAAACAACCTGACCAGCCGATCCACATGAACGTCCAAGGCTGGTACCCAGGACCTCTCCTCAGGCCCATAACCACGCCAGTGTACCAAGTACTGTAAAGTGCGGTGCACTACATGAGAGTCAACCACCTTGGAGACTTCAAATTCCAAATTACCATCCACCAAGACTGGAGAAGGCATTGGTGTCGCATCCACAAGACCCAACCTTCTTTAACAACGATCTGTGGAACACGTTGTGTATTTTATACACCGTAGGAAGCTCCAACCGGTACGCTACTGGGTTAATGATAGCGGCGACCCTAAATGGACCAATAAACCGTGGACCCAATTTAAGGGATGGTATTTTGAGTCTTATGTTTTTTGTGGATAACCACACCCAGTCATCCACACTCAGGTCCGGACCTGGCACACGCCTACTGTCAGCCACACGTTTGTACCTAGCACCAACACTCAACAGGCGCTGTTTAACTCTCCTCCAGACTGATAATTGTGCTCCTAACTGGTCTTCCTCCAGGACGCCGGAAGAGCCCCCCTGACTCAAAGTACAAAATTGAGGATGTAGCCCGTAAACACAAAAAAACGGAGACTCCCCAGACGACTCCTGGCGGTGATTATTGATGGCAAACTCAGCCAAAGGAAGGAACTTGGACCACTCCTCCTGGTTATCCGAAACAAAACAGTGTAAGTACTGTTCCAAATTTTGGTTCATACGCTCGGTCTGACCATTTGACTGAGGATGAAACGCCGAAGAATGAGACAACTTGATCCCCAGCCGTGAACAAAATGCTTTCCAAAATTTTGCCACAAACTGAGACCCCCTATCAGAAACGATGTCAGACGGAACCCCATGAAGTCTGACCACCTCCTGCACAAATACCTGAGCCAGAGTCTTAGCGTTAGGCAACGAAGGCAAAGACACAAAGTGCAACATTTTTGAGAACCGATCAACAATCACCAAGATGACCGTGTTCCCAGCTGAGGAGGGCAAGTCAGTGATAAAATCCATGGAGATTTCCGTCCATGGCTTACTAGGTACCTCGAGAGGAAGTAGAGTGCCAACAGGACGGGAGCTGGGCGTCTTAGTCCTAGCGCACGTGGTGCAAGCTGACACGTATGAGACCACGTCCAGTCAGATCTTGGGCCACCAAAACCGACGTGACACCAACTCCAAGGTACCCCTAACCCCTGGATGGCCAGCCAGGACAGCATCATGATGCTCCGCAAAACCTTTAAGCGGAGATGAAGTGGTACAAACATTTTGTTGATGGGAAGCTCAGATGGTACCTCCTCCTGGGCCTCGGCAATCTCAGCCTCAACCTCGGTAGTGAGAGCCGAAACCAAAACACCCTTTTGGAGGATGGGTACTGGATCTTCCCGAGGCTCTCCCCCCGGAAAACACCTGGACAAAGCATCCGCCTTAGTGTTTTTAGAACCAGGTCTGTAAGTGACAACAAAGTTGAACCGCGTGAAAAACAATGCCCAGCGAGCCTGCCTGGGAGACAGACGCTTGGCAGACTCCAAATAAAGCAAATTCTTATGGTCGGTAATAACAGTAACCTGATGAACCGACCCCTCCAAGAAGTGTCGCCATTCCTCAAAGGCCAATTTGATTGCCAACAACTCTCTGTTGCCGATATTGTAGTTACATTCGGCGGGCGACAGTTTCTTGGAAAAATAGGTGCATGGACGCAAACCGCTCAAGGATGAGCCTTGTGACAGCACCGCCCCCACACCAACCTCAGACGCATCGACTTCCACAACAAAAAGGTTTCGATACATCTGGCTGCACAAGAATGGGAGCCGAAACAAACCTGTTCTTAAGAGATTCAAATGCGCACACAGCAGCCTCAGGCCAAACGGAGAAATTGGTACCCTTTTTAGTCATGTCAGTTAGCGGTTTAGCAATGATAGAAAAATCCTTGATAAACTTCCTATAGTACAGTAGTTAGAAAACCCAAGGAACCGCTGAAGTGCTTTTAGGTTATCAGGCCGTTCCCAATGCAACACCGCTTGCACCTTAGCGGCGTCCATATTAAAACCAGAAGCAAACACAATATAGCCAAAGAAAGGCAACTCCTGTACCGAAAATACACATTTCTCCAGTTTTGCATATAGCTTATTCTCTCTGAGAAGCTGTAACACCTGCCTGACATGATATAAATGAGTATCACGGTCGCAAGAATATATGAGGATGACATCTAGGTACACAATAACGAATTTCCCCAAAACATGCGAGAACACATCATTTATGAAATGTTGAAACACTGCAGGTGCGTTTGTCAACCCAAATGGCATCACCAAATTTTCAAAATGACCCTCAGGGGTATTAAAAGCCGTCTTCCACTCATCACCTTGACGGACTCTTATGAGGTTGTACGCCCCCCTGAGATCAAGCTTGGTAAACCACTTAGCACCTGCCACCTGGTTGAACAAATCCGGTATCAATGGCATAGGGTATGGATCACGAACCGTAATCTGGTTTAACTCCCTGAAATCCAGACACGGCCGTAGTCCACCATCTTTCTTCTTAACGAAGAAGAACCCTGCTGCCACTGGTGAGGATGACGGCCTGATGTGCCCTTTGCTCAAACTTTCAGCAATGTAATCCTTTAGTGCTTGTCTCTCCGGACCGGAGATGTTAAACATCCTTGCTTTAGGCAATTTGGCCCCTGGTTTAAACCTGATAGTACAGTCATAGGAGCGATGTGGTGGCAACTCTGAACAACCCTTCTCAGAGAACACATCCACAAAATCCAGAAGTGACTCAGGAACGCTTGAAGTCACAGCAGAAACACATGTGGCCAAGCAATTCTCCTGACAGGAATCACTCCACTGAATTATGTCCTGAGTTTTCCAATCAATAACCGGGTTGTGTGTAGACAACCATGGACAACCCAGAACCAATTGTGCCGGAAGACTCTTGAGCACCTTACATGTAACGGGGCAGCACGGTGGTGCAGTGGTTAGCACAGCAGCCTTGCAGCGCTGGAGTCCTGGGTTCATAACCCCACCAAGGACAACATCTGCAAAGAGTTTGTATGTTCTCTCCGTGTTTGCGTGGGTTTCCTCCGGGTACTCCGGTTTCCTCCCACATTCCAAAGACATACTGATAGGGAACCTAGATTGTGAGCCCCAACGGGGACAGTGATTATAATGTGTACAACCTGTAAAGCGCTGCGGAATATGTTAGCGCTATATAAAAATAAAGATTGTTATTATTATTATGTAACCTGCTTGAAATGAAGAACCCCAATGTGGAGTTTAACCTCAGCCACAAACTCAGTAATCTCCCCCTGTGGGAGAGGAGCAGAATTGATGGTGACCACGCGGATAGGATGAGGCAGTTTTTCGATCCTAAAACCAGCAGTGCGCGCAAACTCCTCATCAATGAGATTTGTGGCAGAACCACTATCCACAAAAACAGTGATTGGCAGCTCTCTGCCAGCGACAACAACTTTGGCAGGGAGCATGCACTGAGAAACCATCATGGAGGATATACATAAGCTCAGATTGGACTCCTCCACACCCTCTGAGCTTAGAAGTTTTCCGCCGTTGCGTTTTTCTTTGACAGCAGAGGACAGATATTAATAAAATGACCAGTTTTACCGCAGTAAAAACAGGCTCCCTGCTTCCTGAGTACAGGGGCTCGATGCTTAACATGTGATACCCCTGCGATTTGCATAGGTTCCGTGGGCTCACCTGCAGCAACCTCACGTGAACCTAAACCTTCTCCCACAGGCGGCGTCTCATGATCCCCCTGACGCAAACGGAGATCAATGCGGACAACAAGACTCATAGCGGAATCTAGTGAAGCAGGAGTCTCGTACATCAGGAGGGCTTTTTTAACCCTATCAGAAACTCCATGAATAAAGTGACTCCGCAGCGCGGGATCATTCCACTGTGTGTCTACCGCCCAGCGGCGAAATTCAGAACAGTAATCCTCTGCAACACGGTCCCCCTGGCGAATAGTGCGTATCTTAGATTCTGCTAGAGCCATTCTGTCTGGATCGTCGTAAATGTGTCCTAGAGCAGAAAAAAAACTCTCCACTGAGTTAAATGTAGCAGAATCAGATGGCAAAGAAAACGCCCATGCTTGGGGATCCCCGCTTAATAATGACAACACCAGGCCCACACGCTGAGCCTCATTACCGGAGGAGATCGGGCGCATACGGAAATACAGTTTGCAAGCTTCACGAAAAGAAACAAATTTACTGCGCTCCCCAGCAAACTTTTCAGGCAAAGGAAACTTAGGCTCAGCAATTTTACCTGTAACTCCGGCTTGCACATTAGATACTGCTAGTCCCTGTTGCTGCACTGCCCCCCTCAACTCAGTGACCTGTAGGGACAGCGCCTTCAACTGGCGGGTTATGGAAATCATGGGATCCATGGAAATAATGTTGGCCGATTATAATGTCACGGGAGACCTAGGTAGGAAAGAGCTAATAACCCGGGCCCCTGCGATTTCTCTCAGACTAGGGAAACCCTGACTGACCCTCTCCCAGAGTTTACACTGATGGTGTGCATGTCTGGGCCTCCACCCTCGCCCTATCTCCTGTTTCAACCCTAGGCTGAAACCACCACCCCCCCACCAGTGAAGAGACCACACTACAATACCCACAGTTAGCACAGACAAGGATAACGGAAAAATAAGCACCACGCCGCAGTCACTCAGGAATACACTATAAATGCAAAGGGCAAAACAAATACAAATATGGGAAGGAGAAAATAAGACAAAGGGAAATACACCACCAGCAACGATACTCCAACTACTTAGCTCACCATTCCAGACCGAGATAACCATGCACAAGACAGAAGCTATAATCGGCAACGCCCAATGTTCAGGAGAACTATTTAAAGGCAGTGGGCATGGCCCAGCTTCCAATCCGAGCACCAGGTAAATTAACCCCGGACCAGCTAGATAAAATCTAGCCGACGCCAATGAGCGCATAGTGGACAAAAGCGGAATTACCGCTGTCTGTCGGACGACCTGGTCTGAACAGCGTCCGACATGACAATCATCCCCCACACCGTCAGACAGCGGGCGCGATGACGTCACCGCCCAGCGCCCGCTGTCAGATGAGCAGGAGCAGGAAGCACCGCTGGAACAAGGAGTTAGAGAGGTGAGTATTTATTTACTGTGTTTTTATGGGGGCTGCCTTATATACAGGATGTGCTTATGGGGGGGGGAGTGCTGCCTTATATACAGGATCAGCCTATAGGGGAGGGAGTGCTGCCTTATATACAGGATCTGCCTATAGGGGAGGGAGTGCTGCCTTATATACAGGATATGCCTATGGGGGGGGGGAGTGCTGCCTTATATACAGGATCTGCCTATAAGGGGGGGGAGTGCTGCCTTATATACAGGATCTGTTTGTAGGGGGGGGGAGTGCTGCCTTATATACAGAATCTGCCTATGGGGGGGGTGGAGTGCTGCCCTATATACAGGATCTGCCTATAGAGGGGGGGAGTGCTGCCTTATATACAGGATCTGCCTATGGGGGGTGCTGCCTTATTCTACAGGATCTGCCTATGGGGGGGTGCTGCCTTATACTACAGGGTCTGCCTATGGGGGGTGCTGCTTTAAACTACAGGGTCTGCCTATAGGGGTGCTGCCTTGTGCTATATTGAGGACTATCTGGCACATTATACTACACTATGTTACAAATTATTATGCAAATGACATTTTTCTCGGATTTTCCTAAATGGTCGGTGCAAATGACAGTCAGTCTAATAAAAGTCATCACCCCTTACAGTATACATCGAATTTTATTGAAGAAACCTCCCAATGATAACAGTATAATCTCCAAAATGAATAAAAACTCAAAATGCACTGTTCCAAATTATTAGGCACAGTAGAATTTCTAAACATTTGATATGTTTTAAAGAACTGAAAATGCTCATTTGTGGAATTTACAGCATTAGGAGGTCACATTCACTGAACCAAAAAAAGCTATTTAACACCCAAACATCCTAACAGGCCAAGTTACATGTTAACATAGGACCCCTTCTTTGATATCACCTTCACAATTCTTGCATCCATTGAACTTGTGAGTTTTTGGAGAGTTTCTGCTTGTATTTCTTTGCATGAAGTCAGAATAGCCTCCGAGAGCTGCTGTTTTGATGCAAACTGCCTCCCACCCTCATAGATCTTTTGCTTGATGATACTCCAAAGGTTCTCTATAGGGTTGAGGCCAGGGGAAGATGGTGGCCACACCATGAGTTTATCTCCTTTTATGCCCATAGCAGCCAATGAGGTATTCTTTGCAGTATGATAGTGCATTGTCATGCATGAAGATGATTTTGCTCCTGAAGGCACATTTCTGCTTTTTATACCATGGAGGAAAGTTGTCAGTCAGAAACTCTATACAGTATACTTTGCAGAGGTCATTTTCACACCTTCAGGAACCTTGAAGGGCCCTACCAGCTGTTTCTCCATGATTCCGGCCCAAAACATGACTCCTCCACCTCCTTGCTGACGTCGCAGCCTTGTTGGGACATGGTGGCCATCCACCAACCATCCATTACTCCATCCATCTGGACCATCCAGGGTTGCTCGACACTTATCAGTAAACAAGACTGTTTGAAAATTAGTCTTCATGTATGTCTGGGCCCACTGCAACCGTTTCTGCTTGTGAACACTGTTTAGGGGTGGCCGAATAGTAGGTTTATGCACCACAGCAAGCCTTTGAAGGATCCTACACCTTGAGGTTCGAGGGACTCCAGAGGCACCAGCAGCTTCAAATAACCGTTTGCTGCTTTGTAATGGTATTTTGTCAGCTGCTCTTAATCCAATGAATTTGGCAGAAACCTTCCTCATTATGCTTTTATCTGCATGGACTCTGTCTGTGCTCTGTTTCAGTCACAAATCTCTTCACAGTATGATGATCACTCTTAAGTTTTCATGAAATATCTAATGTTTTCATACCCTGTCCAAGGCATTGCACTATTTAACACTTTTCACCAGCAGAGAGATCTTTTATTTCCAATATTGCTTGAAACCTGTGGCCTGCTTAATAATGTGGAACATCACTTTTAAGTAGTTTTTCTTTAATTAGAATCACCAGGAAAACTAATTATCACATGTGTTTAAGATTGATTTCAGTGATCCATTGAGCCCTGAGACAATACCATCCACGAGTTTATTTGAAAAGCAAAACAATTAAATCTTTATGACACTTAAATCCAATTTGCATAACAATTTGGAACACAGTGTATATGGAGGTTACCTATGGAGCCATCATACAGTGTGGGGATTACAGTGTTGGAGCCATCAAACAGTTTGAAGGCTACTAAGGGGTCAGTATACTGTGTGGGTGGTACTATACAGTTAGGGGGCATTATACTGTGTATAGGGGAGCTGTATGGGGGGGGAGACTCAGAACATTAATAAATGTAAACTGGGCACTTATTGTAATAGGGGAACTCAGGTTACTGTGACTATCAAAGGGGCACACAGAGGGCATTATTACTTTCTAGGGGGCAAAATGTGGGCTCTGTTTTCTAGGGTACTTGCACCCGGCATTACTATATTATAGAGGGGTGCTTTAGAATTTAGAGGGTACAGAGAACCACAGAGTAGGTGCAGTAATAGGGTCACATACGGCAGCAGCGGCTCAGTATCGGGGTATCAGGTGCAGTAATGGGGTCACATACAGCAGCAGCGGCTCAGTATTGGGGTATCGGGCAGTAATAGGGACACATACGGCAGCAGCAGCTCAGTATTGGGATATCAGGTGCAGTAAAAGGGACACATACGGCAGCAGCGGCTCAGCATTGGGATATCAGGTGCAGTAATAGGGACACATAGGGCAGCAGCGGCTCAGTATTGGGGTATCAGCAGGATGAGGGGTTTGTGCAGGTTGGGAATAGATGGTGATGGCTGGAATGTGAGAAATGAAACGTGTCTTTGTTGTTTTTCTCTGCAGACCAGTTGTAGCTGGAAGAAGTTGTAATGTTGGTCTGGGCCAGATGGAAAAGATGGGAAAAGTGACGATTCCATCATAAAGAACGTCAGCGGTAAGTCATTATCTGTAACTGTGCTGTGATCTCTTATATGCTCTGTGGGACTGGTATCTGCCACTGACCATATGGCGGTAATATCCATGTTGGTCATTATATAGAGATTATCTTCAGTAACAGCGCGGTCATCTGCTGAGGTCCTCCTCCACTATTAGGGGGCGTCACCGAGTTGTAATCAAGGTTACCTGGTTAGGGGCCCACTCAGAAGCTTCGCCCCCCCTGGACCAAAACCCTAGCTACGCCTCTGGTAAAATTGAAACTGGAGTAAAGGTGTACGCCAGATTGAATTTTCATTGGTGGTCAAACACGTCCACACCTATGCAGGCATTGTCTGGATTTAGGGAAAATAACCGAGCTTGGTTAGTATCTGGAAGACTTCGGGATTTAGCATCCATTCTCCAGGGTTAATCTCTCCTACTGAGGAAATCGGTCTGTACGCTAACCAAACCTTTTATGGTTAGGGCTGATAAGGAGAGAAGGTGTTCCTTGGCCCAGGAGCATATTCTTGCAGAGATTGATTTTAGGTTCTCGTGTCTCATGCTTTCTTTGTGACACAGGTGGGCTACCGTAGTCATGTTGTCGGAGTAGATTTTTACATTGGTATACTGGATCAGATCACAACCTCGCTTTCTCCCCACTCATGTTGTAAGTAGCCTTCCCCTCTTGCAACCTGTTGTTTCACAACCTTAGGCCCACAGCTGTCAGTCACCTGTCACTAAATGAACAATTACTATTTATTTTCTTAGATAGTATGCCTGAACAACCCAATGATTTTTACGTGGAAATCTGACCTTCTGATTTGCCACTGAAACAGTTTTTTCACAAACGATTTGTAGTAGCAAACTGTGCCTCCAGAGACTGCCACACAGTTTTTGCACAATCTTTGATGCTGGAAGATCGATTTCACACAGGACATGATCCTATCTATTTAAGGCTGGGATCACACTTGCAACTGCAATGAGAGAAACTCGCGCATCAATACCCGGCACTTCCGCAGGCACTCGGGACCGGAGTGTGCGGCTGCATGTATTTCTATGCAGCTGAATGCTCCAGTCTCGAGTGCCAGCATCAGTCAGTGCCAGGTATTAATACGAGAGACTTGCGAGTGTGACCCCATCCTAACTGACAAGTTCACTTCCAGCAGCAGCACTAGTGCAGGAGCGACCTCTCTGCACTGACACTGAGACAATGGGGCCAGCAAAACAAGATGTCCACTTTTTATATGGCCAGGGACATGTGACTTTGGCGGCCAATCACAGAAGACCTTGTGTCATGGCGTTGGATGGTTTCTGCACCCTGATTGGCTGCCAGAATCAACACCTAAAGCTAAAGAGCGCCGCTCCTCTAACCTCTCCACAGACCCTCCCCTCATGAAACACGTCTCCCAGTCCCCCCAGCTCATCATACAGCACCAAACACGAATCCAAATGTGCTACGTTCGTGCCAAATTTGATATTGGCAAACGTTTTCCGAACAAGTTTGCTCATCTCTACTAAGGAGATTACCCCCAAGGATAGCATGCTTTTTTAGACTGGCTATTAAGGTGGATTGCAGCTCTTGAAATGAGAGTCGAGTTGTCCTCACCCACTGTGGCGGACAGAAAGAAAACAATTTTTATTGCCTCTGACTGATTTTAGAGTCCATGTGTCCGTGCACATCTTGCGCTATTGGGGGAAGGAATCCTGAGATGCGACCCCCTACTGTCTTGGCATTATTGTTTGTCTTGACACTGGCCTTGGGAGAGAAGAATATTTCTGCCCCGCCTACCTTTTTGGATAGCTCCACTGGTACGGCTTTCCTTTCCCTCTGTATTGAGGAGTTTGCTCTTGAGAAGGATGAAATGGTCTTTTCTTAGCACTTCTAGCTTCAGTTAGAGCTTTCTTTTCACCTGAGGCCTTCTCTAGCAAGTCGTCAATGGATGGTCCAAACATGAATTTCCCTTTAAAGGGAATAGAGCACATATTCATTTTTAAGTGACATCCCTATTTCAAGATCTTAACCAGAGTGCAGGACTCACAGAGTGTGATAAACCAGATGACCTTGCTGCTACTCTTACCAATTCTGCAGGTGAGTCTGCTAGAAATCCTGTTGCTCTTTGGAGGAGAGCCAAGGATGCCAGAATATCTTCTCTGGGAGTACCCATAGACACATGATATTCCAGCTGAAAAAGCCAACGGTACACTGACTGCACTACGCAAATGGAGATGGCATTGGTGTTTAGCGGTGCTGCTGAAGTTTCCCAGGATTTCTTTAAAAGGTCAAACATTTTGCACTCTAAGGGGTCCTTCAGCTGAGAAGCATCCTCAAATGGCAAGCTAATTTTCTTGGTCACCCGTGCAATCTGGATATCTCTCTTTGGTACTTCTGACCAGCATTCTGCAGTCTTATCGTCCATCGGGATCCTGTCTCAGCTCGACAGGAATGCTCAACCTCTTTTCCGAGGAATTCCACTCCTCCAATACTAGGCCTCGAATATTCTTATGTATGGGAAATACTAGTTTCTTTTTTGAACGGAGACCTCAGAACATCTCTTCTTGTACCATCTGGAAAGTCTTCTCTTCTACCTCCATGGCTCTCCTTACCGCCTTAAGGAATTTTTCCATGTTTTCAGAGGGAAAATAATATTTCCTATGTTGGGAGGCATCAGGGGTCCAGGCTTAGCTTACCTCCCTCCAGAAGTTATCCAGACTGGACATCTCCTCGATAGTTTGTGTAATTTGCATATACGTCATGCTTTGAAGTAATTGATCCCATGTGATATGTGAGCACTGAAATGCAGTCTATATGCCATGACTAAGGGTGAATGACTCGCCAGAAATGCATCGGTTTTACCACATCTTTTGTCTTTTAATGGATCTGCAGTAAAGAACATTGTTTTCACTCACCCCTGTATGTGCTGCCGTCTCTATTTCTTGCTTTACGAAGGGAGACATGGTTGAATTCCTGGGATACTTTTTATTTTATCTCAAATTTTTTTTAAAAATGAGAAATTTATAAGTCAAAGAAAAGGACATTAACCCCTTCACCCCCGGAGCTTTTTCCGTTTTTCCGTTTTCGTTTTTCGCTCCCCTCCTTCCCAGAGCCATAACTTTTTTATTTTTCCGTCAATTTGGCCATGTGAGGGCTTATTTTTTGCGGGACGAGTTGTGCTTTTGAACGACATCATTGGTTTTACCATGTCGTGTACAAGAAAACGGGAAAAAAATTCCAAGTGCAGTGAAATTGCAAAAAAAGTGCAATCCCACACTTGTTTTTTGCTTGCCTATTTTGCTAGGTTCACTAAATGCTAAAACTGACCTGCCATTATGATTCTCCAGGTCAGTACGAGTTCATAGACACCTAACATGACTAGGTTATTTTTCACCTAAGTGGTGAAAAAAAATTCCAAACTTTGCAAAAAACAAAACAAAACAAAATTGCGACATTTTCCGATACTCGTAGCGTCTCCATTTTTCGTGATCTGGGGTCACGTGAGGGCTTATTTTTTGCGAGCTGAGCTGGCATTTTTAATGATAGCATTTTGGTGCAGATACGTTCTTTTGATCGCCCGTTATTGCATTTTAATGCAATGTCGTGGCGACCAAAAAAACGTAAATCTGGCGTTCCGATTTTTTTTCTCATTACGCCGTTTAGTGATCAGGTTAATGCTTTTTTTTATTGATAGATCGGGCGATTCTGAACGCGGCGATACCAAATATGTGTAGGTTGGGGGTATTTTTATTGATTTATTTTGATTGGGGCGAAAGGGGGGTGATTTAAACTTTTATATTTTTTTTATTTTTTTCACATTTTTAAAAACTTTTTTTTTTTACTTTTGCCATGCTTCTATAGCCTCCATGGGAAGCTAGAAGCAGGCACAGCCCGATCGGCTCTGCTACATAACAGCGATCATCAGATCGCTGTTATGTAGCTAAAATGCAGGTGTGCTGTGAGCGCCGACCACAGGGGGGCGCTCACAGCCACCGGCAATCAGTAACCATAAAGGTCTCAAGGACCTCTATGGTTACAATGGAGGAGCATCGCCGACCCCCGATCATGTGACGGGGGTCGGCGATGCGCTCATATCCGGCCGCACGGCCGGATGCGGTAGTTAAATGCCGCTGTCTGCGTTTGACAGCGGCATTTAACTAGTTAATAGCGGCGGGTGATCGCGGTTTCACCCGCCGCTATTGCGCGCACATGTCAGCTGTAAAAAACAGCTGACATGTCGCGACTTTGATGTGCGCTCACCGCCGGAGCGCACATCAAAGCGGGGGTCCCGACATGTGACGTACTATTCCGTCACATGTCTTAAACAATACCCAAATACCAGCACTTCTTCCTGTAACAGATAATGACAAGCAAGATTAGAGCAAATATTACGAGATCTGACATCTAGTTAACCATAAACGGTCTCAGCAATAAAGGCAATCCAAGAGCGTAAACTGTACATGTCTACTGATAACTGGAGCATTCCCTCCACGTGCTCGAAATTTCCCATAGTCCTCACTGGCGCGTGTGTCATGGGCAGCTACTCACAGCAATTTATGAGCTATAAAATGTTGAAAATCCTTCCCAAGTTATTGGATAAAGCAGAGATGACAGATGCACAGTTAAGCAGCGTGAACAGTCGGTCTGGTTAATGTAATATATACACATTGCTACTTCAGTTACAGGACCTGCGATGACTCTTTACAAGTTTACAATGAAATATACACTCATTAAAGATCAGATGTGGTGTCGACGCATTGCTAGCGTAGTGCATTTTCCCACAAAACTTCTCTGGCAATTTACCAGATTAGGTCTTACCTTACCAACAAGCCGGCCAGCAATTTGCTCTGCTTTGTGCCCAGAGAAGACACATTTGCGGCAGCACGTCAAGTGATAGATGATGTCCAGCTTCCTGGGATATTTTATGTTTGAAGGTGTTAACACAACTAAGCTCCGTATTCCTCGTCAACCAGTGTCTAAAGGGATTTTTGTTTCTTACTGAAAAGAAACTTATAATTTATGAAAAGCATGTCCAAGAGCAGTAGAACTAATTGGCCGAGATTCCTAGAGACCCTTGTTCATACCAGTCTTCAAAGGACAAGTTTGATTCCCAGGCAACAAGAGGCGTATGTCTAAATCAGGAGCGTTTGACAAGTGGCATGCACTTAAGCCATAAATCTTACGCCAGACGTCGCAAAATTGTGGCGAAACTCCACCATGTGCAAAAATTGTTAATTCCACTAGAATTCATGTGTAATTATCACTTTGATGAATCGGGGCCAGGGTGTTGTGGATATAGCGGCCTATAAAAGTACTTAGGTCCCATTCATCATTTGTAGGGTTTTTTCTATATTGGCTGTATTTACAAGCACTTTTGCAATTTTCTGCTTATTAATATTTTGGCTGTTCTTGAGAAACTTAATTAAAGCTTGTTGCTTTTGAGACTGTTAACCGCCGCTAGACTTTATACAATACTTGTTAGCTTTTCAGAAAGGTTTCCAGGACTGTACAAGAAAGTCTTTCATCTTTTGCTTGGTGGCATTTTGAACAGTTTATAGGAAAGTATGGATGAAAGTATATGGCCATGTTGGCGAAATGATCACTTACTAGTAGAGATGAGCTGGTCGATCCAGAGGATTAAATAAACTTGAATTTCCTGAAATTTGTGATTTTCATACAAATTTTTAACAGATGTGGTTTGCAAGAAAAAACAAAACAAAACTTGCCTGAAACCATTTCTCACACTGCTCTGCTCTGTTGCTCAAGCAGACTAATGTAATTTTGTCCAGCGATGTGGTCTTCCACATAATGCCCTGGTGCTGTGACATCTAGAGGATTATCATACCTTGTACAGTGGTGGTCAGTACCTGCGCCATCACAGATCAGCGGTTCTCAGTAGAGCACAGCTTGTACGACAGTTGCAGTTTATTTTATTACAAATAATGCACCATAAAAGCCATCTGTAGTGTATCACTTCACTAGATGGCCCTTATCATCTGGTCAAGTTGCAGGAAAGTATAGTCAGCAGCACCCCTTAGATTTGCCATTGATACACAAAGTGCAATTCGTGACTTGCTCCTCAGCACATTACCGGACAGACTCCCCATTGGGCAAATGCCAGATAAGTTTGGTGGTGGGCCGCATTTATTGAGATACTGTTAACAGCTATTCCAGAGTATAAAGCTACCAGCTGCCCGCTCAGTCACTCCAGCAGGATGCAGGCCACTTGTGGCTGGCGGGAGGTTGGCAGCTTGCAGGGAATGTTGTGACTTCACTACATTGTGCTGTCTCAGCTGGTCCATTGAAAAACAAGATGGAGGCGTTGGATAGTGACCAACACTGAATGTGGGGGCTATTGTGACTATCACACTGTAGGTGGAGAAATTTGGGGACATTCTGTGGAGGCATCATACTCTGAGGGCAATGGATTATAGTGGGTGAGAACAGTAAGGGGCTTCAGTAGGTATAAAATAACTAAGTGCCACAAAAAATATCCCTCTCAGTGTCATTAAAATTTGTGAGGTATGCCCTTCTGTGACTGCACCTATATGCCATAACAGAAATCATGGGACACCATTTCAAGACTTATTAACGATTACAATAAAGAGGCAGGGGGTCATTATGAGCCGGCACAGTGGGGTAGCATTGTAATAGTGGAAGCACAGGAGGTGTTATAAAGGAGGTATGGTGTTCTAAGATGATGACTATTAAAGGGCACATGCAAATACTGTGATTTCTGTGTAAACTGTATGTTGTAACATTGTTAGACTAGCTGGCAGGCAGCACTCAAAGGTTAATCTTCCCTCAGGTGCTTGGTATGCAGAAGTTTCAGTAAAGAGCAAGAACAAACTCCACTGGTAGTCAGCCAATGGCTGCATATGAAAAGGGTCACAGCAGAGAAAAGTCTGTAGAGGAAGACAGACTGCAGTGAGGAGAGGTTTCTCCCTATGACTGCTGGGTCTGAAAGGGACCGATGAAAAAGGAGGAGAGACAACATTTTTCATATTGGCAGGATTCCTGTTGCACCTCCAGGAAGAAAAAGCCACCTCAGAGGGGAAGTACAGGTCAACCCTAAGTAAAGAATACAGTCATGGCCGAAAGTGTTGAAACCCTTGAAAGTATTATAGAAAAAAAAACATATTCTTCCAGAAAATTATTGCAATTACATGTGTGTGTGTATTGGAACACGAAAAAGGGAAATTGAACAGAATTTCACACAAGACAGACTGCAAAAATGGGCTAAACAATTGTTGGCACAGGAACCAGAGCTAAAATTGTTGAACAACAATCTCAAGGTTACAAGTCCATCTTCAGAGATCTTTATGTTAATTTGTCCACTGTGCACTGCAGAGTAAATAAGCTTGCAATCCAATGCACTGTAGCTAATCTCCCTGGATGTGGACGGCAGAGAAAAATTGATGAAAAGGTTGCAATGCAGGATAGTGCGGATGGTTGATAATTAACCCCAAACAAGTTTCAAAGAAATTCAAGATGTCCTGCAAGCTCAGGGTGCATCAGTGTCAGCGCAAACTATCCATCAACATTTGAATTAAATGAAATGTTTTGGTAGGAGACCCAGTGTCACGACCACGCATTCTTACCTGCTTCTCCCATCCCTCAGCGCGCCTCCAACTCTGTCCCTCGCCGCTCCTCCTCTGTCTTTGCTGGTTCCCGGCACATCGTTTCTTTGCGCATGCGCAGTCGCGCCTCCTGCGTCGCAGGGCTCCCTGGGAGGTCGCGACCTGATGGCTCCGCCCCAACATGGCGGCGCCCATTGGGTATTTCTTCCCGCCATCTTCCCAGGTAAGATGCCTGAGCTTCTGAGGTTTTCGCTGTACCTTGTTATCAGCGTTCCTTTTTCCTTTCAGGCTCCTCTGTGTCTCTGCCATACCTTCCCTGTGCCTGTACCCAGTGTCTCTGCCATATCGGCCCTGTGTCTTTGCCCCGTGTCTCCGCCGTATCGGTCCTGTGTCTCTGCCATACCTGCTCCGTATCTCCGTCATACCTGTCCTGTGCCAGTACCCCGTGTCTCCGCCGTACCTGCCCTGTGTCCCAATCATACCTGCCTCGTGTCTCCGTCATATTTGTCCCTGAGTCTGTCATTCTTGCCCTATGTCATAACATATACTTGTCCTGCATTTAGTCTGGTCTTTCTGGCATTATTACTTTTTGTCTCCTTTTTTGCAGCATCCTTTTTGTCCATGTCCGGTTCCTGAAGTTCCATCATGTACCCAGCTTTCCCAGTTCCAGTCTTTTCCATTCTGTCTTCAGTCTCCTTTTCTCTGACTTAGTCGCCCATTTGGCTCTAGCAGTTGTGTCTCCATCCCCCTTGGGCCTGCTGCTAACGCTCCCTGTATAGGGGTGGCTCCATCTGGTCCGCTCGTCCTCGGAGGCTCTAGAGCCACGACCCAGAGGGTCCACTCTCGGGTTCTATTCAGAATCCTCACACCCACTAGGACCCAACTGTTGACACACCGGCAAAGCTAGACTGCAGTTTGCCAAAAAGTGCATGAATCAGACAAAATCTTTCTGGTAAAGAGAGTCTTGTGGACAGATGAGACCAAAAGAGCTTTTTGGTGAAGCACATCATTTGGTAAAGCACAATGAAAAGAACACAGTACCTGCAGTCCAATATGGTGGAGGTTCAAAGATGCTTTGGGGCTGTTTTGCTGCCTCTGACACTGGGTGCCTTGACTGTGTGCAAGACATGGAATCTGAGATTCAAGATCTGTTGGTAATCTTCAATGTAGTGCCCAGTGTCAGAAAGCTGGGTTGCGTTCTAGGTCATCAGTCTTCCAGGAGGACAATGACCCCCAAACATACATCAAGAAGCATCCAGAAATTGATGGAAACAAAGTGCTGGAGAGTTGCCAGCATTGAGTCTTGATCTGAATACCTGTGGAGAGATCTTAAAATTGCTTTGGGAGAAGACACCCATTACATATGAGAGATCTGGAGCAGTTTGCAAAAGAAGAGTGGTTAAAATTCCAGTTGAGAGGTGTAAGAAGCTTGTTGATTGTTATAGAAAGCAATTGATTGCAGTTATATATTCCAAAGGGCGTGCAACCAAACATAAAAGTTGAGGGTGCCAACAATTTTAACCAGCCCATTCTGAGGTTGTGTGAAATGTCCACTTTTTCTTTTTTTACCTCTTTGTGTGGTTCCAATACATACAAAATGAAATATACATGTGCATAACTTATGTAGTTATGATTATTTTCTGGGAGAAAATTCATTTTCTGGAATAATAATAAGGGTGCCAACACTTTCGGCCATGATTGTTGTGTGACAATTACCAGAGGGACGGCCTGAGAACAAGTGAATTGACTAGACAGTGGTGGATAGTGGATGCAAATACCATAGTAGGATAGGTTGGAGAGGACTCTTGTAGCGCCCCCACTGCCGCAGGGCCGAGGGGTACCCGGTACCGGGCCTCTGAGTCTCTGCTCTGGGGTTGTCACGGTGGCTAGACCCGGTCCGTGACCCTGCTGAGGGGCGTCCAGTGAAAGGTGGTGGTAATGTTGCGGTGCCGCGTAGGTCGTAGTAATAACAAGGACACCAGGTTGCAGTTTCTTTACCTCTTTACTGAAGGTTTTAGAATCCTCAGTCCAGAGCGCTGTCAACAGGGCTGTCTGAGACCGGCCGGTCCAAAGGCACATCAGGAGTTCTCTTTACAGGTGGGAATCAGTGTCTACCTTCTAGCGCTGTGTATTGTAGTCCTTCCCTGCTGAGCTCCCGGGATAGTCCTCACAACTGATTCTGTTTGTCTCTAATGTTCGTTCTCTCCGTCCCCCAGATGATATGGTAGGACGCACCCGTATGACGGGGTAGGCCTGGAGTTCTTCCGGGACCCTAGAGTCGCCCCTCTCCCACAGCTGCCTCCGGTGTCTGCTTAGGTGATTTGTGTGGGACAGCCAACCTAGAATTGGCTGTCCGGCCGTGGTTTGCAGTAGTACTTAGAGTCTCTTACTTGCTCGGCGTTCCGGCCACCGACTGTTTGCGCCTCAGAAGGATGTTGCCTCAGTCTAACAGCACGACTCCTTCTGGTCCTAATTCCTCTTTACTGTATTCCCGTAGTTCACTGGTTAGTTCTGCTCTTAGGAGTCTGCCAGGATCCCATCCCTGACAGGTCCTCTCACTAGCTCTTCCCAGTTACTTCTCTCCCTGTCTTCCTGTCCAACCCCCAGTTTTACCAGAGTGTGAGGAGTGGCCTACTAGATAGAACCACCCCCCCTGGTGGCCGGAGTGTGAAGTGTAGTGTGAGTGTTACCTGGTCAGAGAAACTCCTTTAGTGCAATCAGACGTAACATCACTCCCCTTAGTGGCAGAGCGACATTACTGCAACGACCAGGACTCTGGGGCACTGCACTCCCCCCCGGTTAAATCCAGTACTCCCGGACTGGGAAAACAAGAACAACAATACATGTTAACAGAAAACACACAAAATTTTGAAATAGCATAAACAATTAAACATAACAGTGCTTCCCTTTATGGGAGGTGAGGACTCTTGAACGTTGCGAAAGTTAGGTCATGCACAGTTTATGACTCTCAGTTCAGTGGTTGAAACGGCGGGGACCCCGGGTAAACAAAGGGGTCCCCCTTTTGAAAGTTTTTGAGCAATTCACCGTCCATTACTCTATTGTCCATTTTAAAACCTGTAACAAAAGATATGCACACAAACATTTTTAATTAAATAGCAGCCCTTATTAATACCTCCAAGTTTTGTAGCGGAGGGGAGTTTGGTTCTGAGTGCTGCGTGTGGACCTTCGCAGCACAGGGGTTGCTATTGGCCTAACAGGGCCCGCTATGCTTGCTACCGCTGGTGTAGTGCACTGTCTTCTAGCTACACTTCTAGTGAGTCTGGGTAGCACTGGCAGATTGGGGCTCTCAGAGCTGCTGCTATCAACAGTGGGTACAGCAGATTCACCGATAGCAGAGGGAGGATTGCCGGTTCAACGGTTGGCATGGCATCTTCAGGTAGGGCTTGTTGAGGTTGCGGGGCCGGATGATCTGGTACCACCATTGCTTCTGGTGGGTCCGGCTGTTGAAACGTTAGAACAGGTACCACGATGGCCTGATTTATCTGAGTCCAGGACTGGGGAAAGTCACCAAGGACGGTATGGATCATCTTCTCCTTTTCCACCGGTGGGGAGATTCCTGGGGCCGTGTCCCTCTCTCTCAACTTATCGGGGCAGACCTTAAGGTGATCCCTGGATACCGCTGTCGAGGTCTCCCCTCTGTCCTTGCTGATGAGACAGACCTTCGTGTTGTCGAAATCGGATGGCAGGATGGTATACGGTTCCGCTTCCCATTGGTCATTGAGCTTGTGTAGTCTCCTCTTTCGTTTAAGTACTTGCTCACCAGGTGACAGGGGAATCGCAGGAGCTTGCTGGTTGTAGTCCCTTTCTTGTTTTTGCCTAGCCTGGGCGAGACTTCTTTCCACGCACTCCTGTACTTTGCGGTACCTTCGCTGCCTTTCTGTATCCCAATCTGCATCCGGCGAGGTATCTTCGGGGACTAGGACCCCCATGTCCAGATCAACGGGTAAATGGCTAGGCCTTCCCCTCATTAGGTACGCTGGAGTACAGTTGGTGGAATTTACTGGGATGTGTGTTGTGAAATTGGATTCTGGGCTCCCCCGGTGGCCACTTGTGGAATTGTACTTGTGTGCATCATCCCCTCTGTTCACCTGCTCCTATCAGGATGTGGGAGTCGCTATATAACCTTGCTCCTCTGTCAGTTTCATGCCGGTCAACAATGTAATCAGAAGCCTTCTGTGCATGTTCCTGCTACTAGACAACTCCTAGCTAAGTTGGACTTTTGTCCTTGTGTGTTTTTGCATTTTGTTCCTGTTCACAGCTGCTGTTTCGTTACTGTGTCTGGAAAGCTCTTGTGAGCGGAAATTGCCACTCTGGTGTTATGAGTTAATGCTAGAGTCTTAAAGTAATTTCTGGATGGTGTTTTGATAGGGTTTTCTGCTGACCATGAAAGTGCCCTTTCTGTCTTCATGCTATCTAGTAAGCGGACCTCGATTTTGCTAAACCTATTTTCATACTTCGTTTGTCATTTCATCTAAAATCACCGCCAATATATGTGGGGGCATCTGTCTGCCTTTTTGGGAAAATTTCTCTAGAGGTGAGCCAGGACTGTCTTTTCCTCTGCTAGGATTAGGTAGTTCTCCGGCTGGCGCTGGGCATCTAGGGATAAAAAACGTAGGCATGCTACCCGGCCACTTCTAGTTGTGCGGCAGGTTTAGTTCATGGTCAGTATAGTTTCCATCTTCCAAGAGCTAGTTCTCATATATGCTGGGCTATGTTCTCTCGCCATTGAGAATCATGACAGTTTGACCGGCCCAAAAAAGGGTTAAATTACTGGCTGAGAAAGGAGAGAAAAAAGAAGTCTGCTACAATTTTTTTTTTTTTTTTTTCCCTCTAGTTCTGAGTGTGCTCTTAATTGAATCATTTGCTAGTCTGCCTATACTGCAGCCTTCCTCTCTTTCTCTCCTTCTAATCCTTGAATGGCTCTGTGTTCACCTGTTTCAAATGGATCTTCAGAGTGTAGCTACAGGTTTGAATAATCTCGCCACAAAGGTACAAAATTTGCAAGATTTTGTTGTTCATGCACCTATGTCTGAGCCTAGAATTCCTTTGCCTGAATTCTTCTCGGGGAATAGATCTCACTTTCAAAATTTTAAAAATAATTGCAAATTGTTTTTGTCCCTGAAGTCTCGCTCTGCCGGAGACCCTGCACAGCAGGTCAGGATTGTAATTTCCTTGCTCCGGGGCGACCCTCAGGACTGGGCTTTTGCATTGGCACCAGGGGATCCTGCGTTGCTCAATGTGGATGCGTTTTTTCTGGCCTTGGGGTTGCTTTATGAGGAACCTCATTTAGAGCTTCAGGCGGAAAAGGCCTTGATGTCCTTGTCTCAGGGGCAAGATGAAGCTGAAATATACTGCCAAAAATTCCGCAAATGGTCTGTGCTTACTCAGTGGAATGAGTGCGCCCTGGCGGCGATTTTCAGAGAAGGTCTCTCTGATGCCATTAAGGATGTTATGGTGGGGTTCCCTGTGCCTGCGAGTCTGAATGAGTCCATGACGATGGCTATTCAGATCGATAGGCGTCTGCGGGAGCGCAAACCTGTGCACCATTTGGCGGTGTCTACTGAGAAAACGCCAGAAAATATGCAATGTGATAGAATTCTGTCCAGAAGCGAGCGGCAGAATTTTAGACGAAAAAATGGGTTGTGCTTCTATTGTGGTGATTCAACTCATGTTATATCAGCATGCTTTAAGCGTACTAAGAAGCCTGACAAGTCTGTTTCAATTAGCACTTTACAGTCTAAGTTTATTCTATCTGTGACCCTGATTTGTTCTTTGTCATCTATTACCGCGGACGCCTATGTCGACTCTGGCGCTGCTTTGAGTCTTATGGATTGGTCCTTTGCCAAACGCTGTGGGTATGATTTGGAGCCATTGGAGGCTCCGATACCTCTGAAAGGGATTGACTCCACCCCATTGGCTAGTAATAAACCACAATACTGGACACAAGTGACTATGCGTGTTAATCCGGATCACCAGGAGGTTATTCGCTTTCTGGTGCTGTATAATCTACATGATGTTTTGGTGCTGGGATTGCCATGGCTGCAATCTCATAACCCAGTCCTCGACTGGAGAGCTATGTCTGTGTTAAGCTGGGGATGTAAAGGAACTCATGGGGACGTACCTTTGGTTTCCATTTCATCATCTATTCCCTCTGAGATTCCTGAATTCTTGTCTGACTTTCGTGACGTTTTTGAAGAACCCAAGGTTGGTTCACTACCTCCGCACCGGGAGTGCGATTGTGCCATAGACTTGATCCCGGGTAGTAAATACCCTAAGGGTCGTTTATTTAATCTGTCTGTGCCTCAACACGCGGCTATGCGAGAATATATAAAGGAGTCCTTGGAAAAGGGACATATTCGTCCTTCGTCATCTCCCTTAGGAGCCGGTTTTTTCTTTGTGTCTAAGAAAGACGGCTCTTTGAGGCCGTGTATTGATTATCGACTTTTGAATAAAATCACGGTTAAATATCAATATCCGTTACCACTGCTTACTGATTTGTTTGCTCGTATAAAGGGGGCCAAGTGGTTCTCTAAGATTGATCTCCGTGGGGCGTATAATTTGGTGCGAATCAAGCAGGGGGATGAGTGGAAAACCGCATTTAATACGCCCGAGGGCCATTTTGAGTATTTGGTGATGCCTTTTGGTCTTTCAAATGCCCCTTCAGTCTTCCAGTCCTTTATGCATGACATTTTCCGCGATTATTTGGATAAATTTATGATTGTGTATCTGGATGATATTCTGATTTTTTCGGATGACTGGGACTCTCATGTCCAGCAGGTCAGGAGGGTTTTTCAGGTTTTGCGGTCTAATTCCTTGTGTGTGAAGGGTTCTAAGTGTGTTTTTGGGGTTCAAAAGATTTCCTTCTTGGGATACATTTTTTCCCCCTCTTCCATCGAGATGGATCCTGTCAAGGTTCAGGCTATTGGTGATTGGACGCAACCCTCTTCTCTTAAGAGTCTTCAGAAATTTTTGGGCTTTGCTAACTTTTATCGTCGATTTATTGCTGGTTTTTCTGATGTTGTAAAACCATTGACTGATTTGACTAAGAAGGGTGCTGATGTTGCTGATTGGTCCCCTGATGCTGTGGAGGCCTTTCGGGAGCTCAAGCGCCGCTTTTCTTCCGCCCCAGTGTTGCGTCAGCCTGATGTTGCTCTTCCTTTTCAGGTTGAGGTCGACGCTTCTGAAATCGGAGCTGGGGCGGTGTTGTCGCAGAGAAGTTCCGACTGCTCCGTGATGAGACCTTGTGCCTTTTTTTCCCGTAAATTTTCGCCCGCCGAGCGGAATTATGATATTGGGAATCGGGAGCTTTTGGCCATGAAGTGGGCTTTTGAGGAGTGGCGTCACTGGCTTGAGGGGGCCAGACATCAGGTGGTGGTATTGACTGACCACAAAAATGTAATTTACCTTGAGTCTGCCAGGCGCCTGAATCCTAGACAGGCGCGCTGGTCGTTGTTTTTCTCTCGGTTTAATTTTGTGGTGTCTTACCTACCGGGTTCTAAGAATGTTAAGGCGGATGCCCTTTCTAGGAGTTTTGAGCCTGACTCCCCTGGTAATTCTGAGCCCACAGGTATCCTTAAAGATGGAGTGATATTGTCTGCCGTTTCTCCAGACCTGCGGCGGGCCTTGCAGGAGTTTCAGGCGGATAGACCTGATCGTTGCCCACCTGGTAGACTGTTTGTTCCTGATGATTGGACCAGTAGAGTCATCTCTGAGGTTCATTCTTCTGCGTTGGCAGGTCATCCTGGAATCTTTGGTACCAGGGATTTGGTGGCAAGGTCCTTCTGGTGGCCTTCCCTGTCACGAGATGTGCGAGGCTTTGTGCAGTCTTGTGACGTTTGTGCTCGGGCCAAGCCTTGTTGTTCTCGGGCTAGTGGATTGTTGTTACCCTTGCCTATCCCGAAGAGGCCTTGGACGCACATCTCGATGGATTTTATTTCGGATCTGCCTGTTTCTCAGAAGATGTCTGTCATCTGGGTGGTGTGTGACCGTTTCTCTAAGATGGTCCATCTGGTTCCCTTGCCTAAGTTGCCTTCTTCTTCCGAGTTGGTTCCTCTGTTTTTTCAAAATGTTGTTCGTTTGCATGGTATTCCGGAGAATATCGTTTCTGACAGAGGGACCCAATTCGTGTCTAGATTTTGGCGGGCATTCTGTGCTAGGATGGGCATAGATTTGTCTTTTTCGTCTGCTTTCCATCCTCAGACTAATGGCCAGACCGAGCGGACTAATCAGACCTTGGAGACATATTTGAGGTGTTTTGTGTCTGCGGATCAGGATGATTGGGTTGCTTTTTTGCCTTTGGCGGAGTTCGCCCTCAATAATCGGGCCAGCTCTGCCACCTTGGTGTCCCCGTTTTTCTGTAATTCGGGGTTTCATCCTCGATTTTCCTCCGGTCAAGTGGAATCTTCGGATTGTCCTGGAGTGGATGCTGTGGTGGAGAGGTTGCATCAGATTTGGGGGCAGGTGGTGGACAATTTGAAGTTGTCCCAGGAGAAGACTCAGCTTTTTGCCAACCGCCGTCGTCGTGTTGGTCCTCGGCTTTGTGTTGGGGACTTGGTGTGGTTGTCTTCTCGTTTTGTCCCTATGAGGGTTTCTTCTCCTAAGTTTAAGCCTCGGTTCATCGGCCCGTACAAGATATTGGAGATTCTTAACCCTGTGTCCTTCCGTTTGGACCTCCCTGCATCCTTTTCGATTCATAATGTTTTTCATCGGTCATTGTTGCGCAGGTATGAGGTACCGGCTGTGCCTTCCGTTGAGCCTCCTGCTCCGGTGTTGGTTGAGGGTGAGTTGGAGTACGTTGTGGAAAAGATCTTGGACTCTCGTGTTTCCAGACGGAAACTCCAGTATCTGGTCAAATGGAAGGGATACGGTCAGGAGGATAATTCTTGGGTCACTGCCTCTGATGTTCATGCCTCCGATCTTGTCCGTGCCTTTCATAGGGCTCATCCTGATCGCCCTGGTGGTTCTGGTGAGGGTTCGGTGCCCCCTCCTTGAGGGGGGGGTACTGTTGTGAAATTGGATTCTGGGATCCCCCGGTGGCCACTTGTGGAATTGTACTTGTGTGCATCATCCCCTCTGTTCACCTGCTCCTATCAGGATGTGGGAGTCGCTATATAACCTTGCTCCTCTGTCAGTTTCATGCCGGTCAACAATGTAATCAGAAGCCTTCTGTGCATGTTCCTGCTACTAGACAACTCCTAGCTAAGTTGGACTTTTGTCCTTGTGTGTTTTTGCATTTTGTTCCTGTTCACAGCTGCTGTTTCGTTACTGTGTCTGGAAAGCTCTTGTGAGCGGAAATTGCCACTCTGGTGTTATGAGTTAATGCTAGAGTCTTAAAGTAATTTCTGGATGGTGTTTTGATAGGGTTTTCTGCTGACCATGAAAGTGCCCTTTCTGTCTTCATGCTATCTAGTAAGCGGACCTCGATTTTGCTAAACCTATTTTCATACTTAGTTTGTCATTTCATCTAAAATCACCGCCAATATATGTGGGGGCCTCTGTCTGCCTTTTTGGGAAAATTTCTCTAGAGGTGAGCCAGGACTGTCTTTTCCTCTGCTAGGATTAGGTAGTTCTCCGGCTGGCGCTGGGCATCTAGGGATAAAAAACGTAGGCATGCTACCCGGCCACTTCTAGTTGTGCGGCAGGTTTAGTTCATGGTCAGTATAGTTTCCATCTTCCAAGAGCTAGTTCTTATATATGCTGGGCTATGTTCTCTCGCCATTGAGAATCATGACAGATGTGATTGTAGATATCCACCAAGTCAGGCAACTTTGTCGGCCACAGGTTCCGTTCCTCTACGGGCAAGGTCTTCAATAAGTCGATCACCACCTGGTTCATCTTTTCGCACATCCCATTGGTTTGAGGATGGTACGGCGTGGTTCGGATCTTCTTACACCCGTACAGTTGGCAGAACTCTTGGAACACTTCTGCTTCGAATGCTGGTCCCTGATCGGTCAGTACCTTCTCCGGGTAGCCATGGGGCCTACAAAAGTACTGCTGGAAGGCCTTGGCGGCAGTCCTGGCTGTTAGATCCTTGACAGGTACAACCACCAAAAATCTGGAGTAGTGATCTACGATGGTAAGAGCGTAGATATAGCCTGACCGGCTAGGTGTCAACTTCACATGATCCAGTTCGAGCGGCCGTTTGGTGATGATAGGCTGCAGGGGAGCCCGTTGGCTGCCACGGTCCTTCCTGCGTAGGCTACATGGACCGCACTCCCGACACCACTTCTCAATGGCTCTCTTCATGCCAATCCAATAGAACCTCCCTCGGAGTAGCCTCTCTAGCTTCCTCCATCCGAAGTGTCCGGCTCCATCGTGGTAGGCTCCCAGAACCATGGGCGCATCTCGCCTTGGCACCACTATCTGCCACACCAATTCATGAGTACGTGGGTCGATGCTCCTCCTGCACAGCTTGCCATCATGGATAAACAGTTTGCTTCTCCCCTTCCACAGCTGTTGGGTTTCCTGTGGATCATCTGAGCCGGGATGCAACCCTGCCTGCGTCAAGAGCTCTTTCACCCGACGGACCGCGGGGTCACCATCCTGGGTCTCCGCCCACCCGTGATGGGGCAGGGGATTCAGCGTGGCATCCGGTTGGTTCCTGTGCCTGTTCTTCACATGATGAGAGTTCTGAGTGGCTTTGGGGCGATGGAACGCAGGCAGCTCCACCTCTTCAAGTGCCTCCGGGTCTTCTCCCGTTTCTGGCAAATTGGGCATTCGGGACAAGGCATCGGCATTGGCATTCTTGTGTCCTGCCCAGTACTTGATGGTGAAATCGTAGTTGGACAGCCGGGCCATCCACCAATGTTCCAAGGCCCCGAGTTTGGCAGTATCCAGATGCGTTAGCGGATTGTTATCCATGAAGACGGTGAATTTCGCGGAGGCCAGGTAGTGTTTGAACCTCTCTGTCACTGCCCAGACGATGGCAAGGAATTCCAGCTTAAAGGAACTGTAGTTGTCAGGGTTCCTTTCCGTGGGACGGACTTTCCTGCTGGCGTAAGCGATCACCCTTTCTTTGCCTTTCTGGACCTGGGACAGCACGGCTCCTAATCCCACATTGCTGGCATCTGTGTACAGCACAAACGGTTGGTCATATTCGGGGTAAGCCAGTACCTCTTCTCCCGTCAGTGTCGACTTCAAACAAGTGAAGGATCCCTCCAGCTCCTCGTTCCAATCAAAGGGGGTGTTCTTCCCCTTGGTCTTCTTTGGTTGGCCTACCAACAGGTTTTGCAAGGGTGCGGCCTTCTTGGTGAAGTCCTTAATGAACCTCCGGTAATAGCCTACCAGCCCGAGGAACTGCCGGACTTCGTGGAGGTCACTGGGCTTTGGCCAGTCCTTGATCACCGTGTCCTTGTCGGGGTCTGGGGCCACTCCTTCAGCGCTCACCACATGGCCCAGGTACTGCACTTTAGGTTTCAGCAGATGACACTTGGACGGTTTCACCTTTAAGCCAAAGTTGGACAGGGCTTCAAACACCTCGGCCAGGTGCTTCAGATGGTCTTCGTAGGTCTTAGAGAAGACAATGACATCATCCAAATACAGCAGCACGGTTTCGAAGTTCAAGTGCCCCAGGCAGCACTCCATCATCCTCTGGAAGGTCCCGGGAGCATTGCACAATCCGAAGGGCATGTAATTGAATTCGCAGAGACCCATTGGCGTCGTGAAGGCCGTCTTCTCTTTGTCCGCCTCCTCTACAGGAACCTGCCAGTACCCACTGGTGAGATCTAAGGTAGAGAAGTAGTTAGCAGATTTTAAGGCAGCCAGAGACTCCTCTATCCTGGGCAGTGGGTATGTGTCCTTATGTGTAATGCGATTCAACTGCCTGTAATCAACACACATCCTCATTGTACCATCTTTCTTTTTAACAAGGACTAACGGAGCTGCCCACGGGCTACAGCTGTCTCTCACCACCCCAGCCTCCTTCATTTCCCGCAACATGTCTTTAGCACACTGGTAATGAGCTGGGGGTACAGGGCGATATCTCTCTTTTATGGGTCGGTGATCTCCCGTGGGGATATGATGTTGGATCCCTTTCACCTGCCCAAAATCTAAGGGGTGTTTGCTGAATACCTGCTCGTACTCGTGTACCACCCTGTAGGCCCCCTGTTTTTGATGGGATGGGGTAGAGTCAGTGCCCACATGCAATTCCCGACACCAGTCTTTCGAGTGCTCTGCAGAACCGTTGTCCTCCGCCACGTTTGATGGGACCAAGGGTTCAGGTGTCTGTATCACACTATTAATAACAGTGAACAATTTGGCGAGCGTGGCATACTTGGTGAGGTGAACCTCTTCCTCCCCACAATTGAGGACACGTACGGGCACTCTCCCCTGGCGAACGTCGACCACCCCCCGGGCTGTCAGAATAGTAGGCCTATTGTCTGAATATACGGGTTCTACCAAGGCCTGGTAGTCCTTTCCCCTGAGGCCTATGGCTGCCCGACACCATATTAACATTTCACTCCTGGGGGGTATCGCAATGGGGTTTGAGTCACTCACAGTGACACGACCAATCTCACCACCAGTCAGCTCTACCTGCTGTCTCTGCATCAGAGCTCTGATTTCCTTCTGCAGGGCACGTTGCTCACTGTGGCCAGCGGTTTCTGCCACCTGTTGCAACAAAACAATAACTTCTGCAAGACAATTTTCTATAACATTAGTACCAAGAGTCATCATGGGATTACATTCTCGACGATCAATATCAACAATCACAATCCCTTGGGCTTTCAATTCCACCTGCCCCACCTTGATGGTGACCTCCTTATACCCCACTTGTGGCAACGGCTGACCATTACTGGCTATTATGGTGAAATCATCGTCAGGGCCACGAGTAATATCGGTGTCCTCCCAATACCGTTTATAAAGCACGTAAGGTATAGTCGTCACCTGAGAACCGGTGTCCAGCAAAGCGTTCAAGGGGATTCCATCAACCACTACAGGGAGAACTGGTCGTCCTCCAATATACTTGGTTCTCCAATGCTGCAGGCTTGACCGTCCTACTCCTGGGGGTTGGCCCTTTGCCCCAGGGGTTGCTCGTTTAAAGGACAGTACTTTGCAAGGTGGCCCACCTGGTGACAGCGGCGGCAGATGGGTCGTCCGTCCTGATGGAAGCGATCGCTGTCCCGGCCTCTGGTCAGTGGGGTCCTCTTCTGTCGCGTCCAGGGGACATCTTCTGGTCTGGAGGCTAGCTGGATCTTTTCCTTGGGGGCCTCCTGTAGGGACTGCACCGTCCGGGCTAGGGCAGCAACGCTCTTGGTCAGCTCCTGCATCTGAAGACGGAGTCCTGCAGGGGAGTCGTCCTCGAAGCTCTGGGCGTCGGCCTCCGCGGCAACTGGGGTATCCGATGCCACCTCCTGGTGGTATGTGAGAGCGGGGCGCCTGGGTGGTATTGCGCGGCTGGGCTGTCGCTCCTGCAATGCCTGGATAGCTTTATCTTTGAATTGCGCAAAAGTCAAGTCTGGATTTTGCATGGCCAGGAAGTGCAATTGGCCCCGCTGGTGACTGCACAGGAGCCCCTCAATGAACCGCTCCTTCAGGAGTTTATCCTCATCCTGCATGCTGCCGGGGTCACTCTGCTTAATGGCCCGCATTGCCTCCTGGAGATTAAGGGCATAGTCCCCTAAGCTATCCTGCGGTCTCTGTTTGCATCCATAGAAAGTCAGTTAAATTTCTGTAGGAGTGCGAGTATCAAAGGTGGCTTTAAGCTTTGCAAAAATCTGCTGTGCAGTTCCCTTATCCTCGGCGGGCCAGGACTTTAATTCTCTCAGAGCCGCCCCAAAGAGTTGGCCGGTTATCATATGAACCTTCTGAGGCTCTGTCAGGGGATAGAACTCGAGCAGGCTGCAGAGCCCTTCCTTAAAGTCAGTGAATGTATGCGACTCCCCAGAGTATCGTGGGAGCCAGGCCGCTCCGGGCAGGTACGGCATAGAGAAGGGCATTATGGCTTTTGTGTTAGCGGCAGCGTCCGACTGGCTGAGGGGAACAGCGGGTTCTGCGGCAACCGGTGGTTGTATTAGGGCCGCGGCTTCGCCCGCTGCGGGGTCCGGAGGTGCCCCTGCGTCCCCGGCTGCGGCCTCTTCCTCCGCTCCTCCCGACTCGGACATGGCTGGCCCTTCCTCCACTAACCTGCTGGAGATCGGAGTTCCTCTTCCGGGATCGGCACGTTACCGCGCTTTCTCGTTCCGCGCTTCTTTTTGGCCGGTCCCGCCCACGAAGCTGAGGCTCCTCCCTCCGCACACTGCGATGGCGAATCGTGGCGGGAACTCCTGGCGGCAATTGTCAATGCACAGTCTTTGCAATAAGTTACAGTCCAAACACAATAAATCACAGTTCCAAGGCACACATGACCTGATTCTTCAGGCTTAAGTAGATCCTGTTCGTGACGCCAAGTTGTAGCGCCCCCACTGCCGCAGGGCCGAGGGGTACCCGGTACCGGGCCTCTGAGTTTCTGCTCTGGGGTTGTCACGGTGGCTAGACCCGGTCCGTGACCCTGCTGAGGGGCGTCCAGTGAAAGGTGGTGGTAATGTTGCGGTGCCGCGTAGGTCGTAGTAATAACAAGGACACCAGGTTGCAGTTTCTTTACCTCTTTACTGAAGGTTTTAGAATCCTCAGTCCAGAGCGCTGTCAACAGGGCTGTCTGAGACCGGCCGGTCCAAAGGCACATCAGGAGTTCTCTTTACAGGTGGGAATCAGTGTCTACCTTCTAGCGCTGTGTATTGTAGTCCTTCCCTGCTGAGCTCCCGGGATAGTCCTCACAACTGATTCTGTTTGTCTCTAATGTTCGTTCTCTCCGTCCCCCAGATGATATGGTAGGACGCACCCGTATGACGGGGTAGGCCTGGAGTTCTTCCGGGACCCTAGAGTCGCCCCTCTCCCACAGCTGCCTCCGGTGTCTGCTTAGGTGATTTGTGTGGGACAGCCAACCTAGAATTGGCTGTCCGGCCGTGGTTTGCAGTAGTACTTAGAGTCTCTTACTTGCTCGGCGTTCCGGCCACCGACTGTTTGCGCCTCAGAAGGATGTTGCCTCGGTCTAACAGCACGACTCCTTCTGGTCCTAATTCCTCTTTACTGTATTCCCGTAGTTCACTGGTTAGTTCTGCTCTTAGGAGTCTGCCAGGATCCCATCCCTGACAGGTCCTCTCACTAGCTCTTCCCAGTTACTTCTCTCCCTGTCTTCCTGTCCAACCCCCAGTTTTACCAGAGTGTGAGGAGTGGTCAGAGAAACTCCTTTAGTGCAATCAGACGTAACATCACTCCCCTTAGTGGCAGAGCGACATTACTGCAACGACCAGGACTCTGGGGCGCTGCACTCTGATACAACAATATTGAAATGCTGTGTGTGTTCTGCTTAGGAAGAGCCTCTGTATGACACAGAAGAAGGGTACCGCTATTGATTGTTACTGTTCGGTTAAAGGAATTCCAGTAAAGACTTTATCTTTTTTCAGCAGATTATGGTCTAACTGATCTTTTGCTTATTTTCAGGGTCCCTGTACCATCAAACCACTTGTGGCCTGTATAAGGGTGGTCAGCAAACTTCCGGCATCGCATACACACTCAGGGGTACGGTAAGCAGGTTCTTTGGAACCGCAGAGCAAACCTCGGCATGAGATGCCTGACACTGTCAGCGAGAAAGTCAGTGGTATCTGTACAGAATGCACGTGTTCTGCAGAGCACTGGTGTAGAATGGTTATTACCATTAGGCCAGGGTCACACTTAACGTATGAAAAAAAAAAATCGGTCCGGGTCTCCCTGCCAAGAATCGCACAAGAGTTCTCCATATGGTCATCCGTGTGTAATGCATTTGCAATGAGATGATGCAATTTTCTCACACATATGCATGCTGCCATTTTACACGCACATAGAATATGCGTGAGAAAAAAAAAATACGGTGATGTGAGCTGCCCCATAGATTAACACTGGTCCGAGTGCTATGCGATGTTTTCTCGCATAGCTCTCGTCCGTATTCTACGGTAGTGTGACCCCGGCCTTATATGGTCACTATGGTGGTAATATCAGTCCTAGTACAGTAGTTTTGATTAATAAGTATGATGGTATTTGTACTGTATATGCTGGTATTATTTAGATATGATCGTTTTTCTCGCGCTGCAATTTCGGTGTGAAATCGTAGCGTACTGCCTCACTGAATAATATTGGTCGAAGCGCAATCTGATTTTTTTTTATCGGATTGCACTCTTCCGATTTATACCCAAGTGTAAGCAAAGCCTAAGAGTCCTCATCTGAGGAGGGGGGCATGGACAGCATGGTTTATGTCCTTTTAAATGCCAGGCCTGACTGTCCTGCCACTGCATAATATGTAACACAGACTACCCATTATGTGCCATATATTACTGAATAGAGATGAGCAATAGTGATGAGCGAATATACTCGTTACTCGAGATTTCTCGAGCACGCTCGGGGGTCCTCCGAGTATTTTTAGCGCTCGGAGATTTCGTTTTTCTTGCCGCAGCTGAATGATTTACATCTGTTAGCCTGCATAAGTACATGTGGGGATTCCCTAGCAACCAGGCAACCCCCACATGTACTTATGCTGACTAACAGATGTAAATCATTCAGCTGCAGCAAGAAAAACGAAATCTCCGAGCGCTAAAAATACTCGGAGGACTCCCGAGCATGCTCGAGAAATCTCGAGTAACGAGTATATTCGCTCATCACTAGTGAGCAACTTTATCCAATGCAAATTGACACTGCCAAATTTCATGAACGTCACAAGACCAAAGTATTCATTTAGAGGTTTATTATTGGGATTTTTTTTTTAATGTCTACTTTATACCGCAGCCATACATGTACAACAGGCTGCAGGAAGGGGAATAAAGGGTAGGTTCCAGAATATTTTATTTTTTTCACTAAAATGACTTCTACATTTTAAAAAGTAGCATTACTCCGCCTCATCGATCCTGCCACACAGATTCTATATCGGCGCTTACTCAATCACTGGCGACAGACTGTATTAATGGCTAAACTTTAGGAGAGGGAAAACTACTGCACTCCATTATTATGCCTTCATGATAGTAATGTATGAGGCCATTAGGTGTGAGGGGCATCCATCCATTCGATAAAATAAATCAACATAAATAAAATGACTACTATACTATGTAAACTTTGGATTGAAAGACTAGTGTCCACAAACTCTTAGGCTCTATTCACACATGCATTTTTCCTGCCCTTCTAGTTCTGCTACTTTTTTTTGATAGCACTAGTGTCATCTGCAGGTTTAGTCTTACTGTGAAAAAATATCAAAATATGTGATTATGATCTGCCAGGATTCATTTGGCTTTGTTTAAGTTTATAAAAATTTACAAGGCGAAGATAATGAACATTTTCAACAGCCTTGGACTTGTTCTATCATAAAAGTGAATATTTTTTCTTATATGATTTCTAAATTTTATGTACATGGCATATTCTGAAATTTCTAACATGGGCTGCAAAGTCCTCAGGAGGGAAAAAAAGATCCTTCGCCTTTTCTTAAGTTTACTACACTGACTGCTATGGTCACACTCATTTCTACGACCTGTGCATGTTAGTTACTCCTTTACTGCTAATGCCAAGTTTCCCCATTTACAATCTGAGGATCGCAGATTCGTCTGTTACCAACATCGCAATTCTGTTATGTAAACAAACCGCAGGAACCAGAGCGTTCTTATGGGTGATGTATGTGCACTCCAGGCCTCTATCCCCACTGGAACCCATTATGTGTGTAACAAACATTGTCTCCTGTGCCTGCTCCGCCTAAATCTCAGGTGACCAAGGAGCATGTTGCTGGTTAGTGTCGGGTATTTCAGAATAAAAATTGATTTATATCAAGTTGTAGCATCCATGTTTTTATTGGATTTGACTTCAGTATTTTTATAATAAACCTATTTATTCCCCCCGAAAATAAACATGGATAAAAAGGGAGGTTTTAATCAAAATTTCAAAACCCCATGTTTTCCTAGATAAATCTGCTGCAATTCCATTGCAGTCCCTTACACTTCTCCACCCATCTGTCCTGCAGCAATCATGTCCCCCCCCCCCCCCATCTACACTGTGCCATACCAGGACAGCAAGAATACTTTAATTCAATTCTACTACTGATAATGGTGATTGGCTGTTGTTACCCTGTAGATTCTACAGAATAACAGCCAATCACTGTTATAAGTAGTAGAGTTGAATTAAAGTATTCTTGCTGTCCTGGTATGGCACCCAGTCATGTTCTCTGCAATAGTCAGATGAGTCTCCACTTGTGTCTTGCATCCCAGGTGAGTTGTTTTTACTAGGACCTGCAATGTTACGACATCGGACGGCCTTGTAAATACACGATGCTCCCAAAGTGTTAGATCAATTATACCAGTCGCAGAAGTGAAGATTGACCTGGTTGAGCCATCATTGAGGACCTGACTAGATGTCAGAACAGGGCAGCACTAAGGCTACGTTCACACTAGCGTTGTGCGCCGCTGCGTCGGCGACGCAACGCACAACGCACGCAAAAAACGCGTCAAAACGCACGCAAAAACGCTGCGTTTTGCGACGCATGCGTCGGTTTTTGCCGAAAATCGGACGCAAGAAAAATGCAACTTGTTGCGTTTTCTTGGTCCGACGCTTGCGGCAAAAAAGACGCATGTGTCGCACAACGCAACACAAAAAAACGCATGCGTCCCCCATGTTAAGTATAGGGGCGCATGATGCATGCGTCGCCGCTGCGTCGCCGACGCAAACCCGACGCAAATTAGCTTAACGCTAATGTGAACGTAGCCTAAGCTCTAGGAAAAGCCAGAACCCAGCAGGCAGATGTCTGTGCATTTGTATGCACATGGAGGCAAAGACTTTTGGATAGTGGCCTGGTTAAAGAATAGGGATTGACTGCAGAGGCCTTGGGTAAAGTTATTTTCTCTGATGAAGCACCACTTCAGATTATACAGCTGGGATAATGGTTGTCCGAAGTAGTAAAACGGTGAGCTCTACACCATGAATCCAGTGTCATGTGTGGGGTTGCTTTTCATCCAAGGTAGTGGGTTCACTCACAATTTTGTTTTAAGACTACTGCCGTGAATAAATGGGATCTAAACATTCTCCAACAAACTTTTCCCTGCATCCCAATAATCCAGGAGCAATTTGGAAAAAACAACGTGTTTTTTTTTTCCAACATAATTGAGACCACTTCACAAAGCAAATGTGATTACCAATTGGCTTGGTGTACAAGACTGGTGAAATTTTGGGCCCATGGTAAGCAAACTACCAGAAAACAATCCCATTGAGAAACTGGTCAGACCGCTAAAAGCATGTGGTCAAAAACACAAAAATTGTGATAAACTTTAAAAGCGGGGATTAGGTTATTTTGGGTCGCCATCAGTCAGGATTTGTCTCAGAAACAGATATCCATCTGCCAGAGCCAAGTGTAGAAGTCTTGCAAAATGAGGATCAATGCTGTAAATATTGAGTCTTTGTATAAACTTGATGTATTTGTCAATTAAAAAAAAAAAAAAAAAGCTATGAAATTTTTTATAAAATTGTATTTTGGTAACAAAATCATCTGACCAAAACATCTAAACACACTGAACTATGAAAAAGTGGGAAATTATGTTTCCAGGAGTTCATCCTGACAGCACCATGGTGGTCACCCTTCTCATCCTTTCAAGGACAGGGAACACACGAGGTTAAAAGGCCCCTCCCACCCACTTCCAGTGTTTTTGCAAGTACCACACCAGGATTGAGGCAACATATTAAATTCCCATACAATGTTAAATTGCAATTATAATAGGAAATCATAAGGTAGGGAACTAATGGTGCTCTCAGGATGCACTCTTGGAAATAATTACCAGTAGGTCTAATCCCCATTTTCCAGGACATCCCTCCTAACAGCACCATGGGGAATAACAAAGTACCTTTAGGGTGGGACCACTGCTTGGAGAACTTTCCTTCCAAAAGCAGTTTGTTGACCTGATAACACGTCCAATTTGTAATGTTTACAGAAAGTATTCATTCTGGCCCAGGCTGCTGCCCCACAAATCTGTTTCACCAATGCTCTCAGCCTGTATACCTAGATGGGTAGTCTGTGGTGGAGCAAAGCTAGAGATTGAGGCCTGAACCTGAAGGGGCAGAGGGACGCCGGGGTCATTGCAGCAGGCTAACAGCAAGGTAAATTTTTCCACTATCTTTAATATATGCCATGCATTTTTGAGGGGTCTGATTTAGGATACTTCATTATTTAGCTAGGTCCTGGTGACTAAGGCAGCTTTTCATCCATGGACTCCCATATCATAGCATAAGCATTTCTTATTGCACATATGCTGTATTTAGCCTGAGTCATCTTGCAATCTCCTACGGCAGTTGTGATATATGTGATGCAGTAACCCCTGTAACAGGTAGGGGGCGCTGCATGGTCTCCCCGGGATGTGCACGGAGTTGTATTGAGGCCGTGAGAATTGACCTGCAGTGATGTCAGGATCACGTGACCAGCCCATGTGATCCATTACTGTGGGTGTGGTTACAGGTACATAACGTGAACAGAGTGTGGGTCACATGTTCCTGTGTGGTTCCAGTGTTTGGACCTGAAGGGTCCAAGTGCAAAATCCCTGAGGGAGTTCCTGAGGGCTCGGTGTGTTCCTGTGTTGGAAGCCTGAGAGGAGGCTTCCTGGAAAGCACCTGCTGGCATGGGATCGTCCTAGGAATGACTAGGATCCCGGAGCAGTGCACAGTGGAACTGGGGAAGCTACAATCCTTCAGTGGCTCTGGACTAACTAGTGTGTGCCGGCCAGGCAAGTTGGTGATCCCTGTAAGGCAGCTTACCCGGAGGTGTGGACTGGCAAGGAGTCAGCAGGTGGAGCCGGAGCTCCCGTCAGGTATCGTACAGGCCGGTAGTGCTTGTGAAGTTCTATGAACTGTGTGGTCTCCCTTGGGAACTGGTTAAGGGAGGACCAGCGTGATTAAGAGACTGGGACCCAGAGTCGTATGTGCTGTTTGCGACTTGGGACATTGGTGAAGTGTTTGAAGCTGCAAGTAAATATCACCGGTTGGTGCCTGTTATGTTTCATGTTATGAACTGTGCGTAACCCGGTTTATGAGGCTTAATAAACCGCATGGACTGCTTTGTTTTACAAACCCGTGCCCGTGTGCTTGAATATCGCGGCCAAGTGAGTGTCCCCCAACACTCTCAGTAAGAGAAATCTTACAATTGGTGGAGAATTTTGGCAACAATCCCGCTAGCACGTGGAGTTAATTGCTGTGGCAGAGCCACGAAGGTGACAAGCGTCCAGCTGTAACTCGGCGGGGTTACGAAGGTGACAAGCGTCTGCTGTGACTCGGCGGGGTCACGAAGGTGACAAGCGGCAGCGGTGGAGCCGTGCAGAGCCGTGTGGAGAGTAGCCGTGGTTGCAGCGAGAGGTTCCACAGCAGGCGGAGCTGTAGTGGCTTGTGGTTGGCAGCACCTGGAGGTGCCGGTTGTGTGTGACTGCAGCAGGAGCTGTGGCGGTACCAGCAGGAGCTGGTGAAGTGACATAGAGGAAAAAAAAAAAAAAAAATTTTTTCTTTTTTTGTGCAGACTCTTAAAGGGCCAGTACAAGCCCAGAGACATTGGGGTGTACTGTGTGATCTGGGGTCTGAATACCGTGGGGGAGTCCACGGGGTGTATCCCAGGGAGGGGAGTATCCCTAATAGTGAGCGGTGGCCCAAATGGGGATGGTTGCCCAAAAGGGGGCGGAGACCCAAAAAGGGGCGGTAACCCGAATAGGGGTAATGGCCCAAAAAGGGGTGGAATCCCGAAGGGGGGCTGAATCTCGAACCGGGGTGGTATCAAAAAGCGGAGCACTTGCCCAGAAAGGGGGCGGAGCCAAAAAAGGGGCGGCAATCAGTGAGGTGTCACGACTGTGTCCTTTTTGGCTGGATGGAAAGTGTGTGCAAGGGTTGATAGACCCGGGGAGAGAAGCGTCTGTGCTGAGAACCCGTCCAGGAGATTCTGTGTCACCTGGCGACACTGAATATCTCCAGGTAGCCACTATCTACATTGTCGCAGCGGAGGTTTCCACATACCATGAGGTGGTTGTAGACCCGATCTTGCCGTATCCTATGGTAATAGGACAAGATTTGGTAGCACTGTGGGAAAAGGCTGAAGTGTTTGTGGATATCATGTGGATGTCAGTTAGTAATGTGGAGAAGGCAGGCCTGACCAGAGGGAAAGGTGCGACTGTCCAACTAACTGATCTGACGTCACCTGAAGTGTGCCACAATACGACTGATAGTGGTCTGCTGGATAAAACATGTGGAGCTGACACCCAGACAGAGAGTGACTTGCAGGGTCATCAGACTGTGGGGTGTGACACAGATTCTGGGGGTGACTGTGACAAGTCATGGCCAGTAACAAACGCGTATGCCCTGGTGACAGGTGGAGGACGGGGTCCAGGACCTGTGGTAACGGGTGGAGGACGGGGTCCAGGACCTGTGGTAACGGGTGGAGGACGGGGTCCAGGACCTATGGTGACGGGTGGAGGACGGGGTCCAGGACCTGTGGTGACGGGTGGAGGACGGGGTCCAGGACCTGTGGTGACAGGTGGAGGACGGGGTCCAGGACCTGTGCTGACGGGTGGAGGACGGGGTCCAGGACCTGTGGTGATAGGTGGAGGACGGGGTCCAGGACCTGTGCTGACGGGTGGAGGACGGGGTCCAGGACCTGTGGTGACGATTGGTGGTGACTCCCATTCAGACGGTGACGCCAGTGGAAAAGAGTGTAACAAGGTTGACTCAGGCAATTCTTCCTCCCGTCGTCGGAGACGTAAAAGAGCCAAAGGGGCTGAACCCGTTGCTCCGTGTGAGGAATTGACGGAAGATGCTGAGGACCTGGGGTGTATGAAGTACTCTGAAGTCCCAGGGAAAAGGGACGAACCTAATGACGTCACCGCTGAGACCCAAGAGAGGGCCGACCCTGACAGTGCAGAGTCGGAGGGTGCGGAAGTGGAGGAGGCCACCAAGGAGATGGTGCCGGAAGTGAATACCTCCTCAAGTGATGGATGTTTCACCAGTCCGGAGGATGGGAGAAGCGAGATGGAATTGGTTATAGAGACGGTGAACGACCATGTCGAACGAGAAAGGGTCCTGAGACAAGCGGCTGAGCACAGAGTGGATGAGCTGGAGAAGGAAGTCTCTGAACTCAGAGGCCACCTGTTCAGATGGCAAAGTGTGTATCAGACCCTAAAAGAAGACATTGTAGTGCTTAGAGAAGCACTAAAAGGCCCTCTACCAGGAAAAGAGGTGGTGGTCGCAGACTTCTCGTGCCAGTACCAGAGTGGTAATGAGAGTAAAGCTGAAGAGGAGTTGGCGCTAAGAGCAGAACAAGATGGTCACCCGGTTGTGACAGGTGTCTTGATGGAAAGGTCCATGGCAAGGCAGGAGCCATCTGTTCTTGAAGGAAGTGAGACTCCGCTCTTCAAGTGCGTGATAGATGTACCCGTAGAGGCGCAAGATGCATGTACCCGCGAGGGTGTGCATGAGGCCTTTAAAAAGGCAGTGGAAGCGTGTAGTGTGCACTGGGCACTGGAGACGAAACAGTTGGTGGTACTGTCTACTAAGGAAGTCACAGTGAAGAGGGTGGCTGTCCTGAGGGACATGCACCTTCGGTGCCTCCGCACGAAACAGAGGGTCCTGTTGGAGAATGGTGAGGCCACTCGTTGTTTGGAGCAAGCCAGGAAAGCTCAAAGTCGTCTGGGCTTGGTAGAGGACACAGTCCAAGTGCCCAGAGCTCTGGTGGCGAGGCTCGCTGGCCGATTTGGAGAAGCGATGCAGGAGATGGTGGATGTGTCCGGTGTGAAGAGACTGAGGATTCCGGCTGAAGACAAGGCCCAGGTGGGTGAAGATGGAATGGTGTCATTCCTGGTTGTCGGGTCCAGGGAGAGTCTAGCGAATATCCGGATGCTCCTGAGGTATCGCGTGGCCTACCTGAGAGAAATAGAGCAGCTGAGACTGTACAGACGGCAGGTCAATAAACAGCTGCAGAACACAAGGTGGCGGCCACCTTCTTCCCAACGAAAAGGAAACAAAAAGGACATGTACAGTAGTAGACGTAGTGATGGAGGGTCAGACTCTGATCAGTTGCTAGTCTCGACTGTAAGTGGGACTAATGTCCGTGCCAACCGTGGGTGGCGACCCTGGAGAGAAAGGTCGAGTAAAGAGACAAACTTGACTAAAGGTTTGGTGACACGGACAGACTGTAACTTAAGGGCCAAAGCTCAAGGCCTACATGTTGACCGCTGGGGGCGGGGTAAACTCAACAACTGGATGGGTCTGTCTGATGCTCAAAACCGACTGAGACGGTTCTCTCGACAGGTAGGGCAAGGCAACGTGCATGACATATCCCGTGATCCCACGTGTATGACAGGTGTTCAACCCTACAGGTGTGAACAGAGGGGGGGGATATGTGATATATGTGATGCAGTAACCCCTGTAACAGGTAGGGGGCGCTGCATGGTCTCCCCGGGATGTGCACGGAGTTGTATTGAGGCCGTGAGAATTGACCTGCAGTGATGTCAGGATCACGTGACCAGCCCATGTGATCCATTACTGTGGGTGTGGTTACAGGTACATAACGTGACCAGAGTGTGGGTCACATGTTCCTGTGTGGTTCCAGTGTTTGGACCTGAAGGGTCCAAGTGCAAAATCCCTGAGGGAGTTCCTGAGGGCTCGGTGTGTTCCTGTGTTGGAAGCCTGAGAGGAGGCTTCCTGGAAAGCACCTGCTGGCATGGGATCGTCCTAGGAATGACTAGGATCCCGGAGCAGTGCACAGTGGAACTGGGGAAGCTACAATCCTTCAGTGGCTCTGGACTAACTAGTGTGTGCCGGCCAGGCAAGTTGGTGATCCCTGTAAGGCAGCTTACCCGGAGGTGTGGACTGGCAAGGAGTCAGCAGGTGGAGCCGGAGCTCCCGTCAGGTATCGTACAGGCCGGTAGTGCTTGTGAAGTTCTATGAACTGTGTGGTCTCCCTTGGGAACTGGTTAAGGGAGGACCAGCGTGATTAAGAGACTGGGACCCAGAGTCGTATGTGCTGTTTGCGACTTGGGACATTGGTGAAGTGTACGGCGTACGGACACCCTGGTAACTGGGCGAAGTGAGAGGCCCAGCACGTTAGTGTCCGTGAGGCAAAGCCGTACACTGAAGTGTTTGAAGCTGCAAGTAAATATCACCGGTTGGTGCCTGTTATGTTTCATGTTATGAACTGTGCGTAACCCGGTTTATGAGGCTTAATAAACCGCATGGACTGCTTTGTTTTACAAACCCGTGCCCGTGTGCTTGAATATCGCGGCCAAGTGAGTGTCCCCCAACACTCTCAGTAAGAGAAATCTTACACAGTATAGTCCCTATTATTGGATTTTGTACCTTTTTACATGTAGTAATTTTTATTCCATTGTGTTTTTAACATTATGTTCAATAAAATTTATTCTTTATATTAGTACCATAGTGGAGATCGCTTTATTGCATAGGTCCCACTACATGTGGAAGTCTTGTCTGGTGGTACATATACCCTTCGTTTGGAAGGGATTTGTTTTTGTGTAAATATAGAGCAACTACATGTGAACACATAATACCTAGATGGGTAGTCTGTGGTGGAGCAAAGCTAGAGATTGAGGCCTGAACCTCCTCCTGAATCATGGACCTCATCTCTGATAGGAAAGTTGGCTGTTCATTCCTAACAATCTTTGTGGTGCGGCCTTCACATAACAGCTTTCCATAAGCCTTGGGTAATTTTAAATTACAAATGTGGCACCTCTTGGATTTCCCTGAGGCCTTGCCAAACCTCTCGGGTGTAGGGAGTGACGTAGCAGGGGTTCGCTTGTCCTAATTTGTACAAGAAAGAAAAGGAGAAAAAACTCTCAGGATCCTGCATAACTAGTGAGTCTGCAGTTCCTACTCGCCATGGAAACCTTGGCTGTCTACCCTTCCTGCTTCCTCCATTGTGCACTGACAGCATGCAGTGTGACCCCCATAGACACAGGCAATGTATTCATTATCTTGTCCTCTCTTTCGCATTCCACCGTGGAACACACGCTGAAAACAGAAGTGCGATGCTGGCCTGTCGCAATGACATCACCGGATATAGCAACGTCCATCATGCTGCGCGGCTTCCCAGGAAGAAGCCGGCTAGTGCTATAGCCGATAGCCCCCCGTTGGAGGGAAGCGGCTCAAACCAGAAGCTCCTCTGCTCTACTTGGCTTTGTGGCAGAGGGACACCCTCCCGATCCCACTGAACCCAACTCTAAGTCAGTACCTTCTGCTTTGATGCTCTCTCATGTCTGTCCTTGCAGAACAGACAAAACACTGAGGGATGGGCTTTTAAATCTCTTGTGTGTTCCTGTCCCTGAAAGGATGAGAAGGACAACCTCAATGGTGCTGTCAGGAGGGACGTCCTGGAAATTTGTGTTAATCTCAAGACTTTTGGCCATGACTGCACACAAACCTGTCAGTCTAGCTGAGAAGTGACAACCATTCACCTCATCCCCGGATGCATCTGCAACTATGTTTTTCTCTGACAATCTGCAGCGTTTCAGAGCAAAACACAAAGTTTGTAATGCAATCGTTCTGATTTAGGTTGTTCGTGAAGCGTGAATAGTAAGTAACAGCTTCGTGTTATGTCTAGGAGAGTAATTTTTGTTGTGCACAGTAGCCCAATCTGACCTGGACTTTACCCCTTTATGACATCCACTGTACATGTGCGGTGCTGTGGGAGGTGCGTTCCAGCAAACCGCCATACGCTCCCTGAGAGAAGTTATGTTGCTTCTCCATGTTATGTAAATAAAAGCTTATAACCTGACGTTAAATTCATCCATTGGTTGTATAAATTATTCTTTTGAAAGCTGAAACCCTCCGATATGTGGTTTAGGTTAAGAAAATAAATGGGCATCAATGCAGAAATATTGATCAGTTAATGGACACAGAATGGTCAGATTTTGGCAAGGCAAAAGTTTTGTTGCCTGGTCATATAATGCACCCAATCCTAGTTTACATCCTCACCTGTGCTCAGTAAATGATCGGTTAATTAGTGTGTGTGTGTGTGTGTGTGTGTGTGTGTGTGTGTGTAAAAAGAAACCCAGCACCCCAGACCTTCACTTGAACTGCATCTTGAGCTCTGACAACATGCCAAAAATCCACCCTGTGACCAAAGCCTGGATTATCAAGAGGCTGAAGACCAGATCCATTGCAGAGGTGGCTGGCACCTTTAATGTGTCTCAGCATCAAAGTACAAAGAAGTAAAAAAAAAAAAAGAGACTGGAGATGTGTTAGACAAGCCCAGGTCCGGCAGACCCCACAAGACAATTGCTCAGGAGGAACGTTTGTTGGTTAGAAAATCGAAAGCTAGCCCCTCTTCCACTTCAGCAGAGCTCCAACAGGCCTGGTCACCACAAGTCCCTGTTTCAACTAGAAATATGAAGAGAAGTACGGCAACACTCACCGGTCCAGGTGTGGTGCAAAATCTTTATTGAAGCCTCAGAAGAAACATCTCATTCACGGCCGGGGCAGTGGAACAGGAAGGGAGGTGAGCAGGATGTGACGACGGCCGTTTCACGCTTACGTCAGCGCTTCCACAGGTCTGAAGTGCAGGTGAGTGGTGTGGCCATAAATAGATGGACAAGGAAAAGAACCTCCTTGTTCACGCCCCTTCCCTCCACATACTCCGGACAAAATACACATGTAGAAAACATAAAATCCATTAAAATGATTAAAAAATCCAGGAACACTGCCCGAAATATAATACCTCCCTTTGTATAAGCTCCCATATATAACAATGAAAATGATCAGGAAAGAACAGCAATACCCATTCATGGAGGAAATCCTCCATTTTCATCCAGGGCAAACCAAACCTCTTAGTATATGACCTCTTATGCCGGTCCTATATCAGCTGCTGGAATGGAGTTATATTAACGTGCAGCAGGGGAGAAATATTGTATTATTATATAAACAAAGACCATACTGCTGGAGAAGGAAAATAGTTAATAAATAAAGCATTACAGGAACGCAATGTAAACAAAAACATTACAGAAACACAGACATGTCAATCCTGTCGTTCATGGCAGCCGGACCCATAGCGTGCGTGCGCATGATCCACCTAGCCTCCTTTCTCAACAGCAGCTTCTGCAAATCATCCCCCTGTGCAGGTAAGGTAACCTTCTCCACCCCGGCAAATCTGAGGACCCCTGGGTCACCTAAATGTACATCTCTAATGTGTTCAATTAGCCTAGGCACCCCCCTTCCCAGACCGAATGGATCTAAAGTGCTCCCTGAATCGTACACAAAGTTGGCGAATGGTCTTCCCTATATAAAACCTATGGCAAGGGCAAAACAACACATAGACTACATAGTCAGTCTTACAGGAAATGAACTGTTGAACAATATGTTTAATAGGGCCTATATTTAACACCTGCCCTGTAATACGGTAGTCACACGAAAGACAGTGACCACAACGAAAATTACCCTTAGGGACTGATTGTTCAAGCCATGTGGACCTGGGATTCGAGATACGGTTCCGGACCAATAAATCCCTCACTCGTGTACTCCGTTTGTTAGAGTGACTGGGGGACCACTTATTTCTATCTGAAAGATCCCTATCTCTAGCTAACACATGCCAATGCTTCCTTATCAAGGCCCTAATCTCCTGATCCATTGGGCCATAGCGAAAACAAAAAGTGAAACGTTGTCCTGAGGACGTCCTAGTATCCCTGACAGTGCCATCCGATGTCCCTGTGTTCACCCGCTCCATCGCCTCCCGCAATGCGACATCAGAATAACCCCTCTCACTAAACCTCGCACATAAATCTTGAGACTGGCGCTCAAAACCCGATCGTGTATTGTTAACCCTTCTCACACGGAGCAGTTGACTATAGGGTAATGAGCGCTTAATGTGCGTGGGATGGAAACTCCTAGAGTGTTGCAATGAGTTTGTTGCGGTGGATTTACGGTGAACCGACGTACATATCTCCTCATCGAGGACCTCAACCGCCACATCTAGAAATTCCAGACGGGGGCCCCCAAACACTGAAGTGAATGACATCCCCATGGTATTGGAGGTGTTTAGATATTGAACGAATGAATCAAATTCTCCCTCCGTCCCATCCCACACCAGGAACACGTCATCGACATATCTCAGAAACAATTTGATGTGTTTAAGGAAATGGTTATCAGAGGAATATACATAAACCTCTTCAAATACCGCCAAGTATAAATTGACGAAAGTACATGCAGCCGGGGTCCCCATGGCAGTCCCGGTGGTCTGAAGAAACCAGGTATCCAAAAAAGTGAACGCGTTATGGGTCAGAATGAACTTTAACCCATCGCAAACAAAATCCACGAAGGTCTTGCTTTTATCAGTAGTGTTAAGGGCACGCCTGATCGCATCCACCCCCGTTGATTGAGGGATCCTGGTGTAAAGATTGACCACATCAATGGATACCATGGATAAACCCGGCTGCCATGTAAACCGTTGTATATGTTCCAAGAAGGACTTCGTGTCCCAGGTGTAGGAAGGGACAGAACGGAGTAAGGGTAGCAATAACCAGTCTATATACTGGGAGAGGGGTTCAGTTAATGAACCCACCCCAGAAACGATAGGTCTCCCGGGGGGGGTGAGTGATAGATTTATGCACCTTTGGGAGGTAATACCAGTGAGGTCTGGTGGGGAATTCTGGGAGGAGTCTCTCAGCTTTTTTCTGTGTAATAACCCCAAGTACAACTGAGGTCCGTAAAAACGAACGTAACTCAGCCTTGAACTTATTAGTTGGATCCCCAATCAACTTTTTATAAGTATCTCCATCCGACAATTGTCGTGTTGTTTCAGAGATATAGACCTCTCTGGGTATTAAAACCACCTTACCACCCTTGTCTGCTGGGCGCACAATCACATCTGTCCACCCAGCCATCTCTTTCAATGCCACCCTCTCTGAACTATTCAAGTTCCATGGAGCCCGCTTATATACCAAGGCCTCCATATCCATCAAAACCAAAGTCTCGAATAAGTCAATCATGTTACCTGGGGAGGTAACCGGCATAAAGGACGAGGGAACACCACCCATAAAAGGAGTCATCCGACCAGGTAGATCTCTACCAGGATCGGCACCATCATCATTAAGACTTAACAACAGGGTAGCATCCTCACGGACATCTGCCAATACCTGCTCATCCGAGCCCGCCAAAAACCCCAGTGGACCTATGCTACAAGGTTGCTCCCCTTCCAAAATGATGGGGCTGACAGTATTATTAGAAAAAGCTTTATAGAGGTGAATCTTTCTGATGGCTTTGAATAGATCCACTTGAAATTCAGAAAAGTCAAACGCATCAGGAATGCAATAATTTAAGCCCTTAGAAAGCAATGTCAATTGAGCGGGTTCTAAGACCCGATCCGTCAAGTTGATCACATTGTTCTCAGGTAGCGAACTGGCCCCTACTCCTATCTCCATGACACGTTCTTCCTCTTGTGCCTCCAAGCGGGGACATAACCGCCGCTGCCGCCCTCTTCGGGTTCTTTTCCTAAAGGGAGAGAAGGAGTAATAATGGTGGTTGCCGAAGCCTCCTGTTTCAACTAGAGCAGTTTGTAGGATTCTGTCTCGAAATGGCCTCCATGGTCGAATCAGTGCCCAGAAGCCAGCACTAAACAAAAGGCAAATAAAAAAAAAACATGTGGCATTTACAAAGTCCCACAGCCTGCTAAACAGATGGACGCTGGAAAAGTGGCAGAAGGTGGATTTCTCTGTTGAATCTTCAGTAGAATTACACCACAGCCACCGCAAATACTGTAGGACACCTATAGGAGCCCGTATGGATCCAAAATACACCCAGAAAACAGTTGCATTTGGTGGTGGAAAGATCATGGTCTGGGGTTACATTCAGTATGGGGGTGTGCGAAACATTTGCAAGGAGGAAGGCAATATCCTAAAATATCAAGAAGTACTACCTCTTATATTCCAAATCATAAAAGGGGTCAAATTCTGAAGCAGGATGGTGCTCCATCTCATACATCCATCTCTACAGCAAAGTTCCTCCAGGCAAAAAAGATCAAGGTGCTCAAGGATTGGCCAGCCCAGTCACCAGACATGAACATCATTGAGCATGTTTGGGGTAGGATGAAGAGGAAGCTTGGAAGACAAAACCAAAGAATCTAGATGAACTCTGGGAGGCATGTCAGACTGCATTCTTTGCTATTCCTGATGACTTCATTAATAAATTGTATGAATCATTGTTAAACTGCATGGATGCAGTCCTTCAAGCTCATGGAAGTCACACAAAATATTAAATATGACTCTAATAGCACCACAACTTCATTCACCAATGTTATGCAACATACATTTGTATTTTAAGTTAATTATTTGTTTGAATATCACATTACTTTCTGTGGGTGACAAAACTTTTGCCTTGACAAAATCTGACCATTCTGTGTCCATTAACTGATCAATATTTCTGCATTGATGCCAATCTATTTTCTTAACCTAAACCAAATTTCAGAGGGTTTCAGCTTTCAAAAGAATAATTTATACAATCAATGGATGAATTTAACGTCAGGTTATAAGCTTTTATTTACATAACATGGATATGTGACATAACTTCTGTCAGGGAGTTTACATGTATGGCCATTGGTGGACACAGGCAAAAAAAGGCCCCCTGTGTAAGAATAATATATAGGCTCTTTACAGCCCAAGAACTCCTGAAAATGAAACCAATGCACCAATGATATGTCCGTCCCTATAACAAAATAAAGATTACCCAGGCTCTCGCCAATCGCCAGCATGGTTGTCAGCGCTGTGAGCTGACACTCTGCGGCAATGCGTTTAACTCGGTGCTAGTGCCGATTGCGAGCATTTAACTCCTCTGATGCCACTTTCAGTAGTGAAAGCAATAGGGTTGCAGAGGGAGCATGCTCCCCTTCTGCTCCGATCAGCACATTGCCATTGCATTGTGTCAATGGTCTCCATGGTGACCACAGGTTGAAAGATGGCAGCGGTGTCACCCAGGTATGGAGGCCTGTTAGTTCCTGCTCAGAGCAAGGGCAGAGACGCCTCCTCCCCATGTGTGATTCACTGATCTAATGCCCTGCAATGCAAAAGCATTGCAGAGTATTAGGCCAAGTTCACATTAGCATTCAGGGGCTTTGTGGAGGACTGCGTACTTTATCCGTTAAGCTCCGCCTACTTTTGCATACTTCTGCATGCGTCCTGTGTGCCCATCTTTAACAGTGGGTACGCAGGACATGTGAATGTACGTGGATGCGTTTTGACGTGCCTGCTGACCGTTGTGTTTTGTGCGAATGGCGGACAGCCTTAGATCAGGAATCAGAGCAGGGAAAGTTGGTATACTTATATGAAAACAAAGTACACATTTTAGAATTGCTGCATATGAAACGACCCGACCTATAAAACAATCACACTAGTTAACCTCTAACCTCTAGTCTTCAGTGAACATCATAAAAAAAGAAGAAGAAAGAAATACAGTAGTCAACTGCATTTTCATGGTACTGCCACACAAAAAGTGGAATAAAATATGATTAAAGAGATGAATGTAAGAAAAAAAAAAAATATGGGATGACTGAAAATGTCATCTTGTCCCACAAAAAGCAAGCTGTCATATAGCACTGTTTGTGGAGAAATAAAATCTATGGCTCTCAGAATAAAGCAATGCAAAAAATTGGTTTCTGTATGAAATAATTTTTATTGTGTAAAAGCGTGATAACAAAAAGATTGTATAAATGTGGTATCGTGCTAACCCAAAGAGTAGGAGTTATCTTTTACAGTGAACAGCATTAAAAAAAAATCCTGAATTTCAGTTTTTTTTCATTCTGCCTCCCAAAAATCAGAATAGAAAGCAATATAAAAACGTTGTACCCGAAAGTGATACCAATAAAAGTTAACTTGTCCTACAAAAAACAAGCCCTCACTTGACTCAGCAACATGGGAAAATTAAAGTTGTGAAAAACGGGTGATGCAAAACATATTACAAAAAAATAAAAACATAAAAAATAAAGTATTTTTATAGTGATTGACAGCAGCCAAAAGAACAATATAAATCTGGCATAGCTGTAATCGCAAACACCCAAAGTATAAAAGTAGTTAATAACTTATACCGCAAGAGGAACAGCATAAAAAATGAACACCAGTTCGTCACCTGCTGTTGATTTGTTCATTCTGCCTCCCAAAGATCATAGTAAGGCTCGGCTCACATTTATCCCATGCTCTACCCAATCTCAGAAATACATGATTTAGACAATACTCCCGGCGGTACATTTCTTAAAATGAGGCAGACGGAGCCACTGTGGATGTCGTCTGGCCTATGATCCAGTGGTGTCCATCTTTTTAAGTGTGCGTCTCTGACAGACAGTAGAGAGAAACTCTGCTGCTTCGTTATACTGAGAGGATTCTCTGAAGGATGACAGAGATCACGCAGAATCCCACGACTGATACTTATTAGATACCAGCACCTCGCCTGATGTCACTATTAAATGCAAGGTCAGATTGGTACAGGTTTTCAGACACCCCCTGTCCATACAGGCCCAGAGAAGCACGTGGAGAGACAGGACATGGCCCACGCAGGGACTGATGTGGCACCACACTCGCTCACAACCTTTACAGGTGGAGAGGCTCCTTTCACTAGCACCAGTGAAACAGTGCCTGGTCAGCCCAGTAGGACTGCCAACAGTTCCTCTTTAGACATAAGCCTGATCCGTTAACCCCTTCGCGCCATGAGCCGTACTAGTACGGCGCTGCCGGCACTGCATTTGTGCCAGCCGCAGTACTAGTACGGCTCATCGATCACCGCGGTCTCGCGCTGAGCGCTGCGGTGATCAGGTGCAGGTGTCAGCCGTATATGACAGCTGACACCCCGCAGCAATGCCCACGATCGGCGCTATCGCCGATCGCGGGCATTTAACCCTTCTGATGCCGCTGTCAATAGAGGGGGATAGCGCAGGGACGGGGGCTCCCTGCGCTCTCCCACCGGAGCAACGCGATTCTCATTTTAGTGAGAATGAAAAGGAAATTTTTGACTTAGCCTATTGTTATACAATTCTGTGAATCGAATGATGGTTAAAAATACTCACAAAACCCCTAGATTAATTCCTCAAGAAGTTTAGTTTCCAAAATGGGGTCACTTGTGGGGATTTTGGCATGTCAGGGGCTATTGAAATGTGAGATGGCATCCGCAATCTAATCCTGCCAAAATTGCGCTCCTGAAATCAAATGGAGCCCTTTCCCTTCTGAGCACTGCTGTTGTGAACTCTATTTTTAGGCTCCCTCTAGTGGTCACAAGCGGTACTGTGTAGTGTTGTCTTTCTGCAGGTTGGCTTCATCAGCTGGTTCGTTATCCTTGGTTGGTTTCCTATTTAGCTCACCTGGATACTCAGTTCCTTGCCTACTATCAATGTATTCAGTGCTCTTCAGATTCCTTGTGACTACCTTGCTCCCAGTCTCTCCAAGACAAGCTAAGTTCTTGTTTGTTCATTTTCTGAATATCAGTGTTCATCATGTTTTTTTGTCCAGCTTGCTAAAATGTGATTTCTTGCTTGCTGGTTGCTCTAGGGGACTGAGTTTCTCCCCCCACACCGTTAGTTGGTGCGGGGGTTCTTGAAATCTCAGTGTGGATATTTTGTAAGGGTTTTTTACTGACCGCATAGACCCCTTTTGTATTTTCTGCTATCTAGAATTAGTGGGCCTCGTTTGCTGAATCTGCTTTCACCCCTATGAATGTGCCTTCCTCTTACCTCACCGTTATTATCTGTTGGGGGCTTCTATATCTTTGGGGATTATTTCTCTGGAGGCAAGAGAGGTCTTTCTTTCTCTCTAGGGGTAGTTAGTTCCTCAGGCTGGCTCGAGACGTCTAGGATTTTAGGCACGTTTACCGGCTACCTCTAGTGTTGTTGGATAGGTTCAGTTTTGAGGTCAGTCCAGTTTTCCACCTCCCTAGAGCTTGTCCTATGTTTAGTCACCTTGCTGGAGTAATTTGTGATCCTCAACCACTAAGGATCATAACAGTATAGCAGGCCAAAAAGTGTTTAATGCATCACAGAAGTGGGATTAAAAGAAGACCTGAGTACATTTTTTTTTTTTCCTCCTCCTGCTTTTCCTTGCTGCAGTCTGTCTAGCTTCTTTCATCCCCTTGAACTCTGAGTGGTTTTGAGCTCAGCTGCAGACATGAATATTCAGACTCTGACTTCTAGTGTGGATCATCTTGCTGCACGGGTGCAAAGTATTCAGGATTTTGTTATTCACAGCCCTATGTCAGAACCAAAGATACCCATTCCTGAGTTGTTTTCTGGAGATAGATCTAGGTTTCAGAATTTTAAGAATAATTGTAAGTTATTTCTATCTCTGAGACCTCGTTCCTCTGGTGATTCCGCTGAGCAAGTTAAAATTGTTATCTCCTTGTTGCGTGGCGACCCTCAGGATTGGGCTTTCTCTCTGGCGCCAGGAGATCCTGCATTGCTTAATGTGGATGCGTTTTTTCTGGCTCTTGGACTGCTTTATGAGGAGCCTAATCTTGAGAATCAGGCAGAAAAAGCGTTGCTGGCCCTCTCTCAAGGGCAGGATGAAGCAGAGGTGTATTGTCAAAAATTTCGGAAATGGTCAGTGCTTACTCAATGGAATGAGTCTGCCCTGGCTGCAAATTTCAGAGAAGGTCTTTCTGAAGCCATTAAGAATGTTATGGTGGGGTTTCCCACCCCTACAAGTCTGAGTGATTCTATGGCTTTGGCCATTCAGGTTGATCGGCGTTTGCGGGAGCGCAAATCTGCTCATCTTTTGGCGGTATTTTCTGAACAGAGACCTGAGTCTATGCAATGTGATCGAACTCTGACCAGAATTGAGCGACAAAGTCATAGACGTCAAAATGGGTTGTGCTTTTACTGTGGTGATTCTGCTCATGTTATCTCAGCATGCTCTAAACGCTTAAAAAAGGTCGCTAAACCTGTCACCATTGGTACTATACAGCCTAAATTTATTTTGTCTGTTACTTTGATTTGTTCTTTGTCGTCCTACTCGGTTATGGCCTTTGTGGATTCGGGTGCTGCCCTGAATCTGATGGATTTGTCATTTGCCAGGCGCTGTGGTTTTGTCCTGGAGCCTTTGGAATTTCCTATTCCTCTGAGGGGAATTGATGCTACGCCATTGGCTGAGAATAAACCTCAGTATTGGACGCAAATGACCATGTGCATGACTCCCGTTCATCAGGAGGTGATTCGCTTTCTTGTTCTGCATAATTTGCATGATGTTGTCGTTTTGGGTCTGCCATGGCTGCAGGCTCATAATCCAGTTTTGGATTGGAAAGCTATGTCTGTGTCTAGTTGGGGTTGTCAGGGAATTCATGGCGGTGCTCCGTTGGTGTCTATTGCTTCTTCCACTCCTTCTGAGGTCCCTGAGTTTTTGTCTGACTACCAGGATGTATTTGATGAGCCCAGGTCCAGTGCCCTGCCCCCTCATAGGGATTGTGACTGTGCTATAAATTTAATTCCTGCATATACCAAAAACACACCCAAATGGTAACAGGTGAAGAAAAAGAGGCATAAGCAATTTATATTTTTAAGACATGATGATACTTTTATTAGACAAAAAACAAAAATAAAAACACAAGACAAGGAAATTCAAGAAAATACCAATGGAACATATATCAAAAGAAAATAACTGCTCGGCACTAAATAACCTTGGAAAATTGAAATATATTTATGGGAGCCAGCCCTAAAAATATATATAAATGTATATGTAGAGTGGCACATGCACATTAGAAAGTTATTAACTACAAAACCGCATCACTAAGATGTAAATAACATACTGCAACTCATTTTATATCAGACTACATAGTTTCTGGTGCTGCAATAATACTATATTTAAAGGATAAGTTTATAGTTGAGACAGTGATCCAAACTATCCAGACCTAAATTACTAATATACCTGCACCACGTAGCCTAGACTAAAAGTGTCTAGTGCAGATGTAATATACAAATATATAGCAATAAAAGATAACAATGCTATAGAAAGTGCTTAGTGCAGCGCTAACGTAATGGTATAAACTGCTTAGTGTAGCGTTAGTGCAATGTAAACTGCTTAATGCAGTATAAGTGCGGTAATATAGACAAGGTCAAAAATCATCATAGTCTTAAGCCTTTCAAAGACACATTGTCCATGTGTCTATACCACATAAATTCATTCAAAGGTGTCCAGTGCATGAGGTAGTTAACAGATAAAATACATTATAGCAGCAAAAAATCCAAGTACTCACATCTATATGTGCCTCTGCTCTATATGACCATCGGTAACCCCGACAGCGCCGTTTCGCTATAATAGCTTCTTCAAATAGGGGCATGTGTGCACAATGTGTCTACCCGTATATTTATACCCCTGCTCACAGCTGCAAATGATATCGGCGTCTCCGGCTTTCTCCGGCTTGTTAATGCGCATGCGTCGACCATCAGAACTCCCTTGTAAAAAGTAAGTCTTTCTGAATACCGCGCTAGGGACGCAAGCGTACCACGCTCTACGTCACCATTGTGAGCGGAACAGAAAGGCTTTTGGGAGCTCTTGTCAGCGCATGCGCTCTCCGGGAGCCGAAAAAAAGCAGCGATTTTACTAACACATAGAAGATCAGCGGTATGGCTTAAAATAATTATAAGATAACACAGCATTCAATATCAGATCATATCTTTAAATAGACCAATTCTTATATACACAATAGGCTATACATCTATTATTTAAAGAAATATAAATAGGTGAGCAAACAGCTATAATTAAAATCAATAGCGTGCTATACCAACAAAATCAATGACAAGAATTAATACCAAATAAGCATAAATAGTGATTCTATGATAATAATTATATAAATATATGAATAAACATAAACATTAACTGTGTCATAAACAGTGAATTCAAACAGCATATGATAAAATTAATTAATATACATATAAATACATTAATATCATGTGAAAATGGTGTTAACAATTACAATATTTACTAAAAATAATTAACATGTTAATCTAAATTATTATGATCAAAAATTCTACAGAATGCTGGAGCCAAGCAGCCGCTGAACTACTAATACTAAAATCTAAAATAAAACGGATGTATTTAGAAAACCCACAGCCACAAATAGCCTCTTATGCGCTGCTTCTGCCCACCACAGATCTACTCTGAATGGTATCCCTACAGGACAGTTTATGAGGATCAAACGGATTTGCACTACAGAAGAAGATTTTAAATATCAAGCAGAGGATCTCACCCAAAGACTTAAAGATCGGGGATATAGCAATAGGCAAATAAAGAGAGGGCTTAAAAAGGCATTGAGATGTTCCAGAGAAGATCTTCTATATACCAAAAAGAAAAAAGAGACCAATAATCAGGTAAGGTTTATTACTAAACATAATAAACAATGGCCTGATTTGGTGTCAATTATGCGAAAACATTGGAGGGTCTTATTATCGGACCCCATTTTGAAAACAACCCTGCCTAGTCACCCTCTAATGACACCAAAACGATCTAAAAATTTGGGTGATCTCTTAGTACACAGTCACTACTCAGAAATTCCTGTAAAAAAGTTAGGGGCTGAATTAAATGGTTTTTTCCCTTGCAACTCTTGCAAGGCGTGTAATAACCACATTAAAAGTACTTCTTTTGACAACTTTGATGGAACTAAAGTCTTTAAAATTTGGAAAACTTTGACCTGTACATCAAAAGCAGTAGTATATCATGCCCGCTGCCCATGCAATAAAATCTACATAGGGTTAACAACACGAGAATTAAGGGTGAGGACAAGGGAACACATAAGGGACATTGAAAAATCAATTACATGTGAAGACATCAGTACCTTCAAAACGCTGCCAAGGCATTTTAAATTATACCACAAATGTGATCCCTCTGGCCTTAAAATACAGGCTATAGATCAAGTATATCTGGGGTCTAGGGGCGGCAATATTGGTAAAATCCTAGCGCAGAGAGAAAGTAGGTGGATTTTCCTATTGGGAACTATGGCACCCCAGGGCCTAAATGAAAGTTTGGGTTTTAATGCCTTTCTGTGATGAGCATTTCTATAATTTGAGGTCTCTGTACATATAGTATTATAATACTTCCTAAGAATCCTGTTTTTAATGTGTGCTGTTGGTTTTAATCATGATATTTTTATCATTTATTTTAGTTTATTATGGATCGTTAATGGGATGTGTCCTCTCCTTTCTTGTCTGTATATGAAGAAAATGATAAATATAAATCTTGAAGACTTCAAATATCAACTATGGATGCATTGTCTTATGCAGTACATTGAGTCCACTCCCGTCAAAAACTGTTATTTTCGTTGTGTTTCCCCCTTTTTTCTTTCCCCATTCTTATTTGATTATTTATTATTGATGTATTCTCCTTTTTTATTTTATTTTAGATTTTAGTATTAGTAGTTCAGCGGCTGCTTGGCTCCAGCATTCTGTAGAATTTTTGATCATAATAATTTAGATTAACATGTTAATTATTTTTAGTAAATATTGTAATTGTTAACACCATTTTCACATGATATTAATGTATTTATATGTATATTAATTAATTTTATCATATGCTGTTTGAATTCACTGTTTATGACACAGTTAATGTTTATGTTTATTCATATATTTATATAATTATTATCATAGAATCACTATTTATGCTTATTTGGTATTAATTCTTGTCATTGATTTTGTTGGTATAGCACGCTATTGATTTTAATTATAGCTGTTTGCTCACCTATTTATATTTCTTTAAATAATAGATGTATAGCCTATTGTGTATATAAGAATTGGTCTATTTAAAGATATGATCTGATATTGAATGCTGTGTTATCTTATAATTATTTTAAGCCATACCGCTGATCTTCTATGTGTTAGTAAAATCGCTGCTTTTTTTCGGCTCCCGGAGAGCGCATGCGCTGACAAGAGCTCCCTAAAGCCTTTCTGTTCCGCTCACAATGGTGACGTAGAGCGTGGTACGCTTGCGTCCCTAGCGCGGTATTCAGAAAGACTTACTTTTTACAAGGGAGTTCTGATGGTCGACGCATGCGCATTAACAAGCCGGAGACGCCGATATCATTTGCAGCTGTGAGCAGGGGTATAAATATACGGGTAGACACATTGTGCACACATGCCCCTATTTGAAGAAGCTATTATAGCGAAACGGCGCTGTCGGGGTTACCGATGGTCATATAGAGCAGAGGCACATATAGATGTGAGTACTTGGATTTTTTGCTGCTATAATGTATTTTATCTGTTAACTACCTCATGCACTGGACACCTTTGAATGAATTTATGTGGTATAGACACATGGACAATGTGTCTTTGAAAGGCTTAAGACTATGATGATTTTTGACCTTGTCTATATTACCGCACTTATACTGCATTAAGCAGTTTACATTGCACTAACGCTACACTAAGCAGTTTATACCATTACGTTAGCGCTGCACTAAGCACTTTCTATAGCATTGTTATCTTTTATTGCTATATATTTGTATATTACATCTGCACTAGACACTTTTAGTCTAGGCTACGTGGTGCAGGTATATTAGTAATTTAGGTCTGGATAGTTTGGATCACTGTCTCAACTATAAACTTATCCTTTAAATATAGTATTATTGCAGCACCAGAAACTATGTAGTCTGATATAAAATGAGTTGCAGTATGTTATTTACATCTTAGTGATGCGGTTTTGTAGTTAATAACTTTCTAATGTGCATGTGCCACTCTACATATACATTTATATATATTTTTAGGGCTGGCTCCCATAAATATATTTCAATTTTCCAAGGTTATTTAGTGCCGAGCAGTTATTTTCTTTTGATATATGTTCCATTGGTATTTTCTTGAATTTCCTTGTCTTGTGTTTTTATTTTTGTTTTTTGTCTAATAAAAGTATCATGTCTTAAAAATATAAATTGCTTATGCCTCTTTTTCTTCACCTGTTACCATTTGGGTGTGTTTTTGGTATATGTAGTAATTTTGGAGGTGGCAAGCCCACTATTGGATATTGTTCATGTATAAAAATTTAATTCCTGGTAGTAAATTCCCTAAGGGACGACTTTTTAATTTGTCTATACCAGAGCATGCCGCGATGCGGAGTTATATAAAGGAGTCTTTGGATAAGGGAGATATTCGCCCATCCTCTTCCCCTCTTGGTGCAGGATTCTTTTTTGTGGCCAAGAAGGACGGTTCTTTGAGACCTTGTATAGATTATCGTCTTCTTAATAAAATCACAGTCAAATTTCAGTATCCTTTGCCACTATTATCTGATTTGTTTGCTCGGATTAAGGGTGCCAGTTGGTTCACCAAGATAGATCTCCGTGGTGCGTATAATCTTGTGCGCATTAAGCAGGGAGATGAATGGAAAACAGCATTTAATACGCCCGAAGGCCATTTTGAGTACTTGGCGATGCCTTTTGGACTCTCTAATGCGCCTTCTGTGTTTCAGTCCTTCATGCATGACATTTTCCGAGAATATCTGGATAAATTTATGATTGTTTATCTGGATGACATTTTGGTCTTTTCTGATGATTGGGAGTCCCATGTGAAGCAGGTCAGGATGGTGTTTCAGGTCCTGCGTGCTAATGCTTTATTTGTGAAGGGCTCAAAATGCCTCTTCGGAGTACAGAAGGTCTCCTTTTTGGGTTTTATTTTTTCTCCTTCTACTGTGGAGATGGACCCAGTCAAGGTCCAGGCTATTCATGACTGGACTCAGCCCACGTCTGTTAAGAGTCTTCAGAAGTTCTTGGGTTTTGCTAATTTTTACCGTCGTTTTATCGCTAATTTTTCTAGCGTGGTTAAACCTTTGACGGATTTGACCAAGAAGCGCTTTGATGTGACTAATGGGTCTCCTGCGGCCGTGGAGGCCTTTCGGGAGCTTAAGCACCGGTTTTCTTCAGCTCCAGTCTTATGTCAGCCAGATGTCTCTCTCCCCTTCCAGGTCGAGGTTGATGCTTCTGAGATTGGAGCAGGGGCTGTTTTGTCGCAGAGAAGCTCTGAGGGCTCTGTGATGAAGCCATGTGCTTTCTTTTCAAGAAAGTTTTCGCCTGCCAAGCGAAATTATGATGTTGGTAATCGGGAGTTGTTGGCTATGAAGTGGGCATTTGAGGAGTGGCGACATTGGCTCGAAGGAGCTAAACATCGTGTGGTGGTCCTGACTGATCACAAAAATCTGATTTACCTCGAGTCTGCCAAGCGCCTGAATCCTAGACAGGCTCGTTGGTCGTTGTTTTTCTCCCGTTTCAACTTCGTGGTCTCATACCTGCCTGGTTCGAAGAACGTGAAAGCTGATGCACTTTCTAGGAGTTTTGTGCCTGACTCTCCGGGAGTTTCTGAGCCGGCTGGTATTCTCAGAGAGGGAGTGATTTTGTCTGCCATTTCCCCAGATTTGCGACGAGTGCTGCAGAAATTTCAGGCGGATAGACCTGGCCGTTGTCCACCAGAGAGACTGTTTGTCCCGGACAGATGGACCAGCAGAGTTATTTCCGAGGTTCATTCTTCGGTGTTGGCAGGTCATCCTGGGATTTTTGGTACCAGAGATTTGGTGGCTAGGTCCTTCTGGTGGCCTTCCTTGTCGCGGGATGTGCGTTCCTTTGTGCAGTCTTGTGGGATTTGTGCTCGGGCTAAGCCTTGCTGTTCTCATGCCAGCGGTTTGCTTTTGCCTTTGCCTGTCCCGAAAAGGCCTTGGACGCACATTTCCATGGATTTTATTTCGGATCTTCCAGTATCTCAGAAAATGTCTGTCATCTGGGTGGTGTGTGATCGTTTTTCCAAGATGGTCCATTTGGTGCCCTTGCCTAAGCTGCCTTCCTCCTCCGATTTGGTTCCTCTATTTTTTCAGAATGTGGTTCGCTTGCACGGCATTCCTGAAAATATTGTGTCTGATAGAGGATCTCAGTTTGTCTCCAGGTTTTGGCGAACTTTTTGTGCTAAGATGGGCATTGATTTGTCTTTTTCGTCGGCCTTCCATCCTCAGACTAATGGCCAAACCGAGCGAACTAATCAGACGTTGGAAACTTATTTGAGATGTTTTGTTTCTGCTGATCAGGATGATTGGGTGACTTTTTTGCCATTGGCCGAGTTTGCCCTTAATAATCGGGCTAGTTCCGCTACCTTGTTTTCGCCTTTTTTCTGCAATTCTGGTTTCCATCCTCGTTTTTCCTCAGGTCAGGTTGAGTCTTCTGACTGTCCTGGGGTGGATTCTGTGGTGGATAGGTTGCAGCAGATTTGGAGCCATGTGGTGGACAATCTGAAATTGTCACAGGAGAAGGCTCAGCGCTTTGCCAACCGCCGCCGCGGTGTGGGTCCCCGACTTCGTGTTGGGGATCTGGTGTGGCTGTCTTCTCGGTATGTTCCTATGAAGGTCTCATCTCCTAAATTTAAGCCTCGCTTCATCGGTCCTTATAAGATCTTGGAAATCCTTAGGCTAGGTTCACATTGCGTTAGGGCAATCCGTTTAGCGCTAGCGCTAGCGGATTGCGCTAACGCAATGTTTATTTAGGGGCCGCGTTCAGGGGTCGCGTTAACGTCCCCGCTCTCGCAGATCCCCGATCTGCGAGAGCGGGGAACGGACCTCGGGCGCGCCGCGGACGCTGCAAGCAGCGTCCGAAGCGCATCACAGAAGAACGGCACATGACTAGCGCGAGCCGAAAAAGGCACGGGCTAGTGATGCGCTGCAGGCAAAATTTACATTGCTGTCAATGGGTGCGCTAACGGACCCGTTGCACGGCGTTAATTGCGACATTTTTGCCGTGCAACGCTGTCCGTTAGCGATCACCCACTAACGCAATGTGAACCTAGCCTTAACCCGGTGTCTTTTCGTTTGGATCTCCCGGCATCGTTTGCCATCCATAATGTGTTCCATAGTTCTTTGTTGCGGAGGTATGTGGTACCTGTGGTTCCTTCTGTTGAGCCTCCTGCTCCGGTGTTGGTCGAGGGTGAATTGGAGTACGTGGTGGAGAAGATTTTGGATTCTCGTATCTCTAGACGGAGACTTCAGTATCTGGTTAAGTGGAAGGGCTATGGTCAGGAGGATAATTCCTGGGTTGTCGCCTCTGATGTTCATGCGGCCGATTTGGTTCGCGCCTTCCACGCGGCTCATCCTGATCGCCCCGGAGGTCTTGATGAGGGTTCGGTGACCCCTCCTCAAGGAGGGGGTACTGTTATGAACTCTATTTTTGGGCTCCCTCTAGTGGTCACAAGCGGTACTGTGTAGTGTTGTCTTTCTGCAGGTTGGCTTCATCAGCTGGTTCGTTATCCTTGGTTGGTTTCCTATTTAGCTCACCTGGATACTCAGTTCCTTGCCTGCTATCAATGTATTCAGTGCTCTTCCGATTCCTTGTGACTACCTTGCTCCCAGTCTCTCCAAGACAAGCTAAGTTCTTGTTTGTTCATTTTCTGAATATCAGCGTTCATCATGTTTTTTGTCCAGCTTGCTAAAATGTGATTTCTTGCTTGCTGGTTGCTCTAGGGGACTGAGTTTCTCCCCCCACACCGTTAGTTGGTGCGGGGGTTCTTGAAATCTCAGTGTGGATATTTTGTAAGGGTTTTTTACTGACCGCATAGACCCCTTTTGTATTTTCTGCTATCTAGAATTAGTGGGCCTCTTTTGCTGAATCTGCTTTCACCCCTGTGTATGTGCCTTCCTCTTACCTCACCGTTATTATCTGTTGGGGGCTTCTATATCTTTGGGGATTATTTCTCTGGAGGCAAGAGAGGTCTTTCTTTCTCTCTAGGGGTAGTTAGTTCCTCAGGCTAGCTCGAGACGTCTAGGATTTTAGGCACATTCACCGGCTACCTCTAGTGTTGTTGGATAGGTTCAGTTTTGCGGTCAGTCCAGTTTTCCACCTCCCTAGAGCTTGTCCTATGTTTAGTCACCTTGCTGGAGTAATTTGTGATCCTCAACCACTAAGGATCATAACACACTGCCAAACTAAGGTTTGGGTATGTCAGTTTGTGTTTGGATTTCACACGTAGCAGTGATTAAGGTGCTATGGACGTATGCCTGGCTGTGCGAAGCTAGCAGACCAGAGCCAGCGAAGTGGGCAAGCTCGACAGCACCCAAGAACCTTACGGGGTGCAAGTGCCAGCAGCACTGGACTTTATTTATGTATTCCCATATGCGATCCGGAGGTGAGCAATTTCATGTGTGCAGTATTTGGACAGTAAAGGATGTTTCTTAGCTTGCATGGGGTCACTGTCTCACTAAATTCACTGGCGGAAACACCGCTGCCTTACACCCCCTAGAGTCACTTCAAACATGAAATTATCCCTTTAAAAAAAAAACAAAAAAAAAAAAAACACACCTTTTGTAAATTTTTTTGGGAAAAATGAGAACTTGCTGATCAACTTTTAGCCCGACTAACTTCCAAACAACAAAAATATTTAAAAAATGATGCTGGTGTAAAGTAGACATATGGGAAATGTTATTTATAAATTTTATACAGCATGAGTAACTGGTTTAAAATATACAAAAATTGAAAGTTAAAATTGAAAAATTTTCAACATTATCACCAAAATTCTGATATTTTCATAAACGCAAAAAATTCCTCAACCTAAACTTACCATTAACATGAAGTACAATGTGTTGTAGATAAAACAAAAACTCAGAATCATTGGGACACATTGAAGAGATTCAGGTGATATTCCAGTAATAATCATTTGTAGCTTATCCATTGTGCAGGCCAGAGATTGCTCATTTGAGGTCCAGCCACTACTTTCCATAATCGCAAGTTATAATTCGTAGATAATTTATATTTGGCAGAGGGAGTATTTCTTCATATGAATGACCAGGTGGATAATAGAGGAAATGCTAGAAGACCTTTCAAGATGTCCATATTGCGAACTCCCGGCTTTGAGAGGTGGGAAGTTGACTCATTGTGAATAATTATTACCTTTACATTCAGTGCAATGATTTGTAGACTTTAATATTGATCTCACTTTATATACCTTTGCCATGTTCTTTTTCAAAACCCAAATGCAAAAAAATGTAAGTGTAGAACCTACAGTATATCGATGAACTACATATAAAGGCAGTACTAGTCTCTTGGGAGTCTAAATAGCTCATAAAATTTGTATGGAAGCTTTGGACACTGAGGCATCTGAACGGTTTTATTATGACGGGAACTTCTCTATGGTTTTAGACATTAAATAATTATAAGGTTTAAGTGCCTTTTGACAACTACAAGCCAAATACTAGGACTGAGGCAAATAGCGAGTGAAGTAGAATAGTGGGCTTATTGGTAAGAAACTCCAAAATCTGATCCAAATGGAAAATCAGTTGCTTCAATCTTGGGCACATTATTATGTCAGAGTAAGGAACCACTAAAAAGAAAAAAACAAACAAACAAAAAAAAAAAACACAAGAACATCAGGTATTATCAATGGTTTTAGGATTTTACTGTTATGTTTACGGTTATCAGTTTCATGAATCTGTCCTTGAATATCAAAACTTTTCACAGTCAGTTTTATACTTTTTGGAGTTTGGTGCATTTTATATTTAAGAAATAGAGAGTATGACTTATGGTCCTTAATAAAATATTGTAAAAGTGAACAGTTAACATTTATAGGGGTGTTTCTCTATAGGATTTCTAAAATGCCAGGAAGTCCAAGTAGAAATGTGACCAATTCATAATACTTGCCTGAACTCATCCTACATGAAATACTTGTAGAATCACTAATTGCTTATTGCCATTGCAAGGGAAATGGTATAAAAAAAATAAATAAAAATAATTTCACACTATTTCATAGTTTTCAATGGACTTAAAGACAATAGCCATGCATGCCACAGCTTTTAGCTGCCTCTCCCCCTCCCCATCACCATGAACAGGTCTTAATAGAGCTCTTAACTGGCAGACTCAGCACTTTGTATTATGGGTTGAGGTCTAAGCTTTTGTTTTCAGTGCATGTTATGTTGAGTAATTCAAAACATCAATCATGTAAGTTGGCAGTCACCCATGACCTTTATAGACTACACTAATCCATAACATCAGACAATTAAAGAATGTAATTGGTGGTTGTGGGGAACTCTACAGTTTAAGAAACATCCTCTCCATTCCCATAGAGCGATCCATAGATCCATTCCATTCCCTCTCCATTCTATTATTAACTGCTCATTGCATAGACTAGAGTATAACCACCTCTACAGTCTTGGATGTAGACCATTTCCTAGACAAGGAGCACACAATTGCAAGAGCAATGAACAAGATTGTGTGACCCATAAGAGCTGGATCCGTGATCCCCATTTGCACTTCACTACTACCTCCGATGAGTCAAAACAACACTGTCCACCTCTGACATGACAACTGCGCCAACTCATTGAGCAGCTCAAGTCAAAATCTTTAAATTAGTGGAGTTTCCACTGCATAGGATTTTGGCAATTTTACAATAAATATTTGAACATATTTAATACCAGATCCGCTCACCGAGGAGCCAGAATGCCCAACACTAAAGACAACCAGCTTCATTGCCTTTGCGTTTCTTGTATGCTGCAGAGGCAAAGCTGTTTCCTTGTAACATGGAAGAGCTCAAAATTCAGGCCTGCAGGGCCGCCATATTGCTGGTCCAAGCGGTCAAACTTCAGTAGCACATCAGGAAGCAGAGAGGCAGAGTAGCAATGTGCTCCTGAAGACAGAAGATGATATCACCTCTAAGATCCCTAGAGGAGTGTGAGATACAATGTCATTCCAGGTGACAAAATATTCTACAAATATGGTTTCCACTTTCGAGCAAGTCTAAGGAACGGTGCTTTTTGCAAATCATTATCCTCTAGGGCATTCTAGAACACTGTCATCCATCATGCAATTATCCAAATCAAGATTGTTTGTTCTCTTTGGGGTTGTTTTTGTGCAGAGGCAAGTAGCTACTCGTACGTTACACAAATACCATATGGTGGCTAAAAGCAGACATGTAGGATTTCTAAACTATGGCAAATCATTAAAGCTTCTGACAAAGCCAACAATGTATACAGTATAAGCAATGAAACGTGTGAGCATCTTGTTAAAATGAATAATTGGTCTCATTTTGGCCACATTCACATGTTTAGTATTTATTCAGTATTTTACCTCAGCATTTGTAAGCCAAAACCAGGAGAGGAACAATCAGAGGAAAAAATGATAATTACTTACTGGTAATTTGATTTTCCAGATCCATGACAGCACCTATACATGAGAGATGGTCCTAGCCTCCAGGAACAGGAAACCTGCAGAGGAGATAAAAGATGGGGGTGGCACCTCTCTCCTCAGTTTGTTTACAGAGTATGCAAGGTAACCGCTTTGTTAGTTCAAGTTTTATGCATATTACATCTATACTTATAGGCTGCCACTTGATATAGTTACATGTCCTCATCAGTTTTTTTTTTTTTTAAATAAAATACACATACACACACTTTTTTTGTGCAAAATACAACCATCACCAAGATAGGGTGGGAATTAGTGCGGTGCTGTCATGGATCTGGAAAATCAAATTACCGGTAAGTAATTATTTTTTCCCTTCCCCATGACAGCACCTATACATGAGAGGAAGAAATAGAAGAAGACTCCTAGGGTGGGACAATAGCCGATAAGACTTTCCTCCCAAAGGCAAGACTTTAAAGCCCCAGGTTCAATCTATAGTGGCAAAAGAAGGTAGAGGGTGAAGACCATACTGACGCATTACAAATTTGCTCTATCGACGCATTTGCCCTTTCCGCCCAGGATGTGGCGATAGCTCTTGTGGAGTGTGCCGTTACCCCTAGTGGAGGGCATTGCCCTGAAAAGCAGTAGGAGAGTACAATAGCCATGCGGAGCCACCGTGCAATAGTAGATTTTGTGGCATTCTTTCCCCTGTTTGCTCCCTGAAAGGAGACAAAAAGTGCCGAAGACTGTCGCCATTGTTTTGTCACTTCTAGGTATTGAATTAGGCAACGTCTGACATCAAGGCAATGAAAAGTTTGTTCTCCCTGGGATTTTGGGTTGGCACAAAATGATGGTAAAACTATCTCCTGGTCCCTATGAAATTTTGAATTGACCTTTGGTAAGAAGGCCTGGTCAGTTTTAATTATTACTCTGTCCTCCAAAAAGGTAGTGTATGGAGGATCAATAGAGATAGCTTGAATCTCACTAATGCGTTGAGCCGACGTAAGGGCAACCAGGAGAACTGTTTTTAAGGTTAGAGTTTTTTTCTGAGATGGAGTTAAGAGGCTCAAAAGGAGGAGAGGTTAAGACCTTGAGCACTAAATTTAGACCCCAGGGAGCTACCTTTGGCCGAGGTTTAAATGGTCTGGCTGTGAAGGAGGCTCAGATGAACCTATACACCCAGGGGTGATCAGCCAATTTTGATCAAATAAGGTGCCAAGCGCCGAAACTTGCACCTTTAGGGTGCTGGTAAATAAACCCAGTTCTAACCCTTTTTGGAGGAACTCCAGGACTTCACTTATTGGGACTTTCTGAGTGGTACTTGACAGGCGTCGTCCTGAAAACTATAAATTTTTCCCAGATTTTCTGATATTTATCGGATGTAATTTTTTTCCTGCTGGATAGAATAGCAATTAACGGAGCTGAAAATCCCTTTGCTAGCAGAAGCCCCCTCTCAGGTTCCAGGCAGTGAGATGTAGGCTGTGTACTTGAGGATGGGATACTGGTCCCTGGTGTAGTAGATTTGGAACATCTGGAAGGATCCATGGGTCCGATATGGACATACGTCTGAGCCAGGTGAACCATGCCCTCTTCGGCCAGAAGGGTGCGATCAGTATTATTCATGTCCAGTCCGCTCGGATTTTTTTAAACACTGTCACTGTTGGTATTAGCGGAATCGGGGGAAATGTGTAGGCAAGTTGGAACTTCCATTGGTGCAACAGCGCATCCACCCCTTCTGGGTTCTCTCCTGGGTTCAGGGAATAGAATCTTTCTATCTTCCATTTTGTTTTGTGGTAAAGAGATCTACCTGTGGAATACCCCAACTGGCACAGATTTCCCCCAAATATTTCTTGTATACTTTGTAAACAAACTGAGGAGAGAGGTGCCGCCCCCATCTTTTATCTCCTCTGCAGGTTTCCGGTTCCTGGGGGCTGGGACCATCTCATGTATAGGTGCTGTCATAGGGAAGGGAAAAGTATAATAGAAACACGTCACCACTTCTGTATTTATCACCCACTCCTGGTTGTATCTTATAAATACTGATTTGTAACACTGAACATGTATGTGAATGAGGCCTTGTAGTGATAGTGCTTGGAGAGGGGGTGAAGTTACCTCCTACAGTTGACCAAAAACTTCATTTCAAGCCTTCTTTATGGCGCACTCAGACGGACGTGTAACACTAACTGATCGCATCGCAGTGCACAGACTGGCTGGCCCCTTTCCTATCAGTCATGTGTTTCTATGCAGCTGTTACTCTTGGGTCAAGAGAGCCACCGGCCGGGTCCGTGCACTGCGATGTGATAGTCATCCATCTGCGCCCTTACATGCACTTTATTTCCTACTTTTTAAAAAGGCATAAAAAAATCCCCCAAACATCTGTTTGAATGTTTTTGGTGCTATTTTTTCTATTTATTTTATTTTTGTTCAGACACTTTACATTCACACGTTGCAGAATATCTCCACCGGGTATTGGTTACAAATCTGCAGGTAACAAGCAGATTTCATTGTGGATTTGGCTGCAGATTTCTACCTGCTACATTTACTAAGCATTTAATAGAATGAAAGCTGCAATGAAAGTCACATAATGAGGCTGCCTCAGATTTGAAATCCCCACCATACCTTTATTTTCGTGCAGATGTTTTCAATAAAATTACTCAAATATATAAAAATCCATGTACATGTAATGTACTGTATATGGCTGCAGATTTGTGGTGTGGAATCTGCAACATAAAAAACTTTAAGGCAAGAAACACACACAAAAAAAACCTAGTGGAGATGGCCAAGCACTAAACCGATTTACCATCATCTACCTCAGACCGACGTCGCACATTCTGCATGTTTACTTACATAAACGTACTGGTGGCAGAATGCGGGTCCTGGTGGGGCATCGTACTCATCTAATTCTAGTCCAGTAGGAAAGCACTGAATATAAGGCAATATACTGTGTATTGTGACAAATTACATGGCTGCCTTAATAAAATGCAAGGGCCAGAGAAATGCCGATGTACAAGCTCCGGAGCCCTGAAATCTGCACACGAGTAATGTGGGCCATGTATTATACAGTCCGACATTTCCTGTCTGAGCTTTTATAAAATGGGTTAAATTAAGATCCCCTGGACCTTGGAAGAAGTTTCTGTATTGGGATTTGACACATTTGCAGGATTTCTAGTATTATAGGTCTAGTGAAATGGGACCATGTTACAAACGGGAGCCATTACCAACAGTGAGGCCCGGTGGGGGCCATTATCAACAGCTAGGCCCGGTGGGGGGCCATTACCAACAGTGAGGCCTGGTGGGGGGCCACTACCAACAGTGAGGCCCGGTGGGGGGCCATTACCAACAGTGAGGCCTGGTGGGGGGCCATTACCAACAGTGAGGCCAGGTGGGGGGCCACTACCAACAGTGAGGCCCGGTGGGGGGCCATTACCAACAGTGAGGCCCGGTGGGGGGCCATTACCAACAGTGAGGCCCGGTGGGGGGCCATTACCAACAGTGAGGCCCGGTGGGGGGCCATTACCAACAGTGAGGCCCGGTGGGGGGCCATTACCAACAGTGAGGCCCGGTGGGGGGCCATTACCAACAGTGAGGCCCGGTGGGGGGCCATTACCAACAGTGAGGCCCGGTGGGGGGCCACTACCAACAGTGAGGCCCGGTGGGGGGCCACTACCAACAGTGAGGCCCGGTGGGGGGCCATTACCAACAGTGAGGCCCGGTGGGGGGCCATTACCAACAGTGAGGCCCGGTGGGGGGCCATTACCAACAGTGAGAACCGGTGGGGGGCCATTACCAACAGTGAGGCCTGGTGGGGGGCCACTACCAACAGTGAGGCCTGGTGGGGGGCCACTACCAACAATGAGGCCTGGTGGGGGGCCATTACCAACAGCTAGGCCCGGTGGGGGGCCACTACCAACAGCGAGGCCCGGTGAGGGTCCATTACCAACAGTGAGTCCCGGGGGCTGTTACCAACAGTGAGTCCAGGGGGCTATTACCAACAGTGAGTCCAGGGGGCTGTTACCAACAGTGAGTCCAGGGGGCTGTTACCAACAGTGAGTCCAGGGGGCTGTTACCAACAGTGAGTCCAGGGGGCTATTACCAACAGTGAGTCCAGGGGGCTATCAACAGCAGTGTGGCCTGGGGACCATTACCAACAGTGAATCCCGGGGGCTTTTTACCAGCAGTGAGGCCCGGTGGGGGCCATTACCAGCAGTGAGTCCCGGGGGCCATTACCAACAGTGAGCCCCGGGGGCTATCACCAATAGTGAGGCCTGGGGACCATTACTAACAGTGAGGCCAGGGGGTTGCAGTCGCTTCCCGACCCTGGAGCCCAGAAAGGGATAGGTGGACAACAGACTGTTTTTTTTGAAGGATCTGATGGAGACTATTAAGCCTGTGATAAGGGCCCTATTGGAAATTTTGCCTTGGGGCCAACCACCTTTAAGTTACGCCATTGGTTAAGAAATAGGTAGGGTGTGCAAAGATCTATAGGCATTTCCCAACTTGTAAATAATTGTCACATTTTATGGCTGAAAAGAATATTCCCAAGGTTTTCCTTCCCCATGATCAGAATATAGGCTGCTATGCATTGGCAGCCTGCACTCCATATTCCATAAAAACACTAGTTATAATCTGCGCTGTATGGGAACGATACAAGCTGATCATGACTATGAAAAGAACATTTGACATTTCCGCACAGCCCCACGAGTCTGATTTACTGGTCATAACTAGAGATGGGCGTATATTTGGTTTGGATTACGATCGCCGAATTTGCAATATTTGCCAAACATAGCCGAACGCCATTGGAGTCAGTGGGAGTACAGATGAGTAAATATGTTCAAAAACAAACAAAATCGACACGAATATGGTACAAATATGGCACATTCGGATTCGGCGATCGTTTTCCAAACGTATTTGCTCATCTCTAAGTTGTAACTAGAACATCACTAGTTTCTAGCCCAGAGCCGCAGTAATGAACGATCACAGGACACAATTTCACATGAAAAATTAAATTAATAAATCAAAAGTAGTAACCGAAATGCCTGCAAGTCAGTCCTCAAAACATGAGCGCCACCTACTGTGGACAATTATTACTTCACGTGTCGCGTACAACGTCATGTATAATAGACTATGGTTTACAGAAGAGCAGGGAAAACGGGAACTCAGAGAAGCATGAAATAAATCATGGAGCCCCAGAAAGCACTTAATGGGGTTCTTCACACTGCACAAGGTGGGAAAGTTTTTTTTTCTTCCTTTTTTTAAGCAGAGCCATATAATTAATGCTCCTTTGGAAGCCTCAGTGCTTCCACACTAATCCTTCCACGATCCCACCACAATTTATGGCCACTGTGCATTCCCCACTTGGCAATGATGCCCCACAATAAGGCTGTACAGTATGATCTGGCTGAAATAATTTTTTATTTTTTTTCACCTTACAGACTCTAAGTTTTATTTTTGCTAAATAAATTCAGAAAAGAATAGCAAGTCACAATTTAAATAATTTCCACAAAATATGCAGATTTTGGGTAAAGCTAGCAGAAAAAGTTTATTAAAAATTCTATAAAAATATACCACACACTTTTCAGGGGCATAATATCTGTTATAGTAAAACTTTATATATACTGTATAAAGACAGTGCGGTGTCCGCAGGTGGGACGCAGCTACGATTGCTAGAAGCACCAGTAACATGGCAGAACAGCGATATTATGGCACCAGAGGGGTAGATGCCGAGAGCTCCATAGGGGAAAGTTCCTTCCCAATTGGTGACAATCTGTAGGCTGCCAACATCTTCAGAAGGCTCCTCACGGGTCACTTATTGAAGCGGGAGTAAAAAAGCTAAATTGTGAACGGCAACAGGGCTTCATATTTAATAAAGATTTTTAGTACCTTAAAAGGGGTAGTCCTCTCTGCTAGGACAACCCCTTCTCGATCTGACTGGCACCAATAAAATAACACTTACACTCACCTCCCACGCTGACCCCAGTGCCCCCTGTTGGCAAGAAACTTCACATTATTATATTCCTAAGCTTTCTGCGTCAATCTCTGCCATAGATGTTGGATGAAGCACATAGGCCATGTCTGTCTTCTCTATAAAACAGTGTAAACACCTACACACAAAGCAAGTATCCGAGCCTCAGAGCATCACTAGGAGAATCAAATCAAAAAGGTACAAGCTAAATCGAAATGATCACTTAGTTCATAAAATCTAAACCTGTTAATATTGAGACTGCACAATGCTAAAACAAAAAAAAAAAAAGAAGTACCCTACACAGTCTTCACGCAGATTTAACCCTGCACCTTTGTTCCATATGTTGCATAAGAGGGCTACCTATAATTAGACAAGTATTGCTAATGGAGCAGTCAATGTGAGAAGATACCTTTAGCCATGATGGCATCTAAGGGACCATAACCTCAAAGCCCTGCCTTGACACGCGTTTCACCACCACCTGTGGTTTCGTCAGGAGGTTTTCTTCTCCCTCATGTTACATGCATAGTATTTTATTGCATTTTTATCACATTAAAGAGGTTGTACGGTCCAAACCGATAAGTCTGCAGTCACACTGATTGTTCCTCTCCTTGTTTTGGCTTACAAATACGGAGGTAAAATACTGACCAAATACTGATAGTATGAACGTGGCCTTAATCTTGTAACTATACCTTTTCTCTGCATGCCAGAGCTAGGAGAAGAACTTACAAACACTGACCTGTGAATAAGGTTCAGCTAGTTAAAGAAAAAAAGTAAAAGTAAGAGGCAAACAAGCCTCAGCCAGCTCACCGACCACCACAGGTGTGCGGAACTCCGTCTTGACTGGACGTGCAGTAATGGGAAAAAAAATAAAGTTGTTCCAGCTCCTTAAAAATTGAAAAACTTTTTTAATCCATTAAAACTTCATAGTATCGGTGGAAATCCTTGTAGAAAATAGTTGCAAGCATGTAAAGGTACCTTCACACTAAACGATTTACCAACGATCACGACCAGCGATACGACCTGGCCGTGATCGTTGGTAAGTCGTGTGGTCGCTGGGGAGCTGTCACACAGTCAGCTCTCCAGCGACCAACGATGCCGAGGTCCCCGGGTAACCAGGGTAAACATCGGGTTACTAAGCGCAGGGCCGCGCTTAGTAACCCGATGTTTACCCTGGTTACCATTGTAAACGTAAAAAAAACAAACAGTACATACTCACCTTCTGCTGTCTGTCACACGTCTCTCGCCGGCGACTTCCCGCACTGACTGTGTGCCGGTCGTAAAGTAAAAGCACAGCACAGCGGTGACGTCACCGCTGTGCTCTGCTTTTACTTTACGGCCGGCACTCACAGTCAGTGCGGGAAGTCGCCGGCGAGAGACGTGTGACAGACAGCAGAAGGTGAGTATGTACTGTTTGTTTTTTTTACTTTTACAATGGTAACCAGGGTAAATATCGGGTTACTAAGCGCGGCCCTGCGCTTAGTAACCCGATATTTACCCTGGTTACCATTGTAAAACATCGCTGGCATCGTTGATTTTGCTGTCAAACACAACGATACACGCCGATCTGATGACCAAATAAAGTTCTGGACTTCTAGCTCTGACCAGCGATGTCACAGCAGGATCCAGATCGCTGCTGCGTGTCAAACACAACGATATCGCTATCCAGGATGCTGCAACGTCACGGATCGCTATCGTTATCGTTGCAAAGTCGTTTAGTGTGAAGGTACCTTAAGAAAGAGGAATAAGCGACGCGTTTCGATCTTTATCTTGATAAAGTTTTTCAATTTTTAAAGGAGCTGGAACAACTTACTTATTTTTTCCCTTCAGCTAGTTAAGTTTGTTGGCTAGGCAAAAAAACCCCAATAGATTCTCAATGACATCTCCCAAGATCCAAGTCTATATACATCCTCTTGTTCGCTGATGCAGATTTACAGGACCCTTTTTCTACCAATACATAGGGAATCTGCCAGTAATTTTCTGGCTCCACGCAAAAGGAGATAATACAATAAGATTGACAGATTGTTTTAACACAATTACCTTATGTTAAAGATCTCAGGGCGATTTAGTTAGGTCAAGCTTCATAAATCCCCCATGACCAATCATTGCAGGAGCTTCAGCCAGCTATACCTCTCAGTAAATTTAGTATATGGCTACCATTGTGCGTAAAAAAGGGGTTTTCCATGCAACCTTTTCTGGCCCCTTATGGCCAGCTTTGGGTTAAAGTAATGTCAGATGGAATCCACTCTCCTATTCCAGTACTACCTTTCCAATGTAGTCAAGAGTGTCATGATCTCTGCAGGCAGAGATCATAGCAAGCCTATAGAGGGACAAGCTCTCGGAAGATGGAACTATACTGACCATGAACTAAGCCTGCCGCGCAACTAGAAATAGCCAGGTAGCATTTCCTATTTATCGCTAGATGCCCAGCTCTGGCCTAAGACCTAAATAGCTAGCAGAGGGAAATATAAGACCTGGCTCACCTCTAGAGAAATATTCCAAAGAAGACAGTAGCCCCCCACATATAATGACGGTGAGTTCAGATGAAACAACAAACGCAGCAGGAAAATAGTCTTAGCAAATTTGAGGTCCGCTTACTAGATAGCAGAAGACAGATAGTATACTTTCATGGTCAGCAGAAAAACACTAACAAAACACCATCCAGAGATTACCTTAAACTCTGGCATTAACTCATAACGCCAGAGTAGCAATCCCTGATCAACGAGAGCTTTCCAGACACAGTAACAAAACTTCAGCTGTGAACTGGAACAAATAGGCAAAACAAAACATGGACAAAAGTCCAACTTATCTAGTAGTAGTCTAGAAGCAGGAACAAGCACTGAGAGGCATCAGATAACATTGTTGACCGGCAAGAAACCACCAGAGAAATGAGCTTAAATAGCGACACCCACTACTGATGGAATCAGGTGAAACAGGAAAGAGGATGACAAGTCCAATTCCACAAGCGGCCACCGGGGGAGCCCAGAATCCAAATTCACAACAGTACCCCCCCCTCAAGGAGGGGGCACCGAACCCTCACCAGATCCACCAGGGCGACCAGGATGAGCCCTATGGAAGGCACGAACAAGATCAGAAGCATGAACATCAGATGCATTGACCCAAGAATTATCCTCCTGGCCGTAACCCTTCCAGTTGACCAGATACTGGAGTTTCCGTCTGGAAACACGAGAGTCCAAAATTTTCTCCACAACGTACTCCAACTCACCCTCAACCAACACCGGAGCAGGAGGCTCAACTGAAGGTACAACAGGTACCTCATACCTGCGCAATAACGACCGATGAAAAACGTTATGAATGGAAAAGGACGCAGGGAGGTCCAAACGGAAAGAAACAGGATTAAGAATCTCCAATATTCTATAAGGGCCGATGAACCGAGGTTTAAACTTAGGAGAAGAGACCCTCATAGGGACAAAACGAGAAGACAACCACACTAAATCTCCAACACAAAGCCGAGAACCAACACGACGATGACGGTTGGCAAAACGCTGAGTCTTCTCCTGGGACAACTTCAAATTGTCCATAACCTGCCCCCAAATGTGATGCAATCTCTCTACCACCGCATCCACTCCAGGACAATCCGAGGATTCCACCTGACCGGAGGAAAATCGAGGGTGAAACCCCGAATTACAGAAAAACGGGGACACCAAGGTGGAAGAACTGGCCCGATTATTGAGGGCGAACTCTGCCAATGGCAAAAAAGCAACCCAATCATCCTGGTCAGCAGAGACAAAACACCTCAGATATGTCTCAAGGGTCTGATTAGTCCGCTCGGTCTGGCCATTAGTCTGAGGGTGAAAAGCAGACGAAAAAGACAAATCTATGCCCATCCTAGCACAGAATGCCCGCCAAAATCTAGACACAAATTGGGTACCTCTGTCAGAAACAATATTCTCAGGAATACCGTGCAATCGGACAACATTCTGAAAAAACAGAGGAACCAACTCAGAAGAAGAAGGCAACTTGGGCAGAGGAACCAAATGGACCATTTTAGAGAAACGGTCACAGACCACCCAGATGACAGACATCTTCTGGGAAACAGGCAGATCTGAAATAAAATCCATCGAGATGTGTGTCCAAGGCCTCTTAGGAATAGGCAAGGGCAACAGCAGTCCGCTAGCCCGAGAACTACAAGACTTGGCCCGAGCACAAACGTCACATGACTGCACAAAGACTCGCACATCTCGTGACAGAGAAGGCCACCAGAAGGATCTTGCCACCAAATCCCTGGTACCAAAAATTCCGGGATGACCTGCCAATGCAGAAGAATGTACCTCAGAGATGACTCTGCTGGTCCAATCATCCGGAACAAACAGTCTATCAGGCGGACAACGATCCGGTCTATCCGCCTGAAACTCTTGCAAGGACCGCCGCAGATCAGGAGAAACGGCCGACAAAATTACTCCCTCCCTAAGGATACCTGTGGGTTCAGAATTACCAGGAGAGTCCGGGTCAAAACTCCTAGAAAGGGCATCTGCCTTAACATTCTTAGAACCCGGTAGGTATGACACCACAAAATTAAAGCGAGAAAAAAATAAAGACCAGCGCGCCTGTCTAGGATTCAGGCGTCTGGCAGTCTCAAGATAAATCAAATTTTTGTGGTCAGTCAATACCACCACCTGATGTCTAGCCCCCTCGAGCCAATGGCGCCACTCCTCAAACGCCCACTTCATGGCCAAAAGCTCCCGATTCCCAACATCATAATTCCGCTCTGCGGGCGAAAATTTGCGAGAAAAGAAGGCACAAGGCCTAATGACGGAGCAGTCGGAACCTTTCTGCGACAACACTGCCCCAGCTCCGATCTCCGAAGCGTCAACCTCAACCTGAAAAGGCAGATTCACATCAGGCTGACGCAACACAGGGGCAGAGGCAAAACGGAGCTTAAGCTCCTGAAAGGCCTCTACAGCATGAGGGGACCAATTAGCAACATCAGCGCCTTGTCTGGTCAAATCAGTCAGTGGTTTAACGACATCCGAAAAACCAGCAATAAATCGGCGGTAAAAGTTGGCAAAGCCCAAAAATCTCTGAAGACCCTTAAGAGAGGAGGGCTGAGTCCAGTCACAAATAGCTTGCACCTTGACGGGATCCATCTCAATGGAAGAGGGAGAAAAAATATACCCCAAAAAGGAAATTTTCTGGACCCCAAAAACGCACTTAGACCCCTTCACACATAAAGAATTAGACCGCAGAACCTGAAAAACTCTCCTGACCTGCTGGACATGAGAGTCCCAGTCATCAGAAAAAATCAGAATATCATCCAGATATATTATCATAAATTTATCCAGAAAATCGCGGAAAATATCATGCATAAAAGACTGGAAAACTGAAGGGGCATTAGAAAGACCAAAAGGCATGACCAAATACTCAAAGTGGCCCTCGGGCGTATTAAATGCGGTCTTCCACTCATCCCCCTGCCTGATCCGCACCAAATTATACGCCCCACGAAGATCAATTTTAGAGAACCACTTAGCACCCTCTATACGAGCAAACAAATCAGTAAGCAATGGCAATGGGTATTGATACTTAACAGTGATCTTATTCAGAAGCCGATAATCAATACATGGTCTCAAAGAGCCGTCTTTTTTTGAGACAAAGAAAAACCCAGCTCCCAAGGGAGAAGAAGATGGACGAATATGTCCCTTTTCCAAAGACTCCTTTATATATTCCCGCATAGCAGCATGTTCCGGCACAGACAAATTAAACAAACGACCCTTTGGATATTTACAACCCGGTATCAAATCTATGGCACAATCGCACTCACGGTGCGGAGGTAACGACCCAAGCTTGGGTTCGTCAAAGACGTCTTGATAATCAGAGAGGAACTCAGGGACTTCAGAGGGAATGGACGACGAAATAGAAACCAAAGGTACGTCCCCATGAATACCCTTACATCCCCAGCTCAACACAGACATTGCTCTCCAGTCCAAGACTGGGTTGTGAGACTGCAACCATGGCAATCCCAGTACCAAATCGTCATGTAAATTATACAGCACCAGGAAACGAATAATCTCCTGGTGATCCGGATTGATACGCATGGTTACTTGTGTCCAGTATTGTGGTTTATTATTAGCCAATGGGGTGGAGTCAATCCCCTTCAGAGGAATAAGAGTCTCCAAAGGCTCTAAATCAAAACCACAACGATTGGCAAAGGACCAATCCATAAGACTCAGAGCGGCGCCAGAGTCAACATAGGCGTCCGTGGCAATGGATGACAAAGAGCAAATCAGGGTTACAGACAAAATAAACTTAGACTGAATGGTGCTAATGGAAACAGACTTATCAAGCTTCTTTGTACGCCTAGAGCATGCCGATATAACATGAGTAGAATCCCCACAATAGAAACACAATCCATTCTTCCGTCTAAAATTCTGTCGCTCGCTCCTGGACAGAATTCTATCACACTGCATACTTTCTGGCGTCTTTTCCATAGACACCGCCAGATGGTGCACCGGTTTGCGCTCCCGCAGACGCCTATCAATCTGAATAGCCATTGTCATGGACTCATTCAGACCTGCAGGCAAAGGGAACCCCACCATAACATCCTTAACGGCATCAGAGAGACCTTCTCTGAAAGTTGCCGCCAAGGCGCACTCATTCCACTGAGTAAGCACAGACCATTTACGGAATTTTTGGCAGAAAACTTCAGCTTCGTCTTGCCCCTGAGATAGTGCCATCAAAGTTTTTTCTGCCTGAAGTTCCAAATGAGGTTCCTCATAAAGCAAGCCCAAGGCCAGAAAAAACGCATCCACATCGCGTAACGCAGGATCCCCTGCTGGCAATGAGAAGGCCCAATCTTGAGGGTCACCCCTGAGCAAGGAAATCACAATCCTAACCTGCTGAGCAGGGTCTCCAGCTGAACGAGACTTCAGGGACAAATAAAGCTTACAATTATTTCGGAAATTCTGGAAGCTAGCTCTATTCCCTGTGAAGAACTCCGGCAAAGGAATCCTCGGCTCAGATACCGGAGCATGTACCACAAAATCTTGTAAATTTTGTACTTTCGTGATGAGATTATTCAAACCCGCAGTTACACTCTGGAGATCCATTATTGTCAGGTGCACACAGAGCATACAGAGATTAGGAGGAGAGAGAGAGAAAAGACTGCAGCAAGGCAGACTGGAGGAAAAAAAAAAAAAAAAAAAAAAAATTTCAGCAGACTTCTTATAACTCTCCTTTCTCAACCTGGGTCTTTAACACTTTACAGGCCGGTCAAACTGTCATGATCTCTGCAGGCAGAGATCATAGCAAGCCTATAGAGGGACAAGCTCTCGGAAGATGGAACTATACTGACCATGAACTAAGCCTGCCGCGCAACTAGAAATAGCCAGGTAGCATTTCCTATTTATCGCTAGATGCCCAGCTCTGGCCTAAGACCTAAATAGCTAGCAGAGGGAAATATAAGACCTGGCTCACCTCTAGAGAAATATTCCAAAGAAGACAGTAGCCCCCCACATATAATGACGGTGAGTTCAGATGAAACAACAAACGCAGCAGGAAAATAGTCTTAGCAAATTTGAGGTCCGCTTACTAGATAGCAGAAGACAGATAGTATACTTTCATGGTCAGCAGAAAAACACTAACAAAACACCATCCAGAGATTACCTTAAACTCTGGCATTAACTCATAACGCCAGAGTAGCAATCCCTGATCAACGAGAGCTTTCCAGACACAGTAACAAAACTTCAGCTGTGAACTGGAACAAATAGGCAAAACAAAACATGGACAAAAGTCCAACTTATCTAGTAGTAGTCTAGAAGCAGGAACAAGCACTGAGAGGCATCAGATAACATTGTTGACCGGCAAGAAACCACCAGAGAAATGAGCTTAAATAGCGACACCCACTACTGATGGAATCAGGTGAAACAGGAAAGAGGATGACAAGTCCAATTCCACAAGCGGCCACCGGGGGAGCCCAGAATCCAAATTCACAACACAAGAGCTACTGAGGCCAGTGATTGGTTGCAGCATGAACGTGCACTGTAGTCCGGATGTCACCGCTGCAGCCAATAACACCATCATGCTGAGAGGCAGCACTAAACTTCGGGATGGTGAGTAGAAACTGATTTTATTATTTTAACCCAGCCCTGGGCATTGGAGATCAGACAGCTAGAAGCAGAAAATGTCTCAATCATTTTCTAAGGGTACTGTCTCACAGTGGCACTTTGGTCGCTACGACGGCACGATCCGTGACGTTCAGCGATATTCATACGATATCGCTGTGTCTGACACGCTACTGCGATCAGGGACCCCGCCGAGAATCGTACGTCGTAGCAGATCGTTTGAAACTTTCTTTCGTCGTCAAGTGTCCCGCTGTGGCGGCATGATTGCATCGTGTGACAAAGGTGTGCACGATTTTGTATACGATGTGTGCACAGTAACCAACGGCTTCTACATCGCAAATACGTCATGAAGTTATCGCTCCAGCGCCGTGCATTGCAAAGTGTGACCGCAGTCTACGACGCTGGAGCGATAATCAAGCGACGCTGGAACGTCACGGATCGTGCCGTCGTAGCGACCAAAGTGCCACTGTGAGACAGTACCCTTAGAAACTTCTCTAGATAATTATGGAAATAGAACAGACACAGAGGTCCTCCACCAGCATTTAGTATAGAAGTGAACAAGAAGTCATATTGAAGAATAAAGACGCAGGAACAAAGCAGAATAAGTCATTTATAGCAATTTTCTTTTTATTTATTGAGAAAACCTTTAATCTGGCAATTACTGCAGGAAACCAGTATACAGTATATACTATGACCAGAAATCACTGGTACAATATCAGTTAATTGTTTAGGCATAAATCATATCCAACAAGTATGTCAGATTTTACAAAAGCAAGAACTGCATACATTCACTGACACTGATCAAGAGACGCATTACACACCAAGGCCCCAATTCATTTTTGCCAGTTCACCGGATTAAAACGCCTTAGTAAGGTAGCAAAGTTTTCAGACTGTGGGTGGCACATGGGCGAGACAGGGCGCGTCTGCCACCGACCAAGCTCATGATCTCTCGTGAGGTGTACAGTATGTTTGAGATGTGCCCAATTCATCAAATGCCTTTTGCCTCTTAAAGAATTAGGGATTAGTTGCATCTTACGTCTAACCATTCATTAAGACTGCTTTATACACTGCTCAAAAAAAATAAAGGGAACACTTAAACAACAGAATATAACTCCAAGTAAATCAAACTTCTGTGAAATCAAACTGTCCACTTAGGAGGCAACACTGTTTGACAATCAATTTCACATGCTGTTGTGCAAATGGAATAGACAACAGATGGAAATTATTGGCAATCAAGACACTCAATAAAGGAGTAGTTCTGCAGGTGGGGACCACAGACCACATCTCAGTACCAATGCTTTCTGGCTGATGTTTTGGTCCCTTTTGAATGTTTGTTGTGTGTTCAAACTTGTGGTAGCATGAGACGGACTCTACAACCCACACAATTGGCTCAGGTAGTGCAGCTCATCCAGGATGGCACATCAATGCGAGCTGTGGCAAGAATGTATCAGCGTAGTGTGTCAGGGTAGTGTCCAGAGGCGCCATCAGGAGACAAGCCAGTACACCAGGAGACGTGGAGGGGGCCGTAGAAGTGCAACAACCCAGCAGCAGGACCGCTACCTCAGCCTTTGTGCAAGGAGGAACAGGAGGAGCACTGCCAGAGCCCTGCAAAACGACCTCCAGCAGGCCACAAATGTGCATGTGTCTGCACAAACGGTTAGAAACTGACTCCATGAAGATGGTCTGAGTGCCCGACGTCCACAGATGGGGGTTGTGCTCACAGCCCAACACAATGCAGGACAATTGGAATTTGCCACAGAACACCAGAATTGGCAAATTCACCACTGGTGCCCTGTGCTCTTCACAGATGAAAGCAGGTTCACACTGAGCACATGTGACAGATGTGACAGTCTGGAGACACCGTGGAGAGCGATCTGCTGCCTGCAACATCCTTCAGCATGACCGGTTTGGCAGTGGGTCAGTAATGGTGTGGGGTGGTATTTCTTTGGAGGGCCGCACAGCCCTCCATGTGCTCGCCAGAGGGAGCCTGACTGCCATTAGGTACTGAGATGAGATCCGCAGACCCCTTGTGACACCATATGCTGGTGCGGTTGGCCCTGGGTTCCTCCTAATGCAGGCAGTGCCAGACCTCATGTGGCTGGAGTGTCAGCAGTTCCTGCAAAATGAAGGCATTGAAGCCATGGACTGGCCTGCCCGTTCCCCAGACCTGAATCCGATTGAACACATCTGGGACATCATGTCTCGCACCATCCACCAACGTCACGTTGCACCACAGACTGTCCAGGAGTTGGTGGATGCTTTAGTCCAGGTCTGGGAGGAGATCCCTCAGGAGACCATCCGCTACCTCATCAGGAGCATGCCCAAGTGTTCTAGGGAGATCATACAGGCATGTGGAGGCCACACACACACACACACACACACTACTGAGCATCATTTCTTTGTCTTGAGGCATTTCCACTGAAGTTGGATCAGCCTGTAACTTCATTTTCCACTTTGATGTTGAGTATAATTCCAACTTCAGACCTCCGTGGAATATTAGTTGTGATTTAAGTTGATAATTTTTAGGTTTTATTGTTCTCAACACATTCCACTATGTAGTGAATAAACATTTACAACTGGAATATTTAATTCAGTGATATCTAGGATGTGGGATTTTAGTGTTCCCTTTATTTTTTTGAGCAGTGTATATTCTAGCTAGAGGAACCTTTAAATTACAGTATTGTTCAACTTCAGCTTTCTGACACAAAAGGGTTGTCTGTCCTTTGACTACAAGTCTGCAGTTTGTTGCACACTGAGGATTCTCCGCTGCTGAGAGCATGACCGCACGCCTGCAATTTGTGGTAACATGCCAACTAGATATGTGTGGCTTCTTTCAATGCAATGGCATTGAAACTGGCCGGACAAGTCTAGTCAGAAGGTGGCTGGAAGTTCTCAAATCTTATAATTGTCATCTCATGAACGCCCGATGACAGCGAGTTTTCACAAGTCTGTAGTCAGACTGACTGCAGACTTGTAGCCTAAGGTCTCTTTCAGATGTCAGTGTGTCCGGTACGTGTAGTGACAGTTTTCACACGTACTGGAGACTCTTACACATGTAGACCTATTCAAGTGAATGGGTCTGTGCACATGTCCGTGTGTTTCCACGGACCGTATGTCCGTGGGCAAAATACATTGTCATGTCAGTTTTTTACCAGCAGCACGGACCGCAAAACATCCCACACATGTGCACATGGATGATACACAGGTATGTAATTCATGTGACATGTAAGGCGCCTGAGAAGCAGCGGTACAGTTAGCACTGTTCCCAGTTCCGGGTGCTGAAGACCACTCGCCTCATTCTCCCTTTTGTTACACTGATCAGCATGAGCAGGGGAGAATGATGAGAGTTATATTCAACTCATAACAGCGAGAGCAGGGGCGGCTGATGGGACTATTACTCCCATCAGCTTATACCTGTTGCCACTAATAACAGTAAGAGCAGGCGCCGGCCTATGGGAGTATTCATCACCCTCGTTATAAATTTAAAAAAAAAAACAACGTAGGTTCCCCTATATTTTCTATAATCAGCCAAGCAAAACTCACAGTTGGGGGCTGCAACCCTCAGCTGTCAGCTTCAGCAAGGCTGGTTATCAAGAATAGAGGGGTCCCCACACCATATTTTTTTAATTATTTAAATAAATAATTACAAAAAACAGCATGGAATTTCCCCCTCCCATTTTTTACAACCAGTCTTGCTAAAGCTGACAGCTGGTGGCTGGTATTCTCAGGCTGGTAAGGGGCCATGGATATTGACCCCCCAGTCTAAAAATAACAGCACACAGCTGCCCAGAAAAGGTACATCTATTAGATTTGCCAATTCTGGCACTTTGCCCTGCTCTTCCCACTTGCCTTGTAGCGGTGGCAAGTGGGGTTCATATTTGTGGGGTTGATGTCACCTTTGTATTGTCTGGTGACATCAAGCCCACGGCTTAGTAATGGAGAGTCATCTATAAGACACCCATCCATTATTAATCCTATAGTAACATGGTAAATAAAGACACAGCCAAAGTCCTTTATTTAAAGGGAACCTATCACCTCGTTTTTTAAAGATTAGATAAAAATAGTGTGAAATAGGGGCAGAGCTGGGCTTTACATTACTGCCTTTTTGGTGCCTTTACACCCCCGTTAGGCTGCCCAAATACCTTTGTGAAGTGGCCGTTTTCTGCTGTCACTCAAGTTGGCCAGGTCGGATGGGCGTGGTCACAGCGCTGTTTCTCCCCCAGATCAGGCTCATCATTACGTTGGTGGCGTAGTGGTGTGTGCATGTCCAAAGCGAAGATCCACTGCCCAGGAGATTCAAAACAGCGCGGTCTTCGCTATTCGCCGTTTACCGGTGGGCGCGGCCATCTTTCCTGTGGCCGCGCGTGCGCAGATGGAGCGCTCTGCTGCCCAGGGCTTCAGGAAAATGGCCGCCGCGATCTCCATCTGCGCACACGCGGAATCCCGCGGCCATTTTCCTGAAGCCCCGGGCAGCAGAGCGCTCCATCTGCGCACGCGCGGCTACAGGAAAGATGGCCGCGCCCACCGGTAAACGGCGAATAGCGAAGACCGCGCTGTTTTGAATCTCCTGGGCAGTGGATCTTCTCTTTGGACATGCGCACACCACTACGCCACCAACGTAATGATGAGCCTGATCTGGGGGAGAAACAGCGCTGTGACCACGCCCATCCGACCTGACCAACTTGAGTGACAGCAGAAAACGGCCACTTCACAAAGGTATTTGGGCAGCCTAACGGGGGTGTAAAGGCTCCAAAAAGGCAGTAATGTAAAGCCCAGCTCTGCCCCTATTTCACACTATTTTTATCTAATTTTTAAAAAACGGGGTGATAGGTTCCCTTTAAAATAAAACAAAACACTTTGCCATTTCTATTTAAAAATAACAAACAGTATTACTCACCTAACACCCATTCCATTGAATCCCTCGTCTCCTGTAATAAAATGAAAAAAGAAAACAAAAACAACAGTATCCCTCACCTGTTCGTCGTTCTGTCTGACACCATAATCCATGTCTAGGGGATAAAGAGTTTTCAGCCTGCACGGTGCCAGGATGCGACTGTCCAATCCAAGAACCACTGGTGAATGAGCTACTGCGAGCGCAGCATCTGTGACTGGTGGTGACATCATCTTGGTTACTGCAGATCACTGAGCCTGCGATCCCAGCCGGACTGAACTGTGGTGACCTCAGCACCATGGGAAAAAGTCACTGAGTTCACCGCAGTTCAGCTGTGTGCGTTCACCGCAGAACACCGGTGCGGATGTGTGAAACCGGCCTAAGGCCGGACAACCCCTTTGAGTAAATTTGTATTATTCATCTGCTTTTCAAGAAATGGTCTGTTGGACGCACCATTTTTTTTTACTGTTTATACTGGTTGAAACTTAAATTCTGTTTTTTTTGTTTTTTTTTAATTTTTTTTTTAGGCCAGATCTGCTACATATACATGTAAAAAAAGTGCACATCACTTTGAAGCAGATCCTTCCTCGTGGCTCTATTAGGCACTGTCAAATCAAAACATTGTTTAAAAAAAAAAAAAGTTTGCGTAAACAAAGATGGCAAACAACTAGTGATAAGGTGTTATCTGAGCATGATCATGTGCTAACCACGTGTCTTTGACATGCTCAAAAAATATGTTTGAGTCCCCGCGCCTGCTCGTCTCACCATATTAGACAGCCGCAACACGTACAGGGATTGCCTAACAGCAAGACAAGCAGCTGCTGGGACTTGAACATATTATTCGAGCATGCCAAAGAAGCTTGGTTAGCGCCCGAGCATGGCGGGTAACACCTTATCTAAGCACATTCACTCATCACTAGTGTTGAGCGATACCGTCCGATACTTGAAAGTATCGGTATCGGATAGTATCGGCCGATACCCGAAAAGTATCGGATATCGCCGATACCGATACCCGATACCAATACAAGTCAATGGGACACCAAGTATCGGAAGGTATCCTGATGGTTCCCAGGGTCTGAAGGAGAGGAAACTCTCCTTCAGGCCCTGGGATCCATATTAATGTGTAAAATAAAGAATAAAAATAAAAAATATTGATATACTCACCTCTCTGACGCAGCCTGGACCTTACCGATGTAACCGGGAGTCTCCGTTCCTAAGACCGGTCACATGACCGCTACGCGACCAATCACAAGCCGCGACGTCATCGAAGGTCTTTCACGCGCTCATTCTTAGGAACGGAGCGCTTGAAAGACCTTAGATGATGTCGCGGCTTGTGATTGGTCGCGTGAGCGGTCACATGACTGCTACTCGACCAATCACAAGCCGCGATGTCATCTAAGGTCTTTCAAGCGCTCATTCTTAGGAACGGAGGCTGCCGGTTACCTCCGTAAGGTCCAGGCTCCGTCGGAGAGGTGAGTATATCATTATTTTTTTTTTTATTCTTTATTTTACACATTATTATTGATCCCGATACCGATTCCCGATATCACAAAAGTATCGGAACTCGGTATCGGAATTCCGATACCGCAAATATCCGCCGATACCCGATACTTGCGGTATCGGAATGCTCAACACTACTCATCATTCACTACTAATAACCTCAAACTAAAATTCATACAACCAAAAAACAGAAATTAAAAAACAAACCTCTGAATTAAGGGGTTACGTTTGGATGTGGAGATAAAGGAAAATAACAGACAACTCACCACTCCAGGGGCTTAATCCGAATAGTAGATGTGGTGCGCAGTTCACTGGTGGCAAGCTCCTGGTTAATAATGGCAGCACAGTGGCGCAGTGGTTAGCACAGCAGCCTTGCAGCGCTGGAGTCCTGGGTTCTAATCCCACCTTGGACAACATCTGCAAAGAGTTTGTATGTTCTCTCCGTGTTTGCGTGGGTTTCCTCCAGGCACTCCGGTTTCCTCCCACATTCCAAAGACATACTGATAGGGAATTTAGATTGTGAGCCCCATCGGGGACAGCGATGATAATGTGCGCAAACTGTAAAGCGCTGCGTAATATGTTAGCGCTATATAAAAATAAAGATTATTATTAATGATACAGGAAAAAATAAAATATATTCCAGTACTAAACAAAATAAATATTTAAAATGGCCACTTTATTGAAAACTCTTTTAAAACCTATAGAAAAAATATCCTAGGTGACGTCACATGTGACGTGCCCAGTTAAACCTCCTGAACGCTTCTTAATCAGAGATCAAGTGTCACATATCTGCCGTGTATAAGACCTAGGTCACAGACTAATTTGGTGCCGCCCTTCATTTGCACCTGATGATTAACCCCAGAAATGGCACATAGTAATGAAATGGAAGATACCATGAAATAAGAGATACGTATCGGCCACGATTCATCACTGTTGTTTCTCTACTTTGTGGCTTTAGTATTGGTACTTTATTCTTTTTAACGGAAACTTGTCATTCAGATTTTACGCCCGAACTAATGACGTGACAGGCACGTAACGGTGCCGTGAAGCTGGATGAGGCTCACTTTGCTTGCAGCCATCCTTTTTGCAGTTTAATGGTACGTGTCCACGTTCAGGATGGCCGGCGGTTTGGACGGAGCGGCAAACCCGCTCCGCCCTAAGCTCCACCCCCTTCTGTAGACGCGATGATGCCGGATGTGCGCACCCCACACATAGGGCCCTGTGTTTTACCTTGCGGCGGCGCAGCATTGCCGCAAGGTAAACGGACATGCTGCGATCTTAAAAGACGCGCCACATGTCCAGAGTCGCAGGGCCGCCAGGTGCGTGTTACCATGCATAGTGGAGACGGGATTTGATAAAATCCCCTCCACTATGCTGTAACATCTGGACGCTGCGTGTTTGACGCTGCAGCTCTGCGCAGCGTCAAACACGCAGCGTTTCCTGAACGTGGAAACATACCCTTTTAGAAATCCATCTTTGAGATCTTAAGCAAATAAGTCACGAGTGACGAGGAGTGTTGTTCATGACTTTCACGGACCCACAGACTTAGGCCCCTTTCATGCATCAGTTTTTTGCCATCAGTCTCAATTCATCGAATTTAAAAAAAAAACGAATCCAGTAACTGATGCCGCCGGATCCGTTTTTTTTCTCATAGACTTGTATTAGCGACGGATTGCCTCACCTTTCATCTGTCGTTCGCTGGATCAGTCAAAAATTGTTTGTCCAGCGGCCGGAGACAACAGACAAAGTAACGTTTTTGTGTCGCCATCCGTCGTTTGCTTGAATGGAAGCCTATGGGTGCCGGATCCGTCAAATGACAGAATCTGGCGACGGATTCCATTTTTTTAAACTCAGCATGCTCTGATATTTTTAGGATCCAATTAGCTGGATCAGCTAGTTGAATCCGGCGGAAAAACGGATCCATCACATCAGTTTTTCACAATCTGCAACGGATCCGTTTTTTTCAAAATTCGACGCATTTCGACTCATGGCAAAAAACTGATGTGTGAAAGGGGCCTTATGTGGATGATTTTCATCCATGACACTGATCATAAATGGATGTGATTTTTTTATGGACACATGGTCTGCAAAAAACAACAGACGTGTTATATCAGTGAAAGACACTGATTGTGATAGAACCCGTACTTGAAAAATGGACGTCTGAAAAAGGACTTAAGGTTACAGATGAGCAGATCACTTTGCGCAACCCCAGTCCACAGTCCAGCACTAACCTGGACTGTTCCAGTGATCCACTCCGATTCCAAAAAACAAGCACTCATACAGCCCTGTGGAAGTACAAATCCTGAAATCAAGATGGCGACACAAGCAAAATGTTTTTTTTACAAATTTCATATATATTTTTTTTATCAGTAACATAATAAGAAGAAGAAAACTGAGCAAGTTTGGTCTCGCCGTAATCGTACTCACCTGGAGAATCATGATACCAGTTCCTTTTTTACCACAAAATGAGTGCTGGCAAAACAAAACCTCCAAAACAATGTCATAATTGTTTGTTTGTTTTTGTTTAGTTTTTTTTAAATTTCACTTCACTAGCAATTTTTTTCCCCTTTTTCCAGTACAGTGACATTAATAGTGTCATTCAAAACTAATACATGTCCCACAAGAAGCAAGCACTGGTAAGTCAATGGAACAAAATCAGGGAAAAAGCAAAAAGGGCAAAAATGAAAAATTCCCCGATGATTTAGGGGTTAAGAAATGAATCCGCACAGGACCTAAAAATAATATAAGGAGGATATTCCCTTTCACACATCTCTTACGCTCTTTTTTAAAAAAAAACTATTTTAAAAGACAGGTACGCATCGGAAATAACGGAGAAGAATTTTAGTATTCCTTCATTCTTCATCCTCTCACTTTGGGGTCCATGGGTTTCTGGAACTCTTTTCTCAAACTCTTAATATACACTCACTGGCCACTTTATTAGGTACACCTGTCCAACTTCTTGTTAACACTTAATTTCTAATCAGCCAATCACATGGCGGCAACTCAGTGCATTTAGGCATGTAGACATGGTCAAGACAATCTCCTGCAGTTCAAACCGAGCATCAGTATGGGGAAGAAAGGTGATTTGAGTGCCTTTGAACGTGGCATGGTTGTTGGTGCCAGAAGGGCTGGTCTGAGTATTTCAGAAACTGCTGATCTACTGGGATTTTCACGCACAACCATCTCTAGGGTTTACAGAGAATGGTCAGAAAAAGAAAAAGAATCCAGTGAGCGGCAGTTCTGTGGGCGGAAATGCCTTGTTGATGCCAGAGGTCAGAGGAGAATGGGCAGACTGGTTCGAGCTGATAGAAAGGCAACAGTGACTCAAATCGCCACCCGTTACAACCAAGGTAGGCCTAAGAGCATCTCTGAACGCACAGTGCGTCGAACTTTGAGGCAGATGGGCTACAGCAGCAGAAGACCACACCGGGTACCACTCCTTTCAGCTAAGAACAGGAAACTGAGGCTACAATTTGTACAAGCTCATCGAAATTGGACAGTAGAAGATTGGAAAAACGTTGCTTGGTCTGATGAGTCTCGATTTCTGCTGCGACATTCGGATGGTAGGGTCAGAATTTGGCGTAAACAACATGAAAGCATGGATCCATCCTGCCTTGTATGGAGCATCTTTGGGATGTGCAGCCGACAAATCTGCGGCAACTGTGTGATGCCATCATGTCAATATGGACCAAAATCTCTGAGGAATGCTTCCAGCACCTTGTTGAATCTATGCCACGAAGAATTGAGGCAGTTCTGAAGGCAAAAGGGGGTCCAACCCGTTACTAGCATGGTGTACCTAATAAAGTGGCCGGTGAGTGTAGCTGTGTTATTTAAACAGGGACAAAAGCCGCAGGCTGACACCTCAGCAAGTCACCGGTCCAATTACAGCAGCCGCCATGGTAGGTGGACAGCTGTTTCCATGGCAACGTTGCTGCGAATAAGGACTATTTTTTTTGTTGCATTGGTGATATAAAGGTATGAGAGTAACTTCTGAACTAATGATGACTACACACAATACTTCACATTTTGACATTTTTATCTCTAACGTTATAAGAACTTACTGACTGTAATGATAGAAGATATAGCCCGTGGATTGCCCACTGGATACTGGGTAAAGGTTAAAGTGAATCCTACATTTTTTGCGTTTGAAAAAAAAGTGCATATCTCTAATTTTATTTTAGAATTGTTTGTTTTATTTTTTAAAACATGTTTGCCATCATTCAACACTACAACACTACTGTTCATCCTGCGAAACACAAGCACTCATATGGCAATGTCGATGGAAAAATGAATAGAAAACTTTGGCTCTTGGAAAGAGTGGAGGAAAAAAATGAAATTGGCAATGGACGGAAGGGGTTAATAAATATTAGATTGCTTTTAGTACTTAAAGGGGTTGTCCACTACTATAAAAGTTAAACTTGTTGGGCCCAAAGTTGTGTAATAAATAAGAAAAAATCCTATGCTTCCCTTCCGGACCAATTCTGCTCCTCCACACTTACTATTTAGCGCAGTGTTTCTCAACTCTGGTCCTCAAGACCCACCAGCAGGTCATGTTCTCAGGATTTCCTTAGTATTGCACAGGTGATGGAATTATTGCTTGAGCAGATGATGAAATTATCACCTGTGCAATACTAAGGAAATCCTGAAAACTGATTTAGCGGGAGACATAACCTGATTGTTGCAGCCAATGCTTAGTTGCTGGCCCACCACAGCCTTCATATTCCCGCCGAACAGGAAGAGAGATGATTGCACGATACGTGAAGGTGAAGATTATCAGCGCTGAATGTTGATGTTCGGCCAGGTTCACATTAGCGTTTGAGTCCGCAGTGTGGTGCTGCATACTTATTTTCTTAAGCTCCACCTACTTCCGCATGCGTCCTGCGTACCTATCTTTAACATTGTGTACGCAGCGACATGTGTTGTATGTGGATGTGTCCACGTGTGCCGTTTTGACGTGCCCGCCGAACACAACATGTTGCATTTTCTTGCATTCGGCGGGCACGTCAAAAACGATGCATGCGGACGCATCCGCATACAACGCATGTCCCTGCGTACACAATGTTAAAGATAGGTACGCAGGATGCATGCGGAAGTAGGCGGAGCTTAAGAAGTCTGCAGCACCACGCTGCGGACTCAAACGCTAATGTGAACTTAGCCTCAGGTAGTGGCAATAGTTTTATTGAATACACTACCCTGGGCCCCTTGTGATTAACTTTTATAGTAGTTCACAACCCCTTTAAGTGAAAAAAGTAAAAACTAAGTGACAAAATATAACATGTTAGGGCATGTTAGGTTAGGCTATGGGTTGAACTAGATGGACTTAAAGTCTTCCTTCAACCTTAATAACTATGTTACTATGTAAAACAATATGTGACAGTTGTTTATTTAACCCCTTCATGACCCAGCCTATTTTGGCCTTAATGACCTTGCCGTTTTTTGCAATTCTGACCAGTGTCCCTTTGTGAGGTAATAACTCAGGAACGCTTCAACGGATCCTAGCGATTCTGAGACTGTTTTTTCGTGACATATTGGGCTTCATGTTAGTGGTAAATTTAGGTCGATAATTTTTTAGTTTATTTGTGAAAAAAATGGAAATTTGGCAAAAAATTTGAAAATTTGGCAATTTTCACATTTTGAATTTTTATTCTGTTAAACCAGAGAGTTATGTGACACAAAATAGTTAATAAATAACATTACCCACATGTCTACTTTACATCAGCACAATTTTGGAAACAATTTTTTTTTTTGCTAGGAAGTTATAAGGGTTAAAATTTGACCAGTGATTTCTCATTTTTACAACAAAATTTACAAAACCATTTTTTTTAGGGACCACCTCACATTTGAAGTCATTTTGAGGGTTCTATATGGCTGAAAATACCCAAAAGTGACACCATTCTAAAAACTGCACCCCTCAAGGTGCTCAAAACCACATTCAAGAAGTTTATTAACCCTTCAGGTGTTTCACAGCAGCAGAAGCAACATGGAAGTAAAAAATGAACATTTAACTTTTTAGTCACAAAAATGATCTTTTAGCAACAATTTTTTTATTTTCCCAAGGGTAAAAGGAGAAACTGGACCAGGGACGTTGTTGTCCAATTTGTCCTGAGTACGCTGATACCTCATATGTGGGGGTAAACCACTGTTTGGGCGCACGGCAGGGCTCGGAAGGGAAGGAGCGCCATTTGACTTTTTGAATGAAAAATTGGCTCCAATCTTTAGCGGACACCATGTCGCGTTTGGAGAGCCCCCGTGTGCCTAAACATTGGAGCTCCCCCACAAGTGACCACATTTTGGAAACTAGACCCCCCAAGGAACTTATCTAGAAGCATAGTGAGCACTTTAAACCCCCAGGTGCTTCACAAATTGATCCGTAAAAATGAAAAAGTACTTTTTTTTCACAAAAAAATTATTTTAGCCTCAATTTTTTCATTTTCACATGGGCAACAGGATAAAATGGATCCTAAATTTTGTTGGGCAATTTCTCCTGAGTACACCAATACCTCACATGTGGGGGTAAACCACTGTTTGGGCACACGGTAAGGCTCGGAAGGGAAGGAGCGCCATTTGACTTTTTGAATGGAAAATTATCTCCATCGTTAGCGGACACCATGTCGCGTTTGGAAAGCCCCTGTGTGCCTAAACATTGGAGCTCCTCCACAAGTGACCCCATTTTGGAAACTAGACCCCCCAAGGAACTCATCCAGAGGCATAGTGAGCACTTTAAACCCCCAGGTGCTTCACAAATTGATCCGCAAAAATGAAAAAGTACTTTTTTTTCACACAAAATTTCTTTTAGCCTCAATTCTTTCATTTTCACATGGGCAACAGGATAAAATGGATCCTAAAATTTGTTGGGCAATTTCTCCTGAGTATGCCGATACCTCATATGTGGGGGTAAACCACTGTTTGGGTGCACGGCAAGGCTCGGAAGGGGAGGCGTGCCATTTGACTTTTTGAATGGAAAATTAGCTCCAATCGTTAGCGGACACCATGTCGCGTTTGGAGAGCCCCTGTGTGCCTAAACATTGGAGCTCCCCTACAAGTGACCCCATTTTGGAAACTAGACCCCCCAAGAAACTTATCTAGATGCATAGTGTGCACTTATAACCCCCAGGTGCTTCACAGAAGTTTATAACGCAGAGCCGTGAAAATAAAAAAATAATTTTTCTTTCCTCAAAAATGATTTTTAGCCCAGAATTTTTTATTTTCCCAAGGGTAATAGGAGAAATTGGACCCCAAATGTTGTTGTCCAGTTTGTTCTGAGTACGATGATACCCCATATGTGGGGGTAAACCACTGTTTGGGCGCACGGCAGGGCTCGGAAGGGAAGGCACGCCATTTGGCTTTTTGAATGGAAAATTAGCTCCAATCATTAGCGGACACCATGTCGCGTTTGGAGAGCCCCTGTGTGCCTAAACATTGGAGCTCCCGCACAAGTGACCCCATTTTGGAAACTAGACCTCCCAAGGAACTAATCTAGATGTGTGGTGAGCACTTTGAACCCCCAAGTGCTTCACAGAAGTTTATAACGCAGAGCCATGAAAACAAAAAATAATTTTTCTTTTCTCAAAAATGATTTTTTAGCCCACAATTTTTTATTTTCCCAAGGGTAACAGGAGAAATTGGACCCCAAAAGTTGTTGTCCAGTTTCTCCTGAGTACGCTGATACCCCATATGTGGGGGTAAACCACTGTTTTGGCACACGTCGGGGTTCGGAAGGGAAGTAGTGACGTTTTGAAATGCAGACTTTGATGGAATGCTCTGCGGGCGTCAGGTTGCGTTTGCAGAGCCCCTGATGTGCCTAAACAGTAGGAACTCCCCACAATTGACTCCATTTTGGAAACTAGACCCCCAAGGGAACTTATCTAGATGTGTAGTGAGCACTTTGAACCCCCAAGTGCTTCACAGAAGTTTATAACGCAGAGCCGTGAAAATAAAAAATGTGTTTCCTTTCCTCAAAAATATTTTTTTAGCCCAGAATTTTTTTATTTTTGCAAGAGTAACAGGAGAAATTGGACCCCAAAAGTTGTTGTCCAGTTTCTCCTGAGTACGCTGATACCCCATATGTGGGGGTAAACCACTGTTTTGGCACACGTCGGGGTTTGGAAGGGAAGTAGTGACGTTTTGAAATGCAGACTTTGATGGAATGCTCTGCGGGCGTCAGGTTGCGTTTGCAGAGCCCCTGATATGCCTAAACAGTAGAAACCCCCCACAAGTGACCCCATTTTGGAAACTAGACCCCCCAAGGAACTTATCTAGATGTGTGGTGAGCACGTTCAACCCCCAAGTGCTTCACAGAAGTTTACAACGCAGAGCCGTGAAAATAAAAAATCATTTTTCTTTCCTCAAAAAAGATGTTTTAGCAAGCAATTTTTTATTTTCACAAGGGTAACAGGAGAATTTGGACCCCAATGTTTGTTGCCCAGTTTGTTGTGAGTACGCTGATACCCCATATGTGGGGGTAAACCACTGTTTGGGCACACGTCAGGGCTCGGAAGGGAAGTAGTGACATTTGAAATGCAGACTTTGATGGAATGGTCTGCGGGCATCACATTGCATTTGCAGAGCCCCTGATGTGCCTAAACAGTAGAAACACCCCACAAGTGACCCCATTTTGGAAACTAGACCCCCCATGGAACTTATCTAGATGTGTGGTGAGCACGTTCAACCCCCAAGTGCTTCACAGAAGTTTACAACGCAGAGCCGTGAAAATAAAAAATCATTTTTCTTTCCTCAAAAAAGATGTTTTAGCAAGCAATTTTTTATTTTCACAAGGGTAACAGGAGAATTTGGACCCCAATGTTTGTTGCCCAGTTTGTTGTAAGTACGCTGATACCCCATATGTGGGGGTAAACCACTGTTTGGGCACACGTCAGGGCTCGGAAGGGAAGTAGTGACATTTGAAATGCAGACTTTGATGGAATGGTCTGCGGGCATCACATTGCATTTGCAGAGCCCCTGATGTGCCTAAACAGTAGAAACACCCCACAAGTGACCCCATTTTGGAAACTAGACCCCCGAAGGAACTTACCTAGATGTGTGGTGAGCACTGTCAACCCCCAAGTGCTTCACAGAAGTTTATAACGCAGAGCCGTGAAAATAAAAAATAATTGTTCTTTCCTCAAAAATTATGTTTTAGCAAGTAATTTTTTATTTTTGCAAGGGTAACAGGAGAAATTAGACCCCAACAGTTGTTGCCCAGTTTGTCCTGAGTACGCTGGTACCCCAAATGTGGGGGTAAACCACTGTTTGGGCGCACGTCGGGGCTTGGAAGGGCGGGAGCACCATTTGACTTTTTGAACGCAAGATTGGCTGGAATCAATGGTGGCGCCATGTTGCGTTTGGAGACCCCTGATGTGCCTAAACAGTGGAAACCCCTCAATTCTAACTTCAACACTAGCCCCAACACACCCCTAATCCTAATCCCAACTGTAGCCATAACCCTAATCACAACCTTAACCCCAACACACCCCTAACCACAACCCTAACCGCAACACACCCGTAACCCTAATTCCAACCCTAATTCTAACCCTAATCCCAACCGTAACCCTAATCCCAACCCTAACCACAACTGTAACCCCAACACACCCCTAACCCTATCCGTAACCCTAACCACAAGCCTAATCTTAACCCTATTTCAAACCCTAGCCCTAATTCCAACCCTAACTCTAATTCCAACCCTAACCCTAAGGCTATGTGCCCACGTTGCGGATTCGTGTGAGATTTTTCCGCACGATTTTTGAAAAATCTGCAGGTAAAAGGCACTGCGTTTTACCTGCGGATTTACAGCAGATTTCCAGTGTTTTTTTGTGCAGATTTCACCTGCGGATTCCTATTGAGGAACAGGTGTAAAACGCTGCGGAATCCGCACAAAGAATTGACATGCTGCGGAAAATACAACGCAGCGTTTCTGCACGGAATTTTCTGCACCATGGGCACAGCGGATTTGGTTTTCCTTAGGTGTACATGGTACTGTAAACCTGATGGAAAACTGCTTCGAATTCGCAGCGGCCAATCCGCTGCGGATCCGCTGCCAATCCGCTGCCGATCCGCGGCCGATCCGCTGCCAATCCGCTGCCAATCCGCTGCGGATCCGCTGCCAATCCGCTGCGGATCCGCGGCCAATCCGCTGCGGATCCGCTGCCAATCCGCTGCCAATCCGCTGCGGATCCGCGGCCGATCCGCTGCCGATCCGCTGCGGATCCGCTGCCAATCCGCTGCCAATCCGCTGCGGATCCGCGGCCGATCCGCGGCCGATCCGCTGCGGATCCGCTGCGGATCCGCTGCAGATCCGCTGCGGATCCGCGGCCGATCCGCTGCGGATCCGCTGCCGATCCGCGGCCGATCCGCTGCGGATCCGCGGCCGATCCGCTGCGGATCCGCTGCCGATCCGCTGCCGATCCGCGGCCGATCCGCTGCCGATCCGCTGCCGATCCGCTGCGGATCCGCGGCCGATCCGCTGCGGATCCGCGGCCGATCTGCTCTGTGTGCACATGCCATAACCCTACCCCTAACCCTAACCCTAACCCTACCCCTAACCCTACCCCTAGTTCTAACCCTAGTTCTAACCCTAACCCTAGTGGAAAAAGAAAAAAATATATTTTCTTTATTTTATTATTGTCCCTACCTATGGGGGTGATAAAGAGGGGGGGTTTATTTATTATTTTTTTATTTTGATCGCTGTGATAGAACCTACCACAGCGATCAAAATGTACCTCTATGAATCTGCCGGCCGGCGGGCGTACTGAGCATGCGCCCGCCATTTTGGAAGATGGCGGCGCCCATGATGGAGGCGGACGGGGACCGGGAGCCTCGGTAAGTATAAGGGGGGAGAGATCGGGGCACGGGGGGGGCGTCGGAGCACGGGGGGGTGACATAGGAGCAGGGGGGGAGCGGGCAGGAGGACGGGGGAGCGGACAGCAGGACGGGGGAGCCGGCAGGCGGACGGAGGGGACCGGTCCTTATAACGGTGCACTGGGGGGGCGATCGGTGGGGTGGGGGGGGGGGTCACCTTAGTGTTTCCAGCCATGGCCGATGATATTGCAGCATCGGCCATGGCTGGATTGTAATATTTCACCATTTTTTTAGGTGAAATATTACAAATCGCTCTGATTGGCAGTTTCACTTTCAACAGCCAATCAGAGCGATCGTAGCCACGGGGGGGTGAAGCCACCCCCCCTGGGCTGAAGTACCACTCCCCCTCTCCCTGCAGATCGGGTGAAATAGGAGTTAACCCTTTCACCCGATCTGCAGGGATGCGATCTTTCCATGACGCCACATAGGCGTCATGGGTCGGGAAGGCACGGGTTTTCATGACGCCTACGTGGCGTCATGGGTCGGGAAGGGGTTAAAGAGAACCTTTTATTAAATTGTTCATGATGATCAGGACTAGTGATGCGCGAAACTGGGGATATTCGGGTTCGGTCAAATTTTTAAAAAAAGTTCAGTACTGGTACCAGTACGGTACTCGAACCTGGACCCCATTCAAATGAATGGGGGGTTAACATCCGGCGTTTCTGACACTGTCATCTGTGTGACAGCATGGGGAACTGCATGTCACAATCCATTTCTGGATTTGTGGCAGCTCTGGTTCCACTCACTTTAAAACTTTTTTCCTTTTGGACTATCGGGGGTTAATGTCAGTTTTTCCCCGCTGGCTATCTGATGTTTCTGCAGTGCTGCTGGGTCTGCTGATGCAGGTGGTGACCACTCTCTCCATCCTTTAAAAGGTCACCTGATGCATCAGCTGACTGTTGGTGATGCAGTTCCTTTCTGGAGACCAGCCTAGCAGGAGCAGTGCTCTGGTGTCAGCCATGTCTGGTGATTGGAGTGCAGTTGCTGTTGTTGTCTGAGGTGTGGAGCTAAGCAGAGGTGTTCATAAGCTAAGTGTGTGTTTTTTTTACCTCATCCCTTTGGTGTTTGTCACTTCCCCCCTGTATGTATTATCTGCAGAGGTGAGGGTAGTGCTCCTTGCCGGCCAGTGCACTAGCCAAGGAAGTAATAGGTGACTACTAGGGATGAGGTATCTTGACGGCGGCGGGGGAAGGACCCGCATAGGGCATTAGTGGAGTGCAGGGTGCAGGGACAGGCTCAGGTTTGAGCTCAGGCGGTGATCATTCCCTTCGGGTAGATCCTTCCTCTCACCTTTTCCATCCCGTTGTTTGTGAGTTGTACCGTCCATTGACTGACCACCCGTTGGGTCGGGTCACACCATGACACAGCGTCTCTGACCTATGGTAACATTACACGTTAACACTGGTCACAGAGCTGCGGTTCTCACGCTGTAAAACAGATGGCAGCATGTGAGCCTGCCTAGCAGCTGTGACCGGCACCACTGCTCAAGCGCTGGCTGATAAGAGTACTACTACTCTCATCAGCGTACGCCTGTGCACTATAAGGGCTTGTGCACATGAAATTTCCCCAGCGGTTTTGATAAATCCGCAGTGCAAAACTGCTGTGGTTTTTACTGCAAATTTATCGCGGTTTCCTCTGCGGGTTTTCACCTGCAGATTTCTATTGGAGCAGGTGTAAACCGGCAGCAGAATCCGCACAAAGAATTGACATGCTGCGGAATATAAACCGCTGCGTTTCTGCGCGTTTTTTTCCGCAGCATGTGCACTGCGGATTTCGTTTCCCATAGATTTACATTGTACTGTAAACTTATGGGAAACCGCTGCGGACCCGCAGCGTGTGCACATACCTTAAACCTGTCAGTGTGATATAGTGCAGTCAATGTATGTATTTTAATGTACAATTTAATTATTGAACAAATAAAAAAATTAATGAAGAAAACGGCGTAGGGTCCCCTCTACTTTTCATAACCAGATGGGGAATGATGTTAATATTCAGGAAATGGGCCAATATCGTAAAGGTTTTCAGGCTATTAATTAGACTTTACTGGTTATTATAGTAGGGATCTCACACAAACAATAACATGGGGTCCCCGCTATATTCAATAACTAGAAAAGGCTAAACAGACAGCTGGGGCTGATATTAATAGTCTGCAAAAGGGCCATGGATAGTGGCTCCTTCCCAGACTAAGAATAACAGCTCTTAGCACCCCCAGAAATGGCGCTTCCATAAGATGCGCCAATTCTGGCACTTAGCCTCCCCTCTTCCCACTTTCCCTAGTGCGGTGGCAAGTGGAGTAATAGGTCTGGAGTTGATGTTATCTGTTTTATGGTCGCTGACATTAAGCCAAGGGGTTGGTAATGAGGAGGCCTGAAAGACGCTCCCATTGCTAGAAGCAAAGGATAGCTGATAGAAGGGTTTGTAATGTGACACAGGCAAACACAGCTGTGTTTCTACTTCCCCCATAGGAACCTTAACTAGTTAACTAATTAGCTTCCAAATACTTTAATTGCTAATATCTCCACAAAAAAAAATACAAAAAAGTTTTATTTCACTCTGCAGTCAGTATTACATCAGGTGTCCAGTTCAATATTAAAAATTTGATGAAAGGTCCTCCTTGACCCCTTCATCATCATGCCATATATATATATTTTTTTTGTCTTTGCTCTTTCATTATTTGTTCCCCTATTTCCCAGATCCACAACTTTTTACTTTTCATTCAGTTTGACCATGTGAGGGCTTGCTTTTTGCAGGGCAAGTTGTACTTTTGAATGACACCATTCATTTAACCAGAGTGTACTGGAAAATGGGGGAAAAAATGTCAAATGCGGTGAAATTGCCAAAAAAGTACAAATGAACAATTGTTTTTTGCGTTTATTTACCATGTTCACTAAATGCTACATCTGACCTGCCATTATGATTCTCTAGATCAGTACGAGTAGGCAGATACCAAACATGTATAGGTTCTTTTTTTATTTAAGTGGTGAAAAAATATTCCCATACTTTTAAGGAAAATTTTTTTTTGTCATATTCCGAGTCCCATAGCGTCTAAATTTTTCGAGATCTTGGGCTAGGGGGGAACTTATTTTTTGCACCCTGGGCTGATGTTTTTATTTGATACTGACTGATATTGTTCTTGGTCATTTCCTTCAAACACTCTATCATTACTCCACTATTTAAAGAAACCCACCCTCGACCCATCCTTCACAGATAACTACAGACCGGTCTCCAATCTCCCCTTCATCTCTAAATTCTTGGAGCGCCTGGTCTACTCCCGCCTTACCCGTTACCTCTCCACTCAATCCCTCCTAGACCCTTCACAGTCCAGCATTCGCCCCCTACACTCGACAAACTGCACTCATCAAAGTGACCAATGACCTTCTGACAGCAAAGTGTAACGGTGACCACTTTCTGCTCATTCTTCTCGATCTCTCTGTAGCTTTTGATACTGTTGACCACCCTCTCCTACTCTCTAGGCTCCAGTCACTAGGCATTAAGGACACTGCTCTCTCCTGGTTCTCTTCCTATCTTTCTGACCGCTCCTTCAGTGTATCATTTGTGGGCTCCACTTCGTCCCCTCTTCCTCTCACTGGGTACCTCAGGGCTCAGTCCTTGGCCCATTTCTCTTCTCTCTCTACACGGCCCCAATTGGACAGACCATCAGCAGATTTGGCTTTCAGTACCATCTTTATACCTATGACATACAACTATATACGTCATCCCCTGACATTACCCCCGCTGTAGTACAGAACACCAGTGACTGTCTGTCCGCAGTCTCCGACATCATGTCCGCCCTCTATCTGAAACTCAACCTTTCCAAAACCGAACTTCTTCTGCTCCCGCCATCTACTAACCTCTCTAAACCTGACATTTCCTTCTTCGTGGGTGGCACCATAATAACGCCCCGGCTGCAGGCGCGCTGTCTGGGTGTTACGTTTAACCCCAATCTCTCCTTCACTTCCCATATACAATCTCTTGCCCGCTCGTGCCGCTTACACCTAAAGAACATATCTAGAATCCGCCCTTTTCTCATTATGAAACAACAAAAACCCTCACTGTTGCCCTGATCCACTCCCGCCTGGACTACTGCAACGCTCTATTAATTGGCCTCCCCCTCATTCGACTCTCCCCTCTTCAGTCTATCCTTAATGCAGCAGCCAGGGTCATCTACCTGGCTAATCGGTATTCAGATGCAGCCGCTCTTCGCCAGTCGTTACACTGGCTGAATTGGATCCTATAATGAATGGGCAAAGTACTTGTTCTCACCCACAAAGCTCTTCACAGTGCAGCACCCCCTTACATCTCCTCCCTTATTTCTGTCTATCGGCCTAACCGACCACTGCGCTCTGCAAATGACTTTCGACTGACCTCTGTACTAATCCATACCTCCCATCTCCAAGACTTCTCCTGTGCTACGCCAATCCTCTGGAATGCTCTACCCCAAGAAGTTGGGACCATTCACAATTAGCTTAGTTTTAGGCGTGCCCTCAAAACATATATGTTCAGAGCGGCCTATCACGTTCCCTAACAAAAGTCATTTTATGTGTAAGGGCTCGTGTGTAGCCCAATTCACTATCTCCATCTATCCCCCACCCCCTGGAGATGGCTGGACCATTATTGTAAATACATCATTGTAAATACACACCTGTACTTTGTATCTCCCCACCTCATGGTAGATTGTAAGCTCTCACAGGCAGGGTCGTCTTATTGTGCTTTAATTATTGTATTGTTAAGGTTTGTTACTTATGACTTGCGTTTGAAACTGTTAAACTGTAAAGCGCTGCGGAATATGTAGGCGATATATAAATAAAGATTATTATTATTATTGATACCATTTTGGGGTAGATATGATGTTTGGATCACCTGTTATTGCATTTTATTGCAATATTATAGCAGACAAAACAAGTAATTAGATTTTTTTTTCTCGCTACGCAATTTACAAATTGGTTAAATTTAGTTTATATTTTCATAGATTGGGCATTTGTGAACCCAGTGATGACAAAAGTGTATTTTTTTTTAATTGTTTTAGCTTTAAAGGGACAAAAAGGGGGTGAGTTGAACGTTTGTGTTTTAAATTTTTTAATATTTTTTTTAAACTTTTTTTGTACTTTTTACTGGCTTCAAAAGCCCCCAGAGAAGACTTGAAGCTGCAATCTTCCGATCGCCTGTGCTACTCGTAGCAAGGCTTCAGCCCTGCTATACAGTGGGTACGGAAAGTATGCACACATCTGTCTCTGAGCTCCTTGGCCAGTTCATTTGACCTCGTGATTCTCATTTGGTCTGACATGCACTGTGAGCTGTGAGGTCTTATATAGACAGGTCTGTGGCTTCCCAAATCAAGTCCTATCAGTTTAATTAAACACAGCTGGCCTCCAATGAAGGAGGATCACAAGGAAATGGACAGCATGTGACTTAAATATGATTGTCTGAGCAAAGGGTCTGAATACTTATGACCATGTGATATTTCAGTTTTTCTTTTTTAATAAATTTGCAAAAATGTCTACATTTCTGTTTTTTTTTCAGTCGAGATGGGGTGCAGAGTGTACATTAATGTGAAAAAAAGGAACTTTTTTGAATTTACCAAATGGCTGCAATGAAAAAAAGAGTGAAAAATTTAAAGGGGTCTGAACACTTTCCGCACCCACTGTATGCTGCACCATGCACCAGTTACAATTCTATAATATAATGACAATATTTGGCAATAGGCCCGAATGTTGCTAGCGGTGAATAAAGCTGTTTGCCTAAAGGGCATCAGTTATGCAGCAATTATAGTAATTATATTCCTGCCAGATGAACTGGATTCTAAAGTTCAGTGGGTATTTTTTTTTTTTTAATTTCTAATCATTTTATTAGTATCATAAATCTTAAAGGGGTGGTCTGCAGCTAGCATTTATTTTAATCCTAAATGTCTATATATTTAATGTAATATTCTAATCTCTTTTCTAATATATGTCACTACTCTCTCTGCTTTTTTTAACCTATTTCCTGTTTGATGATGCTTCGTTTGGGAATCTCCAGTATATGGTGGGATACTCAAATGAGCCGTCATCAAGGGACGGAGGCTGCGGTCACTGCTGTAGCTTCTGCTCCCACCATGGAACAAAGCATCATCAGTCATCTCCATTTCAGGGGCTGCGCTAGTCTCTACTGAGAATGTGTCGGTTGTCAATTCTGATGTATGCTCAGTAGTATCTTATCACTGTGCTATATTCTATTTAATGCACAGATGTGTAAGAAGGGGGTAACCAGGGGGGTGGTAGTCGTGGCGAGTTATTTAAAGGGATAGTTCCCAGGCTGAGTCCACTACGCATCCAGTCAGTGAGCACTTCTCCCCCTGTTCCCTTTTTACATACAATATGGACCTTCTAAAGTACTTTCCCCTCGAGTTACATTTTCTCCTATGATCCCAGCCGTCCAGTAGATACAGAATCCACAATAGGCAACGAACTCCAACGGGGAAAACTTTTCTTTTAATTAACAGTAGATGAATGAAGGAAATGCAAGAGTATAATACTGGTTTTCCTATTCTTTCCCTGTTCTATTCTCGAACTGCACCAACAGCAATTGCAGCAGCCCAAGTCCAGACGAATTCCACACGCCGGGCATAGCCCTACAGAAGCGGGGGCCTATCTGGCAATCCTAAGGCTCGTATTGCAATTCTCGCTTTGAGTGCTCAGTCATAGAATGTACTATTCCGTCCGATGGCAGATCCCCTGCTTTGTTGCAGGCTCTGGTGGTGTTGAACAGCTGACATGTGCCCGCAATAGACGCAGGTGGAATCGTGATCCATCTGCACCTATTAACTAGTTAAATGCCACTGTCAAACTCTGACAGCGGCATTTAACAAGCGCTTCTGGCCATCCGGCTGGAAATGCGCACCGCTGACCCCCATCACGTGATCGGGAGTCATCGGTGCATTGGCATAAAACCAGAGGTCTCCCGGAATTAAGCAGGCGTAACTCCGCCCACCCGAGCAAAACTCTGCCCACTCATCAATTTAATTGGTTACTGGCAACTGGGTGGAGTTTCTGCGGGGGGTGGGCAGGGTTTCGGACGCCTGAACATGTCTTCAATAGGGATCCATTTAGGATCCAAAAAGAGGCGGCTTTTTTTGGTGAGCGGAGCAATGAGAGCTGGATCACCAAAAAAAGCTGGACTGCCCATCCCAGGCAGTTCTCCAGGGAAAACCCCTAGCTTCCTGTATTCTCACTGCTGCTGGCCCAACCCACAATATTAACTGTTTACTGTCCCTGAACTAGCAACAGTACCTAAAGGGGACACTCACAATACAATATTACAATATATCACAATAAGAACAGTACAGACATTACAGTACTAATACAGCATAACACAACAACATGAAGATGCATCATATGGCGGTATACAAAGTGGATCACATACATTGCAATAATAAATGAAGAACCTCTTTATATCAAGTGAACAGGGGGGTCACAAGGAAGGAGAAGGCACTACTGAGGGGACCGACCACCTCCTTACACTCCCCCATCTTTAAACATGGCCATCCCCGGCCATAGCAACTAAGCAAACCGCAATAATAACAGTCTATAATGGCCGGTCATCCTTTTGACAGAGGAGGCCACAGTCTTTTAAAGTGGGCCTCACTTTCAGACCCGACAGTCCTTTGTAGTGAAGGGGTCCACATAACCCGGGGCGGATTATAATGAGGTCAATCTGGGCGGTAGCCCAGGGCCCAGTGGTGTGGGGGGGCCCTGGGCTACCGCTCAGATTGACCACCGCCTTCAGGGCATTGTTGCCCTGACTGGCGTATTGGCCCAGTGGGCAGAGGGGACCCGCATCGGGCCCAGTCTCATCTGCTCACCGGGCCCCTACCGGCACTGCGGCAGTTTAACGCTATTGACATGCGGGCCCGCACCCGCACGTCAGTAGTTAACAGCCACCAGCTAATTGGAGGCTGGCAGCTGACGTCAGTCGCAGCACGCACGTCGCCGGCATCTGATGTCATTGTCAGTCGCCGGCGAGTGCGCGCTTCAGCTGCTGGGAGGGAGCTTCGCCGAACGAGCGCGGTCAGGTCAGACCTCGTTTTTATTGAGAGCGGCAATCCGGGGGACCTGGGCCAGAATGCTGGAGACACTGGGGGCAGAGATGCTGGAGACACTGGGGGCAGAAATGCTGGAGACACTGGGGGCAGAAATGCTGGAGACACTGGGGGCAGAAATGCTGGAGACACTGGGGGCAGAAATGCTGGAGACACTGGGGGCAGAAATGCTGGAGACATAGGGCGCAGAATGGAGATACGGGGCAGGATTGGAAAGACTGGGGGCAGGATTGGAGACAGATCGTGCAGGATCATGGGGCAGGATTGGATCATGGGGCAGGACGGATACGATGGAGACAGATGGGGCAGGATAGGGAGATCATATGGGCCAGAATGGATACTCATGAGGGCATTGAGAACATATGGCTGAAGTCAGGTATGAGACACACAGGGGCCAGAATGGGAAATATTATTACCATAGGGACTAATTTAGGGTGCTTTCACACTAGCAAAATTGCCTGCAGGATGCGTTTTTTCTCCATATACTTGCATTAGCGACGCATTGCGACGGATTGCCACATGTTGCGTCTGTCGTGCGACGGATGCGTCGTGTTGTGGCGGACCATCGGCACAAAAAAAACGTTACATGTAACTTTTTTTTGTGCGTCGTGTCCGCCCCCCTCCTCCCCGGACATTACAATGGAGCAGCGGATGCGTTGTAAAACTGCATCCGCTGCCCCCATTGTGTTTTTTTTTTTTCACACTATGCGTTGGCACGTCGCATTGCGACGTGCGTCGTATGACGCTAGTGTGAAAATAGCCTTAGGGATATTATTACTGCAGTTGTGAGTTTATTTTATTTTTTAAGTATACTGTTTTAAATGAGGGGGCAGGCCTGTTACTGTGTATAGTGACACTATGTTGCCTCTTTTTCTTCATGTGTTGTAATGTAGAAGTTGGGAAAAAGTAATGTGTTCTGCAAGCGGAGCTCGAGATAACTTATTTCCTGCAGAGACAAGTCCTGGCTGGAAGAAGTGTTGGCGGTCTGTGCTAGATGAAAGATGAAGGACTTCACCTAGAGATGTCACTGGTGAGTCAGTGTGTTACCTATACACTGTATACTATATACAGAGCTCCTGTGTACAATGTCACCAGTGATCACTGTATAACCTCTACACAGACGCTACATTCTAAGTACAGATCTGTGTATAATGGCACTTATGGTGATAGTATTGTGTTGTTTTTTTTTTGTTACTGATCAGTATTGCAGTGTTAGATCATTATGTGGTGGTAATATGTGGTCTGTACATGGTGTTGTGGTATTTATTCCTTGTATGTGCTATTTGGTCACTTTGTGGTGGGAATATGTGGTCTGGTCATGGTGTTGTATTTGTTCCTTGTATGTGATAATATTGGTCATTTTAAAAATTGAAAAATAAATAAAAATATACCTAAATTGTATTGCATATTTTAACAAATATTTAATAGGTTACAATAGAGTAAGGCCCGGCCAAAAGTGTCTACCGTGTTATGGTGGCGGCTTGAAAAATCTTTTGGCCAAAACAAAAGCTGCCGGTTATATGTGTGATCTGGTGATGGGAACTGTTAATGTGTGATAGGTGAGAAGTGGAGTTTCACTCAGCAACTATTTTTCTGGAATAATCTGGTTCAGGAATATGATGACCCCGTCGCATGACCCCGTCACATGACCGGGGGGCCCACAGAGTCTGAACAGCCCGGGGCCCTGGCTACGCTTAATCCACCCCTGCACATAACCCTAGTCCTTCAGGAGATGGTCTCCCCTTTCTCCCTTCAGTGGGTCACAGGCCCCTTTTTAACAGTGGTGGGCTGCGTTTAAACATGGAGCCAGTCCAGTGGCAAGAATGGCTACAAGCAGTCCAACAGCTGCGCCTGGAGTCCACCGTCAATTACCTCCATGGGGGTCCTGGTCCCGTGATCCAGCAGGGAGGGACACCAATGGGTGTCAGCAAAACTGGGAGAGGAGAGAAAAATAAACAAATGTAGCTATCAACAGGGGGCCACTACAAACAGCATCGTCCTTAGCCGTCAAGCCAGGTCCATTGTCCTTTTAGAGACACGGAACAGTCCCTCAATGTTGCTCCATAGAGTGCATCGGGCACCAACAACAAGCTTTTAAGAGGCCGCTGACTGGCATAGAGGGCTGCATGTGGGCCTTGAACAACCACATACACATTTGATGCAGAACCACTGGAGGAGGAGTCCCACTGTTCTTCAGCTCTGCACTCCCTCCATTGGTGGTCCATAATTTGTGACCCTCCGGCTCTGTGAAACCATCGGCAGCTGCCTCACGTCTCTGAGGCACCGCTTGCTCCATTGCAGCCGGGACAACTGCGGATGCAGCAGCCAGCTGTTCCAACTGTGGGGTCCCTTGTGATGGACTGGTTTATCGATCAGGGGCCAGTTTGATGGCCACTGTGTAGGGCCTCCAGGGTCCTTCTTCCTTGATAAATGACACATAGTCCCTCTCGCATAGGGGGCCATTGAACATGAGGGAGCCAGCATTTTTATAGACCTTGGTCCCAGTCTCCAGCTCCTGTACAAAGCCGAAGCCCCTGACAAGGTGATGGGTCATCCGGCCTTCTGCTATTCCTCCGCCTGGGTGCTGTAGCTCATCGTAGATGCAGCGCTCCCACCACCTCTTCTCCTGGATCACCTCATGCTTCCACTCAGCCTCCATCATCACGTAAGGCTCCTCCACCATTGCACAGGGTTCCCTCACACGGGCGTTGGCCGAGATGGGTGTGGCCAGAGAAAACGCCGGAAACTCCACCACTGAAGACGATGGTGCAGGGCCACGGCACAGCTCGAGAGGACAGCGGGGAAAATGGTCATTGGGGCAGCTCTGGCACGGATGGCGGGACTACAGGAAGCAGGTGAGCTGCAGGGGGGGCGGTAAGACGACCAGATGGAAGATCTTTACTCAATGCCGCACCCTTTGTTAGTCCTCCGGCATGGCCACTGAGTTCGGCAATAGCGGCCGACACAATGTCAGGCGCAGCCACCTTCATCATCTCTTTTTCTCCTGTGGCCTTGCATTGGGGCATCGCCGGCTCTTCATCCCCAATCTATGCGGGTAACAGCGGTGGTCGCTGGGGTAAAGGCCGCTCCTCCGGGTCTTCAGTCCACCAGGCCTCATATCGCAGGCCTGCCTCCACACGGACCCCAGAGCGCTTCCAATCATGACGACATAGGCCGCCGCGGTAGGACATGTCGCTTCTTCCCAGGTAGCAGCTAATGCCAGCTCATCCTCTAGGAGACAGTCCATCTTCCCTGGGTCCCACCCATTCGTGGGTAGGGTCAGTTCTAGCGGCTCCACCCATTTCTCTAAGTTCGGCTGCGGGAGCAGGAGACTGTCTTAGCCCACACCCATTTTGGGCAGGCATCTCCTGCAACAGGGTGCAGCCTATCTTCTCCTGGCACCAAATTCTCTTGGTGATGCCCATGAAACCCAGCCTTGGCTTTGTTTTTGGCACCAATGGCCGCCATCTCCTCGGCGGTCAGTGCCATTTTTAAGTCCATAACATCCGCCATCTTTTCCTCTGTCCTGGCGTGCAGCATAACACAAGAATCGATCTCAAAGTCACAAATTTCATGTCTTCCAATTCAGGCAGCTCATCACATAGCTCAATGACAGTCACAGTCCGCTGCCACCTTCATTTCTTCTATGGCAGGCCACAATGCACAAGCGTTATATCTTCCATCTATCAGTCCCAGAGTTATAAGGCTGCGGGGGTCCTTCCTGCCGACTACACCAAGTGTAAGAATTGCAGGTAACGCAGGATGCAGTGACAGGCAGGAGGCAGAGCAAGGGTTAACAGTTTTATTTTACAGGGGAATTCTCCACGCAGGGAGGTAAAGGGTTAAACAAGGGATTAACAGTATAAATGGCAAACGGATTTGGTGAGTAGAAGAACAATGGTACAGATCATGGCGATTTCGATGAAAGTCACTGGTTCACAAAGTGAATAGCGCTGACAAAGGCTGGCACGCTGTCCTTTCCAGTGTGGTCCGGTAAACACCAATACCCCGTCTTCTGGTGACAGTGGTCAGTCTCCAGTACCTTCCACTGCTCCTAGTCCATATACTGCAGTGGCTGATAAGGGAATGGGCCACAGTCCTGTATGAGCCCATCGTGGCTCTGCAACTATAATCACTAATGAAGTCAGGTCACAAATCTCAGGGCAATTATTAGCTGGCAACGTCAGGGTGTAGATTATGGTCACATACCCGGTCTCTTTCAGGCGACAAACGCGCTGTATTCAGGGGCCTGAAGTAGCTGGCACCTTGATTTATGGTCGTCACCGGGCACCTACTGCATGTCTCTCCCTCTCTGGTCCCCGCTGTTGGCGGTGGGCGATAGCGGACGCTGACCTGAGCGACTCTGATGCTCCCAGGATGGAGCACTCCTCTCGCTCTGTGTGGAGCATTATATGGGCCCATCATACACTGGAGCACCATATATGTGGCCCATTATATATGGAGCATTAAATGGGGCTGATCATACAGTGGAGCATCATATATCGGGGCCCATTATATATGGAGCATCATATGGGGCCCATTATATATGGAGCAATACGTGAGGCTCAAGACACTGTATGGAGCAATATATGGGGTCCATTATTCTGTATGGAGCAATATATGGTGCCTATTATTTACTATATGGAGCAATAGAAGGGGTTCATTATTTTGTATGGAGCAATATATGGGGCTCATTATACTGTATGGAGCAATATATGGGGTCCATTCTGCATGAACAATATATAGGGCTCATTATTCTTTATGGAGTGCTATGTGGTGCCCATAATACTGTATGAGGCTCATTATTCTGTATGGAGCATTATATGGTGCTGATTATAGTATTTGGGACCCATTATACTGTATGGAGGATTATATGTGGCTCAATATACTGTTTGGAGCATTATATAGGGTCCATTATTCTGTATGAAGCAATATGTGGAGCACTGTGTTGTGCCCATAATACTTAAAGAAGTTGTCCACTACTATAACTTTTTTTTTTTCATAAATCTTGCTATTATGTGCCACTGAAAACATCCACTGTGTTTATTTTAGCAATATTACCTTTTATCATGCTGTAGCAGCACATCTTCAGTGCTGGATCCAGCTCTCATGGGGTTAGTCGACAACTTCCTTTCTCCTGACTTATTGTGCTCTAATACTACAAGTTTCATGATGCATTGCACTGCCTCTAAGCACGAACCTACCACACCCACTCCAAAACACACCCAAACCCCTCCCTCTATCTTCAAAAAGATTTCTGATGTCATTTCTGTCCAACCTCCTCTTTTACATTTGTCCAACCCACACTCCATTACACACAGATAGATAGATTAATAGATTGATAGATATGGGATGGATAGATAGATAGATACATGCAGAGATATATCTATATCTATTTCCATAGATATGTCCATATCCATGTTTTTAAACCCCTTCACCCCTGGAGCTTTTTCATTTTTTCATTTTCGTTTATCGCTCCCCTTCTTTCCAGAGCCATCATTTTTCCATCAATATGGCCATGTGAGGGCTTATTTTTTGCTGGACAAGTTGTACTTTTGAATGACATCATTGGTTTTACCATGTCGTGTAACAGAAAATGTGAAAAAAATTCAAAGTGCGATGAAATTGCAAAAAAAAGTGCAATCCTACACTTGTTTTTTTGCTAGGTTCACTCAATGCTAAGGCTGTGTGCACACGTTGCGGATTTGATTCCAGATCTGCAGTGTTTTTTCCCACACGGAATTGCATTAAATCTGCAGTGTAGTGCACAACCAATGTAAGTCTATGGGAGCCGCAGACTTGTTGTGCACATGCTGCGGAAAAAGCCGCACCGAATCGCAGCTTTTTTTTTTTTCTGCAGCATGTCACTTCTTTTGTGCGGAACTGCAGCGTTTCTGTACCCATAGACTTGCATTGAGTCGGGCACATCCGCAGCAAAACCGCAGATGTAAAAAAGATATGCAGTTTTGCTACGGATGTGGGTCCGACAAACGCTGCAGTTCGGGAGGAGGGAAGTGTGTGTGCGGAATGTGGGCGGTGACTGTGTGCGTGTATGTGTGTGCGGGCAGGGTCTGCGGGCTGTTCGGATGGGTGCAGGACTGTTCGGGTGTCTGCGGGCTGTTCGGGTGTGCGCGGGACTTTCCAGGTGTGTGCGGGGGGTCTTTGTGTGTGTGTGTGTGTGTGTGTGTGTGTGTGGGCATCATCCGATGGGACTACAGGTACGCAGCATCCAATCTGCAGCTAATCCGACTGTAATCCGGATAGTGGACACGCACCCTACACTATCCATACATCTATCAATAGATATATCTATCCATAGATATATCTATAGATAGATATGAATAGATGTATGCATCTATAGATCTATCTATATGTAGATCTACCTATCCATCTCATCTATCATCTATCTGTCCATCTGTGTGGGTAATGGAGTGTGGGTTGGACAAATGTAAAAGAGAATGTTGGACAATAATGACATCACAAATTTTTTTGTTCAATACTACATCTTTATTTAGCTTTAAAAACGCATCAAAACTGCACCAAAAACTGCATCAAAACCAGTTTGCATCAAAAACCAGTTTGCACCAAAACTGCACCAAAAACTGCATCAAAACTTCACAAAAACCACACCAAAAATGGCATGAAAACCGCGAAAAAAACGCACCAAAAACTGCATCAAAACCGCACAAAAAACAGACCAAAAACTGCACCAAAATTGCACGAAAAACGCACCAAAACCAGACCAAAAACTGCACCAAAACTGAATCAAAACCGCACCAAAAACTGCATCAAAACAGCTCAAGAACCGCACGAAAAACGCACCAAAACGGGACCAAAAACTGCATCAAAACCGCACAAAAAAGCATCAAAACCATGCAAAAATTGCATAAAAACACATCAAAACTGCGCAAAAACTCAGCTGCGTTTTGTGCCAGGAGATGCAGATTTTGTGCGGAAAATTCTACACCCAAATCTGCAACGTGTGCACACAGCCTAAAACTGACCTGCCATTATGATTCTCCAGGTCATTACCAGTTCATAGACACCAAACATTGTCTAGATTATTTTTTATCTAAGTGGTGAAATAAAATTCCCCAAAAAATAAAATAATTGCGCCATTTTCCGATACCCGTAGCAGCTATATATATTTTCTGAGATATTGGGTTGGGTGAGGGCTAATTTTTTGCGTGCCAACCTGACGTTTTTAATTATACCACTTTTGTGCAGATACGTTCTTTTGATCGCCCGTTATTGCATTTCAATGTAAAGTCGCGGCGACCAAAAAAACCATAATTTTGGCTTTTGATTGTTTTTTTTTTTTCTTGCTACACCGTTTTAGCTTTATTGAAAACAGCTGACATGTTGCGGCTTTGAAGTGGGCTCACCGCTGAAGCCCACCTCAAAGCGGGAGTTACTGCCAGCTGACGTACTATTCCATCAGCTGGCAGAAAGGGGTTAATGAACAATGTTTCATTTAAAAAAAAAATGAAAAAAAGGCGCCAATTTTCTGCGCCAGAGGGGGGAAGCCGATGGCCAGGGGCCAATATTTGTAGCCTGGGAAGGGGGTAATACCCATGGCCCCTCCCTGATATTCCTAGCCTAGAGAGGGGCCATGGATATTGTCCCCCCCTGGCTACAAATACCAGCCCACAGCCGCCCCAGAAATGGCGCATCTGTAAGATGTGCCAATTCTTGCACTTAGCCCCTCTCTTCCCACTCCCGTGTTGCGGTGGGATATGGGGTAATAAGGGGTTAATGTCACCTTGCTATTGTAAGGAGACATTAAAGGGACTCTGTCACTTGAATTTGGAGGGAACAATTTTCAGCCATAGAGGCGGGGTTTTCGGGTGTTTGATTCACCCTTTCCTTACCCGCTGGCTGCACGATGGCTGCAATATTGGATTGAAGTTCATTCTCTGTCCTCCGTAATACATGTCTGCACAAGGCAATCTTACCTTACGCAGACGTGTACTATGGAGGACTGAGAATGAACTTCAATCCAATATTGCAGCCAGCATGCAGCCAGCGGGTAAGGAAAGGGTGAATCAAACACCCGAAAACCCCGTTCCTATGGCTGAAAATTGTTCCCTCCAAATTCAGGTGACAGTGTCCCTTTAAGCCCGGTTAATAATGGAAAGGCGTCAATAAGACGCCTATCCATTATTAATCCTATAGTAGTGAAAGGGTTAAAAAAAATTAAAGACAACAATTAAAGACACAGCCAGAAAAAAGTATTTTATTATTCTTAATTTAACCATACTTACCATACTCTATCGCCTGCAAAAAAATTAAAATAATAAACCGTATGCTACCAGTCCGCTGTTGTCCAATTAATATTGAATGTCCCATGATGATCTCCCCTATAGAACAGTGACATCGGGTGATGTCACTGCTCTATAGGGCCTCCAGTGACACACTGACAGGAGACAATGGCTCCTGCAGTGCATCACTGAGAGGTTACCTCAGTTCAGGGTCTCACTTTATGGCAAAGCTGTGTGAGAATTTTCCCAAACAGCAGTGCCACAAGTGAGACTAGGGACTATTTTCTCACAGGGGCATAAGAATACATTGTGGAAGGATGCTGTATGTCTATATGTATATTGTATGTATCTGCCATGTTGTATGTTGCAAGTCTCATGGTGCATGTTGTATGTCGCATGTCACATGTTGTATGTACGGTATGTGTATGTATGTTTTATGTCTATATGTATGTACTGTATGTGTTATGTATGTACTGTGTACAGTACAGACCAAAAGTTTGGACACGCCTTCTCATTTAAAGATTTTTCTGTATTTTGTGGACTATGAAAATTGTAAATTCACACTGAAGGTATCAAAGCTATGAATTACCACATGTGGAATTATATACTTAACAAAAAAGTGTGAAACAACTGAAAATATGTCTTATATTCTAGCTTCTTCTAAGTAGCCGCCTTTTGCTTTGATGACTGCTTTGCACACTCTTGGCATTCTCTTGATGAGCTTCAAGAGGTAGTCACCGGAAATGGTTTTCACTTCACAGGTGTGCCCTGTCAGGTTTAATAGATGGGATTTCTTGCCTTATAAATGGGGTTGGGACCATCAGTTGTGTTGTGCAGAAGTCTGGTGGATACACAGCTGATAGTCCTACTGAATAGACTGTTAGAATTTGTATTATGGCAGGAAAAAAGCAGCTAAGTAAAGAAAAACGAGTGGCCATCATTACTTTAAGAAATGAAGGTCAGTGAGTCCGAAAAATTGGGAAAACTTTGAAAGTGTCCCCAAGTGCAGTGGCAAAAACCATCAAGCGCTACAAAGAAACTGGCTCACATGATGACCGCCCCAGGAAAGAAAGACCAAGAGTCACCTCTGCTTCTGAGGATAAGTTTATCCGAGTCACCAGCCTCAGAAATCGCAGGTTAACCGCATCTCAGATTAGAGACCAGGTCAATGCCACACAAAGTTACAGCAACAGACACATCTCTACAACAACTGTTAAGAGGAGACTTTGTGCAGCAGGCCTTCATGGTAAAATAGCTGCTAGGAAACCACTGCTAAGGACAGGCAACAAGCAGAAGAGACTTGTTTGGGCTAAAGAACACAAGGAATGGACATTAGACCAGTGGAAATATGTGCTTTGGTCTGATGAGTCCAAATTTGAAATCTTTGGTTCCAACCACCGTGTCTTTGTGCGATGCAGAAAAGGTGAACGGATGGACTCTATATGCCTGGTTCCCACCGTGAAGCATGGAGGAGGAGGTGTGATGGTGTGGGGGTGCTTTGCTGGTGACACTGTTGGGGATTTATTCAAAATTGAGGCCATACTGAACCAGCATGGCTACCACCGCATCTTGCAGCGGCATGCTATTACATCCGGTTTGCGTTTATTTGGACCATCATTTATTTTTCAACAGGACAATGACCCCAAACACACCTCCAGGCTGTGTAAGGGCTATTTGACCAAGAAGGAGAGTGATGGGGTGCTACGCCAGATGACCTGGCCTCCCCAATCACCAGAACTGAACCCAATCGAGATGGTTTGGGGTGAGCTGGACCGCAGAGTGAAGGCAAAAGGGCCAACAAGTGCTAAGCATCTCTGGGAACTCCTTCAAGATTGTTGAAAGACCATTTCCGGTGACTACCTCTTGAAGCTCATCAAGAGAATGCCAAGAGTGTGCAAAGCAGTCATCAAAGCAAAAGGTGGCTACTTTGAAGAACCTAGAATATAAGACATATTTTCAGTTGTTTCACACTTTTTTGTTAAGTATATAATTCCACATGTGTTAATTCATAGTTTTGATGCCTTCAGTGTGAATGTACAATTACAGAAAAATCTTTAAATGAGGTGTGTCCAAACTTTCGGTCTGTACTGTATGTGTTTTTGTTTTTTTTACATTCAACACATTAGCTGGATGATGGGACTACTACTGTCCCATCATTGGCTAATGTGTCACTCTTTGTCACTGTAGCAGGCATAGCCCGATGGGACTTGTAGTCCCATCGGACGAAACCTACACACACAAACACGCACACGCACACGCCCCCCGCCCCGCCCACACATCCCAGCAGCTCCGGCCGCAGACCCACTGCCCAGACCCCCCGCCGCACGTAGATTCCGGCACCGGCCGCACATTCCAGCACAGCCAGCAGAGCAGACCACCCCGTCCTGCCTGCAGCACAGCCCAGTGTAATAATTATAGGGGATAACTCAGGAGACTCTTTGCGTGGAACAAGACAACTACAGGACACAGTTTTATAAGTGGTAAAGTCTATATTATCACACGGTGATTCAAACAGGTGCAAAGAGAAACTCAAGTCCACAACACTTGGTGCAAATATCAAATGCAGCTCAGCAGTCTATAGGAAACTTCAGAGGAAAATGCAATCACGCAGAAAGTCTATGAAGCACAATTATTCTTGACAATACTTGACATGAATAAGTCCTTGCTTAGTCCACAACACAGATAGATATGCTTGTAAGGCAGTTCAAATAATATCTTAGCTCAACCAGGGAGGTCTGGGTAATAGTCTCAGGTTCTTGCAGAGCAGAAACAGCTTACATGTCCAGCAAATGCAGATGGAAGTAAACACGAGCAGCAGATGAAGGAGGATTATTGGAACTGGTGTATGCAGCAGGAACTCAGAGCAGAGTAGCAGGATAACCTCACAGGTTCACAGGAGCAGATATATAGCCAGGGAGTCACCAGAGGTCAGGAGCTGGATGCAAGGCAGAATACTCTAGCACAGACTGAAGGCTGGGGTGGAGTTTTATAGCAGGAAGACACAGTGCACATGAGACCAAAGACGCCATCTTGGAAAAGGGCAGTAATGCACAAAAAGGTAGTAAAAAATGTTCAGAGTCCTGACACCCAGTCACTCTTGTCTGTGGAGGCTGGGTCACGTCTGCTGCTGACATCATGTCAATTTCCAAAGTTTGGAAATTGACGTGACGTCGGTGGAGATTAGCAGCGGCTGCAGCCTGGAGGTCACGTGGCCCGGACTCAGCCGCCGGCATAGCGCCGCTCACAGGCTAAAGCGCCAACATAAGGTATTTTTCAAAATTCATTAGGGGCCCTCAGGGGATACATTGGGGGGTTAATTGAAAGTAGTGGACAACCCCTTTAATGGAGGACCATACTGTCCGGTTTCTGACCTATTGTAGAATGTACGATAGATATCACTCATGTAATGTAAGAAGTTAAATCTTTTGCATTGTACTGTACCTATACTTCTCTGCTGTATCTGTGCATCATGAATTGTGGCATGTGTTAAATGGGCCCACTGAGACTCTTTTGCCTGGCGAACATGAAAACGTCTAGCTGGTCCTGGGTATGAGGGCGCCATGCATATCAGGATGGGGATGAGGGGGCCATGCATACCAGGATGGTGATGAGGGGCTCTGTATATGTGGATTGGGGAGATATATATATATATATATATATATATATATATATATATATATATATATATATACACATCCCATAAGGAATTGAATGTATGCAATATTGTAACTGAAGAAATCTGGAACTTTTTAATGGATAAATAAATGTTATATTTTAGGGTATGTGCATACGTTCAGGAATTTTTGAGTTTTTTCGCTATAAAAACAAACACATACATATGCATCCTATCATTTAGAATGCATTCCGCAATTTTTGTGCACATGATGCATTTTTTTCCGTGAAAAAAACGCATCGTGGTAAAAAATGAAAATGTTCATTAATTTTGCAAATTTTTTGCGTTTTTCATGCTATTCTATGCATTGGAAAAAAACGCAAAAAAAACGCACAAACGCGCACAAAAACGCAAAAAAAAAACGCATGCGGATTTCTGCCAGAAATGTCAGTTTTTTTTGTCAGGAAATTTCTGGAAGAAATCCTGTCGTGTGCACATCCCCTATCATTGGACTGATCGCTGGAGAAACAAAAAGTTTTTTCTTTACATGTGTGGATTTGTCCCAATCCGTTTTCCATGTGATCTGTAACCACAGGTTGGATGTATTCCTGTTTCTGTTTGTGTATTCAGTCCCCTGGAACTTTTAAACCTTTTCCCACATATCTTGCTTCAAACATAACGACACCAAATGTAAATTTTTGGTGAAGAATCAACAACAAGTGGAACACAATTGTGAAGTTGAACGAAATTTTTTGGTTATTTTAAATTTTTGTAGAAATTCAAAAACTGAAAAGTGGGGCGTGCAATGTTATTCGGCCCCTTTAACTTAATACTTTGTTGTGCCACCTTTAGCTGCGGTTACAGCTGCAAGTTGCTTGGGGAATGTCTCTATCAGTTTTGTACATCGAGAGACTGAAATTCTTGCCCATTCTTCCTTGGCAAACAGCTCGTGCTCCGTGAGGTTTGATGGAGATCGTTTGTGGACAGCAGTTTTGAGCTCTTTCCACAGATTCTCAATTGGATTGAGGTCTGGACTTTGATTTGGCCATTCAAACACCTGGATATGTTTATTTGTCAACCATTCCATTGTAGATTTTGCTTTATGTTTAGGATTATTGTCTTGTTAGAAGACAAATCTCCGTCCCAGTCTTTTGCAGACTCCAACAGGTTTTCATCAAGAATGGTCCTGTATTTGGCTCCATCCATCTTCCCATCAATTTTAACCATCTTCCCTGTCCCTGCTGAAGAAAAGCAGGCCCAAAGCATGATGCTGCCACCACCATGTTTGACAGTGGGGATGGTGTCTTCAGGGTGATGAGTTGTGTTGCCTTTACACCAAACATATCGTTTGGCATTGTTGCCAAAAAGATCGATTTTGGTTTCATCTGACCAGAGCACCTTCTTCCACATGTTTGGTGCGTCTTCCAGGTGGCTTGTTGCAAATTTTAAACAATACTTTTTATGGATATCTTTGAGAAATGGCTTTCTTCTTGCCACACTTCCATAAAGGCCAGATTTGTGCAGTGTACGACTGATTGTTGTCCTATGGACTGTTATGATCTGGTGGCCTAGGAGCGTCATGAGTAGTGTTGAGCATTCCGATGCTGCAAGTATCGGGTATCGGCCGATACTTGCTGTATCGGAATTCCGATACCGGGATTCCGATACTCTTGTGGTATCGGGTATCGGGTATCGGAACAACATTAATGTTAAAATGTGTAAAATAGAGAATTAAAATAAAAAATATCGCTATACTCACCTGTCCGACGCAGCCGGGACCTCAGCGCAGGAACCGGCAGCGTTGTTTGTTTAAAATTCCCGCTTTTACATGGTTACGCGAAGTCCCGGCTTGTGATTGGTCAGGGCGGCCATGTTGCCGGGCCGCGGACCAATCACAGCAAGCCGTGACGAAAATACGTCACGGCTTGCTGTGATTGGTCCGCGTCCCGGCAACATGGCCGCCATTAACCAATCACAAGCCGTGACGTCACGGGAGGCTGGAAACGCGCTCATTTTAAAAAGGGCGCGTGTCCAGCCTCCCGTGACGTCACGGCTTGTGATTGGTTGCGTCGCGGTCAACCAATCACAAGCCGGGAGGCTGGACACGCGCCCATTTCAAAATGAGCGCGTCCAGCCTCCCGGCTTGTGATTGGTTGATCGCGGCGCAACCAATCACAAGCCGTGACGTCACGGGAGGCTGGACACGCGCCCATTTCAAAATGAGCGCGTCCAGCCTCCCGGCTTGTGATTGGTTGATCGCGGCGCAACCAATCACAAGCCGTGACGTCACGGGAGGCTGGACACGCGCCCATTTTAAAATGAGCGCGTGTCCAGCCTCCCGTGACGTCCCGGCTTGTGATTGGTCAGGGCGGCCATATTGCCGGGACGCGGACCAATCACAGCAAGCCGTGACGTAATTTCGTCACGGCTTGCTGTGATTGGTCCGCGTCCCGGCAACATGGCCGACCTGACCAATCACAAGCCGGGAATTCACGTAACCAAGTAATAGCGCGATTTTTAAACAAACAACGCTGCCGGTTCCCTCGCTGAAGTCCCGGCTGCGTCGGACAGGTGAGTATAGCGATATTTTTTATTTTAATTCTTTCTTTTACACATTTATATGGTTCCCAGGGCCTGAAGGAGAGTTTCCTCTCCTTCAGACCCTGGGAACCATCAGGGATACCGTCCGATACATGAGTCCCATTGACTTGTATTGGTATCGGGTATCGGTATCGGATTGGATTCCGATACTGTGACGGTATCGGCCGATACTTTCCGATACCGATACTTTCAAGTATCGGACGGTATCGCTCAACACTAGTCATGAGACGTACTCTGGAGAATGTGGTAACTGTACTGACCGCAGACCCTGGACTTAACACCGCAACTAGAAATAGCCGTGGGATGTACCTACCAATCCTAGACACCTCGACACAGCCGGAGGACTAATTAACCCTATAGATAGAAAAGGGAAAACTATCTTGCCTCAGAGAAAATTCCCAAAGGATAGGCAGCCCCCTACAAATATTGACTGTGAGAGGAGAGGAAAAAACATACACAGGCTGAAAACAGAATTTAGCAAAGGAGGCCAATCTAGCTAGATAGAAAAGATAGGACAGAGAACTATGCGGTCAGTATTAAAATACTAAGAAATGTCCACCACAGATAATACAAAAAACTCCACATCTAACCAAGGACATGGAGGGTAAATCTGCCTCTCCAGAGATTCCAGCTTGGCTGCATAAATCCTTACACAGATTAAGCTGGACAAGAAAAAACATGCAATGCACTGAACAATGAGGCCCACAACATGTGGGCAGAAAAACAAGCAGAACTTATCTTGAAGAAATGAACTGCAAGCAGGAGCGACCAGGAAGGGATGTGAATCCTCCAGAAACAATGAAAAACTGGCACTCACTAAAGGGTGAAGCCAGACTAAATAGCCCCGTCCGAAGTGGACGCACCTGATGACTGCTGTGAAGGACAAACAGCAGCACTACCACTTATAACCACTGGAGGGAGCCCAAGAGCAGAACCCACAACAGAATTCACAACCGTACCCCCCCCTTGAGGAGGGGTCACCGAACCCTCACCAGAGCCCCCAGGCCGATCAGGACGAGCCAAATGGAAGGCAAAAACCAAATCGTCAGCATGAACATCGGAGGCAACAACCCAAGAATTATCCTCCTGGCCATAACTCTTCCACTTGACAAGATACTGAAGCCTCCGTCTTGAAAAACGAGAATCCAAGATCTTCTCCACAACATACTCCAACTCCCCATCAATCAACACCGGGGCCGGAGGATCAACAGAGGGAACCACGGGCACCACATATTTCCGCAACGAAGATCTATGAAAAACATTATGGATGGAAAAAGAGGCTGGAAGGGCCAAATGAAAAGACACAGGATTGATAATCTCAGAAATCCTATAAGGACCAATAAACCGAGGCTTGAACTTCGGGGAAGAAACTTTCATAGGAACATGACGGGAAGACAACCAGACCAAATCCCCAACCCGAAGCCGGGAACCCACACGCCGACGACGGTTGGCAAAACGCTGAGCCTCCTCCTGAAACAACACCAAATTGTCCACAACATGAGCCCAAATTTGCTGCAACCTGTCAATCACAGAGTCCACCCTAGGACAATCAGAAGACTCAACCTGCCCTGAAGAAAAACGAGGATGAAACCCAGAATTACAAAAGAAGGGTGAAACCAAGGTAGCAGAACTAGCCCGATTATTAAGGGCAAACTCGGCCAATGGCAAGAAAGCCACCCAATCATCCTGATCGGCAGACACAAAGCATCTCAAATAAGTTTCCAAAGTCTGGTTAGTTCGCTCGGTTTGGCCGTTTGTCTGAGGATGAAATGCGGAAGAAAAAGACAAATCAATGCCCAGCTTAGCACAAAAGGACCGCCAAAACCTAGAAACAAACTGGGAACCTCTATCGGACACAATATTCTCCGGAATGCCATGCAAACGAACCACATGCTGAAAAAACAACGGAACCAACTCAGAAGAGGAAGGCAATTTAGGCAAAGGTACCAAATGAACCATCTTAGAAAACCGGTCACAGACCACCCAGATAACCGACATCCTCTGGGAAACAGGAAGATCCGAAATAAAATCCATAGAAATATGCGTCCAAGGCCTCTCAGGGACCGGCAAAGGCAAAAGCAACCCAGTGGCGCGAGAGCAGCAAGGCTTGGCCCGCGCACAAGTCCCACAGGACTGCACAAAAGAACGCACATCCCGCGACAAAGAAGGCCACCAAAAGGACCTACTAACCAAATCTCTGGTACCAAAAATCCCAGGATGGCCAGCCAACACAGAACAGTGAACCTCAGAAATCACTTTACTAGTCCATCTGTCAGGAACAAACAGTTTCCCCACTGGACAGCGATCAGGTTTATCAGCCTGAAACTCCTGAAGAACCCGTCGCAAATCAGGGGAGATGGCAAAAAGAATCACCCCCTCCTTCAGAATACCAACCGGCTCAAGAACCCCAGGGGAATCAGGCAAAAAACTCCTAGAGAGGGCATCAGCCTTAACATTCTTAGAACCCGGAAGATGCGAGACAATGAAATCAAAACGGGAGAAAAACAGGGACCATCGAGCCTGTCTAGGATTCAGCTGTTTGGCAGACTCGAGGTAAATCAGATTCTTATGATCGGTCAAGACCACAATACGGTGCTTGGCCCCCTCAAGCCAATGTCGCCACTCCTCAAATGCCCACTTCATAGCCAACAACTCACGATTGCCGACATCATAATTGCGTTCCGCAGGCGAAAACTTTAGAGAAAAGAAGGCACACGGTTTCATCAAGGAACCATCAGAATTCCTCTGAGACAAAACGGCCCCTGCCCCAATCTCAGAAGCGTCAACCTCAACCTGAAAAGGAAGAGAAACATCCGGCTGACGCAACACAGGGGCAGAAGTAAATCGGCGCTTAAGCTCCTGAAAGGCAGAAACAGCCTCAGAGGACAAATTCCTTACATCAGCGCCCTTCCTCGTCAAATCGGTCAGGGGTTTAACCACACTGGAGAAGTTGGCAATGAAACGGCGATAAAAATTAGCAAAGCCCAAAAATTTCTGAAGGCTCTTCACGGATGTGGGCTGGATCCAATCATGAATGGCCTGAACCTTAACCGGATCCATTTCTATAGATGATGGAGAAAAAATGAAGCCCAAAAAAGAAACCTTCTGTATTCCAAAGAGGCACTTAGACCCCTTCACAAACAAGGCATTATCACGAAGGACCTAAAATACCATCCTGACTTGTTTCACATGAGACTCCCAATCATCTGAAAAAATCAAAATATCATCCAAATATACAATCATGAATTTATCAAGATAATTCCGAAAAATATCATGCATGAAGGACTGAAACACAGATGGGACATTAGAGAGTCTGAATGGCATCACAAGATATTCAAAATGGCCCTCGGGCGTATTAAACGCAGTTTTCCATTCGTCACCCTGCTTAATACGAACAAGATTATATGCCCCTCGAAGGTCAATCTTAGTAAACCAACTAGCCCCCTTAATCCTGGCAAACAAATCAGAAAGCAAAGGCAAAGGGTATTGGAATTTGACCGTGATCTTATTCAAGAGGCGATAATCAATACAGGGTCTCAAGGAGCCATCCTTCTTGGCAACAAAAAAAACCCTGCTCCCAATGGAGAAGAAGATGGCCGAATATGCCCCTTCTCCAAAGACTCCTTAACATAACTCCGCATGGCGGCATGTTCAGGCACAGACAGGTTGAAAAGTCGGCCCTTAGGGAACTTACAGCCTGGAATCAAGTCAATAGCACAATCACAGTCCCTATGCGGTGGAAGGGAACTGGATTTGGGCTCATCGAAAACATCCTGGAAATCTGACAGAAACTCAGAATTTCAGAAGAGGGGGAGGAGGAAATTGACATCAGAGGAACGTCATCATGAACCCCCTGACAACCCCAACTAGTCACAGACATAGATTTCCAATCCAACACCGGATTATGTATCTGTAACCATGGAAACTCCAGCACAATAGCATCATGCAAATTATGCAACACCAGGAAACGACAATCTTCCTGATGGGCTGGCGCCATGCACATGGTTAACTGTGTCCAAAACTGAGGTTTATTTTTAGCCAATGGTGTAGCATCAATGCCCCTCAAAGGGATAGGTCTCTGCAAAGGCTATAAGGGAAAACCACAACGTCTGGCAAATTCTAAGTCCATTAAATTTAAAGCGGCGCCTGAATCCACAAATGCCATGACAGAAAATGACGATAATGAGCAGATCAGGGTCACAGATAACAGAAATTTAGGTTGTACAGTACTGATGGTAACGGAATTAGCGATTCTCTTGGCACGATTAGGGCAATCAGAAATAACATGAGCAGAATCGCCGCAGTAAAAGCACAACCTATTCTGACGTCGGAATCCTTGGAGTTCAGCTCTAGACACAATCCTATCACACTGCATAGGCTCAGGACTCCGCTCGGAAGACAACGCCATAGTGTGCACAACTCTGCTCTCATGCAAGCGCCGATCAATTTGAATGGCCAGAGACATAGAATCACTCAGACCTGCAGGCGTGGGGAACCCCACCATAACATCTTTAACAGATTCAGAAAGACCCTTTCTGAAAATTGCCGCCAAAGCATCCTCATTCCATTTAGTAAGCACAGACCATTTTCTAAATTTCTGGCAATACGATTCTGCCGCTTCTTGACCCTGACACAGGGCCAACAAGGTTTTCTCAGCATGATCCACAGAATTAGGTTCATCATACAATAACCCAAGCGCCTGAAAAAAGTGTTTACATTAAGCAAGGCCGGATTCCCAGATTCCAGGAAAAATGCCCAATCCTGAGGGTCGCCACGCAACAGAGAAATGAGAATTTTTACCTGCTGGATGGGATCACCAGAGGAACGGGGCTTCAGAGCAAAAAACAGTTTACAATTATTTTTAAAGCTCAAAAATTTGGACCTGCCCCCAAAAAACAGATCAGGGGTAGGAATTCTAGGCTATAAAACAGGAGTCTGCACGATATAATCAGAAATACCCTGTACTCTAGCAGCAAGTTGATCCACACGAGAAGCAAGTCCCTGAACATCCATGTCAGCGCCTAACTCCTGAGCCACCCAGAGGTAAAGAGGGAAAAAAAACCCACAACAGAGTACAGAAAAAAAAAATGGCTCAGCACTTTCTTTCCCTTCTTTTGAGATGCGGTTAACTCATTGTTGGCCAGTTGTACTGTTATGATCTGGTGGCCTAGGAGCGGCATGAGACGTACTCTGGAGAATGTGGTAACTGTACTGACCGCAGACCCTGGAATTAACACCGCAACTAGAAGTAGCCGTGGGATGTACCTACCAATCCTAGACACCTCGACACAGCCGGAGGACTAATTAACCCTATAGATAGAAAAGGGAAAACTATCTTGCCTCAGAGAAAATTCCCAAAGGATAGGCAGCCCCCCACAAATATTGACTGTGAGAGGAGAGGAAAAAACATACACAGGCTGAAAACAGAATTTAGCAAAGGAGGCCAATCTAGCTAGATAGAAAAGATAGGACAGAGAACTATGCGGTCAGTATTAAAATACTAAGAAATGTCCACCACAGATAATACAAAAAACTCCACATCTAACCAAGGACATGGAGGGTAAATCTGCCTCTCCAGAGATTCCAGCTTGGCTGCATAAATCCTTACACAGATTAAGCTGGACAAGAAAAAACATGCAATGCACTGAACAATGAGGCCCACAACATGTGGGCAGAAAAACAAGCAGAACTTATCTTGAAGAAATGAACTGCAAGCAGGAGCGACCAGGAAGGGATGTGAATCCTCCAGAAACAATGAACAACTGGCACTCACTAAAGGGTGAAGCCAGACTAAATAGCCCCGTCCGAAGTGGACGCACCTGATGACTGCTGTGAAGGACAAACAGCAGCACTACCACTTATAACCACCGGAGGGAGCCCAAGAGCAGAACCCACAACAGAATTCACAACATGGACAGACTGTCCCACCTCAGCTGTAGATCTCTGCAGTTCATCCAGAGTGATCATGGGCCTCTTGGCTGCATCTCTGATCAGTCTTCTCCTTGTTTGAGTTGAAAGTTTAGAGGGACGGCCGGGTCTTGGTAGATTTGCAGTGGTATGATACTAGTTCCATTTCAATATGATCACTTTCACAGTGCTCCTTGGGATGTTTAACCCCTTTCTGACATTGGACGTACTATCACGTCGAGGTGGGGTGGGCCCTTATGCCCACCGACGGGATAGTATGTCACAGTGATCGGCCGCGCTCACGGGGGGAGCACAGCAGATCGCGGCCGGGCGTCAGCTGACTATCGCAGCTGACGTCCGGCACTATGTGCCAGGAGCGATCACGGACCGCCCCCGGCACATTTACCCCCGACACACTGCGATCAAACATGATCGCAGTATTCCGGTGGTATAGGGAGCATCGCGCAGGATCGCGTTGCTCAGAGGGTCTCCTACCTCCTCCTTCCTGCAGGCCCCAGATCCAAAATGGCCACGGGGCTGCATCCGGGTCCTGCAGGAAGGTGGCTTACCAGCGCCTGCTCAGAGCTAGTGCTGGTAAGCCTGCAGGAGTGCACATCAGTTCGTTGCTGACCGGGGCAATGTTATAGTGTAAAAAAAAAAAAATATATATATATATATTCACATGTGTAAATGGAGCGCCCCCACTGCCGCAGGGCCGAGGGGTACCTGGTACCGGGCCTCTGAGTCTCTGTTCTGGGGTTGTCACGGTGGCTAGACCCGGTCCTTGGCCCTGCTGAGGGGCGTCCAGTGAAAGGTGGTGGATGGTGTTGATGTTGTGGTGGTGCGGTGCAGGTCGCAGTAAATAACGAGGACACCAGGTTGCAGTCTCTTTACCTCTTTACTGAAGGCTTCAGGATCCTCAGTCCGGAATACGGTTAACCAGGCTGCGCAAGTCCGGCCGGTCCGATGGCACCTCCAGAGTTCCCTTTGCAGGTGGAAATCTGTGCCTACCTTCTAGCGCTTGTGTGTTGTGGTCCTCCCCTGCTGTGCTTACGGGATAGTCCCCACAACTGTTGTGTCTGTTTCTGAAGTTCCCTCACAACTCGGTTATGATGTTCTTCTTCGTCCCCCAGATGATATGGCTAGGACGCACCCGTATGACGGGTAGGCTCGGAGCTCTTCCTGGACCCTAGTGTCGCCCCTCTCCTATTGTTGCCCCCTATGTCTTCTTAGGTGATTTTGGGTGAGACAGCCCGCCTATAACTGACTGTCCTGCCGTAGGTTTGAAGTTAGGCCTGGAGCTCTATACTTCCTCGGCGTTCCGGCCACCGGCTGCGCGCCTCAGTAGGATGTTGCCTCATCTTACAGCACGACTCCTACTGGTGTTTCTCCTTGTTGCGTTGATCTCGTTTCTCACTCAGCACAATAAACCTCGCTTCTTGTCCTTTCTTAGGGTACCGCCGCGATCAGGTGCAGGCGCGGTCCCGTAACGTTCTCTCTGTTCGCTAGGCCTCTGTCAGGATCCCACCCCTGACAGGGACCCCCCTGAATCTTCCCCTGCAACACCCTCTGCCACAGGATGTTGCCTGGTTCCAACCCAGTCAGCTTTCTCTCTAACTTCCTATCCAACCCCCATTTTTGCCAGACTGTGAGGAGTGGCCTAATACATAGCGCCCTTAGCTCCCCCTGGAGGCCAGACTATGAAGTGTATTGGTGTCTGTGATACCTGGTCAGGTGACCTCCTTCAGTGCCATCAGACGTTCCATAGCCCCCCTTAGCGGCGGAGCATCAGTACTGCAACGACCAGGACTCTGGGGCGCTGCATAAAAAATAAATAAATAAATAATAAATAAATAAATAAAAAAATGTAAAAAAATTCCCCCCAAAAAATATATATTGTTCCCATAAATACATTTCTTTATCTAAATTAAAAAAAAACAAAAGTACACATATTTAGTATCGCTGCATCCGTAACGACCCGACCTATAAAACTGTCCCACTAGTTAACCCCTTCAGTTAACACCGTTAAAAAAAGAGGCAAAAAACAACGCTTTATTATCATACCGCCAAACAAAAAGTGTAATAACACGCGATCAAAAAGACGGATATAAATAACCATGGTACCGCTGAAAACGTCATCTTGTGCCGCAAAAAAAAAAGCTGCCATACAGCATCATCAGCGAAAAAATAAAAAAGTTATAGTCCTCAGAACTTATCTAGATGTGTTGTGAGAACTTTGAACCCCCAAGTGTTTCACTACAGTTTATAAGTTCCTTGGTGGGTCTAGTTTCCAATATGGGGTCACTTGTGGGGGGTTTCTACTGTTTAGGTACATTAGGGGCTCTGCAAACGCAATGTGATGCCTGCAGACCATTCCATGTAAGTCTGCATTCCAAATGGCGCTCCTTCCCTTCCGAGCTCTCCCATGCGCCCAAACGGTGGATTCCCCCCCCCCCAATATGGGGTGTCAGCGTACTCAGGACAAATTGGACAACAACTTTTGGTCCCATTTCTCCTGTTACCCTTGAGAAAATACAAAACTGGGGGCCAAAAAATAATTTTTGTGGGGAAAAAATTAATTTTTATTTTCACGGCTCTGCGTTATAAACTGTAGTGAAACACTTGGGGGTTCAAAGCTCTCACAACACATCTAGATGAGTTCCTTAGGGGGTCTACTTTCCAAAGTGGTGTCATTTGTGGGGGGGTTTCAATGTTTAGGTACATCAGGGGCTCTCTAAACGCAACATGGCGTACCATCTCAATTCCAGTCAATTTTGCATTGAAAAGTGAAACGGCACTCCTTCCCTTCCGAGCTCTGCCATGCGCCCAAACAGTGGTTTACCCCCACATATGGGGTATCAGCGTACTCAGGACAAATTGTACAACAACTTTTGGGGTCCAATTTCTTCTCTTACCCTTGGGAAAGTAAAAAATTGGGGTCGAAAAGATGATTTTTGTGAAAAAATATGATTTTTTATTTTTACGGCTCTGCATTATAAACTTCTGTGAAGCACTTAATGGGTCAAAGTGCTCACCACACATCTAGTCAGAGAAAAGAGGGAGACACAAAAGCGCAAATAAGGTCTTATCAAACGTTACACAAAGTTGCCCACCTAGAGAACTACTCACCTGGTGAGATTGAAGGAAGGACATATATTAATGGCGGCTGCTGCAGATCCACAGGTCAGTGCAGGACCTGATTGAAACACACACTTAGGCCGGTTTCACACGTCAGTGGCTCCGGTACGTGAGGTGACCGTTTCCTCCCGTACCGGAGACACTGACACACGTAGACCCATAAAAATCAATGCATCTGTGCAGATGTCATTGATTTTTTGCGGACCGTGTCTCCGTGTGCCAAACACGGAGACATGTCAGTGTTCGTGGGAGCGCACGTATTACACGGACCCAATAGAGTCAATGGGTCCGTGTAAAACACGCACCTCACACGGACATTCTCCGTCTGGGGTCCGTGTGCGTGCAGGAGACAGCGCTACAGTAAGCGCTGTCCCCCCCACATGGTGCTGAAGCCGCCATTCATATCTTCCCTGTAGCACCGTTTGCTGCAGAGAAAATATGAATAATAGTGTTTAAAATAAAGATCCATGTGTCCGCCGCGCCCCCACCCCCTGTGCGCCCCCCCGCTGGTCAGAAAATACTCACCCGGATCCCCCGTCGGCAGTCGCTCCTTCCTGGTCTGGCCGCGGCTTCTCTACTGTATGCGGCCGATTACACTCATGAATATGTGGCTCCACCTCCAATAGGGGCGGAGCCGCCTATTCATGAGTGTAAATGAGCGGCCCCACGTGACCGCATACAGTAAGCCGCGGCCAGACCAGGAAGGAGCGACTGCCGACGGGGGATCCGGGTGAGTATTTTCTGACCAGCGGGGGGGCGCACAGGGGGTGGGGGGGCGGCGGACACCTAAATCTTTATTTTTAACACTATTCTTCATATTTTCTCTGCAGCAAACGATGCTACAGGGAAGATATGAATCGCAGCTTCAGCACCATGCAGAGTGGGTACCACACGCTCCGTGTGGTACCCACTCGCCATACGGGCGGCACACGTGTGCCGCACGTATGGCCTCCGTGAGTTCCCAGGCATACGGACACGGATAACTCCGGTACCGATTTATTCCGGTACCGGAATTATCTGGACGTGTGGGACAGCCCTAAGGTAGGAAAAAAAAAGGATCATCCCCGCGCTGCCGCAAGAAGAATTCCAAAAGTTGTAGAGGTTTCAACGTGGTTTATTCTACGCGTTTCAGGGTTCAGGTGACCCCCTTCATCAGGACATACCACAAATAATGTACAAGAGTCATAGGTATACAGGGTTTAAGTACACGTCAGCATTTGGAAGCGACGCCCAATGGATCAGATAACACCCAGTGTCAGAGTTCAGGCTCATCAGGAAGTTCACATGACAAGATTAAAAATCATCAGAGAAATACAAATTGATATTTTACACATTTAGCCTTATTTTTGTTTATAGGATAACAAAAATTGAAAAGAGAGAAGGGAAAAAAAAAAAAAAGAGAGAAGCACGGTCTCGCGGAGAGTGGAACCAAACTCATATCGGAAAAGAATGAAACAAATTCAGAGGTGAAGGCATTTACTTTGAGCTACTGAGCTGGAAGGATTAGACTCCTGGAGAACACAGGTTGTCAGTGATGAGCCATAGTTAAAATACTTTTTTATTAATAAATATTAAAATAATTTTTTTATGTTTAGGCTACGTTCACATTTGCGGTGTGCGCCGCAGCGTCGTCGCCGCAAGAAAACGCATGCGTCGTGCGGCCCTATCTTTAACATTGGCGCCGCATGTACATGCGTTGTCATGCGTTGTGTTGCGTTGTACGCCGCATGCGGCGTTAGGGCGCACCTGTCAGGGCGCGGCAAACGCAACATGTTGCATTTTTCGGGCGGCGCTGACCTTTTTAAAAACGCATGCATCGTGTTTGCGTCGTGTTTGCGTCATCGATGCGCCTTTTCCCCCATTGACTTGTATTGACAACGCAAACGACGCAAGTACTTGCGTCATGGTGCGTTGTACGACGCATGCGTTGTCAAATAAAAAATGCAAAACATTGTCTAGACTTTGTCTAGACACTAAAAAAACACTATATATATATAAAAAAAAGGGGGGTTGTCATTGTCTTTCACAAGGCTATACACACAACACACAGAGAAGACACTGAGAGGAGCAATCTGCTTTCCAAACCTGTAAGTATATATTTCTCTTTGCATATTTTTTATTCTGTGTTTTATTTCTTGATTTTGATTTAATTTGTGCAATGTTTGGTCTGTGCTATTGTACGGTTATGGCACTGTGGGTTGTATTGAAATTTTTTTTTTTTTTTAATCTGGTTCTGATGTACCTCTGGCGTTATATGCTGGCGTTTATTGTCTTCGGCCTTGCTTGGTTTTGGATTGGTTTTGGATTGGTTTTGGGTTGTTCTGGTGTCATGCGGTTGTTCAATGTCTTTTTTTTGGCTGATTTTTTCTTGTTAAATTTCTGGTGCATGTTTTTTTCTGGTTTCTATTGTTGAGGGAACCCGTATGGCGTTTTCTTGGCTCATGTCTTGCTGTGTTTTATTATGCTGTTGGCATTTTTTTTTCTTTCCTTGAGTGTCTTTTCTTGCTGGTGGGGGGGCTACATTTATGATGTTTCATTTGTATTGTATTGTTCCGTGCTGCTATATTATTTTCAATTGTATTTTCCCTTTTTTTTTTTTTTTTTTTTTTTTTTTTAATCTCTGATGGTTTTACGTCGTTTTCCGTATGGCATATATCTCCTTTCTTGACTGTTTGCATTGCCAAGTGTGTAGTATAATGGGTTTTTTTTTGTTTTTTTTTGGTAGGGCCCTTTTTTTTAATTTCATGTGTTTTCTTTTCTATTTGACTATGGTTTTTCTTTTGGTTGCTGTATATTGTAACAGCGGTTGTCCCGTAATGTTTATTGCTTATTATCTAGAATGGTATTTTTCACCTTTTTCTGATGTATTTCTGTGGTTAGATGTCACCAGATGGTGTTGTTTTGGATCATGTCTTGTTGTAATTGTAAAGTATGGCGTTCATTAGTTTGCTATTTCATTGCGCCTTTTTTTTTCCTCTAAGGTTTTTTTTGGAAGTTTTTGTATTTAAAAATTTGGACATAGGTGTCTATTTTTGCTTAATTTTGTTTGGGTCTATTCTTGTATTGTTTCTTCTATTGTATTCTCTTGCAATGTATGGCGTTGTGGTGTCGCTTTTTGAGTTTGCATTGTCCTATCAGTCAACAGTCAATTGTGGTTGTTTTAATGTTTTGGGCCTATTTTATTGTATGTGGCATTGTTAGCTTTGGATGTGATTTTTTGCTCATTTTTTCATTGCAGAACAAACTTGCAAGAATGGTGAGTGACTCTGAGCATAGCCAATCGGCGCGGGGGAGTGCGGTAAGTAATTATGTCCAGTTGCTTACTATTCGCTGCCATTTGTAGCATTGACAATAATTTTTGTATACAATTTTTACAGGCTTCTTCAAGTGAGGGGGAAGGCAGTCAGCGGGAGCAGAGAGCTCGGGGCCAAGGTGTGGCGTCAGGCTGGCGAGTGAGTATATATATATTTTTTTTTGAGTAGCATCCTGCTGTGAGGAACATTACATTTGAGTAGCATCCTGCTTTCACTAGGGATGTTTACTAAGCTTAATTACATATAGCTTTTCAGGGCAGCAAGTATTGGGGGAAGGTAACATAAAGTTGAACTCCCTGCACAAAAACATTCCAAAATACAGGTGTAGAAACCATCAATATACATACATCAAATGGCAAAGACAGGATAGGGCAAAGGTACATATCATGACAGGTGCTGGTGGTTGTTAATATTTGCATATTTGTAACCTTTTTGTTTTCTAATTTTTCTAGGTTTCACAACGGGACCAAGGAGACAGTGGGATAGATGTGGACCTCCTGATCTCCAGCATCCAGGAGCGTGGCCCGTTGTGGGACAGCCGTGACCCCCGGCACATGGACCAGGTGGTGTTGAGGCGTTTGTGGGTAGAGGTGGCAAAGTTGCTGTGAGATGGCTTTGACAGCACTTCAGCAAAGGACAAAGGCAACTTTCGTGAGTATTGCTGATACGCTGCTATGACCCATCTTGCCAGGATAAACACAACCGTGTGTGATGCGATCAACGCCTAAACTTTGCATCGCACACGGTTGTTTTATCCTTTTAAAATGCTAAATATGTAACCTTTTTTTTCTTTGCATTCACAGTTAAAAAGTTGAGGACCAGATGGCGATCCATGAAGGACCGTTTCAATAAGGGGCTCCGTACTGAGGAGGAGCAATCTCGTAGCGGTGCTGCTGCGGCCAAGTCGGTGCCCTATAAATATAACAGGGCACTCCAGTTCCTAAGACCGATCCTTGGCCGCCGACAGTAAGTATTTTGTTCACATACCATATTGCACAGCCACATAGTACATTGCCCAGCCACGTACATTGTGCATCCACATAGTATATTGCCAGGCCACTATATCGCAGCCACATAGTACACGTTCTAGCCACGTATCCACATAGTATATTTCCCAGGCACATAGTGTATTGGCCATCCATGTAGTCAGCGTAGCATATTGGCCATCCACGTAACTTTTTCCCTAGTGGAATGGTATATAGCCCATTAGTAATTTTTTTGGTTAAGCATGAGTCCTTGTAGTCCATGACCGGTTACGTTCTGAGTCAGGGTAGTTCTGATCGCAGGAATAATGATGACTTCTCGATCACATGATCCTAACGTCATGGCCGTTCCTGCGATCAGATCAGCAAAGTCACTGTGTGTTTTTTTTTTTGTGTTTTTTTTTAAATTTTTATCTTGACTTTAAATGTTATACTATTTTTGCAGCATAGGCAGCGTCAAGAAAGATTTTTTGACAAAAATTTTTTTGTAACGATGACAGAGGTATGCGGTAAAAATGTTTTGGCAGCGGGAATGAACAGTCATTTTCTGCCGTAGGTATGTCCATGATTGTTATCGTCAGCCATAACAGTCAGCTGGCGATAACAATCAGCAATTTATTATAGGCCACACAGACTGAGAGACAGGGGATTGTAATATATTGTTGTGTCATGTAATCTTAATTTTGTTACAGAAGTTGGCGTATGTGATAGGTTATTAATTGAAGACTAATTTTTTCCTAATCTTTTCACAGGACACACAGCAGCACCCTCGAGAGAGCTCGCCCCGCAGGAGCGGACCTTCATGAATCGCCATCTGACCCGTCACAGCCCTCCCACAGCGACAGCAGGCTTGCACCACCATCTGGAGAACCGGCAGCCGGTCCATCAGGTGTTCCCCTGCCCGAGGCCTCTGGCGCACCTTCGTTCGGGAATTCCCGACAGCGCCAGCGGGCCTCGGACAGGCCAGCCATGCCCGAATTTTTGCATTTGAGCACGGTTTTCCAGAACTGTTTCAAGGCGTTGAGCGATAAAATGGACACTCGTCTGTCCAATATCGACCGGCGCCTTGAAACTATGGAATCCGAGCTCTCGAGTCCGGCCAAACATTTTTTTAGAACCATTGCTAAGGGCATGGTGGAACACCTTACGCCGGAACTCCAGATTTCGGTGATGCAGGCCTGCAACACTGCCTAATGCCCGTAGTGCCGTCGCTGGCTAGCATGACTCCGACTCCTGCTGCAGAGCCACTCCAGCCACCCCACCAAGGTCCACGTGCCGAGCGACGCCACCACAGGCACCATAGGATTGTGCCGCCGACTCCTGCTCCTGCCAGGCCCTCATCCTCCCGTAGCCGTCATTCTGGGGGAGCTGCCGCGGGAGAGAGAAAAAGAAGGAAGAGGACACACACGGAGGCTCTGGCTGCTCCAATACAGACACCGAGTACGCGTCGGGGCTCTAGCCGCAGGAGGAGCAGCCAGGGCCAACCAGGAAGCTGGCAAAGGCTTGTGTTGCCTGCTCCCTCCCCTACAGATGTGCCGGTTTCCCCAGTATACCCTGCGGAGGGTTTGGACCTTCCATCTAGTCTCCTGGACTCTGACTCAGCATCCTCTTCCTCTCCCCGTTCCCAACCACCAGAGACTTACCATTCACCGCTGGTAGCGGAGGTTGATACCCCCTAAGTTTCTTTATGACATCTACGTCGATACTGTGCCTGTCGCTGATTGGTCGAGGCGAATTCGCGGCAGACTGTGCCCGTCGCTGATTGGTCGAGGCAACCTTTATGACATCATCGTCGCCATGCTGTGCCCATCGCTGATTGGTCGAGGCAACCTTTATGACATCTGTTGTGAATTCCGTTCTTGGGCTCCCTCCGGTGGTTGTGAATGCCACTTTTGTGAATTCTGCCCTTGGGCTCCCTCTGGTGGTTTTGAGTGGAACTGCTGCTCCTTGGGTTCAGCATTAGCAGCTGCTTCCACTGATCATCTCTCCTGGCTTTGCTATTTAGCCAGGCTCTGGGCTTCAGCCAGTGCCAGCTGTCAATGTTTCTTGGTTGGATTCAGATCTCTCCTTGGATTTCTCTGATTGCCTGTCCATTTCAGCAAAGCTAAGTCCTTGCTTTTCCTTTTGTTGTCCACCTGCTGTGGACTTAATCGCTCAGCTCATGTTATGTTTTTTCTTGTCCAGCTTTTCAGTATGATATATTCAACTTAGCTGGAAGCTCTGAGGAAGCAGATTTGCCCTCCACACCATGAGTCGGTGTGGAGATTATTTTTGTAAACTCTGCGTGGAATTTTTTAGCTTTTAATACTGACCGCACAGTATCCTTTTCTGTTCTGTCTATTTAGGTAGTTTTGGCCTCCTTTGCTAAATCCTGTTTTCATTCTGTGTATGTCATTTCCCTCTCCACTCACAGTCAATATTTGTGGAGGGCTATCTTTCCTTTGGGGGTTTTCTCTGAGGCAAGATAGCTTTCTGTTTCCATCTTTAGGGGTAGTTAGTTCTCAGGCTGTGACGAGGTGTCTAGGGAGTGACAGGAACATCCCACAGCTACTTCTAGTGTTGGTGTTAGGATTAGGAACTGCGGTCAGTACAGATACCACCTCCTCAGAGCTTGTCCCATGTTGCTTCTTAACCACCAGGTCATAACAGACATCATTGTCGCCATGGCAACCATTATGACATCTACGTCGATACTGTGCCCGTCGCTGATTGGTCGAGGCCCAGGCGGCCTCGACCAATCAGAGACGCGGGATTTCCAGGACAGACAGAAAAACCCTTAGACAATTATATATATAGATGAGGAGAGCTGCATTATATTCTATGTAGAGGGCTGCATTATATTCTATGAGACGGCTACATTCCACTACATGAGGGCAGCATTTAATTCTATGTGAGGTGCTGCATTATACAATATGAGGGCTGCATTCTATCTCCTCCAAACACGATGAGTTTTTTTTTTCTACCAAACAGTTCTACTTTGGTTTCATCAAACCATATGATATTCTCCCAATTCTCTTCTGGATAATCCAAATGCTCTCTAGAAATTTTCAGATAGGCCCGGGCATGTACTGGCTTAAGCAGGGAGACACGTTTGGCACTGCAGGATCTGTGTCCCTGACGGCATAGTGTTACTGATGTAGCCTTTGTTATGGTGGTCCCAGTTCTGTGCAGGTCATTCACTAGGTCCCCCCGTGTGACTCTGGTATATTTGCTCACTGTTCTTGTGATCATTTTGACCCCACGGGGTGAGATCTTGCATGGATCCCCAGATTCAGGGAGATTATCAGTGGTCTTGTATGTCTTCCATTTTCTTATTATTGCTCCCACAGTTGATTTCATCACACCAAGCTGCTTGCCTATTCCAGATTCAGTCTTCCCAGCCTGGTGCAGGGCTACAATTTTGTTTCTGGTGTCCTTCGACAGCTCTTTGGTCTTCACCGTAGTGGAGTTTGGAGTGTGACTGTTTGAGGTTGTGGACAGGTGTCTTTTATACTGATAACAAGTTCAAACAGGTGCCAATACTACAGGTAATGAGTGGAGGACAGAGGAGCCTCTTAAAGAAGAAGATACAGGTCTGTGAGAGCCAGAAATATTGCATGTTTTTAATTTGAGCAAATACTTATTTTCCACCATTTTTTTTTTTTTTTAAAAAACCTTGCCAAATCAGACAAGGTGATTTTCTGGATTTGTTTTCTCATTTTGAGTCTCATAGTTGTGGTCTACCTATGATGTCAGTTACAGGCCTCTCTCATCTTTTTAAGTGGGAGAACTTGCATAATTGGTGGCTGACTAAATATTTTTTTCCCCACTGTATATAGCAAAAATAATGGTCTCCTATGAACACCAGGCACGGGCTGGTATCCACGGGAGAATCATCATGACGGGCACGGTGGTCATCAGCAGACCATGATCACTTCACTGGGGCACCAATGGACACATAGAAAGGTGGACCCCCCCTCTGCTGGTGCACATTAAATGCTACTGTCATAGATTGACAGTGGCATTTAACAGTTTAACAGCCGCGAACAAAGCTCCGCTCCTCTCGACTGTTCGAGGCAGATGATGGCTGAATAACACAAGTAAACAACACATTGATGGTAATATGTTTTACAAAAGCCATCGATCTTCATAACAAAAATCCAAAACTAGAAGGAATTAATAGATTTATTTTTAATGGTATTTATTTCTAACTCAGAAAAATTAGAAAAAACAATTTATGACTATTAATGTTCACATATCCAGCACCATATCCATTGCTGTGCAGCTCTGAAAAAAACACTTGTAGAGATTCTCCAGGTCTTGGAAACGGCATCTAATCATGTTCTCAGTACAGGTCGGTGCAGATTTTCACCTTTTTCTTCCAAGATGTGTTATATCTGTATAGAAGCGAAAAGTCGCCTTTCTCATTAACCTGAAACCAATTAAAAGACATGTTTTTAATAAACTTGACAATATGTTCTGGTTATCAAATGAAACAAACTCAGCAAAGGCAACTTCACCATTATATTTTTGGTCAACAGTAGAAACAGACATGAAATATTGCATTATATATGGTCTACACAAAAGGCCAATTTGGAAATTGAAAATAGGAATTTGCTAATATTAGTGTAATGTTAGAAAAATGCAACATGAATCATACGTATGGTGAGAGCACTCACAATAGACCTATACAACATGTAATGTTTGAGGGACTTATCTCGCCCCTCAGATTGTGTGTTTGCGATTCCTCCACAGCAGTAGGCTGATAACTTTCATCATTTCCTTCTTTTCTCAACCAGAATTAAAAACAATTGTACATCAAGAAAAAATAATTATTAGAAATAAATGCAGTAATAAAAACCATATTGCATTTCTTCTATTATTACACCTTGCTTATGTTATCATGTCCGCACTGTTGCACTTCTTGAAAACAAGAATGATTGTTACTTATAATGATTTAGTATTGACATGAAGAACATATATGAATAGAGGAAATACACAGAAATATTTACCTGGAAAATACAGGCTGGAAGCTTTGTGTCAATCAGAATATGTGGATTCTGGATGTTTGCTGTTAGCTGCTTGTGATGAAGACGTCAACTGATTGTCTCCCTACATGGTGAAAAAAGCAAAATATATAAAAGTATTTAAAGATTAAATGATAAAAGTCAACAAAAGACTAAATTAGAGACTCCAAATCGTAATATTGTAAAAATCACTTATTACTGATTGCTGACGATAGTGGAGGATTCGTTCTTACCTTCATCACAGGTAGATGAGATGATGATATTCAGACAAATCTCAATGTTCAAATAATGAACCTGAAAATATAAAGAAAAATAATTACATCCAACAAAGATTAAAATCATAGAAGGTTTTCCAAAGCATTGTAGAGAATTGCTGAGAATTGTCAATCATTCCATATCCATCAAGTTATGGGAAATGTAGCCAGGCTTATCTGGTAACCTATGAGGACGGATTCTGAATCTTTGCTGCTAATTACTTGTGCTGGTGATGAGCACAGATATTGTCTCGCTACTCAGGAGCAGAGCCAGACTGGCCATCCGGCAATTCTGGCAAATGCCAGAAGGGACAGGTCTGTCTGGTCATTGGCCGCCTTGTCTGCAACATTGTTAACAGAATTGGTGTTCTCAAGACACCCATACTGTTAAGAGTTGTGACGGAACAGAAAGTCACTGACTCAGTCACTTACCCCAGCAGGCTACTGGTATCATTAGAAATATTGGTCTTGTAGAAACTCTTGCTTGCCTCCATCCAGGGTAATATTAGTAATATATCCCATCTGATGCTCGGGGGCGGGGATGGCATGGGCCTGTGTGATTTCTAATGCCAGGACTAAATTTCAGCCCCAGTCCGTACCTGCTCAGGATAAAATATGTATAAGGGTCTGAACTTTAAATTATACAAAAAACAAAATTAGAGACTAAATATTCTGAAGGATAGTTACATGTTTAGCTGACGGATAGTTGACGTAATCGTCCTCCGCACTGGCGGCAGTAACATTTATTGTCAGGTATTTTTCTAAAACGCCCAATTCTGCAAAGATAAGAGGAATATTGGTTACTGGACTGAAATGAACGTTCACTAATACCAAGGATTATATTAAAAAGAAGAAACTGAAATCAATATATAAAGAACTGGCCCCAGCACAGGAAATATAACATTAACCCTACAGCCCCTGACGTCAGTCCGCTCTGATAGTAAAGTATAAAAGCATTATACCAACAGAACCGCACTGACGTCTCCGCAGTGATTGTGTTTCATGAGGAGATAAATCATAAAATCTACTTACTGTTTATCACACTGGGAGCATTTGTAATTATAATTATAGTTGATGGTATAATTGTGATTTTCTGTCACTTCTGGCAGCTCGGGATGAATACGATTCACCCGTCTTTTTACAGACTGCCATAACGGGCCATGGTTGTCATTGCCTTCACCGAAGATTATCCAAGTAGCAGCATGGCACATCTCGTGCACAAGTATGTCTCGTACTCGCTCTAAAATAAGAGTTTACACAGTTATGAGGAAATCTGAGTACACCCTGATTGAACTCTTTGATTTTACATATCAGGACAAAATACAAAATACATCCTGAGATGAACAACACGTGACAAGTCAACCGTGCCATTATTTATTTTCCCAAAAACTACTTCAAAATGCAAAAGCAGAGAGTGAAAAATAAGTACACCCCATGAATCAATAGCTTTTAGAATCAACTTTAGCAGCAATAACTTGAAGTTGCATCAATGGTGTCCTTAATTTATCACACATTGCTCTTGCATTTTGGCCTACTTTTTGTTAAATAAATAATGATGCAGCATTTTTATCATGTTGTTTTCTGAGATTGTATTTCCCTACTTTTAGGACCTTCTAAGGACCAGGTACTTTTATAAATTTTCTCCTGATATGTAAAATATTAGAATTCAATGAGGGTGTACTTAGGTTTTCTTATGACAGTATGTACAGGGAGGTTATACGATGTACTACATCACAAGCAGCAGTTTTTTTGCCCTGTATACAGGTTGTCTTATAAAGCTGCAGGATGGATGTGATGAGAAACCTACCGACAGAATCACAGACTTTTTCAGAAAGCTCAATCACTGAGTAGCGGCGCTTCTTATCCAGCTTTGGCGTGCATTGGCCGCCTGCTGATATCAGCCTCTTGCTCCACAAAATGTCCATTTTCACAGGGAGCTAAAATAGAGGAAACAAATTCCATTACATCTGTAAACTCTTTTTTACCCCAATCTTACAAAGTACCCAACTCTCATTTGTGATTTACCGCACGGTCTACTTGTATGGGGTATAGGGTCTACCGAGAAGTCCAAGATGTGAGAATAAAAATAAACGTATTCTAAAATGTCCAAATATCAACTAAATGGTTTTTATGTACTGTAAAAATGTAAAAATCCTGTGAACTTCAAGCCAAAAGTTGCTAATCTTTTTGTCTCTGCATGGTGGACCATCTAAGGTTTCCACGCATCCCACAGATAAGAAGAGTGTGACGACATTTACCAAACTAAGTGACATTTACTTCAGATATTTAATAACTATTTCAGACACATGAAAGGCTAGGATGCCTTTCATAAAGTTGGAGCCTGGTTTTTGTGAATTTATTGTTTAAAGGTGGAGATAATAAAGAAGTCATGTATCACCCAGAAACCCATGATAAGATGTGATACCTTATTATCGAAGACTGTCCTGTTGTACAGATCGTATAGTCGCTCCACCAGCTCCTCCTTTTTTTCCTGGAAGTTGGTAACATAGATGGAAGTAGGAGAAATAATGTCTTCCAGGAAACAGCCGGGGATATTACATAGTGGTGTCCTGGAAAAGATAAGGAATCATATATAAATCCACAGGAAACATCTTACCTAGTTCATGACTTTATATAGAGGTAGATGCATCTGCCATAACTTACCTCTTCTCTGTAGCGGAGCTCTCCTCGCTATCAGATGGTAACTTATCTGTACAGAAATATGGAAGAGTGAAAATACGTTTTATAAGGCTCAAATCACACATATTAGTATGCAGGTCCATACTAGAGAGAGGTCTATACATATAGAGTGTAGGGCACTAATAAGACTATGAATATGGGATCAAACCAGAGCAGAACACATAGCTGACCAGACCACCAGAAATCCACAGGATCATCCATTGGGATCAGGTTCTGAAATTATAATGAGGTTCAAAAACAACAGGGCCCATACAATTTTCAGACGTCTATCCCTCCTGTTGCTCAGGTAATCTATCCTTATTAATAATGTGTGGTCAGTTCAAGATGAGAAGTGAACATGTCCTCAATGGCCAGAGGGTGGACCATCAAATGGTAGGGGTCCATTCTCTGGGGCCTTCATGTAAAATAAGACTAGAGGTCCTGTCACCTCATTTGCTGATTCATGGTAGCCTCTATTGGTTTTAATGGAGATGTGGGATTCCTTGTGCATGGCTTTCTCTATTGATGTCTATTGGATTTACGAAAAGAGACAAGAAAATGTATTCCACATCTGTAATAAATTCTATAGGGGCAACAATGGCCATAAGTCAACATGGCAGTGAGTTGTTCTCCCAATATGGAAGTGTCCGAAACATAGGACCCACACCAATCAAGCATGTGTAAAATAGGATTACCTCTGTAAGGTATCTATAATTTAACCCACTAACAGCCATGTACAGCGCTCATCAGTAGAGAATGGAGAGGGCTCTTTCATGGCAGATGATGGCTAACAGCCGAGAGTGGATTGGAGCTCCACCTGCTTCTGTTAACCTGTTAAATGCTGCTGTTATTTTCTGACGGTGGCATTTACAGCAATTTTCCCAGGTGGCTCACTGTTCCAACTCCAGATCAGCGCCCTTGTAATTGTTCAATTTAGAAACTGATCTGTGACAGTACAGAAAACTCATTGTTATTTCTACAATAACATAAACCTGGATTGTGTCTAGAAATGATAACTTACTGTCATATGAGGAAGTTCCTGCCCTATTGAAATCGTCATCTTCATTAGCGCTGTAATAGGAGCTGTGAAATAAATGTAACAGAATATGAGCCACCATTAATCATTAATCCCCATCATGTATCTAGTAATGGAGGAGATGTAAGTCTTACCAGGTGGAACTGTCCGGATCATCTGAAGTTGGTAAAATCAGATCTGTGGGGGCAACACAACATAAATCTCTTATTAGAATATTGTAATAGCAAAGACTGAGGCTCAATATCAAATAAATAAATTCTAATAAAGTGTCCAGTGTACCCCTATATGTATATGGGGCAAATAATCACATTCAGCTACAGTGACCTGCCCAGTGCACGGCCATCATCAGAAGAAATCCCCAAATCTCATTTCTAGCTGACTTAAGAGCAATAATAATAATAATAATATAATAATAATCTCTTTATTTATATAGCGCCAACAGAGCAAATGTATGAATAATGTTCTTGACCAAATGCTAAAAAGAAATGTTGTTCTTCCAATATGGAAGTGTCCCAGACATTTAACCCCTTAGCAGCCACGTACAGCACTTATCAGTAGAGAATGAATGTCGTGGGCTCAGGAGTTGAGCCCGCCTCTTTCATGGCAGATGATGGCTGTGTCATTCAGTCATCATCTATCTCTAACAGCCGAGAGTGGATTGGAGCTCTGCCTGCTTCTGTTAACCTGTTAAATGCTGCTGTCATTCTCTGACGGTGGCATTTACAGCACATTTCCCAGGTGGCTCACTGTTCCAACTCCAGATCAGCGCCCTTGTAATTGTTCAATTTAGAAACTGACCTGTGACAGTACAGAAAACTCATTGTTATTTCTACAATAATATAAACCTGGATTGTGTCTAGAAATGATAACTTACTGTTATATGAGGAAGTTCCTGCCCTATTGAAATCGTCATCTTCATTAGTGCTGTAATAGGAGCTGTGAAATAAATGTAACAGAATATGAGCCACCATTAATCATTAATCCCCATCATGTATCTAGTAATGGAGGAGATGTAAGTCTTACCAGGTGGAACTGTCCGGATCATCTGAAGTTGGTAAAATCAGATCTGTGGGGGCAACACAACATAAATCTCTTATTAGACTATTGTAATAGCAAAGACTGAGGCTCAACATCAAATAAATAAATTCTAATAAAGTATCCAGTGTACCCCTATATGTATATGGGGCAAATAATCACATTCAGCTACAGTGACCTGCCGAGTGCACGGCCATCATGAGAAGAAATCCCCAAATCCCATTTCTGACTGACTTAAAGGGAACCTGTCCCCCCCCCCACAGGCGTTAGAAACTAAAACAGCCGCCTTGTGCAGCAGTAATGCTGCATTCTGACAAGGTGGCTCTTTTAGTTCTGGGTGCAGTAACTGCAGAAATAGTCCTTTATGTAATTTTTCCTAAATACCTTTCTTCAGTCCTGGAGGCAGGCCTTTCCCCCCTGCTGCAGACACCACACAGCCGTCACTCAAATCTTCTTGGCGCCGGGCGCCGCCTCCTGTGCGCTGTTTTGAAATGATCCGGTGCCTGCGCTCTTTTCCCCTGCCTGGTGCAGGTGCAGTGAGTGCTGCCCGTCTGTCCTCATATGCAGTCTCGGTGACTGCGCCTGTGCGGCCGCCCTGCCTGTGAATCCCAGCCCCGCCATGTGAATAAATCATAAGTCACTGTGGGGCTGGGATTCACAGGCAGGGCGGCCGCGCAGGCGCAGTCACCGAGACTGCATATGAGGACAGAGGACAGGCAGCGCTCACTGCGCTTGCTCCAGGCAGGGGAAAAGAATGCAGGCGCCGGCTCATTTCAAAACAGCGCTGAGGAGGCGGCGCCCGGCGCCAAGAAGATTTGAGTGACGGCTGTGTGGCGTCTGCAGCAGGGGGGGAAAGGCCTACCTCCAGGACTGAAGAAAGGTATTTAGGACAAATTACATAAAGGATTATTTTGGCAGTTACAGCACCCAGAACTAAAAGAGCCACCTTGTCAGAATGCAGCATTACTGCTGCACAAGGTGGCTGTTTTAGTTTCAAACGCCTGGGGGGGGGGGGGGGGGTGACAGGTTCCCTTTAAGAGCAATAATAATAACAATATAATAATCGCTTTATTTATACAGCGCCAACAGAGCAAATGTATGAATAATGTTCTTGACCAAATGCTAAAAAGAAATGTTGTTCTCCCACTATGGAAGTGTCCCAGACATTGGATCCGCACCGATAAAGCTTGTCTAAAATAGGATTACCCCTTCAATGTAATTTTAATTTAATAATGCACAGACCCTTCTATAATTTGCCTTTAATTTCTACATTTGGAAACTGATCTGTGACAGTACAGAAAATTCAGTGTTCTTTCTACAATAACCCCGGATGGTATCTAGAAATGATAACTTACTATTATATGTGGAAGTTCCTGCCCTATAGGAATCATCATCATCATCAATAAGAATGATGGCATCGGAGCTGTGGAATAAATGTAACAGGTAATGAGCCACCATTAATCATTACTCCCCATCATCTACTTAGTAATGGAGAAGACGTGTCTTACCAGTAGGTACTGTCCGGACCATGGTCTGTAGGTGGTAAACTCAGATCTGTGGGGGAAACACAACATAAAGCTCTTATTAGAAATTTGTAATAGGAAAGACTGAGGCTCAATATCAAATAAATAAATCCTAATAAAGTATCCAGTGTTTTCCTATACATGGGGCAAAAGATCACATTCAGCTACAATGACCCGCACTGTCCATGGCCACCATCAGAAGAAATCCCCAAATCCCATTTCTATCAGGCTTTATAAATCCTGCATAAATATTCCTGACCAAATGCTGAAAAGAAATGGTAAATATGAGCTCATTTACTGTAGGCGTACAATATACATAAATACAAGCCCTGACCACAACATGCGATCTGCATCCAATGACTACAATGTGCCTGTAAGGGGGTTGCATTGGTGCCTTTCCCAGTTTAACATGTGTAAGTGTGTGTATGCATGTATATGTGTGTGTATATATACCTATCTATCGTTGCCCCGTACTGTTGTAGATGTATACTTTAATGTTGCTGAATGTACATAAGTAATGTATTTATTATACCTGTGACTGCATTGAATGTAGGGAAAGCGCAGTGGTAGGAATAGACCACTAGATGGGGCATTTTAGTGTTAATAGTTTATTTTAGGAGGGGTCACTGTGATAAGGGTAGGGGAGCTTCCTGGTTGTAGGCAGAAGGGCCTGGGCGCCCATAGAGCTCGGTGGGCTGTTAGCCCGAGTAACACAGTTACCCCATAACATTCTCAAGCTTAGTGCCCAGTCATCCAGGACCACATTATCAGCTTGGCCAAAACCATACAAGCGTCAGCAGCTTCTGGATGGAAGCTTACTTTAAAGTAGACATGGTAGGAAAGATGGGCAGGTCGCTCATGTGGCAGATGTTTGCGTGGGCTGATGCCCTCAGAACCGGTTCGAAACAGCTGAGGGAACCCCCCACTTAAGGCAAGAAATCTGGACAGGGAGGACTTTGAAATTCTGTATGAGACGGTAGGACCTGGGCTCGAGCCGTGTGAGGAGGAGAGGATTAAAGGGAAAGATGAAATGACGTGCAATGTGAAACCTGATGTAACCGCTGTAATGGATCTGGATGAGCTGCGAAGACATGGAAGTAAAGTGTTGTATTTCAAGTTAAACTTGGACTGTGTCTCAATTATTTCCAAAGAGACTGGAGCAGTCCGACTGGAGCCGAGTAGAAGGCCTACCAGCGTAGAGAGTGGAGCGGCAAGTGAGCTGACAAGGGAACATGATGTTTATGTGGAGGAAGGTCAGGGCATGCAGAGCCCGAGTAGCAATGTCACGACTATTGCCCTGGCCTACTACTACATGCCATCGATATGTATTAGAGCCTTTACTGGATTAGGGGTACAGTACCTGGTAAACTCGGAGTCGAGCCCGAATTGAAGCCACTGATGTTTTCTTGGCCTGGAGACCTTGGAATTGGCCTCTTTCTTGGATGAGACTGAAAAAAATGACAAACATGTCAGATTCTATAACCATGAACTTCTCCAATCTATAATCTTACTCCATATTCCCCTGATTACAGGTAGACACCGATATGAATGTGGTTTCCATCGGCCTGTGCTTATTTCATGTACAGAGTATGATGGGGGTACCAGCCACCAATGGTTAGGATATGGATAGGGGCGGTGGTGACATTTATGTCCTCATACAATATTATTGTGTATCCTGTACATGGAAATATTGTCACCAATATTACAAGTCAGGGCAGCCTTTACTCTGCAAACATGATCTAAATTATCACCCCATCTACTCGGAGCTATATTTTCTGTCCCACCATCTTTTTCTTGAACTTTTATCCCAAATATATTTTAGTTAAGAATATAAAATGATACTCACCTGACTGAAGTCGTCATCATCACTGCTGTCCTCGATGTCAGAGAAATCTATAATACTCTTAAATCGCTTTCTTGGCATCATATTTGCACAAGTCACTCACAACACTCCTCTCTCCACAAACGCCTACTAAAACCCTCAACGGAACCCTGGATGACGGGGCATTATATAGCGTCAGCCCTTTGTGACATCATTAGAATGCTGCAATTGTTGCTCGTTTTTTGTATTTTACAACTTTATTTAATTATACAAAACATACTGTACAAATACAAAAAAAGGAAATCAGATACAAACAACAATCTTCCTAATTACTTCACTATTGACCTTTTTCCAATTGTTCAGAAAAAAATAATAAAAAACCCCACATAAACCAACATTAAAAAATAAAGAAACCCCACTAACGTTTAAGCTGCTGATTATCGCTCTCCCCTGAGTTTAATGCTCTCCACTACATTTTTTCCAATTGTTCTCTAAATTTTCAAAATTCTCTGAGGAACAAAACCGCACCCCGTCATATTTTATAAGTCTCTTATGTAATTTCTTCTATTCTGTAATGCTCCATTTTACCTTATCCATTTCCTAACGAAATCCACTCTTGCTATATAAAGCCGCCTACTTATGACTCTTCTTCCTCATTTCATCTCTTCCGCTCCAAAGAGAAGTTTTAATATTGATAACTTGATCTCAATGGAGAACTAAGTCCCCAGTTTCCCCCCTATATCTTCAATGGGATCAACTGGGTCTATGTATGAATTTACTGATTGACATCCCACTTATGTATATGTGCATATATATATATATATATATATATATATATATATATATATATATATATACTCTAGCATTTACCCCATACACTAATCTTACTCTCAAAGATAAAATTATACATGTAACCTACAGTCATTAGTGTATAAATATAGTTATTACATTATGGCATATTGTATATTAGGTAGAAGGTTGTAATTTTTTTGAATGGGAGGCAATCAATAAGTAATCCATTCCTCTGTGAGAGGTGATGTGTAAGTTATTTGATTCCATCATACTCTTCATCACTTGTTGAGCCTGACAATATCTAAAATTGTGCACTTTACTTAAAGGTGTTTTCCTATGAACAAAGTTTATTTTAATAAATACATCTTGGAATAATAGTAATTTCCACAATTGGATGCGTTTATATAAAATGTTCCTGTGCTGAGATAATGTTAGAAATGTGCCCCTGCTGTGTACTGTGTAATGGCTGTGTCTGACCGTGCAGGAACATGATCTGATCATCTTCTGGGCAATGGGGGAAGCAAAAGAGAGGAAACAGACATTACAGCACAGGATAGCAAATTGTTTCTTTGAGTTAAAACATTTTTTAAAAACAGGCAGGGAAATGCTATATCTCATAAAAAGAATCAGCTGCGATCCCGTGCTGTAATGTCTGTATACTAAGTTTTACATCCTCGCCTGCCCAGGAGATGTGATATGGTCAGACCATGTCCATGTATAGCAGGGGTGAGGAGTCTTTTTTTCTGCCAAGGGCCATTTGGATATTTATACCATCCTTCAGGGGCCGTACAAACTCCGCCCACAAAGTACATCCTGACTCTGGCTCTGGTTTCAGGACGTAATCTTTCATTGCATGCCCTTCAGTGTTCAGTAGTGAACACTGTATGTGTGTGCCAACAGAAAGAAGAAATTAATGAGCTGGTTGTAATCAAAATACACCTCCCTGCCCAAGAATGCGGTCCCTGAGAATCTGCTCGGGGGCCTGATAAAAGGTCATTGAAGGCCGTAAATGGCCCTGAGGCCTGAAGTTCCCCACTCCTGCTGTACGGTCACACACAGCCATTACACAGTACACAGCAGGGGCACATTTATAAGATTATCTCAGCACAGAGACATTTTTTTAAAATACTTCCTTTTGTGGAACCTGTTATTATTCCATGAAGTATTGATTAAAATCAACTTTCAAATTAACTTTGTTTGTGGGAAAACCCCAAACTGTGTCTCCAGCACATTAAATGGCACCATCTCATTTCCATGTTTTAAATGCTTAATCAAATAAAACTCCAAAACCCTGTGTCCTGTACCTCAAAAAATGAATATATATTTATATATATCCTATGTTGGGATAAATCATATCCAATTGTCATGTTAATATTTAATATCTTCTTTATAGATTCCTAAGTACAATTCCAAGAATAAAACATTCAAAAAACAACAGAAAGGGAGCGCTCATGAGCAGGACCAGTGAGGCAATGCAGGGTATGGGAATAACCACAGCCAAGCGGCCACTAACCTTCAAGGGTTATGCACCCCTGCGTAACCCCGGTGGAGAGTGAGGACAGAAGGCGATGGCACCTTGTGAGTCGCGGTGCGTCCTGCTGCCGGTACGATGGTGTAGCACGCTGGCAGTGTCGGACGTTGCCGAGATGCACGCTGGACACCACGAGACCGCAGGTCCTGAAGACACGTGACAGCAGGTCCTATTGCTGGTGTGGGTGAAGCATCTCTACCAAAGCTGCTCCTGCGCCCTCAGAGAGGGATGTGTAATGGAAAAAAAGAATAACGTGATCTTTAGGCTATGTGCACACGTTGCGGTTTTTACTGCGGATCCGCAGCAGTTTTCCATGCGGTGTACAGTACAATGTAAACCTATGGAAAACAAAAACCGCTGTGCACATGCTGCGGAAAAAAACGCGAGGAAACGCTGCGGTTTATTTTCCGCAGCATGTCAATTCTTTGTGCGGAATCCGCAGCGGTTTGGTACCTGCTCCATATTAAAAAACCGCAGGTGTCTAAAACCGCAGTGGAAACCGCACAAAAAAACGCGATAAATCCGCAGTACTTTTTGCACTGCAGATTTAATTAAATCCGCTGTGGAAAATTTCGCAATGGAATCCGCAGCGTGTGCACATGGCCTTAAAGAGCGCTAAGGTGGAGATAGGAAAGGGCAAATATAACTAAAAGGTGCATACCTTTATTGGTAGTAAAATATCCACAACGCTTTTTGCCATCTTCCTCAGGTGGCATGGGAAATAAGGGAATGGTAACATATCTAAAAGGAGAGGCACTAATGAATGGAGGTAGGCAATTAGACAATTAATTGGAACACAAAACACTCTTTAAGTGCCAGAGGAAGCTACATAAGAAAATAGGACAATCGAATTAAAAACAAACAATATAATACCTAAAATATATAAAATGTAAATAAAAATGTATAAAAATACATAATGCTACATACTAAAAAATAAAATGAAATATTATCTAACTAACAACATTATCTATGGTCAAATTCAGACCTTCTGGAGCCAAAGTACCCAGTTTATACATCCAGTAACTTTCTCTGTTGATAAGCCTTCCCATCCGATCTGGAACATTATCAGCAATTTGATCAATGATGATAAGACTCAAGAAGTCTTTTTGATGTGTTACATAAAAATGTTTTGATACGCTGTGCAATAAATACCCATTGCGAATGTTGTGGTGATGCTTATTGAGCCGAGCATACATTGCTTCATTGTTTGAATGGTGTGGCCCACATACTGAAGGCCACAAGTACATTTCAATAGGTAAATAACAAAAATAGACTGAGGCTATGTGCACACGTCAGGATTTCTAGCAGAAATTTTCCTGACAAAAACCGGACATTTCTGCCAGAAATCCGCAAGCGTTTTTTTCGCGTTTTTTACAGCGATTTTGACGCGTTTTTTGTGCGTTTTTTCGTGCGTTTTTCCAAATGCATAGAATTGCGTGGAAAACGCAGAAAAACCACAAAATTCATGAACATGCTGCTTTTTTTTACCACGATGCGTTTTTTTCACGGAAAAAACGCACCATGTGCACAAAACATGCAGAATGCATTCTAAATGATAGGATGCATAATGTATGCGTTTTTAATGAGTTTTTATAGCATTTTTATCTCGAAAAAACGGAAAAAAAAAAACACGAAAAAAAACCTGAACTTGTGCACATACCCTGACAGTCAACATGACAATTAATGGTGTAGCTAGTGCTTGTCGTGCTCGATGTAAACAGCTTTACCCCATTCCCAAAGGAGGAGCAACATAAACATTTAGGGGTTCTGCATGCAAAACAGCCTGCATCTAGAATGGCGCTGGTTCCTAGGGGGCAAGGTTTTAATGTAGTGTTGCTGGGAGCAATTAGGTTTACGTAAATTGCGATTTCTTCTGTAGATAACCTTTGGTTTATTAGGAAGATGCTTGGAAAGAATTAGGTCACCGTTCAAGATGAACCAATAATTTTAAGCAATTCTGAATAGATACATGGGATTGATTATAGGTAGTGATAAAACTCCATTTAGTGAGTTCCGAAATAACACTGTCGTTACTCGCCCGAGAGTTAATCTTATTAATACAATCTTCTTGAGAAAAAGATTTAACCTTATAAAAGGCGTCCTGGAGTAGTTTTTTTAGGGCAACCCTTCATGACCTTGGGATTTTCCATTTTTCAGTGTTAATTTTTCGCTCCCCTCCTTCCCAAAGCCATAACTTTTTCTTTTTCTGTCAATATGGCCATGTGAGGGCTTATTTTTTTGCGGGACGAGTTGTACTTTTGAACGACATAATTGGTTTTACCATGTCGTGTACTAGAAAATAGGAAAAAAATTCCAAGTGCGGTGAAATTGCAAAAAAAGTGCAGTCCCACACTTGTTTTTTATTTGGCTTTTTTGCTAGGTTCCCTAAATGCTAAAACTGACCTGCCATTATGATTCTCCAGGTCAGTTTGAGTTCATAGATACCTAACATGAGTAGGTTATTTTTTATTTAAGTGGTGAAAAAAAATTCCAAACTTTGCTAAAAAAGAAATAATTGCGCCTTTTTCCGATACTCGTAGCGTCTCCATTTTTCATGATCTGGGGTAGGTTGAGAGCTTATTTTTTGCGTGCCGAGCCAGCGTTTTTAATGATACCATTTCGGTGCAGATATGTTCTTTTGATCGCCCGTTATTGCATTTTAATGCAATATCGCGGTGACCAAAAAAACGTAATTCGGGTTTTTCAAATTTTTTTCTCGCTACGCCGTTTAGCGATCAGGTTAATGCTTTTTTTTAATTGATAGATTGGGCGATTATGAACGCGGCGATACCAAATATGTGTAGGTTTGATTTTTTTTATTGATTTATTTTGATTGGGGCGAAAGGGGGGTGATTTAAACTTTTATATTTTTTTAATTTTTTCACATTTTTTTTAACTTTTTTTTTTTACTTTTCCCATGCTTCAATAGCCTCCATAGGAGGCTAGATGCTGGCACAACGCGATTGGCTCTGCTACATAGCAGCGATCATCAGATCACTGCTATGCAGCAGAATTGCAGGTGTGCTGTGAGCGCCGGCCACAGGGTGGCGCTCACAGCTATCTGGGATCAGTAACCATAGAGGTCTCAGGGACCTCTATGGTTACTATTCAGAAGCATCGCTGACCCCCGATCATGTGATCATGTCATGTGTGTCGTTTGACAGCGGCATTTAACTAGTTAATAGCGGCGAGTGAATCACGATTTCACCCGCCGCTATTGCGGGCACATGTCAGCTGTTCAAAACAGCTGACATGTCCCGGCTTTGATGCGGGCTCACCGCCGGAGCCCTGCATCAAAGCGGGGCTTCTGACCTCGGACGTACTATCCCGTCCGAGGTCAGAAAGGGGTTAAACAACAATGCACACATTAATACATAACCAATATAACTCATACAGGCTTCTCATAAAATAGGAAGGCAGCAAGTCTACACAGTAAAATATTTGCACAAATTTCAATTCCTCAAGTCCACAACATTTGGGAAATAATTAAGAGACTGATTATACAAAATTCTATATTTTTTGGTTATACATAACACAGAATGATACCATACATCCAACACATCCATCTTAAAACTACAACTACTACCCTGCTGCCAAGACCAAATTCCCATAGTGTTAATAACTTTATCATAGTGTAAAGTGTGAGTGAATGCAATCTTTAATAACAGACCACTATCTACATGCTGATATGGGAAGATATGATGAATTCCACGTGTCCCAAATCTTATTACATTTCCCCAAGCATCCCTTATTTTGATACAGTGTCCACTCATAGGGTATAATTGAATTTACCAGCTCAATCCAAACTCTAAGTGATGGATACAAACAACTAATCCAACGTAAGGCTAACATTTTCCTCGCCAGGAAAAGTCTCTCCCACAAGAAAATCTTAATGTGGTGTCCCCATATCTCTTCCTCCAGTACCCCAAACAAGCATACTAATGGATCAAGGAGAACGGGAGTATGTACATGGGAGGTCAACAACAATGTTACCTCATTCCAAAAGGATAGAATAACTGGACATTCCCACACCATGTGTATAAAGTCTGCGTCCATCACATGGCATCTTAAACATTCTGAAGATTGATATTGTCCCATTTTGAATAACCGTAACGGGGTTAGGTATGATTGGTGGATTATGTATAATTGGATCATTTTGTTATTTGGTGAAGGAGATACTGTACCTTGGTTGGCGATTCAAGAATCTCCTCCCAATCATCATCCTGAATATTAGGGATAAGGAGACTCCATTTTCCCCTAACTGTCAATAAAGCAGAATCAATACCCACGGGCAACATGTGTGAGTACAAAGTAGAGATAAGACCCTGAGGACCCTGTGATTTAAAGATCCCAATCAAGGGAAAGGTCAAAATTATTTGAGATGTACTAGTATTACGTAAATGTGATTGGATTCCTGATCTGAGCTGTAAGTAACGAAAAAATTGGGACCTTGGGATTTGGTATTTAATTTGTATTTGTTCAAAAGACATTAAGACATTGTGGTCATATAAATCTCTGAGTAAGACAACATTATGTGAGATCCAGAATTGAGTGGAGGGGTGGTTTAATAACACTGGGAAGTAACTGTTACTCCATAGTGGCATTTCAGCTATAATGCCCTCAATATGGATCACTTTTTTAATTTGTCTCCAGACTGATCGTGCCAGTCGAAGTAAGGGCAATAATCTAGGGGTATTAGGCTTATTTGCTTCCAAAAACCCCAACAGACAATTGGTCTAGGCAGCATGGTCCAAATGGTTCTCCGAGTTTGGAAGGTAATTATCAGGCATCCACCTACTCAAAGCTCTGATTTGTCTGGCCAAATAATATAAAAAGAAATCCGGTAATGCAGCTCCCCCCATTAGTTTAGACCTATGTAAAGTAGACAACTTGAGTTTAGGTCTGGCCTTCCCCCATATAAAAGACGAGATTAATAAGTTTAAATTGGAAAAGAAAGATTTAGGCATCAATCCTGCGCTATGCTGAATGGAGTAACAGGGTAACCTTTTTGCTGGAAACGTTTATTTTAAATCTTGGATTCTGCTGAACAGTCACTTTGGTTTGTGCAATTTTTTTCGTATTCTCCAATATTGCCCGTAAGGTATATCAGTGATCCATTTAGGGAGATGACCACTACTGAAATGAAGATAACTATTTACGTCAACCCGTTTAAAGTGTGTTGAAGTCATACATTTTCCTGTTGCATCCACTTGCCCCATTAAATGCAAGAACTGAAGGGCTGTATCAGACAAGGAGGCTGAAAATGAAAGACCCCCGAGGATTTTTGTTAAGGGTTTCAATTAACTCAAAGGCCTCATGCTCAGAACCAGTCCAAATGATATAAAATAAGTCATCAATAAAACAATGGTAATCTCCCGCCTTGACTACTGCAACCTCCTGCTCTGTGGCCTCCCCTCTAACACTCTGGTACCCCTCCAATCTATTCTGAACTCTTCTGCCCGACCAATCCACCTGTCCCCCCGCTATTCCCCGGCCTCTCCCCTCTGTCAATCCCTGCACTGGCTCCCCATTATCCAATGACTCCAGTTCAAAACCCTAACCATGACATACAAAGCCATCCACTACCTGTCTCCTCCATACATCTGTGACCTTGTCACCCAGTACTTACCTATGCTCAACCTCCGATCCTCACAAAATCACCTTCTCCCCTCTTATCTCTTCTTCCCACAATCGTATACAAGCTTTCTCCCGTGCATTCCCCCTACACTGGAACTCTCTACCACAACATATCAGACTCTCACCTACCATGGAAACATTCAAAAAGAACCTGAAGACCTACGTCTTCCGACAAGCCTACTACTTGCAGTAACCACCGGTTGACTAAGCCACTGTATGACCATCTCTACCCTCGCCTACTGTATCCTCACCCATCCTTTGTAGATTGTGAGCCTTCGCGGGCAGGGTCCTCTCTCCTCCTGCACCACTGTGACTTGTATTGTTTAAGATTACTGTACTTGTTTTTATGTATACCCCTCCTCACATGTAAAGAGCCTTTGAGTAAATGGCGCTATAATAACAAATAATAATACCTATTTTCTTCCCCTCTCCATTGCCGCCAAAGCCGATACAGTAGAAAGCAATGATGAAAGAGGGAGCATCAGCTGGCGCTCCCTCCCCCATTATTCTTTCTAGGCGTTTGACGTTTCAGTGCAGCAGGTGGCAGTATGCCACTACGTGGAGCCTGCTGCGGTGAGATGTGCAGCGCTTCAAAATGCTCACTGCAGAGTCCGGAGCAGTGGGCGAATGAGGACGTCAGATGAGTTTTGCATTTATTTTTTTACATTAAAACATTATACTATATGGAGGACTATGTGGGTGTATTTTACTATATGGATGACTATTAGTACTAGTACTGGCTCCGGTATTCAATTTATGTAATGATAATGCTTTTGGTTTCATATTGATGATAGTTCCGGTTATGAATCAGTCGCTGGAACCATCATCACTACTTGAATATATTAAAAGATCCACCATCCGCACATGAATACATCACCAGAACCACCATCAGTACAGGAATAAAGCACCAGAACCACCATTACTTTTGTTACAAACTGTATTTGTTGTAGGATGGAGGTCAGTAGCATAGCTACCGGGGGGGCAGAGGGTGCGGGCGCCCCGGGCAAGTTGCTCAAAGGGGGCACACCCGGAGCTACGCTACTGTAAAATGTATCATCGCGCTGTGCGATCTCCTTGCTTTGATGCCCGGGAGCTATGGGCCCCTGAGCAGGCAGGGGGGGTCCGGTGCCAGCAGTGGGCACCCGCGCCTGTCATCGCAGGGTCAGCTGTATCAGCATTTAGCTGATACAGCTGACCAGATTGATGACCACTGATCACCCCCTGTCAGCATGTGACATCACCAACTCAGACATTGACGGGGCGAGATGACGTCACTGCCTGGGACCCCCGGTCCGGAGATGAGCAGGAGCAGGGAGCAGTGCAAGAATCAGGAAGAAGAAAGGTGAGTATTTATTGTTTTTCTTTATGGGGGTGCAGCCTTATACTACAGAGTCTGCCTACGGGGAGGGGGGCTGCCTTACTGAGTCTGCCTGTGGGGAGGGGGCTGCCTTACAGAGTCTGCCTGTAGGGAGGGGGGCTGCCTTATACTACAGAGTCTGCCTGTTGGGAGGGGGGCTGCCTTACAGAGTCTGCCTGTGGGAAGGGGGGTGCCTTATACTACAGAGTCTTCCTGTGGGGAGGGGAGCTGCCTTATACTACAGAGTCTGCCTGGGAAAGGGGGGGTGCTGCCTTATACTACAGAGTCTGCCTGTGGATGGGGGGTGCTGCCATATACTACAGAGTCTGCTTGGGGAAGGGGGGTGCTGCCTTATACTACAGAGTCTGCCTGGGGAGTGGGGGCGCTGCCTTATACTACAGAATCTGTCTGGGAATGGGGGTGCTGCCTTAAACTACAGAGTCTGCCTGGGGAAGGGGGATGCTGCCTTATACTACAGAGTCTGCCTGGGGGGTGGGGGTGCTGCCTTATACCACAGAGTCTGTCTGTGGGGGTGTGCTGCCTTATACTACAGAATCTGCCTGTGTGTGTGTGGGTGCTGCCTTACAGAGTCTGCTTGAGGGGAGGGGGACTGCCTTATACTACAGTCTGCCTGTGGGGAGGGGAGCTGCCTTATACTATAGAGTCTACCTGTGGGGGGATGCTGCTTTTTACTACAAAGTCTGCCTGTGGGGGGGTGCTGCCTTACACTACAGGGTCTGCCTATGGGGTGCTACCTTATACTACAGGGTCTGCATACGGGGTGCTGCCATATACTGCAGAGTCTACCTCGGAAAGGAGGGGTTGCCTTATACTACAGAGTCTGCCTGGGGAAGGGGGGGTGCTGCCTTATACTACAGAGTTTTTCTATGGGGAGCTGCCTTATACTACAGAGTCTGCCAATGGGGGTGCTGCCTTATACCAGAGGATCTGCAAATGGGGGGCTGCCTTATACTGCAGAGTCTGCCTATGGGGGTACTACATTATACTACAGAGTTTGCCTATGGGGTGCTGCCTTATACTACAGAGTCTGCCTATGGGGTGATGCCTTATACTAAGAGTCTGCCTATGGGATCTACCTTATGCTATAGAGTCTGCCTATGGGGAGTGCATTATACTATATGGAGTCCTATAGGGAGTGCATTATACTATATTGATGACTATCTGGTGCGTTAAACTATATGGAGGCTATCTAGGGGGTCATCATACAGTGTGGGGATTACATTGAGGGGGTCATCTTGCAGTATTGGAGCCAACAGTTTGGGGGCTACTAAGGGGCCAGTATACTGTGTGGGTGGTACTATACAGTGAGAGGGCATTATACTGTGTATAAAAGAGCATCATACTGTGCATAGGGGAGCTGTGCAGGGGGGAGACTTGGGACATTATTGAATGTAAAGTGGGCACTTATTGTTATAGGGGAACTCAGGTTACTGTGACTGTCAAAGGGGCACACAGGGAATTATTACTTTCTAGGGGGCAAAATATGTGCACTGTTTTCTAGGGGACTTGCACCCGGCATTATTATATTATAGAAGGGTTTCTTTAGAATTTAGAAGGCACAGAGAACCATACAGCAGGTGCAGTAATAGGGGCACATATGGCAGCAGCGGCTCAGTATTGTGATATCAGGTGCAGTAATAGGGACACATACGGCAGCAGCAGCTCAGTATTTGGGGTATCAGCAGGATGAGGAGTTTGTGCAGGTTGGGAATAGATGGTGATGGCTGGAATATGAGAATCGAAATGTGTCTTTGTTGTTTTCTCTGCTGCCGAGTCCTGGCTGGAGAAGTCGTCATGTCGGTCTGGGCCAGATAGAAAAGACGTGAAAAGTGACGACTCAATCAGAAAGAACGTCGGCGGTAAGTCATTATCTGTAACTGTGCTGTGATCTGTTATATGTTCTGTAGGACTGGTATTTACTACTGACCATATGGCGGTAATATCCATGTTGGTCGTTATATAGAGATTATCTTCAGTAATAGCGTGGTCTGTTATGGACTTGGTGGTTAGGTGCACCCGGAATGACCTGATAGTTAATCTCAGAAACGGAACAAGCTCTGGGGAATTGGGAACTCTGCTGACCGCAAACCCTACTCCTATCACACACACTAGAACTAGCCGTGGAGCGTACCTAACCCTGCCTAGACGCCTCTTCACAGCCTAAGAGCTAGCTACCCCTAAAGAAAGGAAATATAGCCTCACCTTGCCTCAGAGAAATTCCCCAAAGGAAAAGGCAGCCCCCCACAAGTATTGACTGTGAGTTAAGAGGAAATTACAAACACAGGAATGAAATAGGTTTTAGCAAAGGAGGCCCGACTAACTAAACAGATTGAGGATAGAAAAGGGATCTTTGCGGTCAACACAAAAAACTACAAAATACCACGCAGAGTGTGCAAAAAGACCCCCGCACCGACTCACGGTGCGGTGGTGCCACTCTGCATCCCCAGAGCTTCCAGCTAGCAAGGCAATATCATGGTAGCAAGCTTGACTGAAACTTAGCAAGAAAAACAATGAACAACAAATAAACAAGCAGGAACTTAGCTTCTGCTGGAGTAGTCAGGTCATCAGCAAGAGCCAGAGAGATCTGAACCAGTACTAAGACAACGACAGCTGGCATGGAATAACGATCTGAGTGGAGTTAAATAAAGCAGCCAGTCTAGCAATAACGAGGTCAGCCGAGAAGGAACCTCAAGCACTAGTAGCTCCACTCACAGCCACCAGAGGGAGTTCACAGACAGAACTCGCCGAAGTACCATTCATGACCACAAGAGGGAGTTCGAGAACGGAATTCACAACAGCGGTCATCTGCTGAGGTTCTCCTCCACTATTAGGGTGCGTCACAGAGTTGTAATCAAGGTTACCTGGTTAGGGGCCCACTCAGAAACTTCGCCCCCCTGAACCAAAACCCTAGCCTAAAATTATCATATGTATCCCTTTATATATAATGAGGTCTATTAGTTTCTATTAGGATATCTATCACATGCTGGACACCATAATTGAAACCAGCCCCCATTATAGTTAAGCTATACTAGTGTTGAGGAGAGCCATAAGATAAAATACTTAATTAACCTCAAGACATAAGAGATTGAGAGAAGTAACCCATAACATGTATTGTTTAACCTTACATAAGTTTTCTCAGATCAAAGTGAGACACTAAGGATGGCTGCCATTTCCTGTATCAGCACACCATGTGCTGATATCCAAGATGATCAGTGAGACCCTAAAGATGGCTGCCTTTTCCTGTTTCAGCACACCATGTGCTGATATCCAAGATGACGCCCACCCTGATGACCTCATGGATCCGCCCACAGTGACGCCCACCTTGATGACCTCATGGACTAAACTGTTGTGAATTTGGATTCTGGGCTCCCCCGGTGGCCGCTTGTGGAATTGGACTTGTCATCCTCTTTCCTGTTTCACCTGGTTCCATCAGTAGTGGGTGTCGCTATTTAAGCTCATTTCTCTGGTGGTTTCTTGCCGGTCATCAATGTTATCTGATGCCTCTCAGTGCTTGTTCCTGCTTCTAGACAACTACTAGATAAGTTGGACTTTTGTCCATGTTTTGTTTTGCCTATTTGTTCCAGTTCACAGCTGAAGTTTTGTTACTGTGTCTGGAAAGCTCTCGTTGATCAGGGATTGCTACTCTGGCGTTATGAGTTAATGCCAGAGTTTAAGGTAATCTCTGGATGGTGTTTTGTTAGTGTTTTTCTGCTGACCATGAAAGTATACTATCTGTCTTCTGCTATCTAGTAAGCGGACCTCAAATTTGCTAAGACTATTTTCCTGCTGCGTTTGTTGTTTCATCTGAACTCACCGTCATTATATGTGGGGGGCTACTGTCTTCTTTGGAATATTTCTCTAGAGGTGAGCCAGGTCTTATATTTCCCTCTGCTAGCTATTTAGGTCTTAGGCCAGAGCTGGGCATCTAGCGAAAAATAGGAAATGCTACCTGGCTATTTCTAGTTGCGCGGCAGGCTTAGTTCATGGTCAGTATAGTTCCATCTTCCGAGAGCTTGTCCCTCTATAGGCTTGCTATGATCTCTGCCTGCAGAGATCATGACAGTTTGACCGGCCAATAAAGTGTTAAAGACCCAGGTTGAGAAAGGAGAGTTATAAGAAGTCTGCTGGAATTTTTTTTTTTTTTTTTCCTCCAGTCTGCCTTGCTGCAGTCTTTTTTCTCTCTCTCCTCCTAATCTCTGTATGCTCTGTGTGCACCTGACAATAATGGATCTCCAGAGTGTAACTGCGGGTTTGAATAATCTCATCACGAAAGTACAAAATTTACAAGATTTTGTGGTACATGCTCCGGTATCTGAGCCGAGAATTCCTTTGCCGGAGTTCTTCACAGGGAATAGAGCTAGCTTCCAGAATTTCCGAAATAATTGTAAGCTTTATTTGTCCCTGAAGTCTCGTTCAGCTGGAGACCCTGCTCAGCAGGTTAGGATTGTGATTTCCTTGCTCAGGGGTGACCCTCAAGATTGGGCCTTCTCATTGCCAGCAGGGGATCCTGCGTTACGCGATGTGGATGCGTTTTTTCTGGCCTTGGGCTTGCTTTATGAGGAACCTCATTTGGAACTTCAGGCAGAAAAAACTTTGATGGCACTATCTCAGGGGCAAGACGAAGCTGAAGTTTTCTGCCAAAAATTCCGTAAATGGTCTGTGCTTACTCAGTGGAATGAGTGCGCCTTGGCGGCAACTTTCAGAGAAGGTCTCTCTGATGCCGTTAAGGATGTTATGGTGGGGTTCCCTTTGCCTGCAGGTCTGAATGAGTCCATGACAATGGCTATTCAGATTGATAGGCGTCTGCGGGAGCGCAAACCGGTGCACCATCTGGCGGTGTCTATGGAAAAGACGCCAGAAAGTATGCAGTGTGATAGAATTCTGTCCAGGAGCGAGCGACAGAATTTTAGACGGAAGAATGGATTGTGTTTCTATTGTGGGGATTCTACTCATGTTATATCAGCATGCTCTAGGCGTACAAAGAAGCTTGATAAGTCTGTTTCCATTGGCACCATTCAGTCTAAGTTTATTTTGTCTGTAACCCTGATTTGTTCTTTGTCATCCATTGCCACGGACGCCTATGTTGACTCTGGCGCCGCTCTGAGTCTTATGGATTGGTCCTTTGCCAATCGTTGTGGTTTTGATTTAGAGCCTTTGGAGACTCTTATTCCTCTGAAGGGGATTGACTCCACCCCATTGGCTAATAATAAACCACAATACTGGACACAAGTAACCATGCGTATCAATCCGGATCACCAGGAGATTATTCGTTTCCTGGTGCTGTATAATTTACATGACGATTTGGTACTGGGATTGCCATGGTTGCAGTCTCACAACCCAGTCTTGGACTGGAGAGCAATGTCTGTGTTGAGCTGGGGATGTAAGGGTATTCATGGGGACGTACCTTTGGTTTCTATTTCGTCGTCCATTCCCTCTGAAGTCCCTGAGTTCCTCTCTGATTATCAAGACGTCTTTGACGAACCCAAGCTTGGGTCGTTACCTCCGCACCGTGAGTGCGATTGTGCCATAGATTTGATACCGGGTTGTAAATATCCAAAGGGTCGTTTGTTTAATTTGTCTGTGCCGGAACATGCTGCTATGCGGGAATATATAAAGGAGTCTTTGGAAAAGGGACATATTCGTCCATCTTCTTCTCCCTTGGGAGCTGGGTTTTTCTTTGTCTCAAAAAAAGACGGCTCTTTGAGACCATGTATTGATTATCGGCTTCTGAATAAGATCACTGTTAAGTATCAATACCCATTGCCATTGCTTACTGATTTGTTTGCTCGTATAGAGGGTGCTAAGTGGTTCTCTAAAATTGATCTTCGTGGGGCGTATAATTTGGTGCGGATCAGGCAGGGGGATGAGTGGAAGACCGCATTTAATACGCCCGAGGGCCACTTTGAGTATTTGGTCATGCCTTTTGGTCTTTCTAATGCCCCTTCAGTTTTCCAGTCTTTTATGCATGATATTTTCCGCGATTTTCTGGATAAATTTATGATAATATATCTGGATGATATTCTGATTTTTTCTGATGACTGGGACTCTCATGTCCAGCAGGTCAGGAGAGTTTTTCAGGTTCTGCGGTCTAATTCTTTATGTGTGAAGGGGTCTAAGTGCGTTTTTGGGGTCCAGAAAATTTCCTTTTTGGGGTATATTTTTTCTCCCTCTTCCATTGAGATGGATCCCGTCAAGGTGCAAGCTATTTGTGACTGGACTCAGCCCTCCTCTCTTAAGGGTCTTCAGAGATTTTTGGGCTTTGCCAACTTTTACCGCCGATTTATTGCTGGTTTTTCGGATGTCGTTAAACCACTGACTGATTTGACCAGACAAGGCGCTGATGTTGCTAATTGGTCCCCTCATGCTGTAGAGGCCTTTCAGGAGCTTAAGCGCCGTTTTGCCTCTGCCCCTGTGTTGCGTCAGCCTGATGTGAATCTGCCTTTTCAGGTTGAGGTTGACGCTTCGGAGATCGGAGCTGGGGCAGTGTTGTCGCAGAAAGGTTCCGACTGCTCCGTCATTAGGCCTTGTGCCTTCTTTTCTCGCAAATTTTCGCCCGCAGAGCGGAATTATGATGTTGGGAATCGGGAGCTTTTGGCCATGAAGTGGGCGTTTGAGGAGTGGCGCCATTGGCTCGAGGGGGCTAGGCATCAGGTGGTGGTATTGACTGACCACAAAAATTTGATTTATCTTGAGACTGCCAGACGCCTGAATCCTAGACAGGCGCGCTGGTCTTTATTTTTTTCTCGCTTTAATTTTGTGGTGTCATACCTACCGGGTTCTAAGAATGTTAAGGCAGATGCCCTTTCTAGGAGTTTTGACCCGGACTCTCCTGGTAATTCTGAACCCACAGGTATCCTTAGGGAGGGAGTAATTTTGTCGGCCGTTTCTCCTGATCTGCGGCGGTCCTTGCAAGAGTTTCAGGCGGATAGACCGGATCGTTGTCCGCCTGATAGACTGTTTGTTCCGGATGATTGGACCAGCAGAGTCATCTCTGAGGTACATTCTTCTGCATTGGCAGGTCATCCCGGAATTTTTGGTACCAGGGATTTGGTGGCAAGATCCTTCTGGTGGCCTTCCCTGTCACGAGATGTGCGAGTCTTTGTGCAGTCATGTGACGTTTGTGCTCGGGCCAAGTCTTGTAGTTCTCGGGCTAGCGGACTGCTGTTGCCCTTGCCTATTCCTAAGAGGCCTTGGACACACATCTCGATGGATTTTATTTCAGATCTGCCTGTTTCCCAGAAGATGTCTGTCATCTGGGTGGTCTGTGACCGTTTCTCCAAAATGGTCCATTTGGTTCCTCTGCCCAAGTTGCCTTCTTCTTCTGAGTTGGTTCCTCTGTTTTTTCAGAATGTTGTCCGATTGCACGGTATTCCTGAGAATATTGTTTCTGACAGAGGTACCCAATTTGTGTCTAGATTTTGGCGGGCATTCTGTGCTAGGATGGGCATAGATTTGTCTTTTTCATCTGCTTTTCACCCTCAGACTAATGGCCAGACCGAGCGGACTAATCAGACCCTTGAGACATATCTGAGGTGTTTTGTCTCTGCTGACCAGGATGATTGGGTTGCTTTTTTGCCATTGGCAGAGTTCGCCCTCAATAATCGGGCCAGTTCTTCCACCTTGGTGTCCCCGTTTTTCTGTAATTCGGGGTTTCACCCTCGATTTTCCTCCGGTCAGGTGGAATCCTCGGATTGTCCTGGAGTGGATGCGGTGGTGGAGAGATTGCATCACATCTGGGGGCAGGTTATGGACAATTTGAAGTTGTCCCAGGAGAAGACTCAGCGTTTTGCCAACCGTCATCGTCGTGTTGGTTCTCGGCTTTGTGTTGGAGATTTAGTGTGGTTGTCTTCTCGTTTTGTCCCTATGAGGGTCTCTTCTCCTAAGTTTAAACCTCGGTTCATCGGCCCTTATAGAATATTGGAGATTCTTAATCCTGTTTCTTTCCGTTTGGACCTCCCTGCGTCCTTTTCCATTCATAACGTTTTTCATCGGTCGTTATTGCGCAGGTATGAGGTACCTGTTGTACCTTCAGTTGAGCCTCCTGCTCCGGTGTTGGTTGAGGGTGAGTTGGAGTTCGTTGTGGAGAAAATTTTGGACTCTCGTGTTTCCAGACGGAAACTCCAGTATCTGGTCAACTGGAAGGGTTACGGCCAGGAGGATAATTCTTGGGTCAATGCATCTGATGTTCATGCTTCTGATCTTGTTCGTGCCTTCCATAGGGCTCATCCTGGTCGCCCTGGTGGATCTGGTGAGGGTTCGGTGCCCCCTCCTTGAGGGGGGGGTACTGTTGTGAATTTGGATTCTGGGCTCCCCCGGTGGCCGCTTGTGGAATTGGACTTGTCATCCTCTTTCCTGTTTCACCTGGTTCCATCAGTAGTGGGTGTCGCTATTTAAGCTCATTTCTCTGGTGGTTTCTTGCCGGTCATCAATGTTATCTGATGCCTCTCAGTGCTTGTTCCTGCTTCTAGACAACTACTAGATAAGTTGGACTTTTGTCCATGTTTTGTTTTGCCTATTTGTTCCAGTTCACAGCTGAAGTTTTGTTACTGTGTCTGGAAAGCTCTCGTTGATCAGGGATTGCTACTCTGGCGTTATGAGTTAATGCCAGAGTTTAAGGTAATCTCTGGATGGTGTTTTGTTAGTGTTTTTCTGCTGACCATGAAAGTATACTATCTGTCTTCTGCTATCTAGTAAGCGGACCTCAAATTTGCTAAGACTATTTTCCTGCTGCGTTTGTTGTTTCATCTGAACTCACCGTCATTATATGTGGGGGGCTACTGTCTTCTTTGGAATATTTCTCTAGAGGTGAGCCAGGTCTTATATTTCCCTCTGCTAGCTATTTAGGTCTTAGGCCAGAGCTGGGCATCTAGCGAAAAATAGGAAATGCTACCTGGCTATTTCTAGTTGCGCGGCAGGCTTAGTTCATGGTCAGTATAGTTCCATCTTCCGAGAGCTTGTCCCTCTATAGGCTTGCTATGATCTCTGCCTGCAGAGATCATGACACTAAACCACCCTGATAACCTCATGGATCCGTCCATGGACTTGCTCATTGCCCAATCCACTAACCAGTGGAATACATCCGATCACTCCCAATTCAGAGCTAACCGAGTCCCCCTTATAAGGGTTATATAAACCTGTGTTCTGACTAAATAATGACCTTGGAGCTGAGCCATAGATTGCTCAAAGAGAGTTTACGTCTGACTGTGTGTTGTCATATGTTATTTCTTTAGTGCGCACCTGATCAATATCCATTAGGCCAAGAGTAGGCAACTTAAGTGAACATTTTATTAATTGTTCAACCTAACATATTTGGCTGCCCAACCTGGGGCCAGCAGAGGAAGATCCCTGAACCCTGAGGACCGGCGAGTGGAACAGCAGGACGCGCTGAATACCCCGAACCAGGAGACTGATCACCTCCTTATCAGAACACGGTAAGTCTGCAGATTTTTATAATCTGTAGTCTTTACCTGTGTCCTTCGGGCTATCCTGTGCAGATTGCCTGACCGTGTCCGGTTTTCGTGGTATCTGTAAGATGGCAGAAGGGTCTCTCCGCTGCTGGTTATTTAATTGCAATAACCGTCACATGTTTTAGTTGCCTACTGCCTGTTACGTGTTGTGAAGATGGGAGATGACTGGTAGTTAAGAGAGCAAGGGGATTTTTTTCAGCTTTTTTTAAAAAAAAAAAAAAAATGAAAAAGAAAAGCTAATTTTTCAGTGTTTAAAAAGAGAAATAAAAAATAAAAAATTATTGTTTGTGGTACAGTACACGGTTGTCGCCTGTGATACGATTTTCAGTTCTGTATAGGAGAGACTAGGATCTGGAGTGAATTAACTCGGCCTAGAAGGGGCCCGTTAACTTGGCGTGAGATGACTCAGTTCGTCGCCAAATAAATTGTGTAGCGGCCCGTAAACTTCGATTGAGATGACTCAGTTCGAGCCTAATAAATTTAGTTTTGCCTTGTGACTTGGAGAGAATTGACTCAGCACGGGGCCTGGTAATTTAGGAGTAATTTGATTAAGTTGGGAATAATTGGTTTGTAAAGTACAGAACACGGAAGTCAGACAGGAACCACATGAGAAGAAGGAATAGGAACTGTGTGCTGCAGACTCAGTTATTGTTTGTTTGGTGTTTGTTATCTTAATAGATATACTGTATATATCTAAAGAAAGATGGAGAAATTAATGCAGTTCTGCCGTATTGGCACTAAGCCAAATTCAGATGGCAAGTTAGACCCGTGTACATTAGTGGCGACTCGTGAAGGGAAGAGTCATATTAAACAATGTAAAAAGCTTACCAAGTTGTGTGGAATGCCAGAAGGGGGGAGGTTACAGCCCCTGGAGTGGAAGATTGTCTTCGAAAAAAAAAGGTATCCTAGAAGATAATGGATTGTTGTCTACTGCTAGGGCATGGGAAAGTCTCTGAAAGTCTGTATAGAGGAAATTGGGTAGAAGAGGAAAGGAATAAAAAGGGTAGAGTTTTGAGTTATGTGTATCACAAAAATATATCCTGTGAGCGGCCACCACCGTATAATGATGGCTGTTGTGAATTTGTTCTTGGGCTATGTTGTGAATTTGTTCTTGGGCTCCCTCTGGTGGCCTTTAGCTTTATGGCTGGTCTTGGCTGGGTTCAGCTGTTTCATTTTTGCTGCTAAGCGAGGCCTATTTAAGCCAGCTGGACCTTTACTTGTTGCCTGCTGTCGGTGTATTCAGTCCTGATTCATTGCTCTCCTGAATATTCCTTGTGACCAGTCTTCTGCTAGGAGAAGCTAAGTTTGCTTGTTTATTTGCTCATGATTTCCTTGAAAACGTTTCTCAGTATGTTATTAGTTCAGTCCAGCTTGCTTTTATGTGATTTTTTGCTCGCTGGTTAGTTCTGGGGTGCTGAGGATGCAAGAACCCCCACACCAACTAACGATGTGGGGGTTCTTGCATCCTCAGCGTGGATATTTTTGGATAGGGTTTTTTACTGACCGCATAGACTCTTTGCTGTCCTCTGTCTATCTAGTGATTAGTGGGCCTCCTTTGCTGAATCTGTTTTCATTACTGCGTTTGTGCCTTCTCCTTTACTCACCGTTATTATTTGTGGGGGGCTGTTCTATACTTTGGGATTATTTCTCTGAGGCAAGTGAGGCTTTGTTTCCCTTTAGGGGTAGTTAGTTTCTCAGGCTGTGAAGAGACGTCTAGGATTTCTAGGTACGTTCCACGGCTGCTTATAGTGTGTGCAGTTAGGATCAGCATTGCGGTGTTATGACCCCAATGGCAGAGGGTCTCAGAATTAAATACCAAGTCTGCAAACATAAAAAACCAGCTCATAGGGCAGTGGTAACTGGGCTGACCATATATCTAATCCTAGCACCACAACTAAACAGTAGCCGGGGAACGTGCCTACGTTGGTTCTAGACGTCTCGCGCCAGCCGGAGAACTAACTAACCCTAGAAGGGAAAAGAAAGACCTTTCTTGCCTCCAGAGAAAAGACCCCAAAAGTTGGATACAAGCCCCCAACAAATAATAACGGTGAGGTAAGAGGAAAAGACAAACATAAGAATGAGCTAGGTATTTAGCAAAGAGAGGCCCACTAGCTAATAGCAGAATATAGTAAGATGACTTATATGGTCAGCAAAAACCCTATTAAAATATCCACGCTGGATATTCAAGAACCCCCGAACCGTCTAACGGCCGGGGGGAGAACACCAGCACCCCTAGAGCTTCCAGCAAGGTCAGAAATCACATTTAGTACAAGCTGGACAAAAATAGAAGCAAAGCAAATAACCAAAATAACCAAGATGCAGGACTTAGCTTAATTTTGCAAAATCCAGGACCAGCGGACAGGAGCAAACAGAAGGCTCTGATTACAACGATGCCAGGCACTGGACTAAGGATCCAGGAAGTTAATATAGCAACACCCCTGGACTAACGGCCCAGGTGAATGCCAAACAGAAAAAAGACAATCCCAGAGTCATATCACTAGTGACCGCAAGAGGGAGCCAAAAAGTCTAATTCACAACAGTACCCCCCCCTTAAGGAGGGGTCACCGAACCCTCACCAAGACCACCAGGGCGATCTGGATGAGCAGCGTGAAAGGCACGAACTAAATCGGCCGCATGCACATCAGAGGCAACCACCCAGGAATTATCCTCCTGACCATAGCCCTTCCACTTGACCAGATACTGAAGCCTCCGCCTGGAGAGACGAGAATCCAAGATCTTCTCCACCACGTACTCCAACTCGCCCTCAACCAACACCGGAGCAGGAGGCTCAACAGAAGGAACCACAGGTACAACGTACCGACGCAACAAAGACCTATGGAACACGTTGTGAATGGCAAATGACACCGGAAGATCCAAGCGAAAGGACACCGGATTAAGGATTTCCAATATCTTGTAAGGACCGATGAAGCGAGGCTTAAATTTAGGAGAGGAGACCTTCATAGGAACAAATCGAGAAGACAGCCATACCAAATCCCCAACACGAAGTCGGGGACCCACACCGCGGCGGCGGTTGGCAAAACGCTGAGCCTTCTCCTGTGACAACTTTAAGTTGTCCACCACATGATTCCAGATCCGCTGCAACCTATCCACCACAGAATCTACCCCAGGACAGTCAGAAGGCTCCACATGTCCCAAGGAAAAACGAGGATGGAAGCCAGAGTTGCAGAAAAATGGCGAAACCAATGTAGCGGAACTAGCCCGATTATTAAGGGCAAATTCAGCCAACGGCAAGAAGGTCACCCAATCATCCTGATCCGCAGAAACAAAACACCTCAAATAAGCCTCCAGAGTCTGATTAGTTCGCTCCGTTTGTCCATTAGTCTGAGGATGAAAGGCAGACGAAAACGACAAATCAATGCCCATCCTAGCACAAAAGGATCGCCAGAACCTGGAAACAAACTGGGATCCTCTGTCAGACACAATATTCTCAGGAATGCCGTGTAAACGAACCACATTCTGAAAGAACACAGGAACCAGATTGGAAGAGGAAGGCAGCTTAGGCAAAGGTACCAAATGGACCATCTTAGAAAAGCGATCACATACCACCCAGATGACAGACATGCCCTGAGACACCGGGAGATCCGAAATGAAATCCATGGAAATGTGTGTCCAAGGCCTCTTCGGGACAGGCAAGGGCAAGAGCAACCCGCTGGCACGAGAACAGCAAGGCTTAGCTCGAGCACAAGTCCCACAGGACTGCACAAACGACCGCACATCCCGCGACAAGGAAGGCCACCAAAAGGACCTATCCACCAGATCTCTGGTGCCAAAAATTCCCGGATGCCCTGCCAACACCGAGGAATGAACCTCGGAAATGACTCTGCTAGTCCACCTATCAGGAACAAACAGTCTGTCAGGTGGACAAGAGTCAGGTTTACCAGCCTGAAATCTCTGCAACACACGTCGCAAATCCGGAGAAATGGCTGACAAGATAACTCCCTCTTTAAGAATCCCAACTGGCTCAGCGACTCCCGGAGAGTCAGGCACAAAGCTCCTTGAAAGAGCATCAGCCTTCACATTCATCTCCTCGCTTAATGCGCACAAGGTTGTACGCACCACGAAGATCTATCTTGGTGAACCACTTGGCACCTTTAATTCGGGCAAACAAGTCTGACAACAGAGGCAAAGGATACTGAAATTTAATAGTGATTTTATTCAAAAGCCGATAGTCAATACAAGGTCTCAAAGATCCGTCCTTCTTGGCCACAAAAAAAAATCCCGCACCAAGAGGGGAAGAGGATGGACGGATATGCCCCTTCTCCAGAGATTCCTTGATATACGAACGCATTGTGGTGTGCTCAGGTACAGACAGATTAAATAGTCTTCCCTTAGGAAATTTGCTACCTGGAATCAAATCTATGGCACAGTCACAGTCCCTATGAGGAGGCAAAGCACTGGACCTGGACTCGCTGAACACATCCTGATAATCAGACAAATACTCAGGAACTTCCGAAGGAGTAGAGGAAGCAATAGACACCAGGGGGGAATCACCATGAATACCCTGACAGCCCCAACTTGACACAGACATTGCCCTCCAATCCAAGACTGGATTATGAGTCTGCAACCATGGCAAACCCAAAATGACCAAATCATGCAATCATGCAAACGAATCACCTCCCGATGCTCAGGAGTCATGCACATGGTAACCTGTGTCCAAAACTGCGGTTTATTTTCCGCCAATGGCGTAGCATCAATACCCCTCAGAGGGATAGGATTTACCAACGGCTCAAGAACAAAACCACAGCGCTTGGCGAATGACAGATCCATAAGACTCAGGGCAGCACCTGAATCCACAAACGCCATAACAGGGTAAGAGAACAATGAGCAAATTAAAGTCACAGACAAAATAAATTTAGGTTGCAAATTACCAATGGCGACAGGACTAACAACCCTTGTTAGGCGTTTAGAGCATGCGGATATAACATGTGTAGAATCACCACAGTAAAAACACAACCCATTCTGACGTCTATGATTTTTCCGCTCGTTTCTGGTCTGAATTCTATCACATTGCATCAAATCAGGTGCTTGTTCAGACAACACCACCCGAGGATTAGCGGTTTTGCGCTCCCGCAAACGCCGGTCAATTTGAATAGCCAGCGCCATGGAATCATTCAGACTTGTAGGAATGGGGAAACCCACCATCACATTCTTAATAGATTCAGAAAGGCCATTTCTGAAATTTGCGGCCAGAGCACACTCATTCCACTGAGTAAGCACAGACCACTTCCGAAATTTTTGGCAATACACTTCAGCATCATCCTGGCCCTGAGAAATAGCCAGCAAGGCTTTTTCTGCCTGAACCTCAAGATTGGGTTCCTCATAAAGCAATCCGAGCGCCAGAAAAAACGCATCAATATTTGCCAATGCCGGATCTCCTGGCGCTAGCGAGAAGGCCCAATCCTGAGGGTCGCCCCGTAAAAAAGAGATAACAATTTTAACTTGCTGAGCTGGGTCTCCAGATGAACGGGGTCTCAGAGATAGAAACAATTTACAATTATTCCTGAAATTCCTAAACTTAAATCGGTCTCCAGAAAACAGTTCAGGAATAGGTATTTTAGGTTCAGACATAGGACTCCTGGTAACAAAATCTTGAATGCCTTGCACACGAGCAGTAAGCTGGTTTACATTTGTAATCAAGGTCTGGACATTCATGTCTGCAGCAAGCTCAAGCCACTCAGAGGTAAAGGGGAGGAAGAGAGGAAAAAAAAAAAAAACTCAGAATTTCCTTTCTTATAATCCCACTTCTGCAATGCATTAAACATTCAATGTTGGCCTGGCATACTGTTATGACCCCAATGGCAGAGGGTCTCAGAATTAAATACCAAGTCTGCAAACATAAAAAACCAGCTCATAGGGCAGTGGTAACTGGGCTGACCATATATCTAATCCTAGCACAACAACTAAACAGTAGCCGGGGAACGTGCCTACGTTGGTTCTAGACGTCTCGCGCCAGCCGGAGAACTAACTAACCCTAGAAGGGAAAAGAAAGACCTTTCTTGCCTCCAGAGAAAAGACCCCAAAAGTTGGATACAAGCCCCCAACAAATAATAACGGTGAGGTAAGAGGAAAAGACAAACATAAGAATGAGCTAGGTATTTAGCAAAGAGAGGCCCACTAGCTAATAGCAGAATATAGTAAGATGACTTATATGGTCAGCAAAAACCCTATTAAAATATCCACGCTGGATATTCAAGAACCCCCGAACCGTCTAACGGCCGGGGGGAGAACACCAGCACCCCTAGAGCTTCCAGCAAGGTCAGAAATCACATTTAGTACAAGCTGGACAAAAATAGAAGCAAAGCAAATAACCAAAATAACCAAGATGCAGGACTTAGCTTAATTTTGCAAAATCCAGGACCAGCGGACAGGAGCAAACAGAAGGCTCTGATTACAACGATGCCAGGCACTGGACTAAGGATCCAGGAAGTTAATATAGCAACACCCCTGGACTAACGGCCCAGGTGAATGCCAAACAGAAAAAAGACAATCCCAGAGTCATATCACTAGTGACCACAAGAGGGAGCCAAAAAGTCTAATTCACAACATGCGGTCAGCTGTTGTGAATTTGGATTCTGGGCTCCCCCGGTGGCTACTGGTGGAATTGAACTGGTGTCTTCATCTTCTCTGTTCACCTGTTCCCATCAAGATGTGGGAGTCGCTATATAACCTTGCTGCTCTGTTAGTTGCTTGCCGGTCAACAATGTTATCAGAAGCCTCTCTGTGCTTGTTCCTGCTCCTAGACAACTACTAGATAAGTTGGACTCTTGTCCATGTTTGTTTTTGCATTTTGTTCCAGTTCACAGCTGTAGTTTCGTTACTGTGTCTGGAAAGCTCTTGTGAACGGGAATTGCCACTCTGGTGTTATGAGTTAATGCCAGAGTTTTAAAGTAATTTCTGGATGGTGTTTTTGATAGGGTTTTCAGCTGACCATGAAAGTGTCCTTTCTGTCTTCTGCTATGTAGTAAGTGGACCTCAAATTTGCTAATCCTATTTTCATACTACGTTTGTTATTTCATCTCAACTCACCGCCAATACATGTGGGGGGCCTCTGTCTCCTTTCGGGGTATTTCTCTAGAGGTGAGCTAGGACTAATATTTTCCTCTGCTAGCTTTATTTAGTCCTCCGGCTGGGCTGGGCATCTAGAATCAACGTAGGCATGCTACCCGGCCACTGCTAGTTGTGCGTTAGGTTTAGTTCATGGTCAGCTCAGTTCCCATCTTCCAAGAGCTAGTTCCTATATATGCTTATGCTATGTTCTCTTGCCATTGAGATCATGACAGTTTGACCGGCCAACAAAGTGTTAATTGTTTGGGCTGAAGCAGGAGAAAAAGAAGTGTTGAAGGGAAATTTTTTTTTTTTTTTTTTCCCCCCTCAGAGTTCTGCTGCCTAGCCCTTAATTGCTGTCTAGCTGCTTCTTACCTCCTCTTAACCCTTGAATGGCTTTGTGTCCACCTGTTTGTAATGGATCTTCAGAGTGTAACTGCAGGTTTGAATAAACTCGCCACGAAGGTACAAAATTTGCAAGATTTTGTTTGTCATGCACCTGTATCTGAGCCGAGAATTCCTTTGCCGGAATTTTTCTCGGGGAATAGATCCGGGTTTCAGAATTTTCGAAATAATTGCAAATTATTTTTGTCTCTGAAATCTCGCTCTGCCGGAGACCCTGCACAGCAGGTCAGGATTGTGATTTCCTTGCTCCGGGGCGACCCTCAAGACTGGGCTTTTTCATTGACACCAGGAGATCCTGCGTTGCTCAATGTGGATGCGTTTTTTCTGGCCTTGGGGTTGCTTTATGACGAACCTCATTTGGAGCTTCAGGCAGAAAAAACTTTGATGTCCCTATCTCAGGGGCAAGATGAAGCGGAAATTTACTGCCAAAGATTCCGTAAATGGTCTGTGCTTACTCAGTGGAATGAGTGCGCCCTGGCGGCGACTTTCAGAGAGGGTCTCTCTGATGCCATTAAGGATGTTATGGTGGGGTTCCCTGTGCCTGCGGGTCTGAATGAGTCCATGACAATGGCTATTCAGATCGATAGGCGTTTGCGGGAGCGCAAACCAGTGCACCATCTGGCGGTGTCCACTGAGAAGTCGCCAGAGAGTATGCAGTGTGATAGAATTCTGTCCCGAAGCGAGCGGCAGAATTTTAGACGGAAAAATGGGTTGTGTTTCTATTGTGGTGATTCTACTCATGTTATATCAGCATGCTCTAAGCGCACTAAAAAGCTTGGTAAATCTGTTTCCATTTGCACCTTACCGTCTAAATTTATTCTATCTGTGACCCTGATTTGCTCTTTGTCATCTATTACCACGGACGCCTATGTCGACTCTGGCGCCGCTTTGAGTCTTATGGATTGGTCCTTTGCCAAACGCTGTGGGTATGATTTAGAGCCTTTGGAGACTCCTATTCCTCTGAAGGGGATTGACTCCACCCCATTGGCTAATAATAAACCACAATACTGGACACAAGTAACTATGCGTATTAATCCGGATCACCAGGAGATTATTCGCTTTCTGGTGCTGTATAATCTACATGATGATTTGGTGCTAGGATTGCCTTGGCTGCAATCTCACAACCCAGTCCTCGACTGGAGAGCTATGTCTGTGTTGAGCTGGGGATGTAAGGGGGCTCATGGGGATGTACCTGTGGTTTCCATTTCATCATCCATTCCCTCTGAAATTCCTGAGTTCCTGTCTGACTATCGTGACGTCTTTGAAGAATCCAAGCTTGGTTCGTTACCTCCGCACCGAGAGTGCGATTGTGCCATAGATTTAATCCCGGGTAGTAAATACCCAAAGGGTCGTTTATTTAATCTGTCTGTGCCTGAACATGCTGCTATGCGAGAATATATAAAGGAGTCCTTGGAAAAGGGACATATTCGTCCATCGTCATCTCCCTTAGGAGCCGGTTTTTTCTTTGTGTCAAAAAAAGACGGCTCTTTGAGACCATGTATTGATTATCGGCTTTTGAATAAAATCACTGTTAAATATCAATACCCATTGCCGTTGCTGACTGATTTGTTTGCTCGCATAAAGGGGGCCAAGTGGTTCTCTAAGATTGACCTTCGTGGGGCGTATAATTTGGTGCGAATCAGGCAGGGGGATGAGTGGAAAACCGCATTTAATACGCCCGAGGGCCACTTTGAGTATTTAGTGATGCCTTTTGGTCTTTCTAATGCTCCGTCAGTTTTCCAGTCCTTTATGCATGATATTTTTCGCGATTATTTGGATAAATTTATGATTGTGTATCTGGATGATATTCTGATTTTTTCGGATGACTGGGACTCTCATGTCCAGCAGGTCAGGAGGGTTTTTCAGGTTTTGCGGTCTAATTCTTTGTGTGTGAAGGGTTCTAAGTGTGTTTTTGGGGTACAGAGGATTTCCTTTTTGGGATATATTTTTTCCCCCTCTTCCATTGAAATGGATCCTGTCAAGGTTCAAGCTATTTGTGATTGGACGCAGCCCTCTTCTCTTAAGAGTCTTCAGAAATTTTTGGGCTTTGCTAACTTTTATCGTCGATTTATTGCTGGTTTTTCGGATATTGCTAAGCCATTGACCGATTTGACTAAGAAGGGTGCTGATGTTGCTGATTGGTCCCCTGATGCTGTGGAGGCCTTTCGGGAGCTTAAGCGCCGTTTTTCCTCTGCCCCTGTGTTGCGTCAGCCTGATGTTACTCTCGTGTTTCCAGACGGAGACTCCAGTATCTGGTCAAGTGGAAGGGATACGGCCAGGAGGATAATTCTTGGGTGAATGCATCTGATGTTCATGCCTCCGATCTGGTTCGTGCCTTTCATAGGGCCCATCCTGATCGCCCTGGTGGTTCTGGTGAGGGTTCGGTGCCCCCTCCTTGAGGGGGGGGTACTGTTGTGAATTTGGATTCTGGGCTCCCCCGGTGGCTACTGGTGGAATTGAACTGGTGTCTTCATCTTCTCTGTTCACCTGTTCCCATCAAGATGTGGGAGTCGCTATATAACCTTGCTGCTCTGTTAGTTGCTTGCCGGTCAACAATGTTATCAGAAGCCTCTCTGTGCTTGTTCCTGCTCCTAGACAACTACTAGATAAGTTGGACTCTTGTCCATGTTTGTTTTTGCATTTTGTTCCAGTTCACAGCTGTAGTTTCGTTACTGTGTCTGGAAAGCTCTTGTGAACGGGAATTGCCACTCTGGTGTTATGAGTTAATGCCAGAGTTTTAAAGTAATTTCTGGATGGTGTTTTTGATAGGGTTTTCAGCTGACCATGAAAGTGTCCTTTCTGTCTTCTGCTATGTAGTAAGTGGACCTCAAATTTGCTAATCCTATTTTCATACTACGTTTGTTATTTCATCTCAACTCACCGCCAATACATGTGGGGGGCCTCTGTCTCCTTTCGGGGTATTTCTCTAGAGGTGAGCTAGGACTAATATTTTCCTCTGCTAGCTTTATTTAGTCCTCCGGCTGGGCTGGGCATCTAGAATCAACGTAGGCATGCTACCCGGCCACTGCTAGTTGTGCGTTAGGTTTAGTTCATGGTCAGCTCAGTTCCCATCTTCCAAGAGCTAGTTCCTATATATGCTTATGCTATGTTCTCTTGCCATTGAGATCATGACAGTCAGCCTAGTTACCACATCCCCAGAGCTCGTTCTATATTCCTACTTAGCTGGTCAGATTTGTGATCCTAAGCCACAAGGATCATAACAGACGGCCCAGAGCCATGTGCTAACTCTGGCAGCAGCCATTTTGTGGATGGGTCATGTGCTAATTCTGGCGGTAGCCATTTTGTGGATGGCAAATGTGTTAATGCTGGCGGTAGCCATTTTGTGTTTGGCAAACGTGCTATTTCTGGCGGTAGCCATTTTTTGGATGGCAAATGTGTTAATTCTGGCAGCAACCATTTTGTGGATGGCAAATGTGCTAATTCTAATGGCAGCCATTTTGTGGATGGCAAATGTGTTAATGCTGGCAGCAGCCATTTTGTGGATGGTAAATGTAATTCTGGCGGCAGCCATTTTGTGGATGGCAAAAGTGTTAATTCTGACGGCAGCCATTTTATGGATGGCAAAAGTGTTAATTCTGATGGCGGCCATTTTGTGGCTGGCAAATGTAATTCTGGTGGCGGCCATTTTGTGGATGGCAAAGGTGCTGCTCCTGGTGGTGAACATCTTAGACTAAGGCTACACACTACATCACTAAATCCTTGTTACCTTGTAATGACCACTAACGGCCAAAACTATATTCCTTCGGGAAGTGAACAGGCTTTACCCATGTTTCCCATCTCAGTGGTTTCCAATGGGGCACCGACCCTTTCCCCTATCACTCCTGTCGTGAATCCAGCAATCCTCCCACCTGGATCGTCCCCGGCACCAACCCTTTCTACTGTGACTTCCACTGCCAATTTAGTCGCACACCCGCACAAGATGCTCCAAGCAATGGCCTATCCTCCCAATGCTTCCGCTACAACAGCAATCTCACGCAGTCTACCTAACCCTATACCCGGTACCTCACAGGCTCTCTCGCAGCCAAGCACACACCTGTATGGGATGGTGGCAACTGTATTAAGGGGGCTCAATCTGGGAGCCCCCAATAGCATAGGAGGCACAAAGGGGAGGGAATGTTGGCAACCTTTTTTTGAAGAAGAAGTTCCTGAGGGACCCTTGTTAGTGGTGGGAAAGGGTGACATAACAACAATGGAGACAGACGCTATTGTTAATGCTGCCAATTCTCGGTTAGAGCACAAAGGAGGTGTAGCTAGAGCTATAGTGGAAGCAGGAGGGGTGACTATTCAAGCTGACAGTCGAATCATTGTTGAGTCACGTAGTCAGATAACTGTTGGGGACATAGCGGTGACTAAATCTGGCAATCTTCCATGTAGAATGATCATACACGCTGTGACCCCTACTTTTGACCCTATTCATCCAGACGTTAGTGCTCAACAACTTCGTGCAGCAATAACTCGCATTTTAGAGTATGCGAATATTAGTGAGCAGATTGAGACCTTGACAATTCCCGTCATTGGTGTTGGCATTTTCGGTTTCCCTGTTCATGCATGTACAAGGGAAATCGTTGGAATTATAATAATCAAGTGTAGCCCCCCAAGCATTTGCTGCCTCTCTGAAATCAGGTTAATTAGTAATGAGGACAGGACTGTTAAAGCTTTTAAGACTGCTTGCGTCAGCTGGACCCCACACCATGATACTGGAGCTGCCCAAATAGAGCCCCTCATTCCAGGACTGTTACCTCCTCCTGCTCCTCATACACAAGGGATTACATCTGTACTCCCGGTGCCATCTATACTCCCGCCTCAGGTGCCACCACCAACAGTGCCAATGCTCATGTCTGAGGAGCCCACCCTCTATGTCAAGTTTACACCCCAGCAAGCTGCTACTCTGTTGAACCAACTTCCAGATCCAGAAAAACAGCCGATGCCTTTCTAAAGAAGCATGCTTCAAATCCAAAGGAATTACTCAGCCACGTGGCAAGATCTCATTTCCCTGGCAAATCTTGAAGCGTGCGATGCATATTGGCCTGTTATGGAGATCGCGTTTAATGATGCCTCACTTGCCAGTGACACCACATGGGACTCTGGTGTTGAGTTCTGCCAACAACTTAAGACATGGGCCTCTGATGAGTTGGCTGACCTATCACATATTGTCGCCAATGGATTCCAGATGCCTCCAAGCTGATGCAACCATTGTACGATGACCTCAAGACGTCAGCGTTTCCACTATGTACCAAATCCGTGGAAGTGTTCTATGCTCTTAAACAGGCCATACAGTCTGCACCAGCACTTGGAATCCCACATTCTGATATCATCTTAAGACATCCGGTTCCCTTAATAGATCCACACAACATAAAAGCTATTTTTGAAACCTAAAAGCCTGTCCCTGCAGCGTCATATGAGACTCCAATGTTCCCTCTTGGTCCGGATAATGTCACTCTTGTCCGCTGCACCATCTTTAACCGTCCATGCTGCTTCCTCTTTCCAGGGGGGAGACTGATGACTGAAGTAGTATGCAGATATGGGGTCCCAGAGGTAATTGAGAGTGACCAAGGACCCACGTTCATTGCAGCACTGACTAAGGAACTATGGACATTGGTGGGAGCTGATTTGGGTTTACATACTCCATATCACCCACAGAGCAGTGGGAAAATAGAAACACTGAATGGCAACTTGAAAAATAAAATACTGAAAGCCAGTCAGGAGGTCAGACTTGAACAGACATTTTGCCCATTGCCTTATACTCAGTCAGAGACACTCCAAGGGGTTCCACTAAACTTACACCATTCAAGATTCTTTTTGGGGGGCCTCCAAGGTTGGGTCAATATTTTCCACAACAGCTAGCCTTAGGAAGTGATACGCTTGTAAATTATGTAATTATCCTTACTAAAGAACTGTCAGTAACACATGTACAAGTTTTATCATCCATTCCAGGTCCAGATTCCACTGAAGGTACCCATACTTTCCAACCTGGTGACTACGTGCTGGTTAAAAAGTTCATCGGAAAGACATCCCTGGAGTCGAGATTTGAGGGTCCCTACCAAGTGCTCCTGACTACTCCTACTTTGGTCAGGGTTGATGAGCGCCTCCTGGATCCATCTCTCAAATTGTAAACATGTTAGACAGTTAGGGACAGCGTAGGATCTGACCCGCTTGTCAAAGTCCAGCTACAAAGGGAGGTTTTCCACAAGGGAAAACTTGTCTCAAACTGGTGAAAACTCCAATACCCCCTTCCCGGGTGAGACGGTCAGATCTAGGATGTATTACATCAGGGGGAGTCACATGTGTATTTTATGTAACCATGGAGATGGGAGATTGGAGAGTAATAGGTCCAGCAGGTAGGGAAGTCCGGAGGACACTGGTAGCGCGCTCCGATATATCTCCTGATATGCCCATAATTGGTCACACATTCTCTGGTGTCAATAGCATCCGTATTGTCATGAAGCCTCTGATGTCATAGTGACACTTAACACTGGTGGGTTAGGGAACCACGGTGGGATCAAGAAAAAAAAAAGGTTAATAAAGTATTTAGAGGGGACTGGGGGACTGTTGAGGAGAGCCATAAGATCAAATACTTAATTAACCTCAAGGCATAAGAGATTGAGAGAAGCAACCCATAACATGTATTGTTTAACCTTACATAAGTTTTCTCAGATCAAAGTGAGACACTAAAGATGGCTGCCATTTCCTGTATCAGCACACCATGTGCTGATATCCAAGATGATCAGTGAGACCCTAAAGATGGCTGCCATTTCCTGTTTCAGCACACCATGTGCTGATATCCAAGATGACGCCCACCCTGATGACCTCATGGATATGCCCATGGACTTGCTCATTGCCCAACCCACTAACCTATGGAATACATCCGATCACTCCTAATTCAGAGCTAACCGAGCCCCCCTTACAGGGGTTATATAGACCTGTGTTCTGACTAAATAAAGCCCTTGGAGCTGAGCCATAGATTGATCAAGGAGAGTTTACATCTGACTGTGTGTTGTCATATGTTATTTCTTTAGTGCGCACCTGATCAATATCCATTAGGCCAGGAGTAGGCAACTTAAGTGAACATTTTATTAATTGTTCAACCTAACATATTTGGCTGCCCAACCTGGGGCCAGCAGAGGAAGATCCCTGAACCCTGAGGACCGGCGAGTGGAACAGCAGGACGCGCTGAATACCCTGAACCAGGAGACTGATCACCTCCTTATCAGAACACGGTAAGTCTGCAGATTTTTATAATCTGTAGTCTTTACCTGTGTCCTTCGGGCTATCCTGTGCAGATTGCCTGACCGTGTCCGGTTTTCGTGGTATCTGTAATCTAACACTAGTTTCCATGACCATCCTTGGGTCTGCGACTTAAAATATAGGATGGCAGGGATAAATAGTTATTTGCATTCTGTAAATGGTCTGTAAACAATGAATGATTCTATACCTAGCTTTGAAAACATACTCCCTGTTGAGCCACTCCTCTAAAATACATATATTTTTTTTAACTTTTGCTGGTATTTTGGGGTGAAAAAGGTAACAATTCTAGTGAAAGTAGTCTTCAGAGCTTTGTAATATATGTAAACGGGCACCATCCACTAATTCAAATACACTGGGATCACCTAATGCATATCATACCAATAGAGCCACAAATAGGAAAAAGAAAAAAGCATATGCACCAAAAAGGAATAATCAAAATGAGATACAATACAAAATTATTTTTATTGAAAAAAACCCACACACATCAATTAAAAACATTTAAAAGTCTCATCGTGGACAGTAATCAGATAGTATGGGTCATACAATAACGAGTATAATACTCAAAACCTTACATGCCATAGTATTGCATGCATCGGGTACACTCAATGTCTTATATGGTCCCTGTAAAGCAGATAATAAATGATGATAAATGCCGGTAGGTATAAAACTTAATGCAAGTTGTATAAATGTATACATGCTGTTATCATAAAAATAACATGATAGCAAACAATAAATAAATAGATTCCGGCAAAGATGTTAAAAAAATATATATTTAATAACTGCCAAAACCAACGGGAGACAATGAGACAAATACCCTGGAGGGGCCACGGCACAGCTCCGGAGAGGACAGCGAGGAAAACGGTCATCGGGGCAGCTCCAGTGCGGACGGCGGGACTACAGGAAGCAGGTGAGCTGCAGAGGGGACGGTGAGACGACCAGATGGAAGATCTTTACTCACCTTCACGTCGTTCGTTAGTCCTCTGGCGTGGCCACTGAGTTCGTCAATAGCGGCGGACACAATGCCTCGCAGGGCCGCCTCCATCATCTCTTTTTCTCCTGCAGTCTTGCATCGGGGCGTCGCCAGCTCTTCATCCCCATCATCCCCGATCTCCGTGGGTAACAGCGGCGGTCACCTGGGTAAAGGCCACTCCTCCAGGTCTTCAGTTCACCTGGCCTCGTATCGCAGGCCTGCCTCCACACGGACCCCAGAGCGATTCCAATCGTGATGGCCTAGGCCGCCACGGTAGTACATGTCGCTTCTTCTCAGGTAGCCGATAATGCCAGCTCATCTTCTAGCAGACAGTCCATCTTCCCTGGGTCCCACCCATTCGTGGGTAGGGTCAGTTCTGGCGGCTCCACCCATTTTTCTAAATTCGGCTGCGGGGGCAGGAGTGGTCTTAGCCCATACCCATTTTGGCATTTTGGGCGGGAATCTCCTGCAAGAGGGTGCAGCCTATTTTCTCCTGGTGCCAAATTCTCTGGGTGATGCCCACGACACAAAGCCTTGCCTTTGTTTTTGGCGCTAATGGCCACCATCTTCTCGGCGGTTAGCGCCATTTTTAAGTCTATAATATCCGCCATCTTTTCCTCGGTCATGGCGTGCAGCATAACACAAGTATCGATCTCAATGTCACAAATTTCATGTCTTCCAATTCAGGCAGCTCATCACATAGCTCAATGTCACAGTCACAGTCAGCTGCCACCTTCATTTTTTCTATGACAGACCACAATGGACAAGCATGATATCTTCCATCCATCAGTCCATCCATCAGTCCCAGAGTTATAAGGCAGCGGGGGTCCATCTTGCCGACTACGCCAAGTGTAAGAATTGCAGGTAACGCGGGATGCAGTGACGGGCAAGAGGCAGAGCAAGGGTTAACAGGTTTTTTTTACAGGGGAATGCTCCACGCAGGGAGGTAAAGGGTTAAAAAATGGATTAACAGTATAAATGGCAAAAGGATATGGTGAGTAGAAGAACAACGGTACAGATCACAGAGATTCTGATGAAAGTCACTGGTTCCTCAGTCCATAAAGTGAATAGCATCGACAACGGTTGTCACGCTGTCCTTTCCAATGGGGTCCAGTAAACATCAATACCCCGTCTTCTGGCGACAGTGGTCGGTCTCCAGTACCTTCCACTGCTCCTAGTCCATATACTGCAGTGGCTGATAAGGTTACGGGCCACAGTCCTGTATGAGCCCATCATTGCTCTGCAACTATAATCACTAATGAAGTCAGGTCACAAGTCTCAGGGCAATTATTAGCTGGCAACGTCAGGGTGTAGATAACGGTCACCCACTCAGTCTCTTTCAGGCAGCAAATACGCTGTACTCAGGGGCCCGAAGTAGCTGGCACCTTGCTTTATGGTGGTCACCGGGCACTCTCTGCACGTCACTCCCTCTCTGGTCCCCGCTGTTGGCGGTGGGTGATAGCGGATGCTGACCTGAGTGACGCTGATGCTCCCAGAACGGAGCACGCCTCTCTCTGGCTTCTACAGCACACCTGTCCCTTCTCTCTCCTCTGTGTAGAATATTATATGGACTCATTATACACTGGAGCATCAAATATGTGGCCCATTATATAAGGAGCATTATATGGGTCCATCATAGACTGGAGCATCATATATGGGGCCCATTATATATGGAGCATTATATGGGCCATCATACATTGGATCATCATCTATGGGCCCATTATATATGGAGCATTATATGGGCCCATCATACACTGGAACATCGTATATGGGTCCGATTATAAATAGAGCACTATATGGGCTGTTGTGGATTCTGTTTTTGGGCTCCCTCTGGTGGTTACGGCTGGTACTGGGTGACTTTGGTGGGTTGCGGTCTCTGGTTTCCACCTGTCCATCAGAGGCTGGGTGTTTCCTATTTAACCTGGCTTTTCTGTCATTCCCTTGCTGGCTATCAATGTACTCAGATGTGCTCAGTTTGGTTCCTGACTACCTGCTCCCAGATCTCTCAGGATAAGCTAAGTTCTGTTTTTCAGTTGTTTGGTTTTTTGTCCAGCTTGCCTATTATGTCTCTATGCTAGCTGGTAGCTCTAGTGGGCTGAGGTTCTCCCCATGTGCCATGAGTTGGCACATGGGTTCTTGTAATCTCAGGATGGTTTTTGATTAGGGTTTTTTGCTGACCGCTCAGACCCCTTTTGTATCATTCTGCTTTCTAGTTATAGCGGGCCTCATTTTGCTAAACCTATTTTCATCTCTATGTGCGTGCCTTCCTCTCATTTCACCGTCAATACATGTGGGGGGCAACTATACCTTTTGGGGTTCATTCCTCTGGAGGCAAGTTAGGTCTTTATTTCCTCTGCAGTGCTAGTTAGCTCTTAGGCTGGCGCGTGGCGTCTAGAATCAACGTAGGCACGCTCCCTGGCTATTTCTAGTTGTGTTTGTCAGGAGTAGGGCAGCGGTCAGCCCAGGTTCCATCACCCTAGAGCTCGTCCGTTATTTATTATTACTTTGCTTGTCCAGTGCTATCCCTAGCCATTGGGATTCATGACAATGGGCCCATCATACACTGGAGTATCATATATGGGGTCCATTATTTATGGAGCATTAAATAGGGCTGATCACACAGTGGAGCATCATATATGGGGCCCGTTATAAATGGAGCATCATATGAGGCCCATTATATATGAAACATCATATGGGGCCCATTATATATGGAGCATCATATGGGGCCCATTATATATGGAGCATCATATGGGGCCCATTATATATGGAGCAATACATGAGGCTCAATATACTGTATGGAGCAATATATGGGGTCTATTATTCTGTATTGAGCAATATATTGCGCCTATTATTTACTATATGGAGCAATACAAGGGGCTCATTATTTTGTATGGAGCAATATATGGGGCCCATCTTATACTGTATGGAGCATTATATGGGTCTCATCATACTGTATGGAGCAATACATGCAGTCCATTATTCTGCATGAGCAATATATAGAACTCATTATTCTATATGGAGTGCTATGTGGTGCCCATAATACTGTATGGAGCAATATCTGAGGCTCATTATTCTGTATGGAGCATTATATGGTGCTCATTATAGTATATTGATCATTATATGGGGCCCATTATACTGTATGGAGGAGTATATGGGGCTCATTATACTGTTTGGAGCATTATATGGGGTCCATTATTCTGTATGGAGCAATATGTGGAGCACTCTGTGGTGCCCATAATACTTGTACTGTACCTATACTTCTCTGCTGTATCTTTCATCATGAATTGTGGTATGTGTTCAATGGGTCCACTGAAACTCTTTTGCCTGGGGAACATGAAAACGTCTAGATGGTCCTGGGTATGAGGGTGCCATGCATACCAGGATGGTGATGAGGGGCTATGTATATGTGGATTGGGGACATATAGATATACATACCAGGATGGGGGATATTAGTACATAATTGACCACATTTTTACTTCAATTTTCTTTATATTTTCATCCTCTAAAGCCTAAATGCATCTTATGGCCGGGTGTGTCATATGGTCCAAAAAATATGGTAGATATCAGTGAGAGAGTGAGTACGCGGTGGCCATAATACTGTAGGACTGCATTATATACTATGAGGGGGCTATATTACGCTATATGAGGGCTGCATTTTATTCTATGTGAGGGGCTGCATTATATTCTATGTGGGGGGCTAAATTATATTCTGAGGGGGCTACATTACATTCTATGAGGGGGCTACATTATATTCTATTAGGTGAGCTACCCCAACCCCTGCTATGTCATTAAGATGTGTTCTACCTTATATTATACCCTGATATTAGCGTGTTTTACCGCATAATTGGTGGTCTTGTATTTATTTCTATGTAGCTACACAGTGGGCCCAAGAATGATTTTCTTGGGTGGGCCCAAGGTGCCCCAGTCCGACTCTGGACCAGACCACCATATTTTGTGTGTCCTACCCAACTTGAAATCATCTGATCGCTTGCGCTGTGCGCAGCAATGTTAGAGCATTCCTGTACAGTGGGGAAAAAAGTATTTATGTAGCCACCAATTGTGCAAGTTCTCCAACTTAAAAAAATGAGAGAGGCCTGTAATTGACATCATAGGTAGACCACAACTATGAGAGTCAAAATGAGAAAACAAATTCAGAAAATCACCTTGTCTGATTTGGCAAACGTTTTCTTCAAGAGGTTACAGAGATAAGGTTAGCGTGCACTCGGTCAGGGTTGCGAGGTGCTGGTGTAATGGATCAAATGATCCCAATACTAATAAATATAGCTTCACCGCACACTCATAGTGATATTATGCTGATAAATTTCAAGTATTTATTACATAGAATAAATTGGGAGCAAAACAAGAATACAAAGTAGATATAAACAAAGACGTTTCGGCTCTGCCAGAGCCTTAATCACTTAATTGCTTTTTTTTTTCAAAATTGTAAAGTGCAGAGTTGAAAAAGGAAGGATTTTCCTGCTGTGCCCTGAAGTGTCTAGCGTTGTAACACTGCTCATGTGTTATACATGGGTGATCCCCAGAGATTGTATTAGTGTCTGGTGTTGTCTTGTTGTATAGCGGCGCTCCCGCGCCTTGCTGTAGCGCTTGATGGTTTTTGCAACTGCACTTGGAGACACTTTCAAAGTTTTCCCAATTTTTCGGACTGACTGACCTTCATTTCTTAAAGTAATGATGGCCACTCGTTTTTCTTTACTTAGCTTCTTTTTTCTTGCCATAATACAAATTCTAACAGTCTATTCAGTAGGACTATCAGCTGTGTATCCACCAGACTTCTGCTCAACACAACTGATGATCCCAACCCCATTTATAAGGCAAGAAATCCCACTTATTAAACCTGACAGGGCACACCTGTGAAGTGAAAACCATTCCCGGTGACTACCTCTTGAAGCTCATCAAGAAAATGCCAAGAGTGTGCAAAGCAGTCATCACAGCAAAAGGTGGCTACTTTGAAGAACCTAGAATATAAGAGATATTTTCAGTTGTTTCACACTTTTTTGGTAATATAATTCCACATGTGTTAATTCATAGTTTTGATGCCTTCAGTGTGAATTTACAATTTTCATAGACATGAAAATACAGAAAAATCTTTAAATGAGATGGTGTGTCCAAACTTTTGGTCTGTACTGTACATGGATCAGCCGTCCTGGTTCCTTTGCAGAGAAACAGCCCCAAATCATTATGTTGTCACCCCCATGCTTCACAGTAGGTATGGTGTTCTTTGGATGCAACTCAGCATTCTGTCTCCTCCAAACACGACGAGTTTTGTTTCTACCAAACAGTTCTACTTTGGTATTATTAGACCATATGACATTCTCCCAATTCTCTTCTGGATAATCCAAATGCTTTCTAGCAAACTTCAGACGAGTCCGGGCATGTACTGTCTTAAGCAGGGGGACATGTCTGACACTGCAGGTCCCTGGCGGCGTAGTGTGTTACTGATGGTAGCCTTGGTTATGGTGGTCCCAGCTCTATGATGGTCATTCACTAGGTCCCCCGTGTGGTCCTGGGATTTTTGCTCACCGTTCTTGTGATCATTTTGACCCCACGGGGTGAGATCTTGCATCAATCCCCAGATTGAGGGAGATTATCAGTGGTCTTGTATGTCTTCCATTTTCTTATTATTGCCCCCACAGTTGATTTCATCACACCAAGCTGCTTGCCTATTCCAAATTCAGTCTTCCAGCCTGGTGCAGGGCTACAATTTTGTTTCTGGTGTCCTTCGACAGCTCTTTGGTCTTCACCATAGTGGAGTTTGGAGTGTGACTGTTCGAGGTTGTGGACAGGAGTCTTTTATACTGATAACAAGTTCAAACAGGTGCCATTACTGCAGGTAATGAGTGGAGGACAGAGGAGCCTCTTAAAGAAGAAGTTACAGGTCTGTGAGAGCCAGAAATCTTGCATGTTTTTAGGTGACAAAATACTTATTTTCCACTATAATTTGCAAAATAAATCTTGCCAAAGCAGGCAAGGTGATTTTCTGGATTTGTTTTCTCATTTTGACTCTCATAGTTGTGGTCTACCTATGATGTCAATTACAGGCCTCTCTCATCTTTTTAAGTGGGAGAACTTGCATAATTAGTGGCTAACTAAATACTTTTTTCCCCACTGTATATAGCAAAAATAATGGTCTCCTATGAACACCAGACACAGGCTGGTATCCACCGGAGAATCATCAAGATGGTCATCAGCAGACCATGATCACTTCACTGGGGAACCAATGGACACATAGAACTGTGACCCCCCCCCCCCTGCTGGTGCACATTAAATGCTACTGTCATAGATTGACAGTGGCATTTAACAGTTTAACAGCCGCGAACAGAGCTCCGCTCCTCTCGACTGTTCGAGGCAGATGATGGCTGAATAACACAAGTAAACAACACATTAATTGTAATATGTTTTACAAAAGCCATCGATCTTCATAACAAAAATCCAAACTAGAAGGAATTAATAGATTTATTTTTAATGGTATTTATTTCTAATTCAGAAAAATTAGAAAAAAACTATTTATGACTATTAATGTTCACATATCCAGCACCATATCCATTGCTGGGCAGCTCTGAAAAAACACTTGCAGAGATTCTCCAGGTCTTGGAAACTGCATCTGATCATGTTCTCAGCGCAGGTCGGTGCAGATCCGCACTCTTGCACTTCTTGAAAACAAGAATGATTGTTACTTATAATGATTTATTATTGACATGAAGAACATATATGAATAGAGGAAAAACACAGAAATATTTACCTGGAAAATACAGGCTGGAAGCTTTGTGTCAATCAGAATAGGTGGATTCTGGATGTTTGCTGTTAGCTGCTTGTGATGAAGACGTCAACTGATTGTGTCCCTACGTGGTGAAAAAAGGCAAAATATATAAAAGTATTTAAAGATTAAATGATAAAACTCAACAAAAGACTAAATTAGAGACTCAAGATTCTCAATATTGTAAAAATCACTTATTACTGATTGCTGACGATAGTGGAGGATTCGTTCTTACCTTCATCACAGGTAGATGAGATGATGATATTTAGACAAATCTCATTGTTCAAATAATGAACCTGAAAATATAAAGAAAAATAATTACATCCAACAAAGATTAAAATCATAGAAGGTTTTCCAAAGCACTGTTTAACTGTTTGTTAAGAGTTGTGACGGAACAGAAAGTCACTTACCCCAGCAGGCTACTGGTATCATTAGAAACATTGGTCTTGTAGAAACTCTTGCTTTCCTCCATCCAGGGTAATATTAGTAATATATCCCATCTAGTGCTTTGGGACGGGGACAACATGGGCCTGTGTGGTTTCTAATGCCAGCCCCAGTCCGTACCTGCTCAGGATAAAATATGTATAAGGGTCTGAACTTTAAATTATAAAGAAACAAAATTAGAGACTAAATATTCTGAAGGATAGTTACATGTTTAGCTGATGGACAGTTGACGTAATCGTCCTCCGCACTGGCGGCAGTAACATTTATTGTCAGGTATTTTTCTAAAACGCCCAATTCTGCAAAGATAAGAGGAATATTGGTTACAAGACTGAAATGAACGTTCACTAATACCAAGGATTATATTAAAAAGAAGAAACTGAAATCAATATATAAAGAACTGGCCCCAGCACAGGAAATAGAACATTAACCCTACAGCCCCTGATGTCAGTCCGCTCTGATAGTAAAGTATAAAAGCATTATACCAACAGAACCGCACTGACGTCTCCGCAGTGATTGTGTTTCATGAGGAGATAAATCATAAAATCTACTTACTGTTTATCACACTGGGAGCATTTGTAATTGTAATTATAGTTGATGGTATAATTGTGATTTTCTGTCACTTCTGGCAGCTCGGGATGAATACGATTCACCCGTCTTTTTACAGACTGCCATAACGGGCCATGGTTGTCATTGCATTCACCGAAGATTATCCAAGTAGCGGCATGGCACATCTCGTGCACAAGTATGTCTCGTACTCGCTCTAAAATAAGAGTTTACACAGTTATGAGGAAATCTGAGTACACCCTGATTGAACTCTTTGATTTTACATATCAGGACAAAATACATCCTGAGATGAACAACACGTGACAAGTCAACCGTGACATTATTTATTTTCCTGAAAACTACTTCAAAATGCAAAAGCAGAGAGTGAAAAATAAGTACACCCCATGAATCAATAGCTTTTAGAATCATCTATAGCAGCAATAACTTGAAGTTGCATCAATAGTGTCCTTAATTTATCACATATTGCTCTTGCATTTTGGCCTACTTTTTGTTAAATAAATAATGATGCAGCATTTTTATCATGTTGTTTTCTGAGATTGTATTTCCCTACTTTTAGGACCTTCTATGGACCAGGTGCTTTTATAAATTTTCTCCTGATGTGTAAAATATTAGAATTCAAAGAGGGTGTACTTAGGTTTTCTTATGACAGTATGTACAGGGAGGTTATACGATGTACTACATCACAAGTAGCAGTTTTTTGCCCTGTATACAGGTTGTCTTATAAAGCTGCAGGATGGATGTGATGAGAAACCTACCGACAGAATCACAGACTTTTTCAGAAAGCTCAATCACTGAGTAGCGGCGCTTCTTATACAGCTTTTGGTTGCATTGGCCGCCTGCTGATATCAGCCTCTTGCTCCACAAAATGTCCATTTTCACAGGGAGCTAAAATAGAGGAAACAAATTCCATTACATCTGTAAACTCTTTTTTACCCCAATCTTACAAAGTACCCAACTCTCATTTGTGATTTACCGCACGGTCTACTTGTATGGGGTATATGGTCTACCGAGAAGTCCAAGATGTGAGAATAAAAATAAACTTATTCTAAAATGTCCAAATATCAACTAAATGGTTTTTATGTACTGTAAAAATGTAAAAATCCTGTGAACTTCAAGCCAAAAGTTGCTAATCTTTTTGTCTCTGCATGGTGGACCATCTAAGGTTTCCACGCATCCCACAGATAAGAAGAGTGTGACGACATTTACCAAACTAAGTGAGATTTACTTCAGATATTTAATAACTATTTCAGACACACGACAAAGGGGCTAGGATGCCTTTCAGAAAGTTGGAGCCTGTTTTTTGTGAATTTATTGTTTAAAGATGGAGATAATAAAGAAGTCATCTATCACCCAGAAACCCATGATAAGATGTGATACCTTATTATTGAAGACTGTCCTGTTGTACAGATCGTATAGTCGTTCTACCAGCTCTTCCTTTTTTTCCTGGAAGTTGGTAACATAGATGGAAGTAGGAGAAATAATGTCTTCCAGGAAACAGCCGGGGATATTACATAGAGGTGTCCTGGAAAAGATAAGGAATCATATATAAATCCACAGGAAACATCTTACCTAGTTCATGACTTTATATAGAGGTAGATGCCATAACTTACCTCTCCTCTGTAGCGGAGCTCTCCTCGCTATCAGATGGTAACTTATCTGTACAGAAATATGGAAGAGTGAAAATACTTTTTATAAGGCTCAAATCAGACATGTTAGGTCCATACTAGAGAGAGGTCTATACATATAGAGTGTAGAGCACTAATAAGAGTATGAATATGGGATCAGACCAGAGCAGAACACATAGCTGACCAGACCACCACAAATCCACAGGATCCTCCATTAGGATCAGGTTCTGAAATTATAATGGGGTTCAACAACAACAGGGCCCATACATTTTCACAGACGTCTATCCCTTCTGTTGCTCAGGTAATCTATCCTTATTAATAATGTGTGGTCAGTTCAAGATGAGAAGTGAACATGTCCTCAATGGCCAGAGGGTGGACCATCAAATGGTAGGGGTCCGTTCTCTGGGGCCTTCATGTAAAATAAGACTAGAGGTCCTGTCACCTCATTTGCTGATTCATGGTAGCCTCTATTGGTTTTAATGGAGATGTGGGATTCCTTGTGCAGGGCTTTCTCTATTGATGTCTATTGGAATTTACGAAAAGAGACAAGAAAATGTATTCCACATCTGTAATAAATTCTGTAGAGACAGCAATGGCCATAAGTCAACATGGCAGTGAGTTTTTCTCCCAATATGGAAGTGTCCGAAACATAGGACCCACACCAATCAAGCATGTGTAAAATAGGATTACCTCTGTAAGGTATCTATAATTTAACCCCTTAGCAGCCATGTACAGCGCTCATCAGTAGAGAATGGAGAGGGCTCTTTCATGGCAGATGATGGCTAACAGCCGAGAGTGGATTGGAGCTTCACCTGCTTCTGTTAACCTGTTAAATGCTGCTGTCATTTTCTGACGGTGGCATTTACAGCACATTTCCCAGGTGGCTCACTGTTCCAACTCCAGATCAGCGCCCTTGTAATTGTTCAATTTAGAAACTGACCTCTGACAGTACAGAAAACCCATTGTTATTTCTACAATAACATAAACCTGGATTGTGTCTAGAAATGATAACTTACTGTCATATGAGGAAGTTCCTGCCCTATTGAAATCGGCATCTTCATTAGTGCTGTAATAGGAGCTGTGAAATAAATGTAACAGAATATGAGCCACCATTAATCATTAATCCCCATCATGTATCTAGTAATGGAGGAGATGTAAGTCTTACCAGGTGGAACTGTCCGGATCATCTGAAGTTGGAAAAATCAGATCTGTGGGGGCAACACAACATAAATCTCTTATTAGACTATTGTAATAGCAAAGACTGAGGCTCAATATCAAATAAATAAATTACAATAAAGTATCTTGTGTACCCCTATATGTATATGGGGCAAATAATCACATTCAGCTACAGTGACCTGCCGAGTGCACGGCCATCATCAGAAGAAATCCCCAAATCTCATTTCTAGCTGACTTAAGAGCAATAATAATAATAATAATATAATAATAATCTCTTTATTTATATAGCGCCAACAGAGCAAATGTATGAATAATGTTCTTGACCAAATGCTAAAAAGAAATGTTGTTCTTCCAATATGGAAGTGTCCCAGACATTTAACCCCTTAGCAGCCACGTACAGCGCTCATCAGTAGAGAATGAATGGAGTGGGCTCAGGAGTTGAGCCCGCCTCTTTCATGGCAGATGATGGCTGTGTCATTCAGCCATCATCTATCTCTAACAGCCGAGAGTGGATTGGAGCTCTGCCTGCTTCTGTTAACCTGTTAAATGCTGCTGTCATTCTCTGACAGTGGCATTTACAGCACATTTCCCAGGTGGCTCACTGTTCCAACTCCAGATCAGCGCCCTTGTAATTGTTCAATTTAGAAACTGATCTGTGACAGTACAGAAAACTCATTGTTATTTCTACAATAATATAAACCTGGATTGTGTCTTGAAATGATAACTTACTAGTATATGAGGAAGTTCCTGCCCTATTGAAATCGTCATCTTCATTAGCGGTGTAATAGGAGCTGTGAAATAAATGTAACAGAATATGAGCCACCATTAATCATTAATCCCCATCATGTATCTAGTAATGGAGGAGATGTAAGTCTTACCAGGTGGAACTGTCCGGATCATCTGAAGTTGGTAAAATCAGATCTGTGGGGGCAACACAACATAAATCTCTTATTAGACTATTGTAATAGCAAAGACTGAGGCTCAATATCAAATAAATAAATTCTAATAAAGTATCCAGTGTACCCCTATATGTATATGGGGCAAATAATCACATTCAGCTACAGTGACCTGCCCAGTGCACGGCCATCATGAGAAGAAATCCCCAAATCCCATTTCTGACTGACTTAAAGGGAACCTGTCACGCCCCCCCCCCCCCCCACACAGGCGTTAGAAACTAAAACAGCCGCCTTGTGCAGCAGTAATGCTGCATTCTGACAAGGTGGCTCTTTTAGTTCTGGGTGCAGTAACTGCAGAAATAGTCCTTTATGTAATTTTTCCTAAATACCTTTCTTCAGTCCTGGAGGCAGGCCTTTCCCCCCTGCTGCAGACGCCACACAGCCGTCACTCAAATCTTCTTGGCGCCGGGCGCCGCCTCCTGTGCGCTGTTTTGAAATGATCCGGTGCCTGCGCTCTTTTCCCCTGCCTGGTGCAGGTGCAGTGAGTGTTGCCCGTCTGTCCTCATATGCAGTCTCGGTGACTGCGCCTGTGCGGCCGCCCTGCCTGTGAATCCCAGCCCCGCCATGTGAATAAATCAGAAGACACTGCGGGGCTGGGATTCACAGGCAGGGCGGCCGCACAGGCGCAGTCAGCTGGACTGCATATGAGGACAGAGGACGGGCAGCGCTCACTGCGCCTGCTCCAGGCAGGGGAAAAGAATGCAGGCGCCGGCTCATTTAAAAACAGCGGTGAGGAGGCGGCGCCCGGCGCCAAGAAGATTTGAGTGACGGCTGTGTGGCGTCTGCAGCAGGGGGGGAAAGGCCTACCTCCAGGACTGAAGAAAGGTATTTAGGACAAATTATATAAAGGATTATTTCGGCAGTTACAGCACCCAGAACTAAAAGAGCCACCTTGTCAGAATGCAGCATTACTGCTGCACAAGGTGGCTGTTTTAGTTTCAAACGCCTGGGGGGGGGGGGGGGGGTGACAGGTTCCCTTTAAAAGCAATAATAATAACAATATAATAATCGCTTTATTTATACAGCGCCAACAGAGCAAATGTATGAATAATGTTCTTGACCAAATGCTAAAAAGAAATGTTGTTCTCCCAATATGGAAGTGTCCCAGACATTGGACCCGCACCAATAAAGCTTGTGTAAAATAGGATTACCCCTTTAATGTAATTTTAATTTAATAATGCACAGACCCTTCTATAATTTGCCTTTAATTTCTACATTTGGAAACTGATCTGTGACAGTACAGAAAATTCAATGATCTTTCTACAATAACCCCGGATGGTATCTAGAAATGATAACTTACTGTTATATGTGGAAGTTCCTGCCCTATTGAAATCATCATCATCATCAATAAGAATGATGGCATCGGAGCTGTGGAATAAATGTAACAGGTAATGAGCCACCATTAATCATTACTCCCCATCATGTAATTAGTAATGGAGAAGACGTGTCTTACCAGTAGGTACTGTCCGGACCATGGTCTGTAGGTGGTAAACTCAGATCTGTGGGGGAAACACAACATAAATCTCTTATTATAAATTTGTAATAGGAAAGACTGAGGCTCAATATCAAAATAAATTATTCCTAATAAAGTATCCAGTGTTTTCCTATACATGGGGCAAAAAATCACATTCAGCTACAATGACCCGCACTGTACATGGCCACCATCAGAAGAAGTCCCCAAATCCCATTTCTATCAGGCTTTATAAATCCTGCATAAATATTCCTGACCAAATGCTGAAAAGAAATCGTTAATATGAGCTCATTTACTGTAGGCGTACAATATACATAAATACAAGCCCTGACCACAACATGCGATCTGCATCCAATGACTACAATGTGCCCGTAAGGGGGTTGCATTGGTGCCTTTCCCAGTTTAACACATGTGTAAGTGTGTGTATGCATGTATATGTGTGTGTATACATATCTGTCTATCGTTGCCCCGTACTGTTGTAGATGTATACTTTAATGTTGCTGAATGTACATAAGTAATGTATTTATTATACCTGTGACTGCATTGTATGTAGGGAAAGCGCAGTGGTAGGAATAGACCACTAGATGGGGCATTTTAGTGTTAATAGTTTAGTTTAGGAGGGGTCACTCTGATAAGGGTAGGGGAGCTTCCTGGTTGAAGGCAGAAGGGCCTGGGCGCCCATAGAGCTCGGGTGGGCTGTTAGCCCGAGCAACACAGTTACCCCATAACATTCTCAAGCTTAGTGCCCAGTCATCCAGGACCACATTATCAGCTTGGCCAAAACCATAGAAGCGTCAGCAGCTTCTGGATGGAAGCTTTTAAAGTAGACATGGCAGGAAAGATGGGCAGGTCGCTCATGTGGCAGATGTTTGCGTGGGCTGATGCCCTCAGAACCGGTTCGAAACAGCTGAGGAACCCCCCACTTAAGGCAAGAAATCTGGACAGGGAGGACTCTGATATTCCGTATGAGACGGTAGGACCTGGGCTCGAGCCGTGTGAGGAGGAGAGGATTAGAGGGAAAGATGAAATGACGTGCAATGTGAAACCTGATGTAACCACTGTAATGGATCTGGATGAGCTGCGAAGACATGGAAGTAAAGTGTTGTATTTCAAGTTAAACTTGGACTGTGTCTCAATTATTTCCAAAGAGACTGGAGCAGTCCGACTGGAGCCGAGTAGAAGACCTACCAGCGTAGAAAGTGGAGCGGCAAGTGAGCTGACAAGGGAACATGATGTTTATGTGGAGGAAGATCAGGGCATGCGGAGCCCGAGTAGCAATGTCACGACTATTGCCCTGGCCTACTACTACATTCCATCGATATGTATCAGAGCCTTTACTGGATTAGGGGTACAGTACCTGGTAAACTCGGAGTCGAGCCCGAATTGAAGCCACGGATGTTTACTTGGCCTGGAGACCTTGGAATTGGCCTCTTTCTTGGATGAGACTGAAAAAAATGACAAACGTGTCAGATTCTATAACCATGAACTTCTACAATCTATAATCTTACTCCATATTCCCCTGATTACAGGTAGACACCGATATGAATGTGGTTTCCATCGGCCTGTGCTTATTTCATGTACAGAGTATGATGGGGGTACCAGCCACCAATGGTTAGGATATGGATAGGGGCAGTGGTGACATTTATGTCCTCATACAATATTAATATGCATCCTGTACATGGAAATATTGTCACCAATATTACAAGTCAGGGCAGCATTTACTCTGCAAACATGATCCCAATTATCACCCCATCTACTCGGAGCTATATTTTCTGTCCCACCATCTTTTTCTTGAACTTTTATCCCAAATATATTTTAGTTAAGAATATAAAATGATACTCACCTGACTGAAGTCGTCATCATCACTGCTGTCCTCGATGTCAGAGAAATCTATAATACTCTTAAATCGCTTTCTTGGCATCATATTTGCACAAGTCACTCACAACACTCCTCTCTCCACAAACGCCTACTAAAACCCTCACCGGAACCCTGGATGACGGGGCATTATATATCGTCAGCCCTTTGTGACATCATTAGAATGCTGCAATTGTTGCTCGTTTTTTGTATTTTACAACTTTATTTAATTATACAAAACATACTGTACAAATACAAGAAAAGGAAATCAGATACAAACAACAATCTTCCTAATTACTTCACTCCCGACCTTTTTCCAATTGTTCAGAAAAAAAAAAAAAATAACCCCACATAAACCAACATTAAAAAATAAAGAAACCCCCACTAACGTTTAAGCTGCTGATTATCGCTCTCCCCTGAGTTTAATGCTCTCCACTACATTTTTTCCAATTGTTCTCCAAATTTTCAAAATTCTCTGAGGAACAAAACCGCACCCTGTCATATTTTATAAGTCTCTTATGTAATTTCTTCTATTCTGTAATGCTCCATTTTACCTTATCCATTTCCTAACGAAATCCATTCTTGCTATATAAAGCCGCCTACTTATGACTCTTCTTCCTCATTTCATCTCTTCCGCTCCAAAGAGAAGTTTTAATATTGATAACTTGATCTCAATGGAGAACTAAGTCCCCAGTTTCCCCCCTATATCTTCAATGGGATCAACTGGGTCTATGTATGAATTTACTGATTGACATCCCACTTATGTATATGTGCATATATATATATATATATATATATATATATATATATATATATATATATATATATATATACACACATATACTCTAGCGTTTACCCCATACACTAATCTTACTCTCAAAGATAAAATTATACATGTAACCTACAGTCATTAGTGTATAAATATATTTATTACATTATGGCATATTGTATATTAGGTAGAAGGTTGTCATTTTTTGGAATGTGAAGCAATCAATAAGTAATCCATTCCTCTGTGAGAGGTGATGTGAAAGTTATTTGATTCCATCATACTCTTCATCGCTTGTTGAGCCTGACAATATCTAAAATTGTGCACTTTACTTAAAGGGGTTGTCCCATGAACAAAGTTTATTTTAACCCCTTCCCGACATTTGACGTACTATCCCGTCGAGGTGGGGTGGGCCCGTATGACCGCCGACGGGATAGTACGTCATCATCGATCAGCGGCGCTCACGGGGGGAGCGCGGCCGATCGCGGCCGGGTGTCAGCTGCATATCGCAGCTGACATCCGGCACTATGTGCCAGGAGCGGTCACGGACCGCCCCCGGCACATTAACCCCCGGCACACCGCGATCAAACATGATCGCAGTGTACCGGCGGTATAGGGAAGCATCGCGCAGGGAGGGGGCTCCCTGCGGGCTTCCCTGAGACCCCCGGAGCAACGCGATGTGATCGCGTTGCTCTGAGGGTCTCCTACCTCCCTCCTCGCCGCAGGTCCCGGATCCAAGATGGCCGCGGCATCCGGGTCCTGCAGGGAGGGAGGTGGCTTACCGAGTGTCTGCTCAGAGCAGACACTTGGAAAGCCTGCAGCCCTGCACAGCAGATCGTCGATCTGGCAGAGTGCTGTGCACACTGCCAGATCAATGATCTGTGATGTCCCCCCCTGGGACAAAGTAAAAAAGTAAAAAAAAAATTTTTCCACATGTGTAAAAAAAAAAAAAAAAAAAATTCCTAAATAAATAATAATAAAAAAAATATATTATTCCCATAAATACATTTCTTTATCTAAATAAAAAAAACAAAACAATAAAAGTACACATATTTAGTATCGCCGCGTCCGTAACGACCCAACCTATAAAACTGCCCCACTAGTTAACCCCTTCAGTAAACACCGTAAGAAAAAAAAAAAAAAAACGAGGCAAAAAACAACGCTTTATTACCATACCGCCGAACAAAAAGTGGAATAACACACGATCAAAAAGACTGATATAAATATCCATGGTACCGCTGAAAACGTCATCTTGTCCCGCAAAAAAAAAGCCGCCATACAGCATCATCAGCAAAAAAATAAAAAAGTTATAGTCCTGAGAATAAAGCGATACCAAAATAATTATTTTTTCTATATTTTAGTTTTTATCGTATAAAAGCGCCAAAACATAAAAAAATGATATAAATGAGATATCGCTGTAATCGTACTGACCCGACGAATAAAACTGCTTTATCAATTTTACCAAACGCGGAACGGTATAAACGCCTCTCCCAAAAGAAATTCATGAATAGCAGGTTTTTGGTCATTCTGCCTCACAAAAATCGGAATAAAAAGCGATCAAAAATGGTCACGTGTCCGAAAATGTTACCAATAAAAACGTCAACTCGTCCCGCAAAAAACAAGACCTCACATGACTCTGTGGAGCAAAATGTGGAAAAATTATAGGTCTCAAAATGTGGAGACGCAAAAACTTTTTTGCTATAAAAAGCGTCGCTGGTTTCACACTTGCGTTTTTGTCTGCAGCGTTTTTTGCACAAAAAACCGCATGCGTTTTTTCCCTATATTTGACATTGAAAACGCATGCGGTTTTTTTGTACGCGTTTGGTCGCGTTTTCAAACGCATGCGGTTTTTTTCTGCATGCGTTCATTTTCAGAAATACAACCTGCAGTATTTTCTTGCGTTTTTAAGCACATGCGTTTGTTTGCGTTAAAAACGCATGCATTTTTATCGAAAAAAAACAGAAAACACACTGAAAAGCCACCCACCACCATCAAGGTGATAAAGGGATCCAAACCCTAACCCTAACTCTACCCCTAACCTCACCCCTAACCGTTTAATGAACATTTTCTGACAGTCATAGTGCCACGTATTTCAGTGCCACGTATTTCAGTGCCACGTATTTCAGTGCCACGTATTTCTGTGCCACGTATTTCAGTGCCACGTGTTTCAGTGCCACGTATTTCAGTGCCACGTATCACGTATTTCAGTGCCACATATTTTAGTACCACGTATTTCAGTGCCACGTATTTCAGTGCCACGTATTTCAGTGCCACGTATTTCAGTGCCACGTATTTCAGTGCCACGTATTTCAGTGCCACGTGTTTCAGTGCCACGTGTTTCAGTGCCACGTATTTAAGTGCCACGTATCACATATTTCAGTGCCACGTATTTCAGTGCCACGTATTTCAGTGCCACGTATTTCAGTGCCACGTATTTCAGTGCCACGTATTTCAGTGCCACGTATTTCAGTGCCACGTATCACATATTTCAGTGCCACGTATTTAAGTGCCACGTATTTCAGTGCCACATATTTCAGTGCCACGTATCACGTATTTCAGTGCCACGTGTTTCAGTGCCACGTATTTCAGTGCCACGTATTTCAGTGCCACATATTTCAGTGCCACGTATTTCAGTGCCACGTATTTTAGGGCCACGTATTTCAGTGCCACGTGTTTCAGTGCCACGTGTTTCAGTGCCACGTGTTTCAGTGCCACGTGTTTCAGTGCCACGTATTTCAGTGCCACGTATTTCAGTGCCACGTATTTCAGTGCCACGTATTTCAGTGCCACGTATTTCAGTGCCACGTATCACGTATTTCAGTGCCACGTGTTTCAGTGCCACGTATTTAAGTGCCACGTATCACGTATTTCAGTGCCACGTATTTCAGTGCCACGTATTTCAGTGCCACGTATTTCAGTGCCACGTATTTCAGTGCCACGTATTTCAGTGCCACGTATTTTAGTGACACGTATTTTAGTGACACGTATTTCAGTCACGTTTAGGGTTAGGGTGAGGGGTAGGGTTAGGGTTAGGGCTAGGGTTGGAGGTAAAGTTAGGGTTAGGGTTTGGATTACATTTACGTTTGGATTAGGGTTGGGATTAGAATTATGGGTGTGTCAGGGCTAGGGGTGTGGTTAGGGTTACCGTTGGGATTAGGGTTAGGGGTGTGTTTGGGTTAGGGTTTCAGGTAGAATTGGGGAGTTTCCACTGTCCAGGCACATCAGGGGCTCTCCAAGCGCGACATGGCGTCCAATCTCAATTCCAGCCAATTCTGCGTTGAAAAAGTAAAACAGTGCTCCTTCCCTTCCGAGCTCTCCCGTGCGCCCAAAAAGGGGTTTACCCCAACATATGTGTTATCAGCGTACTCGGGACAAATTGAACAACAACTTCTGGGGTCCAAGTTCTCTTGTTATCCTTAGGAAAATAAAAATTTGGGGGGCTAAAAATCATTTTTGTGGGAAAAAAAAGATGTTTTATTTTCACGGCTCTGCGTTATAAACTGTAGTGAAACACTTGGGGGTTCAAAGTTCTCACAACACATCTAGATAAGTTCCTTGGGAGGTCTAGTTTCCAATATGGGGTCACTTGTGGGGGGTTTGTACTGTTTGGGTACATCAGGGGCTCTGCAAATGCAACGTGATGCCTGCAGACCAATCCATTTAAGGCTGCATTCCAAATGGCGCTCCTTCCCTTCCGAGCTCTGTCATGCACCCAAACAGTGGTTCCCCCCCACATATGGGGTATCAGCGTACTCAGGACAAATTGGACAACAACTTTTGGGGTCTAATTTATCCTGTTACCCTTGTAAAAATACAAAACTGGGGGCTAAAAAATCATTTTTGTGAAAAAAAAAAAGAATTTTTATTTTCACGGCTTTGCGCTATAAACTTTAGTGAAACACTTGGGGGTTCAAAGTTCTCAAAACACATCTAGATAAGTTCCTTGGGAGGTCTAGTTTCCAATATGGGGTCACTTGTGGGGGGTTTGTACTGTTTGGGTACATCAGGGGCTCTGCAAATGCAACGTGACGGCTGCTGACCAATCCATTTAAGTCTGCATTCCAAATGGCGCTCCTTCCCTTCCGAGCTCTGTCATGCGCCCAAACAGTGGTTCCCCCCCACATATGGGGTATCAGCGTACTCAGGACAAATTGGAAAACAAATTTTGGGGTCCAATTTATTCTGTTACCCTTGTAAAAATACAAAGCTGGGTGCTAAAAAAATCATTTTTGAGAAAAAAAATAAAAATTATTTTCACGGCTCTGCGTTATAATCTGTAGTGAAACACTTGGGGGTTCAAAGCTCTCAAAACACATCTAGATAAGATCCTTAGGGGGTCTACTTTCCAAAATGGTGTCACTTGTAGGGAGTTTCAATGTTTAGGCACATCAGGGGCTCTCCAAACGCAACATGGCGTCCCATCTCAATTCCAGTCAATTTTGCATTGAAAAGTCAAATGGCGCTCCTTCCCTTCCAAGCTCTGCCATGCGCCCAAACAATGGTTTACACCCACATATGGGGTATCAGCGTACTCAGGACAAATTGGCCAACATTTTTTGGGGTCCAATTTCTTCTCTTACCCTTGGGAAAATAAAAAATTGGGGGCGAAAAGATCATTTTTGTGAAAAAATATGATTTTTTATTTTTACGGCTCTGCATTATAAACTTCTGTGAAGCACTTGGTGGGTCAAAGTGCTCACCACACATCTAGATAAGTTCCTTAGGGGGTCTACTTTCCAAAATGGTGTCACTTGTAGGGAGTTTCAATGTTTAGGCACATCAGGGGCTCTCCAAACGCAACATGGCGTCCCATCTCAATTCCAGTCAATTTTGCATTGAAAAGTCAAATGGCGCTCCTTCCCTTCCAAGCTCTGCCATGCGCCCAAACAATGGTTTACACCCACATATGGGGTATCATCGTACTCAGGACAAATTGCACAACATTTTTTGGGGTCCAATTTCTTCTCTTACCCTTGGGAAAATAAAAAATTGGGGGCGAAAAGATCATTTTTGTGAAACAATATGATTTTTTATTTTTACGGCTCTGCATTATAAACTTCTGTGAAGCACTTGGTGGGTCAAAGTGCTCACCACACATCAAGATAAGTTCCTTAGGGGGTCTACTTTCCAAAATGGTGTCACTTGTAGGGGGTTTCAGTGTTTAGGCACATCAGGGGCTCTCCAAACGCAACATGGCGTCCCATCTCAATTCCAGTCAATTTTGCATTGAAAAGTCAAATGGCGCTCCTTTCCTTCCGAGCTCTGCCATACGCCCAAACAGTGGTTTACCCCCACATATGGGGTATCAGCGTACTCAGGACAAATTGTACAACAACTTTGGGGGTCCATTTTCTCCTGTTACCCTTGGTAAAATAAAACAAATTGGAGCTGAAATAAATTTTGTGTGAAAAAAAGTTAAATGTTCATTTTTATTTAAACATTCCAAAAATTCCTGTGAAACACCTGAAGGGTTAATAAACTTCTTGAATGTGGTTTTGAGCACCTTGAGGGGTGCAGTTTTTAGAATGGTGTCACACTTGGGTATTTTCTATCATATAGACCCCTCAAAATGACTTCAAATGAGATGTGGTCCCTAAAAAAAAATGGTGTTGTAAAAATGAGAAATTGCTGGTCAACTTTTAACCCTTATAACTCCGTCACAAAAAAAAATTTTGGTTCCAAAATTGTACTGATGTAAAGTAGACATGTGGGAAATGTTACTTATTAAGTATTTTGCGTGACATATGTCTGTGATTTAAGGGCATAAAAATTCAAAGTTGGAAAATTGCAAAATTTTCAAAATTTTCGCCAAATTTCCATTTTTTTCACAAATAAACGCAAGTTATATCGAATAAATTTTACCACTAACATGAAGTACAATATGTCACGAGAAAACAATGTCAGAATCGCCAAGATCCGTCAAAGCGTTCCAGAGTTATAGCCTCATAAAGGGACAGTGGTCAGAATTGTAAAAATTGGCCCGGTCATTAACGTGCAAACCACCCTTGGGGGTGAAGGGGTTAATAAATACATCTTGGAATAATAGTAATTTCCACAATTGGATGCGTTTATATAAAATGTTCCTGTGCTGAGATAATCTTATAAATGTGCCCCTGCTGTGTACTGTGTAATGGCTGTGTCTGACCATACAGGGACATGGTCTGATCATCTTCTGGGCAATGGGGGAAGCAAAAGAGAGGAAACAGACATTACAGCACAGGATAGCAAATTGTTTCTTTGAGTTAAAACATTTTTTAAAAACAGGCAGGGAAATGCTATATCTCATAAAAATAATCAGCTGCGATCCCGTGCTGTAATGTCTGTATTCTAAGTTTTGCATCCTCGCCTGCCCAGGAGATGTGGTATGGTCAGACCATGTCCATGTATAGCAGGGGTGAGGAGTCTTTTTTTCTGCCAAGGGCCATTTGGATATTTATACCATCCTTCAGGGGCCGTACAAACTCCGCCCACAAAGTAGATCCTGACTGTGGCTCTGGTTTCAGGACGTAATCTTTCATTGCATGCCCTTCAGTGTTCAGTAGTGAACACTGTATGTGTGTGCCAACAGAAAGAAGAAATTAATGAGCTGGTTGTAATCAAAATACACCTCCCTGCCCAAGAATGCAGTCCCTGAGAATCTGCTCGGGGGCCTGATAAAAGGTCATCAAGGGCTGTAAATGGCCCTGAGGCCTGAAGTTCCCCACTCCTGCTGTACTGTCACACACAGCCATTACACAGTACACAGCAGGGGCACATTTATAAGATTATCTCAGCACAGAGACATTTTTTTTAAATACTTCCTTTTGTGGAACCTGTTATTATTCCATGAAGTATTGATTAAAATCAACTTTCAAATTAACTTTGTTTGTGGGAAAACCCCAAACTGTGTCTCCAGCACATTAAACGGCACCATCTCATTTCCATAAATTAAATGCTTAATCAAATAAAACTCCAAAACCCTGTGTCCTGTACCTCAAAAAATGAATATATATTTATATAAATCCTATGTTGGGGTAAATCATATCCAATTGTCATGTTAATATTTAATATCTTCTTTATAGATTCCCAAATACAATTCCAAGAATAAAACATTCAAAAAACAACAGAAAGGGAGCGCTCATGAGCAGGACCAGTGAGGCAATGCAGGGTATGGGAATAACCACAGCCAAGCGGCCACTAACCTTCAAGGGTTATGCACCCCTGCGTAACCCCGGTGGAGAGTGAGGACAGAAGGCGATGGCACCTTGTGAGTCGCGGTGCGTCCTGCTGCCGGTACGATGGTGTAGGACGATGGCGGTGTCAGATGTTGCCGAGATGCACGCTGGACACCACGAGACCGCAGGTCCTGAAGACACGTGACAGCAGGTCCTATTGCTGGTGTGGGTGAAGCATCTCTACCAAAGCTGCTCCTGCGCCCTCAGAGAGGGATGTGTAATGGAAAAAAAGAATAATGTGATCTTTAAAGAGCACTAAGGTCGAGATAGAAAAGGGCAAATATAACTAAAAGGTGCATACAGGGCCGGACTGGGACTAAAATTCAGCCCTGGCATTTGAAGTCACACAGGCCCACTTGTCACATGGTGACTGTATAATATCTTTGTACACTTGTAGGCTACAAGAAGTGAGGGGAGTGTAACACGACTATATACCATATAATTACAGCTGTATCCAGCATTACAGCTCAGCCCCCATAGATTGTAATGCAGCACAGCCCCCATAGAATGTAATACAGCCAGTCCCCATAGACTATAATACAGCACAGCCCCATAGAATGTAATGCTGCACAGCCCCCATAGAATGTAATGCAGCACAGTCCCCATAGAATGTAATGCAGCACAGCCCCCATAGAATGTAATGCAGCACAGCCCCATAGAATGTAATGCAGCACAGCCCCATAGAATGTAATACAGCCAGCCCCCATAGAATGTAATACAGCCAGCCCCCATAGAATGTAATGCAGCACAGCCCCCATAGAATGTAATGCAGCACAGCCCCCATAGAATGTAATGCAGCCAGCCACCATAGAATGTAATGCAGCCAGCCACCATACAATATAATGCAGCACAGCCCCCTTACAATATAATGCAGCACAGGCCCATAGAATGGAATGCAGCACAGCCCCATAGAATATAATGCAGCACAGGCCCATAGAATATAATGCAGCACAGGCCCATAGAATATAATGCAGCACAGGCCCATAGAATGGAATGCAGCACAGCCCCATAGAATAAAATGCAGCACAGCCCCATAGAATATAATGCAGCACAGCCCCATAGAATATAATGCAGCACAGGCCCATAGAATATAATGCAGCACAGGCCCATAGAATGGAATGCAGCACAGGCCCATAGAATATAATGCAGCACAGGCCCATAGAATATAATGCAGCACAGGCCCATAGAATGGAATGCAGCCAGCCCCATAGAATATAATGCATCTGAGGCCCATAGAATGGAATGCAGCACAGGCCCATAGAATATAATGCAGCACAGCCCCATAGAATGGAATGCAGCACAGGCCCATAGAATATAATGCAGCACAGGCCCATAGAATATAATGCAGCACAGGCCCATAGAATATAATGCAGCACAGGCCCATAGAATGGAATGCAGCACAGGCCCATAGAATATAATGCAGCACAGCCCCATAGAATGGAATGCAGCACAGGCCCATAGAATATAATGCAGCACAGGCCCATAGGATATAATGCAGCACAGGCCCATAGAATGGAATGCAGCACAGGCCCATAGAATATAATGCAGCACAGCCCCATAGAATGGAATGCAGCACAGGCCCATAGAATACAATGCAGCACAGGCCCATAGAATATAATGCAGCACAGGCCCATTGAATATAATGCAGCACAGGTCCATAGAATGGAATGCAGTACAGGCCCATAGAATATAATGCAGCACAGCCCCCATAGAATGTAATGCAGCACAGGCCCATAGAATGGAATGCAGCCAGCCCCATAGAATATAATGCAGCAGAGGCCCATAGAATGGAATGCAGCCAGCCCCATAGAATATAAAGCAGCAGAGGCCCATAGAATACAATGCAGCCAGCCCCATAGAATATAATGCAGCAGAGGCCCATAGAATGGAATGCAGCCAGCCCCATAGAATATAATGCAGCAGAGGCCCATAGAATGGAATGCAGCCAGCCCCATAGAATATAATGCAGCAGAGGCCCATAGAATGGAGTGCAGCACAGGCCCATAGAAAACAATGCAGCACAGGCCCATAGAATGGAATGCAGCACAGCCCCATAGAATATAATGCAGCACAGGCCCATAGAATGGAATGCAGCACAGCCCCATAGAATATAATGCAGCACAGGCCCATAGAATATAATGCAGCACAGCCCCATAGAATGGAATGCAGCACAGCTCCATAGAACATAATGCAGCACAGGCCCATAGAATATAATGCAGCACAGCCCCATAGAATGGAATGCAGCACAGCTCCATAGAATATAATGCAGCACAGGCCCATAGAATATAATGCAGCACAGGCCCATAGAATATAATGCAGCACAGCCCCATAGAATATAATGCAGCACAGCCCCATAGAATATAATGCAGCACAGGCCCTTAGAATATAATGCAGCACAGCCCCATAGAATATAATGCAGCACAGGCCCATAGAATACAATGCAGCACAGGCCCATAGAATATAATGCAGCAGAGGCCCATAGAATATAATGCAGCAGAGCCCCATAGAATATAATGCAGCACAGCCCCATAGAATATAATGCAGCACAGGCCCATAGAATATAATGCAGCACAGGCCCATAGAATGGAATGCAGCACAGCTCCATAGAATATAATGCAGCACAGGCCCATAGAATATAATGCAGCACAGGCCCATAGAATATAATGCAGCACAGCCCCATAGAATATAATGCAGCACAGGCCCATAGAATACAATGCAGCACAGGCCCATAGAATATAATGCAGCAGAGGCCCATAGAATATAATGCAGCAGAGGCCCATAGAATATAATGCAGCACAGCCCCATAGAATATAATGCAGCACAGCCCCCCCCCCCCCAATAGCTCCACAATCCAGTCATCACTCATTGATAAAGAAAAACAAAAAACACTCTACTCACCTTTCCTCCTGCCCCGCGCTGCTCTGGCTCTGGTCTCACTCTCAGCAGTCGCAGTCTGCCCGCCCGGTCACACAGCAGGTGCGCGATGATATGACGTCATCGCGCACCCGCAGTGTCAGCGGCAGGCAGAGCGGGGAATGATGGGAGAGGAAGCGTCAGCAGACGCTCTCTCCTCCATCATTGCATTCAACTGTACCGACATCTATGACGCCGGTATAGTTGAATGCGGGGCCGGGAGTGCGCCGACAGCGGGGAGAGTGTGCCGACAGCGGCACACTCGAGCGGCCCACTACTGCCACCGGCCCTTCTGGCATTTGCCAGAACTGCCCGATGGCCAGTCCGGCCCTGGGTGCATACCTTTATTGGTAGTAAAATATCCACAACGCATTTTGACGGTGGTATGCCGTCTGCCCCAGGTGGCATGGGAAATGGGGGAATGGTAACATATCTAAAATGAGAGGCACTAATGAATGGAGGTAGGCAATTAGACAATTAATTGGAACACAAAACACTCTTAAAGTGCCAGAGGAAGTTAAATAAGAAAACAGGACAATCGAATTAAAAACAAACAATATAATACCTAAAATACAGTATATAAAATGTAAATAAAAATGTATAAAAATACATAATACTACATACTAAAAAATAAAATGAAATATTATCTAACTAACAAACATTATCTATGGTCAAATTCAGACCTTCCGGAGCCAAAGTACCCAGTTTATAAATCCAGTAACTTTCTCTGTTGATAAGCCTTCCCATCCGATCTGGAACATTATCAGCAATTTGATCAATGATGATAAGACTCAAGAAGTCTTTTTGATGTGTTACATAAAAATGTTTTGATACGCTGTGCAATAAATACCCATTGCGAATGTTGTGGTGATGCTTATTGAGCCGAGCATACATTGCTTCATTGTTTGAATGGTGTGGTCCACATACTGAAGGCCACAAGTACATTTCAATAGGTAAATAACAAAAATAGACTGAGGCTATGTGCACACGTCAGGATTTCTAGCAGAAGTTTTCCTGACAAAAACCGGACATTTCTGCCAGAATTCCGCATGCGTTTTTTTTCGCGTTTTTACCGCAATTTTGATGCGTTTTTTGTGCGTTTTTCCCAAATGCATAGAATTGCGTGAAAAACACAGGAAAACCACAAAATTAATGAACATGCTGCTTTTTTTACCGCGATGCGTTTTTTTCACGGAAAAAAACGCACCATGTGCACAAAACATGCAGAATGCATTTTAAATGATAGGATGCATAACGTATGCGTTTTTAATGAGTTTTTATAGCATTTTTATACCGAAAAAACGCAAAAAAAACAGCAAAAAACCCTGAACTTGTGCACATACCCTGACAGTCAACATGACAATTAATGGTGTAGCTAGTGCTTGTCGTGCTCAATGTAAACAGCTTTACCCCATTCCCAAAGGAGGAGCAACATAAACATTTAGGGGTTCTGCATGTAAAACAGCCTGCATCTAGAATGGCGCTGGTTCCTAGGGGGCAAGGTTTTAATCTAGTGTTGCTGGGAGCAATTAGGTTACGTAAATTGCGATTTCTTCTGTAGATAACCTTTGGTTTATTAGGAAGATGCTTGAAAGAATTAGGTCACCGTTCAAGATGAACCAATAATTTTAAGCAATTCTGAATAGATACATGGGATTGATTATAGGTAGTGATAAAACTCCATTTAGTGAGTTCCAAAATAACACTGTCGTTACTCGCCTGAGAGTTAATCTTATTAATACAATCTTCTTGAGAAATAGATTTAACCTTATAAAAGGCGTCCTGGAGTAGTTTTTTAGGGTAACCTTTTTTTTTAAATTCGTTTTTTAACCCCTTCATGACCTTGGGATTTTCCATTTTTCAGTGTTCATTTTTCGCTCCCCTCTTCACAGAGCCATAACTTTTTTTATTTTGATTGGGGTGAAAGGGGGGTGATTTAAACTTTTATATTTTTTTCATTTTTTCACATTTTTTTAAACTTTTTTTTTTTACTTTTGCCATGCTTCAATAGCCTCCATAGGAGGCTAGATGCTGGCACAACGCGATCGGCTCTGCTACATAGCAGCGATCATCAGATCGCTGCTATGCAGCAGAATTGCAGGTGTGCTGTGAGCGCCGAACTCAGGGTGGCGCTCACAGCTATCTGGGATCAGTAACCATAGAGGTCTCAGGGACCTCTATGGTTACTATTCAGAAGCATCGCTGACCCCCGATCATGTGACGGGGGTCGGCGATGCGCTCATTTCTGGCCGCCCGGCCGGAAACACCAGTTAAATGCCGCTGTCTGCGTTTGACAGCGGCATTTAACTAGTTAATAGCTATTGCGGGCACATGTCAGCTGTTCAAAACAGCTGACATGTCCCGGCTTTGATGCGGGCTCACCGCTGGAGCCCTGCATCAAAGCGGGACTTCTGACCTCAGACGTACTATCCCGTCCGAGGTCAGTAAGGGGTTAAACAACAATGCACACATTAATACATAACCAATATAACTCATACAGGCTTCTCATAAAATAGGAAGACAGCAAGTCTACACAGTAAAATATTTGCACAAATTTCAATTCCTCAAGTCCACAACATTTGGGAAATAATTAAGAGACTGATTATACAAAATTCTATATTTTTTGGTTATACATAACACAGAATGATACCATACAACCAACACATCCATCTTAAAACTACAACTACTACCCTGCTGCCAAGACCAAATTCCCATAGTGTTAATAACTTTATTATAGTGTAAAGTGTGAGTGAATGCAATCTTTAATAACAGACCACTATCTACATGCTGATATGGGAAGATATGATGAATTCCACGTGTCCCAAATCTTATTACATTTCCCCAAGCATCCCTTATTTTGATACAGTGTCCACTCATAGGGTATAATTGAATTTACCAGCTCAATCCAAACTCTAAGTGATGGATACAAACAACTAATCCAACGTAAGGCTAACATTTTCCTCGCCAGGAAAAGTCTCTCCCACAAGAAAATCTTAATGTGGTGTCCCCATATCTCTTCCTACAGTACACCAAACAAGCATACTAATGGATCAAGGAGAACGGGAGTATGTACATGGGAGGTCAACAACAATGTTACCTCATTCCAAAAGGATAGAATAACTGGACATTCCCACACCATGTGTATAAAGTCTGCGTCCATCACATGGCATCTTAAACATTCTGAAGATTGATATTGTCCCATTTTGAATAACCGTAACGGGGTTAGGTATGATTGGTGGATTATGTATAATTGGATCATTTTGTTATTTGGCGAAGGAGATACTGTACCTTGGTTGGCGATTCAAGAATCTCCTCCCAATCATCATCCTGAATATTAGGGATAAGGAGACTCCATTTTCCCCTAACTGTCAATAAAGCAGAATCAATACCCACGGGCAACATGTGTGAGTACAAAGTAGAGATAAGACCCTGAGGACCCTGTGATTTAAAGATCCCAATCAAGGGAAAGGTCAAAATTATTTGAGATGTACTAGTATTACGTAAATGTGATTGGATTCCTGATCTGAGCTGTAAGTAACGAAAAAATTGGGACCTTGGGATTTGGTATTTAATTTGTATTTGTTCAAAAGACATTAAGACATTGTGGTCATATAAATCTCTGAGTAAGACAACATTATGTGAGATCCAGAATTGAGTGGAGGGGTGGTTTAATAACACTGGGAAGTAACTGTTACTCCATAGTGGCATTTCAGCTATAATGCCCTCAATATGGATCACTTTTTTAATTTGTCTCCAGACTGATCGTGCCAGTCGAAGTAAGGGCAATAATCTAGGGGTATTAGGCTTATTTGCTTCCAAAAACCCCAACAGACAATTGGTCTAGGCAGCATGGTCCAAATGGTTCTCCGAGTTTGGAAGGTAATTATCAGGCATCCACCTACTCAAAGCTCTGATTTGTCTGGCCAAATAATATAAAAAGAAATCCGGTAATGCAGCTCCCCCCATTAGTTTAGACCTATGTAAAGTAGACAACTTGAGTTTAGGTCTGGCCTTCCCCCATATAAAAGACGAGATTAATAAGTTTAAATTGGAAAAGAAAGATTTAGGCATCAATCCTGCGCTATGCTGAATGGAGTAACAGGGTAACCTTTTTGCTGGAAACGTTTATTTTAAATCTTGGATTCTGCTGAACAGTCACTTTGGTTTGTGCAATTTTTTTCGTATTCTCCAATATTGCCCGTAAGGTATATCAGTGATCCATTTAGGGAGATGACCACTACTGAAATGAAGATAACTATTTACGTCAACCCGTTTAAAGTGTGTTGAAGTCATACATTTTCCTGTTGCATCCACTTGCACCATTAAATGCAAGAACTGAAGGGCTGTATCAGACAAGGAGGCTGAAAATGAAAGACCCCCGAGGATTTTTGTTAAGGGTTTCAATTAACTCAAAGGCCTCATGCTCAGAACCAGTCCAAATGATATAAAATAAGTCATCAATAAAACAATGGTAATCTCCCGCCTTGACTACTGCAACCTCCTGCTCTGTGGCCTCCCCTCTAACACTCTGGCACCCCTCCAATCTATTCTGAACTCTTCTGCCCGACCAATCCACCTGTCCCCCCGCTATTCCCCGGCCTCTCCCCTCTGTCAATCCCTGCACTGGCTCCCCATTATCCAACGACTCCAGTTCAAAACCCTAACCATGACATACAAAGCCATCCACTACCTGTCTCCTCCATACATCTGTGACCTTGTCACCCAGTACTTACCTATGCTCAACCTCCGATCCTCACAAAATCACCTTCTCCCCTCTTATCTCTTCTTCCCACAATCGTATACAAGCTTTCTCCCGTGCATTCCCCCTGCACTGGAACTCTCTACCACAACATATCAGACTCTCACCTACCATGGAAACATTCAAAAAGAACCTGAAGACCTACGTCTTCCGACAAGCCTACTACTTGCAGTAACCACCGGTTGACTAAGCCACTGTATGACCATCTCTACCCTCGCCTACTGTATCCTCACCCATCCTTTGTAGATTGTGAGCCTTCGCGGGCAGGGTCCTCTCTCCTCCTGCACCACTGTGACTTGTATTGTTTAAGATTACTGTACTTGTTTTTATGTATACCCCTCCTCACATGTAAAGAGCCTTTGCATAAATGGCGCTATAATAATAAATAATAATACCTATTTTCTTCCCCTCTCCATTGCCGCCAAAGCCGATACAGTAGAAAGCAATGATGAAAGAGGGAGCATCAGCTGGCGCTCCCTCCCCCATTATTCTTTCTAGGCGTTTGACGTTTCAGTGCAGCAGGTGGCAGTACGCCACTACGTGGAGCCTGCTGCGGTGAGATGTGCAGCGCTTCAAAATGCTCACTGCAGAGTCCGGAGCAGTGGGCGAATGAGGACGTCAGATGAGTTTTGCATTTATTTTTTTACATTAAAACATTATACTATATGGAGGACTATGTGGGTGTATTTTACTATATGGATGACTATTAGTACTAGTACTGGCTCCGGTATTCAATTTATGTAATGATAATGCTTTTGGTTTCATATTGATGATAGTTCCGGTTATGAATCAGTCGCTGGAACCATCATCACTACTTGAATATATTAAAAGATCCACCATCCGCACATGAATACATCACCAGAACCACCATCAGTACAGGAATAAAGCACCAGAACCACCATTACTTTTGTTGCAAACTGTATTTGTTGTAGGATGGAGGTCAGTAGCATAGCTACCGGGGGGGCAGAGGGTGCGGGCGCCCCGGGCACGTTGCTCAGAGGGGGCACACCCGGAGCTACGCTACTGTAAAATGTATCATCGCGCTGTGCGATCTCCTTGCTTTGATGCCCGGGAGCTATGGGCCCATGAGCAGGCAGGGGGGGTCCGGTGCCAGCAGTGGGCACCCGCGCCTGTCATCGCAGGGTCAGCTGTATCAGCATTTAGCTGATACAGCTGACCAGATTGATGACCACTGATCACCCCCTGTCAGCATGTGACATCACCAACTCAGACATTGACGGGGCGAGATGACGTCACTGCCTGGGACCCGCGGTCCGGAGATGAGCAGGAGCAGGGAGCAGTGCAAGAATCAGGAAGAAGAAAGGTGAGTATTTATTGTTTTTCTTTATGGGGGTGCAGCCTTATACTACAGAGTCTGCCTACGGGGAGGGGGGCTGCCTTACTGAGTCTGCCTGTGGGGAGGGGGCTGCCTTACAGAGTCTGCCTGTAGGGAGGGGGGCTGCCTTATACTACAGAGTCTGCCTGTGGGGAGGGGGTGCTGCTTTACAGAGCCTGCCTGTTGGGAGGGGGGCTGCCTTACAGAGTCTGCCTGTGGGAAGGGGGGTGCCTTATACTACAGAGTCTTCCTGTGGGGAGGGGAGCTGCCTTATACTACAGAGTCTGCCTGGGAAAGGGGGGGTGCTGCCTTATACTACAGAGTCTGCCTGTGGAGGGGGGGTGTTGCCATATACTACAGAGTCTGCTTGGGGAAGGGGGGTGCTGCCTTATACTACAGAGTCTGCCTGGGGAGTGGGGGCGCTGCCTTATACTACAGAGTCTGTCTGGGAATGGGGGTGCTGCCTTAAACTACAGAGTCTGCCTGGGGAAGGGGGATGCTGCTTTATACTACAGAGTCTGCCTGGGGGGTGGGGGTGCTGCCTTATACCACAGAGTCTGTCTGTGGGGGTGTGCTGCCTTATACTACAGAATCTGCCTGTGTGTGTGTGGGTGCTGCCTTACAGAGTCTGCTTGAGGGGAGGGGGACTGCCTTATACTACAGAGTCTGCCTGTGGGGAGGGGAGCTGCCTTATACTATAGAGTCTACCTGTGGGGGGATGCTGCCTTTTACTACAAAGTCTGCCTGTGGGGGGGTGCTGCCTTACACTACAGGGTCTGCCTATGGGGTGCTACCTTATACTACAGGGTCTGCATACGGGGTGCTGCCATATACTGCAGAGTCTACCTCGGAAAGGAGGGGTTGCCTTATACTACAGAGTCTGCCTGGGGAAGGGGGGTGCTGCCTTATACTACAGAGTTTTTCTATGGGGAGCTGCCTTATACTACAGAGTCTGCCTATGGGGGTGCTGCCTTATACCAGAGGATCTGCAAATGGGGGGCTGCCTTATACTGCAGAGTCTGCCTATGGGGGTACTACATTATACTACAGAGTTTGCCTATGGGGTGCTGCCTTATACTACAGAGTCTGCCTATGGGGTGATGCCTTATACTAAGAGTCTGCCTATGGGATCTACCTTATGCTATAGAGTCTGCCTATGGGGAGTGCATTATACTATATGGAGTCCTATAGGGAGTGCATTATACTATATTGATGACTATCTGGTGCATTAAACTATATGGAGGCTATCTAGGGGGTCATCATACAGTGTGGGGATTACATTGAGGGGGTCATCTTGCAGTATTGGAGCCAACAGTTTGGGGGCTACTAAGGGGCCAGTATACTGTGTGGGTGGTACTATACAGTGAGAGGGCATTATACTGTGTATAAAAGAGCATCATACTGTGCATAGGGGAGCTGTGCAGGGGGGAGACTTGGGACATTATTGAATGTAAAGTGGGCACTTATTGTTATAGGGGAACTCAGGTTACTGTGACTGTCAAAGGGGCACACAGGGAATTATTACTTTCTAGGGGGCAAAATATGTGCACTGTTTTCTAGGGGACTTGCACCCGGCATTATTATATTATAGAAGGGTTTCTTTAGAATTTAGAAGGCACAGAGAACCATACAGCAGGTGCAGTAATAGGGGCACATATGGCAGCAGCGGCTCAGTATTGTGATATCAGGTGCAGTAATAGGGACACATACGGCAGCAGCAGCTCAGTATTTGGGGTATCAGCAGGATGAGGAGTTTGTGCAGGTTGGGAATAGATGGTGATGGCTGGAATATGAGAATCGAAATGTGTCTTTGTTGTTTTCTCTGCTGCCGAGTCCTGGCTGGAGAAGTCGTCATGTCGGTCTGGGCCAGATAGAAAAGACGTGAAAAGTGACGACTCAATCAGAAAGAACGTCGGCGGTAAGTCATTATCTGTAACTGTGCTGTGATCTGTTATATGTTCTGTAGGACTGGTATTTACTACTGACCATATGGCGGTAATATCCATGTTGGTCGTTATATAGAGATTATCTTCAGTAATAGCGCGGTCTGTTATGGACCTGGTGGTTAGGTGCACCCGGAATGACCTGATAGTTAATCTCAGAAACGGAACAAGCTCTGGGGAAATGGGAACTCTGCTGACCGCAAACTCTACTCCTATCACACACACTAGAACTAGCCGTGGAGCGTACCTAACCCTGCCTAGACGCCTCTTCACAGCCTAAGAGCTAGCTACCCCTAAAGAAAGGAAATATAGCCTCACCTTGCCTCAGAGAAATTCCCCAAAGGAAAAGGCAGCCCCCCACAAGTATTGACTGTGAGTTAAGAGGAAATTACAAACACAGGAATGAAATAGGTTTTAGCAAAGGAGGCCCGACTAACTAAACAGATTGAGGATAGAAAAGGGATCTTTGCGGTCAACACAAAAAACTACAAAATACCACGCAGAGTGTGCAAAAAGACCCCCGCACCGACTCACGGTGCGGTGGTGCCACTCTGCACCCCCAGAGCTTCCAGCTAGCAAGGCAATATCATGGTAGCAAGCTTGACTGAAACTTAGCAAGAAAAACAATGAACAACAAATAAACAAGCAGGAACTTAGCTTCTGCTGGAGTAGTCAGGTCATCAGCAAGAGCCAGAGAGATCTGAACCAGTACTAAGACAACGACAGCTGGCATGGAATAACGATCTGAGTGGAGTTAAATAAAGCAGCCAGTCTAGCAATAACGAGGTCAGCCGAGAAGGAATCTCAAGCACTAGTAGCTCCACTCACAGCCACCAGAGGGAGTTCACAGACAGAACTCGCTGAAGTACCATTCATGACCACAGGAGGGAGTTCGAGAACGGAATTCACAACAGCGGTCATCTGCTGAGGTTCTCCTCCACTATTAGGGTGCGTCACAGAGTTGTAATCAAGGTTACCTGGTTAGGGGCCCACTCAGAAACTTCGCCCCCCTGAACCAAAACCCTAGCCTAAAATTATCATATGTATCCCTTTATATATAATGAGGTCTATTAGTTTCTATTAGGATATCTATCACATGCTGGACACCATAATTGAAACCAGCCCCCATTATAGTTAAGCTATACTAGTGTTGAGGAGAGCCATAAGATCAAATACTTAATTAACCTCAAGACATAAGAGATTGAGAGAAGTAACCCATAACATGTATTGTTTAACCTTACATAAGTTTTCTCAGATCAAAGTGAGACACTAAGGATGGCTGCCATTTCCTGTATCAGCACACCATGTGCTGATATCCAAGATGATCAGTGAGACCCTAAAGATGGCTGCCTTTTCCTGTTTCAGCACACCATGTGCTGATATCCAAGATGACGCCCACACTGATGACCTCATGGATCCGCCCACAGTGACGCCCACCTTGATGTCCTCATGGACTAACCCACCCTGATAACCTCATGGATCCGTCCATGGACTTGCTCATTGCCCAACCCACTAACCAGTGGAATACATCCGATCACTCCCAATTCAGAGCTAACCGAGTCCCCCCCTTACAAGGGTTATATAAACCTGTGTTCTGACTAAATAATGACCTTGGAGCTGAGCCATAGATTGCTCAAAGAGAGTTTACGTCTGACTGTGTGTTGTCATATGTTATTTCTTTAGTGCGCACCTGATCAATATCCATTAGGCCAAGAGTAGGCAACTTAAGTGAACATTTTATTAATTGTTCAACCTAACATATTTGGCTGCCCAACCTGGGGCCAGCAGAGGAAGATCCCTGAACCCTGAGGACCGGCGAGTGGAACAGCAGGACGCGCTGAATACCGCGAACCTGGAGACTGATCACCTCCTTATCACAACACGGTAAGTCTGCAGATTTTTATAATCTGTAGTCTTTACCTGCGTCCTTCGGGCTATCCTGTGCAGATTGCCTGACCGTGTCCGGTTTTCGTGGTATCTGTAAGATGGCAGAAGGGTCTCTCCGCTGCTGGTTATTTAATTGCAAGAACCGTCACATGTTTTAGTTGCCTATTGCCTGTTACGTGTTGTGAAGAGGGGAGATGACTGGTAGTTAAGAGAGCAAGGGGATTTTTTTCAGCTTTTTAAAAAATAAAAAAAAAATGAAAAAGAAAAGCAAATTTTTCAGTGTTTAAAAAGAAAAATAAAAAATAAAAAATTATTGTTTGTGGTACAGTACACGGTTGTCGCCTGTGATACGATTTTCAGTTCTGTATAGGAGAGACTAGGATCTGGAGTGAATTAACTCGGCCTAGAAGGGGCCCGTTAACTTGGCGTGAGATGACTCAGTTCGTCGCCAAATAAATTGTGTAGCGGCCCGTAAACTTCGAGTGAGATGACTCAGTTCGAGCCTAATAAATTTAGTTTTGCCTTGTGACTTGGAGAGAATTGACTCAGCACGAGCCTGGTAATTTAGGAGTAATTTGATTAAGTTGGGAATAATTGGTTTGTAAAGTACAGAACACGGAAGTCAGACAGGAACCACATGAGAAGAATGAATAGGAACTGTGTGCTGCAGACTCAGTTATTGTTTGTTTGGTGTTTGTTATCTTAATAGATATACTGTATATATCTAAAGAAAGATAGAGAAATTAATGCAGTTCTGCCGTATTGGCACTAAGCCAAATTCAGATGGCAAGTTAGACCCGTGTACATTAGTGGCGACTCGTGAAGGGAAGAGTCATGTTAAACAATGTAAAAAGCTTATGAAGTTGTGTGGAATGCCAGAAGGGGGGAGGTTACAGCCCCTGGAGTGGAAGATTGTCTTCGAAAAAAAAGGTATCCTAGAAGATAATGGATTGTTGTCTACTGCTAGGGCATGGGAAAGTCTCTGAAAGTCTGTATAGAGGAAATTGGGTAGAAGAGGAAAGGAATAAAAAGGGTAGAGTTTTGAGTTATGTGTATTACAAAAATATATCCTGTGAGCGGCCACCACCGTATAATGACGGCTGTTGTGAATTTGTTCTTGGGCTATGTTGTGAATTTGTTCTTGGGCTCCCTCTGGTGGCCTTTAGCTTTATGACTGGTCTTGGCTGGGTTCAGCTGTTTCATTTTTGCTGCTAAGCGAGGCCTATTTAAGCCAGCTGGACCTTTACTTGTTGCCTGCTGTCGGTGTATTCAGTCCTGATTCATTGCTCTCCTGAATATTCCTTGTGACCAGTCTTCTGCTAGGAGAAGCTAAGTTTGCTTGTTTATTTGCTCATGATTTCCTTGAAAACGTTTCTCAGTATATTATTAGTTCAGTCCAGCTTGCTTTTATGTGATTTTTTGCTCGCTGGTTAGTTCTGGGGTGCTGAGGATGCAAGAACCCCCACACCAACTAACGATGTGGGGGTTCTTGCATCCTCAGCGTGGATATTTTTGGATAGGGTTTTTTACTGACCGCATAGACTCTTTGCTGTCCTCTGTCTATCTAGTGATTAGCGGGCCTCCTTTGCTGAATCTGTTTTCATTACTGCGTTTGTGCCTTCTCCTTTACTCACCGTTATTATTTGTGGGGGGCTGTTCTATACTTTGGGATTATTTCTCTGAGGCAAGTGAGGCTTTGTTTCCCTTTAGGGGTAGTTAGTTTCTCAGGCTGTGAAGAGACGTCTAGGATTTCTAGGTACGTTCCACGGCTGCTTATAGTGTGTGCGGTTAGGATCAGCATTGCGGTCAGTCTAGTTACCACATACCCAGAGCTCGTTCTATATTCCTACTTAGCTGGTCAGATTTGTGATCCTAAGCCACAAGGATCATAACAGACGGCCCAGAGCCATGTGCTAACTCTGGCAGCAGACATTTTGTGGATGGGCCATGTGCTAATTCTGGCGGTAGCCATTTTGTGGATGGCAAATGTGTTAATGCTGGCGGTAGCCATTTTGTGTTTGGCAAACGTGCTATTTCTAGCGGTAGCCATTTTTTGGATGGCAAATGTGTTAATTCTGGCAGCAACCATTTTGTGGATGGCAAATGTGCTAATTCTAATGGCAGCCATTTTGTGGATGTCAAATGTGTTAATGCTGGCAGCAGCCATTTTGTGGATGGCAAATGTAATTCTGGCAGTATCCCTTTTGTGGATGGCAAATGTGTTAATGCTGGCAGCAGCCATTTTGTGGATGGTAAATGTAATTCTGGTGGCAGCCATTTTGTGGATGGCAAAAGTGTTAATTCTAACGGCAGCCATTTTATGGATGGCAAAAGTGTTAATTCTGATGGCGGCCATTTTGTGGCTGGCAAATGTCATTCTGGTGGCGGCCATTTTGTGGATGGCAAAGGTGCTGCTCCTGGTGGTGAACATCTTAGACTAAGGCTACACACTACATCACTAAATCCTTGTTACCCAGTAATGACCACTAACGGCCAAAACTATATTCCTTCGGGAAGTGAACAGGCTTTACCCATGTTTCCCATCTCAGTGGTTTCCAATGGGGCACCGACCCTTTCCCCTATCACTCCTGTCGTGAATCCAGCAATCCTCCCACCTGGATCGTCCCCGGCACCAACCCTTTCTACTGTGACTTCCACTGCCAATTTAGTCGCACACCCGCACAAGATGCTCCAAGCAATGGCCTATCCTCCCAATGCTTCCGCTACAACAGCAATCTCACGCAGTCTACCTAACCCTATACCCGGTACCTCACAGGCTCTCTCGCAGCCAAGCACACACCTGTATGGGATGGTGGCAACTGTATTAAGGGGGCTCAATCTGGGAGCCCCCAATAGCATAGGAGGCACAAAGGGGAGGGAATGTTGGCAACCTTTTTTTGAAGAAGAAGTTCCTGAGGGACCCTTGTTAGTGGTGGGAAAGGGTGACATAACAACAATGGAGACAGACGCTATTGTTAATGCTGCCAATTCTCGGTTAGAGCACAAAGGAGGTGTAGCTAGAGCTATAGTGGAAGCAGGAGGGGTGACTATTCAAGTTGACAGTCGAATCATTGTTGAGTCACGTAGTCAGATAGCTGTTGGGGACATAGCGGTGACTAAATCTGGCAATCTTCCGTGTAGAATGATCATACACGTTGTGACCCCTACTTTTGACCCTATTCATCCAGACGTTAGTGCTCAACAACTTCGTGCAGCAATAACTCGCATTTTAGAGTATGCGAATATTAGTGAGCAGATTGAGACCTTGACAATTCCCGTCATTGGTGTTGGCATTTTCGGTTTCCCTGTTCATGCATGTACAAGGGAAATCGTTGGAATTATAATAATCAAGTGTAGCCCCCCAAGCATTTGCTGCCTCTCTGAAATCAGGTTAATTAGTAATGAGGACAGGACTGTTAAAGCTTTTAAGACTACTTGCGTCAGCTGGACCCCACACCATGATACTGGAGCTGCCCAAATAGCGCCCCTCATTCCAGGACTGTTACCTCCTCCTGCTCCTCATACACAAGGGATTACATCTGTACTCCCGGTGCCATCTATACTCCTGCCTCAGGTGCCACCACCAACAGTGCCAATGCTCATGTCTGAGGAGCCCACCCTCTATGTCAAGTTTACACCCCAGCAAGCTGCTACTCTGTTGAACCAACTTCCAGATCCAGAAAAACAGCCGATGCCTTTCTAAAGAAGCATGCTTCAAATCCAAAGGAATTACTCAGCCACGTGGCAAGATCTCATTTCCCTGGCAAATCTTGAAGCGTGCGATGCATATTGGCCTGTTATGGAGATCGCGTTCAATGATGCCTCACTTGCCAGTGACACCACATGGGACTCTGGTGTTGAGTTCTGCCAACAACTTAAGACATGGGCCTCTGATGAGTTGGCTGACCTATCACATATTGTCGCCAATGGATTCCAGATGCCTCCAAGCTGATGCAACCATTGTACGATGACCTCAAGACGTCAGCGTTTCCACTATGTACCAAATCCGTGGAAGTGTTCTATGCTCTTAAACAGGCCATACAGTCTGCACCAGCACTTGGAATCCCACATTCTGATATCATCTTAAGACATCCGGTTCCCTTAATAGATCCACACATCATAAAAGCTATTTTTGAAACCTAAACGCCTGTGCCTGCAGCGTCATATGAGACTCCAATGTTCCCTCTTGGTCCGGATAATGTCACTCTTGTCCGCTGCACCATCTTTAACCGTCCATGCTGCTTCCTCTTTCCAGGGGGGAGACTGATGACTGAAGTAGTATGCAGATATGGGGTCCCAGAGGTAATTGAGAGTGACCAAGGACCCACGTTCATTGCAGCACTGACTAAGGAACTATGGACATTGGTGGGAGCTGATTTGGGTTTACATACTCCATATCACCCACAGAGCAGTGGGAAAATAGAAACACTGAATGGCAACTTGAAAAATAAAATACTGAAAGCCAGTCAGGAGGTCAGATTTGGACAGACATTTTGCCCATTGCCTTATACTCAGTCAGAGACACTCCAAGGGGTTCCACTAAACTTACACCATTCGAGATTCTTTTTGGGGGGCCTCCAAGGTTGGGTCAATATTTTCCACAACAGCTAGCCTTAGGAAGTGATACGCTTGTAAATTATGTAATTATCCTTACTAAAGAACTGTCAGTAACACATGTACAAGTTTTATCATCCATTCCAGGTCCAGATTCCACTGAAGGTACCCATACTTTCCAACCTGGTGACTACGTGCTGGTTAAAAAGTTCATCGGAAAGACATCCCTGGAGTCGAGATTTGAGGGTCCCTACCAAGTGCTCCTGACTACTCCTACTTTGGTCAGGGTTGATGAGCGCCTCCTGGATCCATCTCTCAAATTGTAAACATGTTAGACAGTTAGGGACAGCGTAGGATCTGACCTGCTTGTCAAAGTCCAGCTACAAAGGGAGGTTTTCTGTTATGACCCCAATGGCGAGGGTCTCAGAGAAACATGTAAGGCTGCGAAGTACAAAAATCCAGCTCATAGGGCAGTGGTAACTGGGTTGACCATATATCTACTCCTAACGCCAACACTAGAAGTAGCCGGGGAACATGCCTACGTTGATCGCTAGATGTCTCACGCCAGCCGGAGGACTAACTACCCCTAGAAGAGGAAAACAAAGACCTCTCTTGCCTCCAGAGAAAGGACCCCAAAAGTAGGATAGAAGCCCCCCACAAATAATAACGGTGAGGTAAGAGGAAATGACAAACACAGAAATGAACTAGGTTTAGCAAAGAGAGGCCCACTTACTAATAGCAGAATGTAGTAAGATAACTTATATGGTCAACAAAAACCCTATCAAAACATCCACACTGGAAATCCAAGAACCCCCGAACCGTCTAACGGCCCGGGGGGAGAACACCAGCTCCCTAGAGCTTCCAGCAAAATCAAGATACAGATGAAGTACAAGCTGGACAAAAATGCAATCAAAAACAAATAGCAAAAAGCACAAAAAGCAGACTTAGCTTAATCAAGCAGGAACCAGGATCAGTAGGCCAGAGCACAGCAGATTAGCTCTGATAACAACGTTGCCAGGCATTGAACTGAAGGTCCAGGGAGCTTATATAGCAACACCCCTGAAATAACGACCCAGGTGAACAAACAAGGGATGACTGACAGTCCCTGAGTCAAATCACTAGTAACCACTAGAGGGAGCCAAAAAGCAAATTCACAACAGTACCCCCCCCTTAGTGAGGGGTCACCGAACCCTCACCAAGACCACCAGGGCGATCAGGATGAGCGGCGTGAAAGGCACGAACTAAATCGGCCGCATGCACATCAGAGGCGACCACCCAGGAATTATCCTCCTGACCATAGCCCTTCCACTTGACCAGGTACTGAAGCCTCCGCCTGGAGCGACGAGAATCTAAGATCTTCTCCACTACGTACTCCAATTCGCCCTCAACCAACACCGGAGCAGGAGGCTCAGCAGAAGGAACCACAGGCACAATGTACCGCCGCAACAAGGACCTATGAAACATGTTGTGGATGGCAAACGACACCGGAAGATCCAGGCGAAAGGATACAGGATTAAGGATTTCCAATATCCTGTAAGGACCAATGAAGCGAGGCTTAAATTTGGGAGAGGAGACCTTCATAGGAACAAAGCGAGAAGAAAGCCATACCAAATCCCCAACACGAAGTCGGGGACCCACACCGCGGCGGCGGTTGGCAAAACGCTGAGCCTTCTCCTGTGACAACTTCAAGTTGTCCACCACGTGATTCCAGATGTGCTGCAACCTATCCACCACAGAATCCACCCCCGGACAATCAGAAGACTCCACATGTCCCGAGGAAAAACGAGGATGGAAACCAGAGTTGCAGAAAAATGGCGAAACCAAGGTGGCGGAACTAGCCCGATTATTAAGGGCAAATTCAGCCAACGGCAAGAAGGCCACCCAATCATCCTGAAAAATTGAAGAAAACAACCGCACTCAATTTGTATATTTGCATCATGAATGTGAAAAGTCTTTTAATAGGAACACCACCGTGATACAGACAATATCTGAGGTAACGTTTCGACCATATAGGCCTTTGTCAAACCTCACTTCAAGAAGACAGGGAGAGTGAGCGAACGTCCAAAGGGACACATAGGCTCCACTTGTAGGCGAATAGCATGGATCCGGAACGGCAGGTGGACCACCGCTGCTGCTCCTCCTGACACAGGACCCACCAGTTCTTACAGGGACCCTATCCCCATCCGTGCCGTTCCGGATCCATGCTATTCGCCTACAAGTGGAGCCTATGTGTCCCTTTGGACGTTCGCTCACTCTCCCTGTCTTCTTGAAGTGAGGTTTGACAAAGGCCTATATGGTCGAAACGTTACCTCAGATATTGTCTGTATCACGGTGGTGTTCCTATTAAAAGACTTTTCACATTCATGATGCAAATATACAAATTGAGTGCGGTTGTTTTCTTCAATTTTTGAATGGTCTGGATCTTTCCAAGTTCAACCAGCACCTTCTTCATCTAATTCAGAGTGCACGTCATTTCTTGTTTATTTACCCAATCATCCTGATCAGCAGAGACAAAACACCTCAAATAAGCCTCCAGAGTCTGATTAGTTCGCTCCGTTTGTCCATTAGTCTGTGGATGAAAAGCGGACGAAAACGACAAATCAATGCCCACCTACACAAAAGGATCGCCAGAACCTGGAAACAAACTGGGATCCTCTGTCTGACACAATATTCTCAGGAATGCCGTGTAAACGAACCACGTTCTGGAAAAACAGGAACCAGATCGGAAGAGGAAGGCAGCTTAGGAAAAGGAACCAAATGGACCATCTTGGAGAAGCGATCGCATATCACCCAGATGACAGACATGCCCTGAGACACCGGAAGATCAGAGATGAAATCCATTGAGATGTGTGTCCAAGGTCTCTTCGGGACAGGCAAGGGCAAGAGCAACCCGCTGGCACGAGAACAGCAGGGCTTGGCTCGAGCACAAGTCCCACAGGACTGCACAAATGACCGCACATCCCTTGACAAGGAAGGCCACCAAAAGGACCTGGCCACCAGATCCCTGGTGCCAAAAATTCCCGGGTGTCCTGCCAACACCGAGGAATGAACCTCAGAAATGACTCTACTAGTCCACTTATCAGGCACAAACAGTCTGTCCGGTGGACAAGAGTCAGGCCTGCCAGCCTGAAATCTCTGCAACACACGTCGCAGATCCGGAGAAATAGCTGATAGGATAACTCCCCCCTTAAGAATACCAACAGGTTCGGCGACTCCAGGAGCATCAGGCACAAAGCTCCTAGAAAGAGCATCGGCCTTCACATTCTTTGAACCTGGTAAATACGAGACCACAAAGTCAAAACGGGAGAAAAACAATGACCAGCGGGCCTGTCTAGGATTCAGGCGTTTGGCAGACTCGAGACACATCAGATTTTTGTGATCAGTCAAGACCACCACACGATGCTTAGCACCCTCGAGCCAATGACGCCACTCCTCAAATGCCCACTTCATGGCCAACAACTCCCGATTGCCCACATCATAATTTCGCTCTGCCGGCGAAAACTTCCTAGAGAAAAAGGCACAAGGTCTCATAGTAGAGCAATCAGGGCCTCTCTGCGACAAAACGGCCCCTGCCCCAATCTCCGAAGCATCCACCTCAACCTGAAAGGGAAGTGAGACGTCAGGCTGGCACAAAACAGGCGCCGAAGTAAACCGGCGTTTCAACTCCTGGAAAGCCTCCACGGCAGCAGGAGCCCAGTTAGCTACATCAGAGCCTTTCTTGGTCATATCCGTCAAAGGTTTAACAACGCTAGAAAAATTAGCGATAAAACGACGGTAGAAGTTAGCAAAACCCAAGAACTTCTGAAGACTCTTAACTGACGAGGGTTGAGTCCAATCATGAATAGCTCGGACCTTGACTGGGTCCATCTCCACAGCAGAAGGGGAAAAAATAAACCCTAAAAAGGGAACCTTCTGTACACCAAAGAGACACTTTGAGCCTTTCACAAACAAAGAATTTTCACGCAAAATTTTAAAGACCATCCTGACCTGCTCCACATGTGAGTCCCAGTCATCAGAAAAAAACAGAATATCATCCAGATAGACAATCAAAAATTTATCCAGATACTTCCGGAAAATGTCATGCATAAAGGACTGAAAAACTGAAGGAGCATTAGAAAGCCCAAAAGGCATCACCAAGTACTCAAAATGACCTTCGGGCGTATTGAATGCGGTTTTCCATTCATCTCCTTGTTTAATGCGCACAAGGTTGTACGCACCACGAAGGTCTATCTTGGTGAACCACTTGGCACCTTTAATCCAGGCAAATAAGTCTGACAACAGCGGCAAAGGATACTGAAATTTCACAGTGATCTTATTTAAAAGCCGATAGTCAATACAAGGCCTCAAAGATCCGTCCTTTTTGGCCACAAAAAAGAATCCCGCACCAAGAGGGGAAGAAGAAGGACGGATATGCCCCTTCTCCAGAGACTCCTTAATGTACGAACGCATAGCGGTATGTTCAGGTACCGACAGATTAAACAGTCTTCCCTTAGGAAACTTACTGCCTGGAATCAAATCTATTGCACAGTCACATTCCCTATGAGGAGGCAGTGCACTGGACCTGGATTCGCTGAAGACATCCTGATAATCAGACAAATACTCCGGAACATCCGAAGGCGTAGAAGAAGCAATAGACACGGGCAGGGAATCCCCATGAATTCCACGGCAGCCCCAACTTGACACTGACATTGCCTTCCAGTCCAAGACTGGATTATGGGTCTGCAACCATGGCAACCCCAAAACAACCACATCATGCATTTTATGCAGAACAAGAAAACGTATCACCTCCCGATGTTCAGGAGTCATGCACATGGTAACCTGTGTCCAAAACTGCGGTTTATTTTCTGCCAAAGGAGTAGCATCAATACCCCTAAGAGGGATAGGATTTTCTAATGGCTCAAGAACAAAACCACAGCGCTTGGCAAATGACAGATCCATAAGACTCAGGGCAGCACCTGAATCTACAAACGCCATGACCGGATAAGACGATAGTGAGCAAATCAACGTCACAGATAGAATAAATTTAGGATGCAAATTACCAATAGAGACAGGACTAACAACCTTAGTTAGACGTTTAGAGCATGCTGAGATAACATGTGTAGAATCACCACAGTAGTAACACAAGCCATTCTGGCGTCTATGAAGTTTCCGCTCATGTCTAGTCAGGATTCTATCACATTGTATTAAATCAGGTGCCTGTTCAGACAACACCATGAGGGAATTTGCGGTTTTGCGCTCCCGCAACCGCCGGTCAATCTGAATTGCCAGGGCCATGGAATCATTCAGACCTGTGGGAATGGGAAAACCCACCATCACATTCTTAATGGTTTCAGAAAGGCCATTTCTAAAATTAGCATCCAGTGCACACTCATTCCACTGGGTCAGCACGGACCACTTCCGAAATTTTTGGCAATACACTTCAGCCTCGTCCTGGCCCTGAGACATAGCCAGCAAGGTTTTTTCTGCCTGAATCTCAAGATTGGGTTCCTCATAAAGCAAACCGAGCGCCAGGAAAAACGCATCAATATCAGCCAATGCAGGATCTCCTGGCGCCAGTGAGAAAGCCCAATCCTGAGGGTCGCCCCGTAAAAAAGAAATAACAATTTTTACTTGCTGAGCGGGGTCTCCAGATGAACAGGGTCTCAGGGACATAAACAATTTACAATTATTCCTGAAATTTCTAAACTTAAATCGGTCTCCAGAAAACAGTTCAGGAATCGGTATCTTAGGCTCTGACATAGGATGTCTGGTAACATAATCTTGTATGCCCTGCACACGAGCAGCAAGCTGGTCCACACTTGTAATCAAGGTCTGGACATTCATGTCTGCAGCAAGCTTAAGCCACTCAGAGGTAAAGGGGAAAAGAAAAAAAAAAATGAGAACAAGGAAAAAAAAAAAAAAAAAACTCAGAATTTTTCTTTCTTATAATCCCGCTTCTGCAATGCATTAAACATTTAATACTGGCCTGGCAAACTGTTATGACCCCAATGGCGAGGGTCTCAGAGAAACATGTAAGGCTGTGAAGTACAAAAATCCAGCTCATAGGGCAGTGGTAACTGGGTTGACCATATATCTACTCCTAACGCCAACACTAGAAGTAGCCGGGGAACATGCCTACGTTGATCGCTAGATGTCTCACGCCAGCCGGAGGACTAACTACCCCTAGAAGAGGAAAACAAAGACCTCTCTTGCCTCCAGAGAAAGGACCCCAAAAGTAGGATAGAAGCCCCCCACAAATAATAACGGTGAGGTAAGAGGAAATGACAAACACAGAAATGAACTAGGTTTAGCAAAGAGAGGCCCACTTACTAATAGCAGAATGTAGTAAGATAACTTATATGGTCAACAAAAACCCTATCAAAACATCCACACTGGAAATCCAAGAACCCCCGAACCGTCTAACGGCCCGGGGGGAGAACACCAGCTCCCTAGAGCTTCCAGCAAAATCAAGATACAGATGAAGTACAAGCTGGACAAAAATGCAATCAAAAACAAATAGCAAAAAGCACAAAAAGCAGACTTAGCTTAATCAAGCAGGAACCAGGATCAGTAGGCCAGAGCACAGCAGATTAGCTCTGATAACAACGTTGCCAGGCATTGAACTGAAGGTCCAGGGAGCTTATATAGCAACACCCCTGAAATAACGACCCAGGTGAACAAACAAGGGATGACTGACAGTCCCTGAGTCAAATCACTAGTAACCACTAGAGGGAGCCAAAAAGCAAATTCACAACAGTACCCCCCCTTAGTGAGGGGTCACCGAACCCTCACCAAGACCACCAGGGCGATCAGGATGAGCGGCGTGAAAGGCACGAACTAAATCGGCCGCATGCACATCAGAGGCGACCACCCAGGAATTATCCTCCTGACCATAGCCCTTCCACTTGACCAGGTACTGAAGCCTCCGCCTGGAGCGACGAGAATCTAAGATCTTCTCCACTACGTACTCCAATTCGCCCTCAACCAACACCGGAGCAGGAGGCTCAGCAGAAGGAACCACAGGCACAATGTACCGCCGCAACAAGGACCTATGAAACATGTTGTGGATGGCAAACGACACCGGAAGATCCAGGCGAAAGGATACAGGATTAAGGATTTCCAATATCCTGTAAGGACCAATGAAGCGAGGCTTAAATTTGGGAGAGGAGACCTTCATAGGAACAAAGCGAGAAGAAAGCCATACCAAATCCCCAACACGAAGTCGGGGACCCACTGCGGCGGCGGTTGGCAAAACGCTGAGCCTTCTCCTGTGACAACTTCAAGTTGTCCACCACGTGATTCCAGATGTGCTGCAACCTATCCACCACAGAATCCACCCCCGGACAGTCAGAAGACTCCACATGTCCCGAGGAAAAACGAGGATGGAAACCAGAGTTGCAGAAAAATGGCGAAACCAAGGTGGCGGAACTAGCCCGATTATTAAGGGCAAATTCAGCTAACGGCAAGAAGGCCACCCAATCATCCTGATCAGCAGAGACAAAACACCTCAAATAAGCCTCCAGAGTCTGATTAGTTCGCTCCGTTTGTCCATTAGTCTGTGGATGAAAAGCGGACGAAAACGACAAATCAATGCCCACCTACACAAAAGGATCGCCAGAACCTGAAAACAAACTGGGATCCTCTGTCTGACACAATATTCTCAGGAATGCCGTGTAAACGAACCACGTTCTGGAAAAACAGGAACCAGATCGGAAGAGGAAGGCAGCTTAGGAAAAGGAACCAAATGGACCATCTTGGAGAAGCGATCGCATATCACCCAGATGACAGACATGCCCTGAGACACCGGAAGATCAGAGATGAAATCCATTGAGATGTGTGTCCAAGGTCTCTTCGGGACAGGCAAGGGCAAGAGCAACCCGCTGGCACGAGAACAGCAGGGCTTGGCTCGAGCACAAGTCCCACAGGACTGCACAAATGACCGCACATCCCTTGACAAGGAAGGCCACCAAAAGGACCTGGCCACCAGATCCCTGGTGCCAAAAATTCCCGGGTGTCCTGCCAACACCGAGGAATGAACCTCAGAAATGACTCTACTAGTCCACTTATCAGGCACAAACAGTCTGTCCGGTGGACAAGAGTCAGGCCTGCCAGCCTGAAATCTCTGCAACACACGTCGCAGATCCGGAGAAATAGCTGATAGGATAACTCCCCCCTTAAGAATACCAACAGGTTCGGCGACTCCAGGAGCATCAGGCACAAAGCTCCTAGAAAGAGCATCGGCCTTCACATTCTTTGAACCTGGTAAATACGAGACCACAAAGTCAAAACGGGAGAAAAACAATGACCAGCGGGCCTGTCTAGGATTCAGGCGTTTGGCAGACTCGAGATACATCAGATTTTTGTGATCAGTCAAGACCACCACACGATGCTTAGCACCCTCGAGCCAATGACGCCACTCCTCAAATGCCCACTTCATGGCCAACAACTCCCGATTGCCCACATCATAATTTCGCTCTGCCGGCGAAAACTTCCTAGAGAAAAAGGCACAAGGTCTCATAGTAGAGCAATCAGGGCCTCTCTGCGACAAAACGGCCCCTGCCCCAATCTCCGAAGCATCCACCTCAACCTGAAAGGGAAGTGAGACGTCAGGCAAACAAGGGATGACTGACAGTCCCTGAGTCAAATCACTAGTAACCACTAGAGGGAGCCAAAAAGCAAATTCACAACAGTTTTCCACAAGGGAAAACTTGTCTCAAACTGGTGAAAACTCCAATGCCCCCTTCCCGGGTGAGACGGTCAGATCTAGGATGTATTACATCAGGGGGAGTCACATGTGTATTTTATGTAACCATGGAGATGGGAGATTGGAGAGTAATAGGTCCAGCAGGTAGGGAAGTCCGGAGGACACTGGTAGCGCGCTCCGATATATCTCCTGATATACCCATAATTGGTCACACATTCTCTGGTGTCAATAGCATCCGTATTGTCATGAAGCCTCTGATGTCATAGTGACACTTAACACTGGTGGGTTAGGGAACCACGGTGGGATCAAGAAAAAAAAAAGGTTAATAAAGTATTTAGAGGGGACTGGGGGACTGTTGAGGAGAGCCATAAGATCAAATACTTAATTAACCTCAAGGCATAAGAGATTGAGAGAAGCAACCCATAACATGTATTGTTTAACCTTACATAAGTTTTCTCAGATCAAAGTGAGACACTAAAGATGGCTGCCATTTCCTGTATCAGCACACCATGTGCTGATATCCAAGATGATCAGTGAGACCCTAAAGATGGCTGCCATTTCCTGTTTCAGCACACCATGTGCTGATATCCAAGATGACGCCCACCCTGATGACCTCATGGATATGCCCATGGACTTGCTCATTGCCCAACCCACTAACCTATGGAATACATCCGATCACTCCCAATTCAGAGCTAACCGAGCCCCCCTTACAGGGGTTATATAGACCTGTGTTCTGACTAAATAAAGCCCTTGGAGCTGAGCCATAGATTGATCAAGGAGAGTTTACATCTGACTGTGTTGTCATATGTTATTTCTTTAGTGCGCACCTGATCAATATCCATTAGGCCAGGAGTAGGCAACTTAAGTGAACATTTTATTAATTGTTCAACCTAACACTAGTTTCCATGACCATCCTTGGGTCTGCGACTTAAAATATAGGATGTCAGGGATGAATAGTTATTTGCATTCTGTAAATGGTCTGTAAACAATGAATGATTCTATACCTAGCTTTGAAAACATACTCCCTGTTGAGCCACTCCTCTAAAATACATATTTTTTTTTTTACTTTTGCTGGTATTTTGGGGTGAAAAAGGTAACAATTCTAGTGAAAGTAGTCTTCAGAGCTTTGTAATATATGTAAACGGGCACCATCCACTAATTCAAATACACTGGGATCACCTAATGCATATCATACCAATAGAGCCACAAAAAGGAAAAAGAAAAAGAAAAAAGCATATGCACCAAAAAGGAATAATCAAAATGAGATACAATACAAAATTATTTTTATTGAAAAAACCCACACACATCAATTAAAAACATTTAAAAGTCTCATCGTGGACAGTAATCAGATAGTATGGGTCATACAATAACGAGTATAATACTCAAAACCTTACATGCCATAGTATTGCATGCATCGGGTACACTCAATGTCTTATATGGTCCCTGTAAAGCAGATAATAAATGATGATAAATGCCGGTAGGTATAAAACTTAATGCAAGTTGTATAAATGTATACATGCTGTTATCATAAAAATAACATGATAGCAAACAATAAATAAATAGATTCCGGCAAAGATGTTAAAAAAATATATATTTAATAACTGCCAAAACCAACGGGAGACAATGAGACAAATACCCTGGAGGGGCCACGGCACAGCTCCGGAGAGGACAGCGAGGAAAACGGTCATTGGGGCAGCTCCAGCGCGGACGGCGGGACTACAGGAAGCAGGTGAGCTGCAGAGGGGATGGTGAGACGACCAGATGGAAGATCTTTACTCACCTTCGCGCCGTTCGTTAGTCCTCTGGCGTGGCCACTGAGTTCGTCAATAGCGGCGGACACAATGCCTCGCAGGGCTGCCTCCATCATCTCTTTTTCTCCTGCAGTCTTGCATCGGGGCGTCGCCAGCTCTTCATCCCCATCATCCCCGATCTCCGTGGGTAACAGCGGCGGTCACCTGGGTAAAGGCCACTCCTCCAGGTCTTCAGTTCACCTGGCCTCGTATCGCAGGCCTGCCTCCACACGGACCCCAGAGCGATTCCAATCCTGATGGCCTAGGCCGCCACGGTAGTACATGTCGCTTCTTCTCAGGTAGCCGATAATGCCAGCTCATCTTCTAGCAGACAGTCCATCTTCCCTGGGTCCCACCCATTCGTGGGTAGGGTCAGTTCTGGCGGCTCCACCCATTTTTCTAAATTCGGCTGCGGGGGCAGGAGTAGTCTTAGCCCATACCCATTTTGGCATTTTGGGCGGGAATCTCCTGCAAGAGGGTGCAGCCTATTTTCTCCTGGTGCCAAATTCTCTGGGTGATGCCCACGACACAAAGCCTTGCCTTTGTTTTTGGCGCTAATGGCCACCATCTTCTCGGCGGTTAGCGCCATTTTTAAGTCTATAATATCCGCCATCTTTTCCTCGGTCATGGCGTGCAGCATAACACAAGTATCGATCTCAAAGTCACAAATTTCATGTCTTCCAATTCAGGCAGCTCATCACATAGCTCAATGTCACAGTCAGCTGCCACCTTCATTTTTTCTATGACAGACCACAATGGACAAGCATGATATCTTCCATCCATCAGTCCATCCATCAGTCCCAGAGTTATAAGGCAGCGGGGGTCCATCTTGCCGACTACGCCAAGTGTAAGAATTGCAGGTAACGCGGGATGCAGTGACGGGCAAGAGGCAGAGCAAGGGTTAACAGTTTTATTTTACAGGGGAATGCTCCACGCAGGGAGGTAAAGGGTTCAAAAATGGAATAACAGTATAAATGGCAAAAGGATATGGTGAGTAGAAGAACAACGGTACAGATCACCGAGATTCTGATGAAAGTCACTGGTTCCTCAGTCCATAAAGTGAATAGCATCGACAACGGTTGTCACGCTGTCCTTTCCAATGGGGTCCAGTAAACATCAATACCCCGTCTTCTGGCGACAGTGGTCGGTCTCCAGTACCTGCCACTGCTCCTAGTCCATATACTGCAGTGGCTGATAAGGTTACGGGCCACAGTCCTGTATGAGCCCATCATTGCTCTGCAACTATAATCACTAATGAAGTCAGGTCACAAGTCTCAGGGCAATTATTAGCTGGCAACGTCAGGGTGTAGATAACGGTCACCCACTCAGTCTCTTTCAGGCAGCAAATACGCTGTACTCAGGGGCCTGAAGTAGCTGGCACCTTGCTTTATGGTGGTCACCGGGCACTCTCTGCACGTCACTCCCTCTCTGGTCCCCGCTGTTGGCGGTGGGTGATAGCGGATGCTGACCTGAGTGACGCTGATGCTCCCAGAACGGAGCACGCCTCTCTCTGGCTTCTACAGCACACCTGTCCCTTCTCTCTCCTCTGTGTAGAATATTATATGGACTCATTATACACTGGAGCATCAAATATGTGGCCCATTATATAAGGAGCATTATATGGGTCCATCATACACTGGAGCATCATATATGGGGCCCATTATATATGGAGCATTATATGGGCCATCATACATTGGATCATCATCTATGGGCCCATTATATATGGAGCATTATATGGGCCCATTATACACTGGAACATCGTATATGGGTCCGATTATATATAGAGCACTATATGGGCCCATCATACACTGGAGTATCATATATGGGGCCCATTATTTATGGAGCATTAAATAGGGCTGATCATACAGTGGAGCATCATATATGGGGCCCTTATAAATGGAGCATCATATGAGGCCCATTATATATGAAACATCATATGGGGCCCATTATATATGGAGCATCATATGGGGCCCATTATATATGGAGCATCATATGGGGCCCATTATATATGGAGCAATACATGAGGCTCAATATACTGTATGGAGCAATATATGGGGTCTATTATTCTGTATTGAGCAATATATTGCGCCTATTATTTACTATATGGAGCAATACAAGGGGCTCATTATTTTGTATGGAGCAATATATGGGGCCCATCTTATACTGTATGGACCATTATATGGGTCTCATCATACTGTATGGAGCAATACATGCAGTCCATTATTCTGCATGAGCAATATATAGGACTCATTATTCTATATGGAGTGCTATGTGGTGCCCATAATACTGTATGGAGCAATATCTGAGGCTCATTATTCTGTATGGAGCATTATATGGTGCTCATTATAGTATATGGATCATTACATGGGGCCCATTATACTGTATGGAGGAGTATATGGGGCTCACTATACTGTTTGGAGCATTATATGGGGTCCATTATTCTGTATGGAGCAATATGTGGAGCACTCTGTGGTGCCCATAATACTTGTACTGTACCTATACTTCTCTGCTGTATCTTTCATCATGAATTGTGGTATGTGTTCAATGGGTCCACTGAAACTCTTTTGCCTGGGGAACATGAAAACGTCTAGATGGTCCTGGGTATGAGGGTGTCATGCATACCAGGATGGTGATGAGGGGCTATGTATATGTGGATTGGGGACATATAGATATACATACCAGGATGGGGGATATTAGTACATAATTGACCACATTTTTACTTCAATTTTCTTTATATTTTCATCCTCTAAAGCCTAAATGCATCTTATGGCCGGGTGTGTCATATGGTCCAAAAAATATGGTAGATATCAGTGAGAGAGTGAGTACGCGGTGGCCATAATACTGTAGGACTGCATTATATACTATGAGGGGGCTATATTACGCTATATGAGGGCTGCATTTTATTCTATGTAAGGGGCTGCATTATATTCTATGTGGGGGGCTAAATTATATTCTGAGGGGGCTACATTACATTCTATGAGGGGGCTACATTATATTCTATTAGGTGAGCTACCCCAACCCCTGCTATGTCATTAAGATGTGTTCTACCTTATATTATACCCTGATATTAGCGTGTTTTACCGCATAATTGGTGGTCTTGTATTTATTTCTATGTAGCTAGTAGCTACACAGTGGGCCCAAGAATGATTTTCTTGGGTGGGCCCAAGGTGCCCCAGTTCGACTCTGGACCAGACCACCATATTTTGTGTGTCCTACCCAACTTGAAATCATCTGATCGCTTGCGCTGTGCACAGCAATGTCAGAGCATTCCTGTACAGTGGGGAAAAAAGTATTTATGTAGCCACCAATTGTGCAAGTTCTCCAACTTAAAAAAATGAGAGAGGCTTGTAATTGACATCATAGCTAGACCACAACTATGAGAGTCAAAATGAGAAAACAAATCCAGAAAATCACCTTGTCTGATTTGGCAAACGTTTTCTTCAAGAGGTTACAGAGATAAAGTTAGCGAGCACTCGGTCAGGGTTGCGAGGTGCTGGTGTAATGGATCAAATGATCCCAATTCTAATAAATATAGCTTCACCGCACACTCATAGTGATATTATGCTGATAAATTTCAAGTATTTATTACATAGAATAAATTGGGAGCAAAACAAGAATACAAAGTAGATATAAACAAAGACGTTTCGGCTCTGCCAGAGCCTTAATCACTTAATTACTTTTTTTTTTCAAAATTGTAAAGTGCAGAGTTGAAAAAGGAAGGATTTTCCTGCTGTGCCCTGAAGTGTCTAGCGTTGTAACACTGCTCATGTGTTATACATGGGTGATCCCCAGAGATTGTATTAGTGTCTGGTGTTGTCTTGTTGTATAGCGGTGCTCCCGCGCCTTGCTGTAGCGCTTGATGGTTTTTGCAACTGCACTTGGAGACACTTTCAAAGTTTTCCCAATTTTTCGGACTGACTGACCTTCATTTCTTAAAGTAATGATGGCCACTCGTTTTTCTTTACTTAGCTTCTTTTTTCTTGCCATAATACAAATTCTAACAGTCTATTCAGTAGGACTATCAGCTGTGTATCCACCAGACTTCTGCTCAACACAACTGATGATCCCAACCCCATTTATAAGGCAAGAAATCCCACTTATTAAACCTGACAGGGCACACCTGTGAAGTGAAAACCATTCCCGGTGACTACCTCTTGAAGCTCATCAAGAAAATGCCAAGAGTGTGCAAAGCAGTCATCACAGCAAAAGGTGGCTACTTTGAAGAACCTAGAATATAAGAGATATTTTCAGTTGTTTCACACTTTTTTGGTAATATAATTCCACATGTGTTAATTCATAGTTTTGATGCCTTCAGTGTGAATTTACAATTTTCATAGACATGAAAATACAGAAAAATCTTTAAATGAGATGGTGTGTCCAAACTTTTGGTCTGTACTGTACATGGATCAGCCGTCCTGGTTCCTTTGCAGAGAAACAGCCCCAAATCATTATGTTGTCACCCCCATGCTTCACAGTAGGTATGGTGTTCTTTGGATGCAACTCAGCATTCTGTCTCCTCCAAACACGACGAGTTTTGTTTCTACCAAACAGTTCTACTTTGGTATTATTAGACCATATGACATTCTCCCAATTCTCTTCTGGATAATCCAAATGCTTTCTAGCAAACTTCAGACGAGTCCGGGCATGTACTGTCTTAAGCAGGGGGACATGTCTGACACTGCAGGTCCCTGGTGGCGTAGTGTGTTACTGATGGTAGCCTTGGTTATGGTGGTCCCAGCTCGATGATGGTCATTCACTAGGTCCCCCCGTGTGGTCCTGGGATTTTTGCTCACCGTTCTTGTGATCATTTTGACCCCACGGGGTGAGATCTTGCATCAATCCCCAGATTGAGGGAGATTATCAGTGGTCTTGTATGTCTTCCATTTTCTTATTATTGCCCCCACAGTAGATTTCATCACACCAAGCTGCTTGCCTATTCCAAATTCAGTCTTCCAGCCCGGTGCAGGGCTACAATTTTGTTTCTGGTGTCCTTCGACAGCTCTTTGGTCTTCACCATAGTGGAGTTTGGAGTGTGACTGTTCGAGGTTGTGGACAGGAGTCTTTTATACTGATAACAAGTTCAAACAGGTGCCATTACTACAGGTAATGAGTGGAGGACAGAGGAGCCTCTTAAAGAAGAAGTTACAGGTCTGTGAGAGCCAGAAATCTTGCATGTTTTTAGGTGACAAAATACTTATTTTCCACCATAATTTGCAAAATAAATCTTGCCAAAGCAGGCAAGGTGATTTTCTGGATTTGTTTTCTCATTTTGACTCTCATAGTTGTGGTCTACCTATGATGTCAATTACAGGCCTCTCTCATCTTTTTAAGTGGGAGAACTTGCATAATTGGTGGCTAACTAAATACTTTTTTCCCCACTGTATATAGCAAAAATAATGGTCTCCTATGAACACCAGGCACAGGCTGGTATCCACAGGAGAATCATCAAGATGGTCATCAGCAGACCATGATCACTTCACTGGGGAACCAATGGACACATAGAACTGTGAACCCCCCCCTCTGCTGGTGCACATTAAATGCTACTGTCATAGATTGACAGTGGCATTTAACAGTTTAACAGCCGCGAACAGAGCTCCGCTCCTCTCGACTGTTCGAGGCAGATGATGGCTGAATAACACAAGTAAACAACACATTGATTGTAATATGTTTTACAAAAGCCATCGATCTTCATAACAAAAATCCAAACTAGAAGGAATTAATAGATTTATTTTTAATGGTATTTATTTCTAATTCAGAAAAATTAGAAAAAAAACTATTTATGACTATTAATGTTCACATATCCAGCACCATATCCATTGCTGGGCAGCTCTGAAAAAACACTTGCAGAGATTCTCCAGGTCTTGGAAACTGCATCTGATCATGTTCTCAGCGCAGGTCGGTGCAGATTTTCACCTTTTTCTTCCAAGATGTGTTATATCAGTATAGAAGCGAAAAGTCGCCTTTCTCATTAACCTGAAAACAATTAAAAGACATGTTTTTAATAAACTTCACAATATGTACTGGTTATCAAATGAAACAAACTCAGCAAAGGCAACTTCACCATTATATCTTTGGTCAACAGTAGAAATAGACATGAAATATTGCATTATATATGGTCTACACAAAAGGCCAATTTGGAAATTGAAAATAGGAATTTGTCAATATTCGTGTAATGTTAGAAAAATGCAACATGAATCATATGACTGTTGAGAGCACTCACAATAGATCTATACGGCATGTAATGTTTGAGGGACTTATCTCGCCCGTCAGATTGTGTGTTGGCGATTCCTCCACAGCAGTAGGCTGATAACTTTCATCATTTCCTTCTTTTCTCAACCAGAATAAAAAAAAATTGTACATCAAGAAAAAATAATTACACTGGTCAACAGCATTTTTGGTGCCAAAGATATTTCATCGAATTTAGGGTATTTTTGGGGTGCTGATTCTGAATATGTCATCAGTTTTGCCAGATTGGCTCAAGTTTTTGAGATTTTTGGTATCTTATTTATAGCACTTGTTGGTAAATGCGATGCATCATCTCATTAATTTCTTTGGATTAGTACTTGAACTGAGCAGTTCTCAATATAGTTTTGTGTTAATTAGTGTTCTAAAAGTTTGTTCATAGCTTGATTTTTGCACTAACTTTATGTTGTTGTCTGTTTTCCAGTGAAAAGCATGAACTCATCAAGAAGAAGTTGTCTTAACGATCCAGACTCATTCTGTTACATTTGTGGTGAATACACACTGCCAAAACATAGAAGAAACATAACAGACTTCGTAAAAAAAGTGTATTTTGCCTATTTTGGGGTTATGCTTGGGGACCAAGACAAGTTTTGGGCACCACACATAGTGTGCAAAGCATGTATCGAATTATTACGAAAATGGAGCAAAGGACAAAGAAAAAGCTTCAAATTTGGTGTTCCAATGGTGTGGAGAGAGCCAAAAAATCATCATGATGACTGTTATTTATGGTAAACACAGGTACAGGCACATCTTCACAATGAGGGACAGGCCTTCTTGCAGATTCCATGTTACTCCCATTTTCGTTTCTTTTGCTTATTGAATCCTTGCACTTGCACTGCACAGAAATAACAGTCATCATGATGATTTTTTGGCTCTCTCCACACCATTGGAACACCAAATTTGAAGCTTTTTCTTTGTCCTTTGCTCCATTTTCGTAATAATTTGATACATGCTTTGCACACTATGTGTGGTGCCCAAAACTTGTCTTGGTCCCCAAGCATAACCCCAAAATAGGCAAAATACAATTTTTTTACGAAGTCTGTTATGTTTCTTCTATGTTTTGGCAGTGTGTATTCACCACAAATGTAACAGAATGAGTCTGGATCGTTAAGACAACTTCTTCTTGATGAGTTCATGCTTTTCACTGGAAAACAGACAACAACATAAAGTTAGTGCAAAAATCAAGCTATGAACAAACTTTTAGAACACTAATTAACACAAAACTATATTGAGAACTGCTCAGTTCAAGTACTAATCCAAAGAAATTAATGAGATAATGCGTCGCATTTACCAACAAGTGCTATAAATAGGATACCAAAAATGTCAAAAACTTGAGCCAATCTGGCAAAACTGATAGCATATTCAGAATCAGCACCCCAAAAATACCCCAAATTCATTAAAATATTTTGGACACCAGAAAAAAAATTTTTTTTTGTTGACCTGTGTTATTAGAAATAAATCCAGTAATAAAAACCATATTGCATTTCCTCTATTATTACACCTTGCTTACATTATCATGTCCGCACTGTTGCACTTCTTGAAAACAAGAATGATTGTTACTTACAATGATTTATTATTGACATGTAGAACATATATGAATAGAGGAAATACGCAGAAATAATTACCTGGAAAATACAGGCTGGAAGCTTTGTGTCAATCAGAATAGGTGGATTCTGGATGTTTGCTGTTAGCTGCTTGTGATGAAGACGTCAACTGATTGTGTCCCTACATGGTGAAAAAAGCAAAATATATAAAAGTATTTAAACTTTGCTAAAATTCCAGTAAGAGACTAAATTAGAGACTCCAAATCTTAATATTGTAAAAATCACTTATTACTGATTGCTGACGATAGTGGAGGATTTGTTCTTACCTTCATCACAGGTAGATGAGATGATGATATTCAGACAAATCTCAATGTTCAAATAATGAACCTGAAAATATAAAGAAAAATAATTACATCCAACAAAGCTTAAAATCATAGAAGGTTTTCCAAAGCACTGTTTAACTGTTTGTTAAGAGTTGTGACGGAACAGAAAGTCACTTACCCCAGCAGGCTACTGGTATCATTAGGAACATTGGTCTTGTAGAAACTCTTGCTTTCCTCCATCCAGGGTAATATTAGTAATATATCCCATCTAGTGCTTGGGGACGGGGACTACATGGGCCTGTGTGGTTTCTAATGCCAGGACTGAATTTCAGCCCCAGTCCGTACCTGCTCAGGATAAAATATGTATAAGGGTCTGAACTTTAATTATAAAGAAACAAAGTTAGAGACTAAATATTCTGAAGGATAGTTACATGTTTAGCTGACGGATAGTTGACGTAATCGGCCTCCGCACTTGCGGCAGTAACATTTATTGTCAGGTATTTTTCTAAAACGCCCAATTCTGCAAAGATAAGAGGAATATTGGTTACAAGACTGAAATGAACGTTCACTAATACCAAGGATTATATTAAAAAGAACAAACTGAAATCAATATATAAAGAACTGGCCCCAGCACAGGAAATAGAACATTAACCCTACAGCCCCCGACGTCAGTCCGCTCTGATAGTAAAGTATAAAAGCATTATACCAACAGAACTGCACTGACGTCTCTCCGCAGTGATTGTGTTTCATGAGGAGATAAATCATAAAATCTACTTACTGTTTATCACACTGGGAGCATTTGTAATTGTAGTCATAGTTGATGGTATAATTGTTAATTTCTGTCACTTCTGGCAGCTCAGGATGAATACGATTCACCCGTCTTGTGAGAGCCTGCCACATCAGGCCATGGTCGTCATTGCCTTCACCGAAGATTATCCAACAAGCGGCATGGCACATCTCGTGCACAAGTATGTCTCGTACTCGCTCTAAAATAAGAGTTTACACAGTTATGAGGAAATCTGAGTACACCCTGATTGATCTGTTTGGTTTTACATATCAGGACAAAATACAAAATACATCCTGAGATGAACAACACGTGACAAGTCAACTGTGCCATTATTTATTCACCGAAAACTGCATCAAAATGCAGAAGCAGAGAGTGAAAAATAAGTACACCCCATGAATCAATAGCTTTTCGAATCATCTTTAGCAGCAATAACTTGAAGTTGCATCAATGGTGTCCTTAATTTATCACACATTGCTCTTGCATTTTGGCCTACTTTTTGTTAAATAGTGTTGTAGTATTTTTTAACATGTTTACTGAGATTGTATTTCCCTACTTTTAGGACCTTCTAAGGACCAGGTGCTTTTTTTAATTTTCCCCTGATATGTAAAATATTAGAATTCAATGAGGGTGTACTTAGGTTTTCTTATGACAGTATGTAGAGTGAGGTTATAAGATGTACTACATCACAAGCAGCAGTTTTTTGCCCTGTATACAGGTTGTCTTGTAAAGCTGCAGGATGGATGTGATGTGAAACCTACCGACAGAATCACAGACTTTTTCAGAAAGCTCAATCACTGAGTAGCGGCGCTTCTTATCCAGCTTTGGCGTGCAGTGGCCGGCTGCTGATATCAGCCTCTTATTCCACAAAATGTCCATTTTCACAGGAAGCTAAAATAGAAGAAACAAATTCCATTACATCTGTAAACTCTTTTTATGCCAATCTTACAAAGTACCCAACTCTCATTTGTGATTTACCGCACGGTCTACTTGTATGGGGTATATGGTCTACCGAGAAGTCCAAGATGTGAGACTAAAAATAAACTTATTCTAAAATGTCCAAATATCAACTAAATGGTTTTTATATACTGTAAAAATTTAAAAATCCTGTGAACAAGCTAAAGGTTGCTAATCTTTTTGTCTCTGCATGGTGGACCATCTAAGGTTTCCACTCATCCCACAGATAAGAGGGTGATGACATTTACCAAACTAAGTGACATTTAGTTGACATATTGAATAACTATTTCAGACACATGACAAAGGGGTTAGGATGCCTTTCAGAAAGTTGGAGCCTTTTTTTTTTGTGAATTTATTGTTTAAAGGTGGAGATAATAAAGAAGTCATGTATCACCCAGAAACCCATGATAAGATGTGATACCTTATTATTGAAGACTGTCCTGTTGTACAGATCGTATAGTCGTTCTACCAGCTCTTCCTTTTTTTCCTGGAAGTTGGTAACATAGATGGAAGTAGGAGAAATAATGTCTTCCAGGAAACAGCCGGGGATATTACATAGTGGTGTCCTGGAAAAGATAAGGAATCATATATAAATCCACAGGAAACATCTTACCTAGTTCATGACTTTATATAGAGGTAGATGCCATAACTTACCTCTCCTCTGTAGCGGAGCTCTCCTCGCTATCAGATGGTAACTTATCTGTACAGAAATATGGAAGAGTGAAAATACGTTTTATAAGTCTCAAATCACACATATTAGTATGCAGGTCCATACTAGAGAGAGGTCTATACATATAGAGTGTAGAGCACTAATAAGACTATGAATATGGGATCAGACCAGAGCAGAACACATAGCTGACCAGACCACCAAAAATCCACAGGATCATCCATTGGGATCAGGTTCTGAAATTATAATGGGGTTCAACAACAACAGGGCCCATACATTTTCACAGACGTCTATCCCTTCTGTTGCTCAGGTAATCTATCCTTATTAATAATGTGTGGTCAGTACAAGATGAGAACTGAACATGTCCTCAATGGCCAGAGGGTGGACCATAAAATGGTAGGGGTCCGTTCTCTGGGGCCTTCATGTAAAATAAGACTAGAGGTCCTGTCACCTCATTTGCTGATGCATGGTAGCCTCTATTGGTTTTAATGGAGATGTGGGATTCCTTGTGCAGGGCTTTCTCTATTGATGTCTATTGGAATTACGAAAAGAGGCAAGAAAATGTATTCCACATCTGTAATAAATTCTATAGGGACAACAATGGCCATAAGTCAACATGGCAGTGAGTTGTTCTCCCAATATGGAAGTGTCCGAAACATAGGACCCACACCAATCAAGCATGTGTAAAATAGGATTACCTCTGTAAGGTATCTATAATTTAACCCCTTAGCAGCCATGTACAGCGCTCATCAGTAGAGAATGAATGGAGAGGGCCTCAGGAGTTGAGCCCACCTCTTTCATGGCAGATGATGGCTGTGCCATTCAGCTATCATCTACCTCTAACAGCCAAGAGTGGATTGGAGCTCCGCCTGCTTCTGTTAACCTGTTAAATGCTGCTGTCATTTTCTGACGGTGGCATTTACAGCACATTTCCCAGGTGGCTCACTGTTCCAACTCCTGACAGCTCCCTTGTAATTGTTCAATTTAGAAACTGACCTGTGACAGTACAGAAAACTCATTGATATTTCTACAATAATATAAACCTGGATTGTGTCTAGAAATGATAACTTACTAGTATATGAGGAAGTTCCTGCCTTATTGAAATCGTCATCTTCATTAGCGCTGTAATAGGAGCTGTGAAATAAATGTAACAGAATATGAGCCACCATTAATCATTAATCCCCATCATGTATCTAGTAATGGAGGAGATGTAAGTCTTACCAGGTGGAACTGTCCGGATCATCTGAAGTTGGTAAAATCAGATCTGTGGGGGCAACACAACATAAATCTCTTATTAGACTATTGTAATAGCAAAGACTGAGGCTCAATATCAAATAAATAAATTCTAATAAAGTATCCAGTGTACCCTTATATGTATATGGGGCAAATAATCACATTCAGCTACAGTGACCTGCCGAGTGCACGGCCATCATGAGAAGAAATCCCCAAATCTCATTTCCGGCTGACTTAAGAACAATAATAATAATATAATAATAATCTCTTTATTTATACAGCGCCAACAGAGCAAATGTATGAATAATGTTCTAGACCAAATGCTAAAAAGAAATGTTGTTCTCCCAATATGGAAGTGTCCCAGACATTTAACCCCTTAGCAGCCACGTACAGTGCTCATCAGCAGAGAATGAATGGAGAGGGCCTCAGGAGTTGAGCCCGCCTCTTTCATGGCAGATGATGGCTGTGTCATTCAGCCATCATCTACCTCTAACAGCCGAGAGTGGATTGGAGCTCTGCCTGCTTCTGTTAACCTGTTAAATGCTGCTGTCATTTTCTGACGGTGGCATTTACAGCACATTTCCCAGGTGGCTCGCTGTTCCAACTCCTGATCAGCGCCCTTGTAATTGCTCGACTTGGAAACTGACCTGTGACAGTACAGAAAACTCATTGTTATTTCTACAATAATATAAACCTGGATTGTGTCTAGAAATGATAACTTACTAGTATATGAGGAAGTTCCTGCCCTATTGAAATCGGCATCTTCATTAGTGCTGTAATAGGAGCTGTGAAATAAATGTAACAGAATATGAGCCACCATTAATCATTAATCCCCATCATGTATCTAGTAATGGAGGAGATGTAAGTCTTACCAGGTGGAACTGTCCGGATCATCTGAAGTTGGTAAAATCAGATCTGTGGGGGCAACACAACATAAATCTCTTATTAGAATATTGTAATAGCAAAGACTGAGGCTCAATATCAAATAAATAAATTCTAATAAAGTATTGGCCTTTAATTTTCTACATTTGGAAACTAATCTGTGACAGTACAGAAAATTCAGTGTTCTTTCTACAATAACCCCGGATGGAATCTAGAAATGATAACTTACTATTATATGTGGAAGTTCCTGCCCTATTGAAATCATCATCATCATCAATAAGAATGATGGCATCGGAGCTGTGGAATAAATGTAACAGGTAATGAGCCACCATTAATCATTACTCCCCATCATGTAATTAGTAATGGAGAAGACGTGTCTTACCAGTAGGTACTGTCCGGACCATGGTCTGTAGGTGGTAAACTCAGATCTGTGTGGGAAACACAACATAAAGCTCTTGTTAGAATTTTGTAATAGCAAAGACTGAGGCTCAATATAAAAAGAAATAAATCCTAATAAAGTATCCAGCGTTTTCCTATACATGGGGCAAAAAATCACATTCAGCTACAATGACCCGCACTGTACATGGCCACCATCAGAAGAAATCCCCAAATCCCATTTCTGTCTGACTTTATAAATCCTGCATAAATATTCCTGACCAAATGCTGAAAATAAGTGATTAATATGAGGTAATTTACTGTAGGCGTACAATATACATAAATCCTAGCCCTGACCACAACATGCGATCTGCACCCAATGACGACAATGTGCCCGTAAGGGGGTTGCATTGGTGCCTTTCCCAGTTAAACATATGTGTAAGTGTGTGTATGCATGTATATGTGTGTGTATACATATCTATCTATCGTTGCCCCGTACTGTTGCAGATTTTTATTTTAATGTTGCTGAATGTACATAAGTAATGCATTTATTATCCCTGTGACTGCATTGTATGTAGGGAAAGCTCAGTAGTAGGAATAGACCACTAGATGGGGCATTTTAGTGTTAATAGTTTATTTTAGGAGGGGTCACTGTGATAAGGGTAGGGGAGTTTCCTGGTTGTAGGCAGAAGGGCCTGGGCGCCCATAGAGCTCGGGTGGGCTGTCAGCCCGAGTAACACAGTTACCCCATAACGTTCTCAAGCTTAGTGCCCAGTCATCCAGGACCACATTATCAGCTTGGTCAAAACCATAGAAGCGTCAGCAGCTTCAGGATGGAAGCTTACTTTAAAGTAGACATGGCAGGAAAGACAGGCAGGTCGCTCATTTGGCAGATGTTTGCGTGGGCTGATGCCCTCAGAACTGGTTCAAAACAGCTGAAGGAACCCCCCACTTAAGGCAAGAAATCTGGACAGGGAGGACTCTGAAATTCCGTATGAGACGGTAGGACCTGGGCTCGAGCCGTGTGAGGAGGAGAGGATTAAAGGGAAAGATGAAATGACGTGCAATGTGAAACCTGATGTAACCGCTGTAATGGATCTGGATGAGCTGCGAAGACATGGAAGTAAAGTGTTGTATTTGAAGTTAAACATGGACTGTGTCTCAATTATTTCCAAAGAGACTGGAGCAGTCCGACTGGAGCCGAGTAGAAGGCCTACCAGCGTAGAGAGTGGAGCGGCAAGTGAGCTGACAAGGGAACATGATGTTTATGTGGAGGAAGGTCAGGGCATGCAGAGCCCGAGTAGCAATGTCACGACTATTGCCCTGGCCTACTACTACATGCCATCGATATGTATTAGAGCCTTTACTGGATTAGGGGTACAGTACCTGGTAAACTCGGAGTCGAGCCCGAATTGAAGCCACTGATGTTTTCTTGGCCTGGAGACCTTGGAATTGGCCTCTTTCTTGGATGAGACTGAAAAAAATGACAAACATGTCAGATTCTATAACCATGAACTTCTCCAATCTATAATCTTACTCCATATTCCCCTGATTACAGGTAGACACCGATATGAATGTGGTTTCCATCGGCCTGTGCTTATTTCATGTACAGAGTATGACGGGTGTGCCGGACACCAATGGTTAGGATATGGATAGGGGCGGTGGTGACATTTATGTCCTCATTCAATATTATTGTGTATCCTGTATATGGACATATTGTCACCAATATTACAAGTCAGGGCAGCATTTACTCTGCAAACATGATCCAAATTATCACCCCATCTACTCAGAGCAATATTTTCTGTTCCACCATCTTCTTTTGAACTTTTATCCCAAATATATTTTAGTTAAGAATATAAAATGATACTCACCTGACTGAAGTCGTCATCATCACTGCTGTCCTCGATGTCAGAGAAATCTATAATACTCTTAAATCGCTTTCTTGGCATCATATTTGCACAAGTCACTCACAACACTCCTCTCTCCACAAACGCCTACTAAAACCCTCAACGGAACCCTAGATGACTGGGCGTTATATATTGTCAGCGCTTTGTGACATCATTAGAATGCTGCAATTGTTGCTCGTTTTTTGTATTTTACAACTTTATTTAATTATACAAAACATACTGTACAAATACAAAAAAAGGAAATCAGATACAAACAACAATCTTCCTAATTACTTCACTCTCAACATTTTTCCAGTTTTTCAGAAAAAAATAATAAATAACCCACATAAACCAACATTAAAAAAATAAAGAAACCCCCACTAATGTTTAAGCTGCTGATTATCGCTCGCCCCTGAGTTTAGTGCTCTCCACTACATTTTTTCCAATTGTTCTCCAAATTTTCAAAATTCTCTGAGGAGCAAAACGAGACCCTGTCATATTTTATAAGTCTCTTATGTAATTTCTTCTATTCTGTAATGCTCCATTTTTCCTTATCCATTTCCTAACGAAATCCACTCTTGCTATATAAAGCCGCCTACTTATGACTCTTCTTCCTCATTTCATCTCTTCTGCTCCAAAGAGAAGTTTTAAAATTGTTGACTTGATCTCAATTTAGAACTAAGTCCCCAGTTTCCCCCCTATATCTTCATACCCTCTGATAAATGTATCAAATCGGCCCTTGTGTCTTACACAGTTTACAAGTATTGTCCGCATTCTTCTTCATTCTGTATAATGCTTGGTGAAAAAAATGGGATCAACTGGGTCAATGTATGAATTTACTGATTGACATCACACTTATGTATATGTGTGTGTATATATATATATATATATATATATATATATATATATACTGTATATATATATACACACATATACATAAGTATATATATATACATATCTAATATATAAAGCTGAATGTGTGTATGTGTGTGTGTATGTATGTCCGGGATTGGCATCTGAACCGTCGTAGCTACAGCCACAAAATTTTGCACAGTCACACGTCTGGACCCCGAGAGCGTCATAGGCTATGTTGTGAGGTGAAATTTTAACCCCACGCTTTCCAATTCACCAAACAATTTTGCCCCTATCTACATAATGGGGAAAAAATGAAAGGAAAAGTGTTGGAGGCAAATTAACAGCTGCCAGATGTGAACAAGGGGGACTTAAAGAATGAGAGCGATGGCGCCAAAGAGTATATACTGTACAGTTGCTAAGGTGGGGCTCCGACATGGTATAATCACCACACCACCACAGGGATATGAACACACACACAAAATGCGCCACACACTACCACGTGCTCGAACACATATACCACCCTCAGCGCACATTTCACCACACATACACCAACCTCGCCACATAAAAGTCGAAACACAAAAGTCGCCGCTCAAAACTCGCCACGCGCAAAACTCTCCACACGTGCAAAACTCACCTCATGTAAAACTCGCCACATGCAAAACTTGCACACGCGGAAAAATTGCCACATGCACAAAAGTTGCAACACATGCAAACGTTGCCTCACACAAAACTTGCACATACTCAAAAGGCACCACACATAAAACTCGCCACGCGCAAAACTCGCCATGCGCAAAACTTGCTGCACACAACTTGCTACACTAACCTGTCACATGCAAATCGACACACAAAAAGTTGCTACACGCATGTCGCCACACAAAACTCAACACACACAACTTGACACACGAAACTCGCCCTAAAACACACACAAGTCTGGTATTATCCTTCAAAAATAAAAATCTGATTAATAAGCAGACAAACTACAAGAGCAACAAATGTACCATATAGGAATCCGGCAGCTGTCAGTCACATGACCTGTCTATTATGTGTATGTGTGAGCTAATATATACTGCCAGGGGGTGGGCTTACTGTTGGCTGGGGATTTATCAGGCTGCCAATTTAGCTTACAAACACTGAGGTAAAAATACTGACCAAATAACGTGTGAACGAGGTCTAATACAGGAGGAGATGACATACAGATATATACTATATACAGGAGGAGATGACAGACAGGTATATACTATTTACAGGGGAGATGACACACAGGTATATACTATATACAGGAGAGATGACACACAGGTATATACTATATAGAGGAGGAGATGACATACAGGTACATACTACATACAGGAGGAGATGACATACAGGTATATACTATATACAGGAGGAGATGACACACAGGTATATACTATATACAGGAGCAGATTACCTACAGGTATATAGTATATACAGGAGGAGATGACATACAGGTATATGCTATGTATAGGAGGAGATGACATACAGGTATATACTATATACAGGAGGAGATGACACACAGATATATACTATATATAGGTGAGATGACACACAGGTATATACTATATACAGGAGGAGATTACATTCAGGTATATACTATATATAGGAGGAGATGACATACAGGTATATACTATATACAGGGGAGATGACACACAGCAGGTATATACTATATACAGGGGAGATGACATACAGGTATATACTATATACAGGAGATGCCATACAGGTGTATACTATATATAAGGGAGATGACAAACATGTATATACTGAGGTGAAAATGAGAGGTGTGAGGTGAAAATGAAAAGGTGTGAGTGCAACATGAGAGGAGTGAGGGAAAATAGTGGAGTGATCGGAAAATGACAGATGTGAGGTCGAAATGACAAGTGTTAGGGGGGAATGAGAGGAGTGAGGGGGAAAATAGGAGGAGTGAGGGGGAAAATGAGAGGTGTGAGGGAGAAAATGAGAGATGTGAGGGGGAAAATGAAAGATGTGATGGGGAAAATGAGAGGCGTGATGGGAAAATAAGAGAAGTGAGGTGCTATAACTAACCACAGATATTTACTATGACCAGGCAACACCGGGCTCTTCAGCTAGTATATATATAAACTCTAATATTTACCCCATACACTAATCTTACTCTCAAAGATAAAATTATACATGTAACCTACAGTCATTAGTGTATAAATATATTTATTACATTATGGCATATTGTATATTATGTAGGAGGTTGTCATTTTTTGAACGGGAGGCAATCAATAAGTAATCCATTCCTCTGTGAGAGGTGATGTGAAAGTTATTTGATTCCATCATACTCTTCATCACTTGTTGAGCCTGACAATATCTAAAATTGTGCACTTTACTTAAAGGTGTTTTCCTATGAACAAAGTTCATTTTAATAAATACATCTTGGAATAATAGTAATTTCCACAATTGGATGCGTTTATATAAAATGTTCCTGTGCAGAGATAATGTTAGAAATGTGCCCCTGCTGTGTACTGTGTAATGGCTGTGTCTGACCGTGCAGGGACATGGTCTGATCATCTTCTGGGCAATGGGGGAAGCAAAAGAGAGGAAACAGACATTACAGCACAGGATAGCAATTTTTTTCTTTGAGTTAAAACATTTTTTAACAACAGGCAGGGAAATGCTATATCTCATAAAAAGAATGAGCTGCGATCCCGTGCTGTAATGACTGTATTCTCTGTTTTACATCCTCGCCTGCCCAGGAGCTGTGGCATGGTCGGACCATGTCCCTGTACGTCAGGGGTGAGGAGTCTTTTTTTCTGCCAAGGGCCATTTGGATATTTATACCATCCTTCAGGGGCCGTACAAACTCCACCTACAAAGTACATCCTGACTGTGGCTCTGGTTTCAGGACGTAATCTTTCATTGCATGCCCTTCAGTGTTCAGTAGTGAACACTGTATGTGTGTGCCAACAGAAAGAAGAAATTAATGAGCTGGTTGTAATGAAAATACACCTCCCTGCCCAAGAATGCGGTCCCTGAGAATCTGCTCGGGGGCCTGATAAAAGGTCATTGAAGGCCGTAAATGGCCCTGAGGCCTGAAGTTCCCCACTCCTGCTGTACTGTCACACACAGCCATTACACAGTACACAGCAGGGGCACATTTATAAGATTATCTCAGCACAGAGACATTTTTTTAAAATACTTCCTTTTGTGGAACCTGTTATTATTCCATGAAGTATTGATTAAAATCAACTTTCAAATTAACTTTGTTTGTGGGAAAACCCCAAACTGTGTCTCCAGCACATTAAATGGCACCATCTCATTTCCATGAAATAAATGCTTAATCAAATAAAACTCCAAAACCCTGTGTCCTGTACCTCAAAAAATGAATATATATTTATGTAAATCCTATGTTGGGATAAATCATATCCAATTGTCATGTTAATATTTAATATCTTCTTTATAGATTCCCAAGTACAATTCCAAGAATAAAACATTCAAAAAACAACAGAAAGGGAGCGCTCATGAGCAGGACCAGTGAGGCAATGCAGGGTATGGGAATAACCACAGCCAAGCGGCCACTAACCTTCAAGGGTTATGCACCCCTGCGTAACCCCGGTGGAGAGTGAGGACAGAAGGCGATGGCACCTTGTGAGTCGCGGTGCGTCCTGCTGCCGGTACGATGGTGTAGGACGCTGGCAGTGTCGGATGTTGCCGAGATGCACGCTGGACACCACGAGACCGCAGGTCCTGAAGACATGTGACAGCAGGTCCTATTGCTGGTGTGGGTGAAGCATCTCTACCAAAGCTGCTCCTGCGCCCTCAGAGAGGGATGTGTAATGGAAAAAAAGAATAACGTGATCTTTAAAGAGCGCTAAGGTAGAAATAGAAAAGGGCAAATATAACTAAAAGGTGTATACCTTTATTGGTAGTAAAATATACACAACGCGTTTTGACGGCGGTATGCCGTCTGCCCCAGCAGGCATGGGAAATGGGGGAATGGTAACATATCTAAAAGGAGAGGCACTAATGAATGGAGGTAGGCAATTAGACAATTAATTGGAACACAAAACACTCTTAAAGTGCCAGAGGAAGTTACATAAGAAAATAGGACAATCGAATTAAAAACAAACAATATAATACCTAAAATATATAAAATGTAAATAAAAATGTCTAAAAATACATAATGCTACACACTAAAAAATATAATGAAATATTATCTAACTAACAACATTATCTATGGTCAAATTCAGACCTTCTGGAGCCAAAGTACCCAGTTTATAAATCCAGTAACTTTCTCTGTTGATAAGCCTTCCCATCCGATCTGGAACATTATCAGCAATTTGATCAATGATGATAAGACTCAAGAAGTCTTTTTGATGTGTTACATAAAAATGTTTTGATACGCTGTGCAATAAATACCCATTGCGAATGTTGTGGTGATGCTTATTGAGCCGAGCATACATTGTTTCATTGTTTGAATGGTGTGGCCCACATACTGAAGGCCACAAGTACATTTCAATAGGTAAATAACAAAAATAGACTGAGGCTATGTGCACACGTCAGGATTTCTAGCAGAAATTTTCCTGACAAAAACCGGACATTTCTGCCAGAATTCCGCATGCGTTTTTTTTTCGCGTTTTTACCGCAATTTTGATGCGTTTTTTTGTGCGTTTTTCCCAAATGCATAGAATTGCGTGAAAAACACAGGAAAACCACAAAATTAATGAACATGCTGCTTTTTTTACCGCGATGCGTTTTTTTCACGGAAAAAAACGCACCATGTGCACAAAACATGCAGAATGCATTCTAAATGATAGGATGCATAATGTATGCGTTTTTAATGAGTTTTTATAGCATTTTTATACCGAAAAAACGCAAAAAAAAACGCAAAAAACCCTGAACTTGTGCACATACCCTGACAGTCAACATGACAATTAATGGTGTAGCTAGTGCTTGTCGTGCACGATGTAAACAGCTTTACCCCATTCCCAAAGGAGGAGCAACATAAACATTTAGGGGTTCTGCATGTAAAACAGCCTGCATCTAGAATGGCGCTGGTTCCTAGGGGGCAAGGTTTTAATGTAGTGTTGCTGCGAGTAATTAGGTTACGTAAATTGCGATTTCTTCTGTAGATAACCTTTGGTTTATTAGGAAGATGCTTGAAAGAATTAGGTCACCGTTCAAGATGAACCAATAATTTTAAGCAATTCTGAATAGATACATGGGATTGATTATAGGTAGTGATAAAACTCCATTTAGTGAGTTCCGAAATAACACTGTCGTTACTCGCCCGAGCGTTAATCTTATTAATACAATCTTCTTGAGAAAAAGATTTAACCTTATAAAAGGCGTCCTGGAGTAGTTTTTTAGGGTAACCTTTTTTTTAAAAATTTGTTTTTTAACCCCTTCATGACCTTGGGATTTTCCATTTTTCAGTGTTCATTTTTCGCTCCCCTCTTCACAGAGCCATAACTTTTTTATTTTGATTGGGGCGAAAGGGGGGTGATTTAAACTTTTATATTTTTTTAATTTTTTCACATTTTTTTAAACTTTTTTTTTTTACTTTTGCCATGCTTCAATAGCCTCCATAGGAGGCTAGATGCTGGCACAACGCGATCGGCTCTGCTACATAGCAGCGATCATCAGATCGCTGCTATGCAGCAGAATTGCAGGTGTGCTGTGAGCGCCGAACTCAGGGTGGCGCTCACAGCTATCTGGGATCAGTAACCATAGAGGTCTCAGGGACCTCTATGGTTACTATTCAGAAGCATCGCTGACCCCCGATCATGTGACGGGGGTCGGCGATGCGCTCATTTCTGGCCGCCCGGCCGGAAACGCCAGTTAAATGCCGCTGTCTGCGTTTGACAGCGGCATTTAACTAGTTAATAGCTATTGCGGGCACATGTCAGCTGTTCAAAACAGCTGACATGTCCCGGCTTTGATGCGGGCTCACCGCTGGAGCCCTGCATCAAAGCGGGACTTCTGACCTCAGACGTACTATCCCGTCCGAGGTCAGTAAGGGGTTAAACAACAATGCACACATTAATACATAACCAATATAACTCATACAGGCTTCTCATAAAATAGGAAGACAGCAAGTCTACACAGTAAAATATTTGCACAAATTTCAATTCCTCAAGTCCACAACATTTGGGAAATAATTAAGAGACTGATTATACAAAATTCTATATTTTTTGGTTATACATAACACAGAATGATACCATACAACCAACACATCAATCTTAAAACTACAACTACTACCCTGCTGCCAAGACCAAATTCCCATAGTGTTAATAATTTTATCATAGTGTAAAGTGTGAGTGAATGCAATCTTTAATAACAGACCACTATCTACATGCTGATATGGTAAGATATGATGAATTCCCAAATCTTATTAAATTTCCCCAAGCATCCCCTATTTTGATACAGTGTCCGCTCATAGGGTATAATTGAATTTACCAGCTCAATCCAAGCTCTAAGTGATGGAGACAAACTACTCATCCAACGTAAGGCTAACATTTTTCTCGCCAGGAAAAGTCTCTCCCACAAGAAAATCTTAACATGGTGTCCCCATATCTCTTCCTCCAGTACCCCAAACAAGCATACTAATGGATCAAAGGGAACAGGAGTATGTACAAGGGAGGTCAACAACGATGTTACCTCATTCCAAAAGGATAGAATAACTGGACATTCGCACACCATGTGTATAAAGTCTGCGTCCATCACATGGCATCTTAAACATTATGAAGATTGATATCGTCCCATTTTGAATAACCGTAACGGGGTTAGGTATAATTGGTGTATTATGTGCACCCCACTCACGCGACTCCCCCAACGAACCTATCCATTACAGTAAATGGCTGCCCACTCTCCCCAGTCCCACAAGCTCGCTGCCTCGGGGTAATCCTTGATGCTGATCTCTCCTTCAAACCACATATCCAAGCCCTTTCCACTTCCTGCCGACTTCAACTCAAAAATATTTCACGAATCCGTTCATTCCTCAACCAAGAATCTGCAAAAACCCTAGTCCATGCCCTCATCATCTCTCGCCTTGACTACTGCAACCTCCTGCTCTGTGGCCTCCCCTCGAACACTCTCGCACCCCTCCAATCTATTCTAAACTCTGCTGCCCAACTAATCCACCTGTCCCCCCGCTATTCTCCGGCCTCTCCCCTCTGTCAATCCCTTCACTGGCTCCCCATTGCCCAGAGACTCCAGTACAAAAGCCTAACCATGACGTACAAAGCCATCCACAACCTGTCTCCTCCATACATCTGTGACCTCGTCTCCCGGTACTTACCTACACGCAACCTCCGATCCTCACAAGATCTCCTTCTCTACTCCCCTCTTATCTCCTCTTCCCACAATCGTATACAAGATTTCTCTCGCGTATCACCCCTACTCTGGAACCCTCTACCACAACACATCAGACTCTCACCTACCATCAAAATCTTCAAAAGGAATCTGAAGACCTACCTCTTCCGACAAGCCTACAACGTGCAGTAACCACCGATCAACCAACCGCTGCACGATCAGCTCTATCCTCGCCTATTGTATCCTCACCCATCCCTTGTAGATTGTGAGCCTTCGCGGGCAGGGTCCTCTCTCCTCCTGTACCATTGTGACTTGTATTGTTTAAGATTATTGTACTTGTTTTTATTATGTATACCCCTTCTCACATGTAAAGCGACATGGAAAAAATGGCGCTATAACAATAAATAATAATAATAATAATGTATAATTGGATCATTTTGTTATTTGGCGAAGGAGATACCTTGGTTGGAGATTCAAGAATCTCCTCCCAATCATCATCCTGAATATTAGGGATAAGGAGACTCCATTTCCCCCTAACTGTCAATAAAGCAGAATCAATACCCAGGGACAACATGTGTGAGTACAAAGTAGAGATAAGACCCTGAGGACCCTGTGATTTAACCCCTTCACCCCCGGAGCTTTTTCCGTTTTTTCCGTTTAGTTTTTCGCTCCCCTCCTTCCTAGAGCCATAACTTTTTCATTTTTCCATCAATATGGCCATGTGGGGGCTTATTTTTTGCAGGACGAGATGTACTTTTGAATGATACCATTGGTTTTACCATACCATGTAACAGAAAACGGGAAAAAAATTCCAAGTGTGATGAAATTGCAAAAAAAGTGCAATATCACACTTGTTTTTTGTTTGGCTTTTTTGCTAGGTTCACCAAATGCTAAAACTGACCTGCCATTATGATTCTCCAGGTCATTACAAGTTCATAGACACCTAACATGTCTAGGTTATTTTTTATCTAAGTGGTGAAAAAAATTCCAAAGTTTGCTAAAAAAAAAAAAAAATTGCGCGATTTTCCGATACCCATAGCGTCTCCATAAGAGGCTAGAAGCATGCACAACTCGATCGGCTCTGCTACATAGAGGTGAAATACAGATCACCTCTATGTAGTAGAAATGGAGGTGTGCTTTGAACGCTGACCACAGGGTGGCGCTCAAAGCAATCGGCCATCAACAACCTTAGAGGTCTCAAGGAGACCTCTGGTTGTTATGGCAATGCACCGCTGACCTCCGATCATGTGACGGGGGTCAGCGGTGCGAGCACTTCTGGCTGCGCGGCCGGGAGTGCTAGTTAAATGCCGCTGTCAGCACTTGACGACGGCATTTAACTAGTTAATGGGCGCAGGCGGATCGCGATTCCGCTTGCGCTCATTGCGCGCACATGTCAGCTGTATAAAACGGCTGACATGTCGCGACTTTAAGGTGGGCTCACCGCCGGAGCCCACCTTAAAGCGGGGGATCTGCCAGCTGACGTACTATTCCGTCAGCTGGCAGAAAGGGGTTAAAGATCCCAATCAAGGGAAAGGTCGAAATTATTTGAGATGTACTAGTATTACGTAAATGTGATTGGATTCCTGATCTGAGCTGTAAGTAACGAAAAAATTGGGACCTTGGGATTTGGTATTTAATTTGTATTTGTTCAAAAGACATTAAGACATTGTGGTCATATAAATCTCTGAGTAAGACAACATTATGTGAGATCCAGAATTGAATGGAGGGGTGGTTTAATAACACTGGGAAGTAACTGTTACTCCATAGTGGCATTTCAGCTATAATGCCCTCAATATGGATCACTTTTTTAATTTGTCTCCAGACTGATCGTGCCAGTCGAAGTAAGGGCAATAATCTAGGGGTATTAGGCTTATTTGCTTCCAAAAACCCCAACAGACAATTGGTCTAGGCAGCATGGTCCAAATGGTTCTCTGAGTTTGGAAAGTAATTATCAGGCATCCACCTACTCAAAGCTCTGATTTGTCTGGCCAAATAATATAAAAAGAAATCCGGTAATGCAGCTCCCCCCATTAGTTTAGACCTATGTAAAGTAGACAACTTGAGTTTAGGTCTGGCCTTCCCCCATATAAAAGACGAGATTAATACGTTTAAATTGGAAAAGAAAGATTTAAGGTACCTTCACACTGAACAACTTAACAACGATAACGATAGCGATCCGTGACGTTGCAGCATCCTGGATAGCGATATCGTTGTGTTTGACACGCAGCAGCGATCAGGATCCTGCTGTGACATTGTTGGTCGGAGCTAGAAGGCCAGCACCTTATTTCGTCGCTGGATCACCCGCTGACATCGCTGAATCGGTGTGTGTGACGCGGATTCAGCGATGTCTTCACTGGTAACCAGGGTAAACATCGGGTTACTAAGCGCAGGGCCGCGCTTAGTAACCCGATATTTACCCTGGTTACCATTGTAAATGTAAAAAAACCCAAACACTACATACTTACATTCCGGTGTCTGTCGTGTCTCCCGGCGTCCGCTTCCCTGCACTGTGTCAGCGCCGGCCGGCCGTAAAGCAGAGCACAGTGGTGACGTCACCGCTCTGCTTTAGGGCCGGCGCTTACACAGTGCAGGGAAGCGGACACCGGGGAACGCGACAGACACCGGAATGTAAGTATGTAGTGTTTGGTTTTTTTTACATTTACACTGGTAACCAGGGTAAACATCGGGTTACTAAGCACGGCCCTGCGCTTAGTAACCCAATGTTTACCCTGGTTACCCGGGGACTTCAGCATCATTGGTCGCTGGAGAGCTGTCTGTGTGACAGCTCTCCAGCGACCACACAACGATGAAACAGCGACACTGCAGCGATCGGCATCGTTGTCTATATCGCTTAATGTGACGGTACCCTTAGGAATCAATCCTGCGCTATGCTGAAGGGAGTAACAGGGTAACCTTTTTGCTGGAAACATTTATTTTAAATCTTGGATTCTGCTGAACAGTCACTTTGGTTTGTGCAATTTTTTTCGTATTCTCCAATATTGCCCGTAAGGTATATCAGTGATCCATTTAGGGAGACGACCACTACTGAAATGAAGATAACTATTTACATCAACCCATTTAAAGTGTGTTGAAGTCATGAATTTTCCTGTTGCATCCACTTGCACCATTAAATGCAAGAACTGAAGGGCTGTATCAGACAAGGAGGCTGAAAATGAAAGACCCCCGAGGATTTTTGTTATGGGTTTCAATGAACTCAAAGGCCTCATGCTCAGAACCAGTCCAAATGATATAAAATAAGTCATCAATAAAACAATGGTAAAGAGCCATTCACTCACGGGCCAGGGGGTACTGCATGATGAAAATGGACTCAAAATCCCCCATGAAAAAATTTACGTAACTTGGGGCGAATCTGGTTCCCATCGTGCAGCCCTTTACCTGCCGATAGCCGATATATAGAATTTTCAAAAGAAAAAACATTGCAAAAACCCTAGTCCATGCCTTCATCATCTCCCGCCTTGACTACTGCAACCTCCTGCTCTGTGGCCTCCCCTCTAACACTCTGGCACCCCTCCAATCTATTCTGAACTCTTCTGCCCGACCAATCCGCCTGTCCCCCCGCTATTCCCCGGCCTCTCCCCTCTGTCAATCCCTGCACTGGCTCCCCTTTACCCAAAGACCCCAGTTCAAAACCCTAACCATGAAATAGAAAGCCATCCACAACCTGACTCCTCCATACATCTGTGACCTTGTCACCCAGTACTTACCTATACGCAACCTCCGATCCTCACAAAATCACCTTCTCCCCTCTTATCTCCTCTTCCCACAATAGCATACAAGCTTTCTCCCGTGCATTCCCCCTACACTGGAACTCTCTACCACAACATATCAGACTCTCACCTACCATGGAAACATTCAAAAAGAACCTGAAGACCTACGTCTTCTGACAAGCCTACTACTTGCAGCAACCACCGGTTGACTAAGCCACTGTATGACCATCTCTACCCTCGCCTACTGTATCCTCACCCATCCTTTGTAGATTGTGAGACCTCGCGGGCAGGGTCCTCTCTCCTCCTGCACCACTGTGACTTGTATTGTTTAAGGTTACTGTACTTGTTTTTATGTAAAGATGTAAAGAGCCTTTGAATAAATGGCGCTATAATAATAAATAATAATACCTATTTTCTTCCCCTCTCCATTGCTGCCAAAGCCGATACAGTAGAAAGCAATGATGAAAGAGGGAGCATCAGCTGGCGCTCCCTCCCCCATTATTCTTTCTAGGCGTTTGACGTTTCAGCGCAGCAGGTGGCATTACGCCACTACGTGGAGCCCGCTGCACTGAGATGTGCAGCGCTTCAGAATGCTCACTGCAGAGTCCGGAGCAGTGGGCGAATGAGGACGTCAGATGAGTTTTGCATTTATTTTTTTACATTAAAACATTATACTATATGGAGGACTATGTGGGTGTATTTTACTATATGGATGACTATTAGTACTAGTACTGGCTCCGGTGTTCAATTTATGTAATGATAATGCTTTTGGTTTCATATTGATGATAGTTCCGGTTATGAATCAGTCGCCGGAACCATCATCATTACTTGAATACAGTATATTAAAAGATCCACCATCCGCACATGAATACATCACCATCAGTAAAGGAATAAAGCACCAGAACCACCATTACTTTTGTTGCAAACTGTATTTGTTGTAGGATGGAGGTCAGTAGCATAGCTACCGGGGGGCAGAGGGTGCGGGCGCCCCGGGCACGTTGCTCAGAGGGGGCACACCCGGAGCTACGCTACTGTAAAATGTATCATCGCGCTGTGCGATCTCCTTGCTTTGATGCCCGGGAGCTATGGGCCCCTGAGCAGGCAGGGGGGGGTCCGGTGCCAGCAGTGGGCACCCGCGCCTGTCATCGCAGGGTCAGCTGTATCAGCATTTAGCTGATACAGCTGACCAGATTGATGACCACTGATCACCCCCTGTCAGCGTGTGACATCTCCGACTCAGACATTGATGGGGCGAGATGACGTCACTGCCTGGGACCCGCGGTCCGGAGATGAGCAGGAGCAGGGAGCAGTGCAAGAATCAGGAAGAAGAAAGGTGAGTATGTATTGTTTTTCTTTATGGGGGTGCAGCCTTATTCTACTGTCACGGGAAAACAATGGGGGCGAGAGCTAATAACCCGGGCCCCTGCAATTTCCCTCAGACTAGGGAAACCCTGTCTGACCCTCTACCCGAAGTTTACACTGAAGGTGTGCATGTCCAGGCCTCCACCCTCACCCTAACTCCTGATTCAGCCCTAGACTGAACACCACCGCCCACCACCCAGTAAATGCAATAGACCAATACCCACAGTTATAACAAACAAGGATAAAGGAAAATATACACCACGCCGCAGTCAATCAGGAATACACTATAAATGTGCAGGGCAAAATAAATACAAATATAGGAAGGAGTAAATAAGACAAAGGAAAATACACCACCAGCAACAATTCTCCAACAACCAGCTCTCCACTCCGGACCGAGATAATTACGGATAAGACAGAAGCTATAATCGTCGACGCCCAAAGATCAGGAGAACCATTTAAAGGAAATGGGCATGGCCCAGCTTCCAATCCGAGGATCAGATAAATTAACCCCGGAGCAGCCAGACGAAAACTAGCCGACACCAATGAGCAAACAGTGGTCAAACGCGGAATTACCGCTGTCTGTCAGACGACCTGGTCTGAACAGTGTCCGACATGACAACTACAGAGTCTGCCTATGGGGAGGGGGGCTGCCTTACTGAGTCTGCCTGTGGGGAGGGGGCTGCCTTACAGAGTCTGCCTGTAGGGAGGGGGGCTGCCTTATACTACAGAGTCTGCCTGCGGGGAGGGGGTGCTGCTTTACAGAGCCTGCCTGTTGGGAGGGGGGCTGCCTTACAGAGTCTGCCTGTGGGAAGGGGGGGTGCCTTATACTACAGAGTCTTCCTGTGGGGAGGGGAGCTGCCTTATACTACAGAGTCTGCCTGGGAAAGGGGGGTGCTGCCTTATACTACAGAGTCTGCCTGTGGTTGGGGGGTGCTGCCTTATACTACAGAGTCTGCTTGGGGAAGGGGGGTGTTGCCTTATACTACAGAATCTGCATGGGGAGTGGGGGTGCTGCCTTATATTACAGAGTCTGTCTGGGAAAGGGGGTGCTGCCTTATACTACAGAGTTTGCCTGGGGAAGGGGGTTGCTGCCTTATACTACAGAGTCTGCCTGGGGAGTGGGGGTGCTGCCTTATACCACAGAGTCTGTCTGTGGGGGTGTGCTGCCTTATACTACATCTTGCAGTATTGGAGCAATCAGTTTGGGGGCTACTAAGGGGCCAGTATACTGTGTGGGTTGTTATGGACCTGGTGGTTAGGAGCACACGGATTGACCTGATGGTTAAACTGAGAAACAGGACAAGCTCTGGGGAGTGGGAACTCTGCTTACCGCAAACCCTAATCCTATCACACACACTAGAAATAGCCGTGGAGCGTGCCTAACTCTGCCTAGACGCCTCTTCACAGCCTAAGAGCTAACTACCCCTAAAGATAGGAAATAAAGCCTTACCTTGCCTCAGAGAAATTCCCCAAAGGAAAAGGCAGCCCCCACAAATATTGACTGTGAGTTAAGAGGGAAGGCAAAAACACAGGAATGAAACAGGTTTCAGCAAAGGAGGCCAGTCTTACTAAATAGACAGAGGATAGAAAAGGGATCTTTGCGGTCAACACAAAAAACTACAAAAAAACACGCAGAGTGTGCAAAAGACCCCCGCACCGACTCACGGTGCGGAGGTGCCACTCTGCACCCAAGAGCTTCCAGCTAGCAAGGCAATATCATGATAGCAAGCTGGACTAGAATTTAGCAAGTACTAAGAAATATATTCAGTACACAATGAAAATCAAATGAACTAGCAGGGACTTAGCTTCTGCTGGAGTAGACAGGTCATCAGCAAGATCCAAGAGAGATCTGAACCAGTACTGATACATTGACAGCTGGCATCAAGTAACGATCTGAGTGGAGTTAAATAGAGAATCCAGCCTAGCCATAAACGAGGGCAGCTGAGGAAGCAGCTTCAAGACCAGCAGCTCCATTTACAGCCACCAGAGGGAGTCCACGGACAGAACTCACAGAAGTACCATTCCTGACCACAGGAGGGAGTTCGAGAACGGAATTCACAAAAGTACCCCCCCCCTTGAGGAGGGGTCACCGAACCCTCACCAGAGCCCCCAGGCCGATCAGGACGAGCCAAATGAAGGGCACGAACTAAATCGGCAGCATGAACATTGGAGGCAACAACCCAGGAATTATCCTCCTGACCATAGCCCTTCCATTTGACCAGATACTGAAGTTTCCGTCTCGAAATACGAGAATCTAAAATCTTCTCCACCACATACTCCAATTCCCCCTCGACCAACACCGAAGCAGGAGGGTCAACGGAGGGAACCATAGGCGCCACATATCTCCGCAACAACGACCTATGGAACACATTATGGATGGCAAAAGAAGCTGGAAGGGCCAAACGAAATGATATAGGATTGAGGATTTCAGAAATCTTATAAGGACCAATGAAACGAGGCTTAAACTTAGGAGAAGAAACCTTCATAGGAACATAATGAGACGACAACCAAACCAAATCCCCAACACGAAGTCGGGGACCAAACACAGCGACGACGGTTAGCGAAACGCTGAGCCTTCTCCTGGGACAATGTCAAATTGTCCACTACATGAGTCCAAATTTGCTGCAACCTGTCCACCACAGAATCCACACCAGGACAGTCCGAAGGCTCAACCTGCCCTGAAGAAAAACGAGGATGGAAACCAGAATTACAAAAAAAAGGCGAAACCAAAGTAGCCGACCTGGCCCGATTATTAAGGGTGTACTCAGCCAACGGCAAGAAGGTCACCCAATCATCCTGATCAGCAGAAACAAAGCATCTCAGATAGGTTTCCAAAGTCTGATTGGTTCGTTCGGTTTGGCCATTTGTCTGAGGATGGAAAGCCGAAGAAAAAAGCAAATCAATGCTCATCTTAGCACAAAAGGACCGCCAAAACCTTGAGACAAACTGGGAACCTCTGTCCGACACAATGTTCTCCGGAATGCCATGCAAACGAGCCACATGCTGGAAAAACAATGGAACCAAATCAGAGGAGGAAGGCAATTTAGGCAAGGGTACCAAATGGACCATTTTAGAGAAGCGATCACAAACGACCCAGATGACCGACATCCTCTGAGAGACAGGGAGATCTGAAATAAAATCCATGGAAACATGCGTCCAGGGCCTTTTCGGGACCGGCAAGGGCAAAAGCAACCCACTGGCACGAGAACAGCAGGGCTTCGCCCGAGCACAAGTCCCACAGGACTGCACAAAAGAACGCACATCCCGTGACAAGGAAGGCCACCAAAAGGACCTAGCCACCAAATCTCTGGTACCAAAAATCCCAGGATGACCAGCCAACACCGAACAATGAACCTCAGAGATAACAATACTAGTCCATCTATCAGGGACAAACAGTTTCTACGCTGGACAACGGTCAGGTCTATCAGCCTGAAACTCCTGCAGCACCCGCCGCAAATCAGGGGAGATGGCAGACAGAATTACCCCCTCTTTGAGAATACCAGCCGGCTCAGGAACTCCAGGAGAATCAGGCACAAAACTCCTTGAAAGGGCATCAGCCTTCACATTCTTAGAACCCGGAAGGTATGAAACCACAAAATCGAAAAGGGAGAAAAACAGCGACCAACGAGCCTGTCTAGGATTCAACCGCTTGGCAGACTCGAGATAAGTCAGATTCTTGTGATCCGTTAAGACCACCACGCAATGCTTGGCGCCTTCAAGCCAATGTCGCCACTCCTCGAATGCCCACTTCATAGCCAACAACTCCCGATTGCCAACATCATAATTACGCTCAGCAGGCGAAAATTTTCTAGAAAAGAAAGCGCATGGCTTCGTCACAGAGCCATCAGAACTTCTTTGAGACAAAACAGCCCCTGCTCCAATCTCAGAAGCATCAACCTCGACCTGAAAAGGGAGCGAAACATCTGGCTGACACAACACAGGAGCCGAAGAAAAATGACGTTTCAACTCCTGAAAAGCCTCAACGGCCGCAGAGGACCAATTCACCACATCCGCACCTTTCTTGGTCAAATCAGTCAACGGTTTAACAACACTAGAAAAATTAGCGATGAAGCGACGGTAAAAATTAGCAAAGCCCAGGAATTTCTGAAGGCTCTTCACAGATGTAGGCTGAGTCCAATCATAAATGGCCTGAACTTTAACAGGATCCATCTCGATATTAGAAGGGGAAAAAATGAAGCCCAAAAAGGAAACCTTCTGAACTCCGAAGAGACACTTAGACCCCTTCACAAACAAGGAATTAGCACGAAGGACCTGGAACACCATTCTGACCTGCTTCACATGAGACTCCCAATCATCCGAAAAGACCAAAATATCATCCAAATATACAATCATGAATCTATCCAGATACTTTCGGAAGATGTCATGCATAAAGGACTGAAACACAGATGGAGCATTAGAAAGCCCGAATGGCATCACCAGGTACTCAAAATGGCCCTCGGGCGTATTAAATGCTGTTTTCCATTCATCGCCCTGTTTAATACGCACAAGATTATACGCCCCTCGAAGATCTATCTTGGTGAACCAACTAGCCCCCTTAATCCGAGCAAACAAATCAGACAGTAGAGGCAAAGGGTACTGAAATTTGACCGTGATTTTATTAAGAAGGCGGTAATCTATACAAGGTCTCAGAGAACCATCCTTCTTGGCCACAAAAAAGAACCCTGCTCCCAATGGTGATGATGACGGGCGAATATGCCCTTTCTCCAAGGACTCCTTTATATAACTCCGCATAGCGGCATGTTCTGGCACAGATAAATTGAACAGTCGGCCCTTAGGAAACTTACTACCAGGAATCAAATTAATAGCACAATCACAATCCCTATGAGGAGGTAGGGCACTGGATTTGGGCTCATCAAATACATCCCGGTAATCCGACAAAAACTCAGGGACTTCAGAAGGAGTGGAAGAAGAAATTGACAACAATGGAACATCACCATGTACCCCTTGACAACCCCAACTAGACACGGACATTGATTTCCAATCCAATACTGGATTATGAACCTGTATCCATGGCAAACCCAACACGACCACATCATGCAAATTATGCAACACCAAAAAGCGAATATCTTCCTGATGTGCAGGAGCCATGCACATGGTCAACTGGGTCCAGTACTGAGGCTTATTCTTGGCCCAAGGTGTAGCATCAATTCCCCTTAATGGAATAGGATACTGCAAGGGCTCCAAGAAAAAACCACAGCGCCTGGCAAACTCTAAGTCCATCAAATTCAGGGCAACGCCTGAATCCACAAATGCCATAACAGAGTAGGATGACAAAGAGCAAATCAGGGTAACGGACAAAAGAAATTTAGGCTGTACAGTACCAATGGTGACGACCTAGCGGACCGCTTAGTGCGCTTAGGACAATCAGAGATAGCATGAGTGGAGTCACCACAGTAAAAACACAGCCCATTCTGACGTCTGTGTTCTTGCCGTTCAGCTCTGGTCAAAGTCCTATCACATTGCATAGGCTCAGACCTCTGCTCAGAGGATACCGCCAAATGGTGCACAACTTTGCGCTCCCGCAAACGCCGATCGATCTGAATGGCCAAGGACATTGATTCATTCAGACCAGCAGGCGTGGGGAACCCCACCATAACATCCTTAAGGGCTTCAGAAAGACCCTTTCTGAAAATTGCTGCCAGGGCACACTTATTCCACTGAGTAAGCACAGACCACTTTCTGAACTTCTGGCAATATATCTCCGCATCATCCTGACCCTGACACAAAGCCAGCAAAATTTTCTCTGCCTGATCCACAGAATTCGGTTCGTCATAAAGCAATCCCAGCGCCAGAAAAAACGCATCTACATTAAGCAATGCAGGATCTCCTGGCGCAAGGGAAAATGCCCAGTCTTGAGGGTCGCCACGTAACAAAGAAATAATGATTTTTACTTGCTGAATGGGGTCACCAGAGGAGCGAGGTTTCAAAGCAAGAAACAGTCTACAATTATTCTTGAAATTCAGAAACTTAGATCTATCCCCAGAAAGCAAATCAGGAATTGGAATGCTAGGCTCTAACATCGGATTCTGAACTACATAATTTTGAATGCTTTGCACCCTTGCAGTGAGTTGATCCACACAAGAGGACAGACCTTGAATGTCCATATCTACACCTGAGTCCTGAACCACCCAGAGGTTAAGGGGAAAAGAAAGACAAAACACACTGCAGAGAAAAAAAATTGGTCTCGGAACTTCTCTTATCCCTCTATTGAGATGCATTAACACTTTGTGGGCCAGCTGTACTGTTATGGACCTGGTGGTTAGGAGCACACGGATTGACCTGATGGTTAAACTGAGAAACAGGACAAGCTCTGGGGAGTGGGAACTCTGCTGACCGCAAACCCTAATCCTATCACACACACTAGAAATAGCCGTGGAGCGTGCCTAACTCTGCCTAGACGCCTCTTCACAGCCTAAGAGCTAACTACCCCTAAAGATAGGAAATAAAGCCTTACCTTGCCTCAGAGAAATTCCCCAAAGGAAAAGGCAGCCCCCACAAATATTGACTGTGAGTTAAGAGGAAAGGCACAAACACAGGTATGAAACGGGTTTCAGCAAAGGAGGCCAGTCTTACTAAATAGACAGAGGACAGAAAAGGGATCTTTGCGGTCAACACAAAAAACTACAAAAAAACACGCAGAGTGTGCAAAAAGACTCCCGCACCGACTCACGGTGCGGAGGTGCCACTCTGCACCCCAGAGCTTCCAGCTAGCAAGGCAATATCATGATAGCAAGCTGGACTAGAATTTAGCAAGTACTAAGAAATATATTCAGTACACAATGAAAATCAAATGAACTAGCAGGGACTTAGCTTCTGCTGGAGTAGACAGGTCATCAGCAAGATCCAAGAGAGATCTGAACCAGTACTGATACATTGACAGCTGACATCAAGTAACGATCTGAGTGGAGTTAAATAGAGAAGCCAGCCTAGCCATAAACGAGGGCAGCTGAGGAAGCAGCTTCAAGACCAGCAGCTCCATTTACAGCCACCAGAGGGAGTCCACGGACAGAACTCACAGAAGTACCATTCCTGACCACAGGAGGGAGTTCGAGAACGGAATTCACAACAGTGGGTGGTACTATACAGTGAAAGGGCATTATACTGTGTATAAAAGAGCATCATACTGTGTATAGGGGAGCTGTGCAGGGGGGAGACTTGGGACATTATTAAATGTAAAGTGGGCACTTATTGTTATGGGGAACTCAGGTTACTGTGACTGTCAAAGGGGCACACAGGGAATTATTACTTTCTAGGGGGCAAAATTTGTGCACTGTTTTCTAGGGGACTTGCACCCGGCATTATTATATTATAGAAGGGTTTCTTTAGAATTTAGAAGGCACAGAGAACCATACAGCAGGTGCAGTAATAGGGGCACATATGGCAGCAGTGGTTCAGTATTGTGATATCAGGTGCAGTAATAGGGACACATACGGCAGCAGCAGCTCAGTATTTGAGGTATCAGCAGGATGAGGAGTTTGTGCAGGTTGGGAATAGATGGTGATGGCTGGAATATGAGAAGCGAAATGTGTCTTTGTTGTTTTCTCTGCTGCCGAGTCCTGGCTGGAGAAGTCGTCATGTCGGTCTGGGCCAGATAGAAAAGACGTGAAAAGTGACGACTCAATCAGAAAGAACGTCGGCGGTAAGTCATTATCTGTAACTGTGCTGTGATCTGTTATATGTTCTGTAGGACTGGTATCTACTACTGACCATATGGCGGTAATATCCATGTTGGTCGTTATATAGAGATTATCTTCAGTAATAGCGCGGTCATCTGCTGAGGTTCTCCTCCACTATTAGGGTGCGTCACCGAGTTGTAATCAAGGTTACCTGGTTAGGGGCCCACTCAGAAACTTCGCCCCCCTGAACCAAAACCCTAGCTACGCCTCTGATGGAGGTAAAATCATCATATGCATCCCTTTATATATAATGAGGTCTATTAGTTTCTATTAGGATATCTATCACATGCTGGACACCATAATTGAAACCAGCCCCCATTATAGTTAAGCTATACTAGTGTTGAGGAGAGCCATAAGATCAAATACTTAATTAACCTCAAGACATAAGAGATTGAGAGAAGCAACCCATAACATGTACTGTTTAACCTTACATAAGTTTTCTCAGATCAAAGTGAGACACTAAAGATGGCTGCCATTTCCTGTATGAGCACACCATGTGCTGATATCCAAGATGATCAGTGAGACCCTAGAGATGGCTGCCTTTCCTGTTTCAGCACACCATGTGCTGATATCCAAGATGACGCCCACCCTGATGACCTCATGGATCCGCCCACAGTGACGCCCACCTTGATGACCTCATGGACCAACCCACCCTGATGACCTCATGGATCCGTCCATGGACTTGCTCATTGCCCAACCCACTAACCAGTGGAATACATCCAATCACTCCCAATTCAAAGCTAACTGAGCCCCCCCTTACAGAGGTTATATAAACCTGTGTTCTGACTAAATAATGCCCTTGGAGCTGAGCCATAGATTGCTCAAGAAGAGTTTACGTCTGACTGTGTGTTGTCATATGTTATTTCTTTAGTGCGCACCTGATCAATATCCATTAGGCCAAGAGTAGGCAACTTAAGTGAACATTTTATTAATTGTTCAACCTAACATATTTGGCCGCCCAACCTGGGGCCAGCAGAGGAAGAGCCCTGAACCCTGAGGACCAGCGAGTGGAACAGCAGGACACGCTGAATACCCCGAACCTGGAGACTGATCACCTCCTTATCAGAACACAGTAAGTCTGCAGATTTTTATAATCTGTAGTCTTTACCTGTGTCCTTCGGGGTATCCTGTGCAGATTGCCTGACCGTGTCCGGTTTTCACGGTATCTGTAAGATGGCAGAAGGGTCTCTCCGCTGCTGGTCATTTAATTGCAAGAACCGTCACATGTTTTAGTTGCCTACTGCCTCTTACGTGTTGTGAAGAGGGGAGATGACTGGTAGTTAAGAGAGCAAGGGGATTTTTTTTCAGCTTTTTTTAAAAAAAAAAAAAAAAAAAAGCTAATTTTTCAGTGTTTAAAAAGAAAAATAAAAAATAAAAAATAATTGTTTGTGGTACAGTACACGGTTGTCGCCTGTGATATGATTTTCAGTTCTGTATAGGAGAGACTAGGACCTGGAGTGAATTAACTCGGCCTAGAAGGGGCCCGTTAACTTGGCGTGAGATGACTCAGTTCGGCGCCTAATAAATTGTGTAGCGGCCCGTAAACTTCGAGTGAGATGACTCAGTTCGAGCCTAATAACTTTAGTTTTGCCTTGTGACTTGGAGAGAATTGACTCAGCACGGGGCCTGGTAATTTAGGAGTAATTTGATTAAGTAGGGAATAATTGGTTTGTAAAGTACAGAACACAGAAGTCAGACAGGAACCACATGAGAAGAAGGAATAGGAACTGTGTGCTGCAGACTCAGTTCCCTTTAGAATCTCAGGTTTGAGTCATCTCCCCCGTCTTAGTGTTTGTTTGGTGTTTGTTATCTTAATACATATACAGTTAGGTCCATATATATTTGGACATGGACAACATTTTTCTAATTTTGGTTATAGACATTACCACAATAAATTTTAAACAAAACAATTCAGATGCAGTTGAAACTCAGACTTTCAGCTTTTATTTGAGGGTATCCACATTAAAATTGGATGAAGGGTTTAGGAGTGTCAGCTCCTTAACATGTGCCACCCTGTTTTTAAAGGGATCAAAAGTAATTGGACAGATTCAATAATTTTAAATAAAATGTTCATTTTTAGTACTTGGTTGAAAACCCTTTGTTGGCAATGACTGCCTGAAGTCTTGAACTCATGGACATCACCAGACGCTGTGTTTCCTCCTTTTTGATGCTCTGCCAGGCCTTCACTGCGGTGGTTTTCAGTTGCTGTCTGTTGGCCTTTCTGTCTGAAGTTTAGTCTTTAACAAGTGAAATGCATGCTCTATTGGGTTGAGATAAGGTGACTGACTTGGCCATTCAAGAATATTCCAATTCTTTGCTTTAATAAACTCCTGGGTTGCTTTTGCTTTATGTTTTGGGTCATTATCCATTTGCAGTATGAAACGACGACCAATCAGTTTGGCTGCATTTGGCTGGATCTGAGCACACAGTATGGCAGCTCTGAATACCTCATAATTCATTTGGCTGCTTCTGTCCTGTGTCACATCATCAATAAACACTAGTAACCCAGTGCCACTGGCAGCCATGCAGCCCAAGCCATCACACTGCCTCCGCCGTATTTCACAGATGATGTGGTATGCTTTGGATCATGAACTGGGCCACGCCTTCGCCATACTTTTCTCTTTCCATCATTCTGGTAGAGTGTTGTTCACTTAGTTGACTGTTGTGAAGGGGTTTCTCTTCACCATGGAGATTATTCTGCGATCATCCACCACTGTTGTCTTCCCTGGGCGCCCAGGTCTTTTTGCATTGATGAGTTCACCAGTGCTTTCTTTCTCAGGATGTACCAAACTGTAGATTTTGCCGCTCCTATTATTGTAGCAATTTTTTGGATGGGTTTTTTCTGTTTTCGCAGCTTAAGGATGGCTTGTTTCACCTGCATGGAGAGCTCCTTTGTCCACATGTTTACTTCACAGCAAAACCTTCCAAATGCAAGCACCACACCTCAAATCAACTCCAGGCCTTTTATCTGCTTAATTAAGAACGAAGTAACGAAGGGATTGCCCACACCGGTTCATGAAATAGCCTTGGAGTCAATTGTCCAATTACTTTTGGTCCCTTTAAAAACAGGTTGGTACAGGTTAAGGAGCTGGAACTCCTAAACCCTTCATCCAAATCTGAAAGTCTGAACTTCAACTGCATCTGAATTGTTTTCTTTAAAATTCATTGTGGTAATGTCTATAGCCAAAATTAGAAAAATGTTGTCTCTGTCCAAGTATATGTGGACCTAACTGTATATATCTATAGAAAGATGGAGAAATTAATGCAGTTCTGCCGTATTGGCACTAAGCCAAATTCAGATGGCAAGTTAGACCCGTGTACATTAGTGGCAACTCGTGAAGGGAAGAGTCATGTTAAACAATGTAAAAAGCTTATGAAGTTGTGTGGAATGCCAGAAGGGGGGAGGTTACAGCCCCTGGAGTGGAAGATTGTCTTGGAAAAAAAAAGGTATCCTAGAAGATAATGGATTGTTTTCTACTGCTAGGGCATGGGAAAGTCTCTGAAAGTCTGTATAGAGAAAATTGTGTTGAAGAGGAAAGGAATAAAAAGGGTAGAGTTTTGAGTTATGTGTATTACAAAAATATATCCTGTGAGCGGCCACCACCGTATAATGACGGACCAGAGCCATGTGCTATCTCTGGCAGCAGCCATTTTGTGGATGGGCCATGTGCTAATTCTGGCGGTAGCCATTTTGTGGATGGCAAATGTGCTAATGCTGGCGGTAGCCATTTTGTGGTTGGCAAATGTGCTAATTCTGGCGATAGCCATTTTTTGGATGGCAAATGTGTTAATTCTGGCAGCAGCCATTTTGTGGATGGCAAATGTGCTAATTCTAATGGCAGCCATTTTGTGGATGGCAAATGTGTTAATGCTGGCAGCAGCCATTTTGTGGATGGCAAATGTAATTCTGGCAGTAGCCCTTTTGTGGATGGCAAATGTGTTAATGCTGGCAGCAGCCATTTTGTGGATGGCAAATGTAATTCTAGCGGCAGCCATGTTGTGGATGGCAAAAGTGTTAATTCTGATGGTGGCCATTTTGTGGCTGGCAAATGTAATTCTGGTGACGGCCATTTTGTGGATGGCAACGGTGCTGCTCCTGGTGGTGAACATCTTAGACTAAGGCTACACACTACATCACTAAATCCTTGTTACCCAGTAATGACCACTAACGGCCAAAACTATATTCCTTCGGGAAGTGAACAGGCTTTACCCAGGTTTCCTATCTCAGTGGTTTCCAATGGGGCACCGACCCTTTCCCCTATCACTCCTGTCAAGAATCCAGCAATCCTCCCACCTGGATCGTCCCCGACACCAACCCTTTCTACTGTGACTTCTACTGCCAATTTAGTCGCACACCCGCACAAGATGCTCCAAGCAACGGCCTATCCTCCCAATACTTCCGCTACAACAGCAAACTCACGCAGTCTACCTAACCCTATACCCGGTACCTCACAGGCTCTCTCGCAGCCAAGCGCACACCTGTATGGGATGGTGGCAACTGTATTAAGGGGGGCTCAATCTGGGAGCCCCCAATAGCATAGGAGGCACAAAGGGGAGGGAATGTTGGCAACCTTTTTTTGAAGAAGAACTTCCTGATGGACCCTTGTTAGTGGTGGGAAAGGGTGACATAACAACAATGGAGACAGATGCTATTGTTAATGCTGCCAATTCTCGGTTAGAGCACAAAGGAGGTGTAGCTAAAGCTATAGTGGAAGCAGGAGGGGTGACTATTCAAGCTGACAGTCGAATCATTGTTGAGTCACGTAGTCAGATAGCTGTTGGGGACATAGCAGTGACTAAATCTGGCAATCTTCCTTGTAGAATGATCATACACGCTGTGACCCCTACTTTTGACCCTATTCATCCAGACGTTAGTGCTCAACAACTTCGTGCAGCAATAACTCGCATTTTAGAGTATGCGAATATTAGTGAGCAGATTGAGACCTTGACAATTCCCGCCATTGGTGTTGGCATTTTCGGTTTCCCTGTTCATGCATGTACAAGGGAAATCGTTGGAATTATAATAAACAAGTGTAGCCCCCCAAGCATTTGCTGCCTCTCTGAAATCAGGTTAATTAGTAATGAGGACAGGACTGTTAAAGCTTTTAAGACTGCTTGCGTCAGCTGGACCCCACACCATGATACTGGAGCTACCCAAATAGAGCCCCTCATTCCAGGACTGTTACCTCCTCCTGCGCCTCATACACAAGGGATTACATCTGTACTCCCGGTGCCATCTATACTCCCACATCAGGTGCCACCGCCCACCACCAACAGTGCCAATGCTCATGTCTGAGGAGCCCACCCTCTACGTCAAGTTTAGACCCCAGCAAGCTGCTACTCTGTTGAACCAACTTCCAGATCCAGAAAAACAGCCGATGCCTTTCTAAAGAAGCATGCTACAAATCCAAAGGAATTAGTCAGCCACGTGGCAAGACCTCGTTTCCCTGGCAAATCTTGAAGCGTGCGATCCATATTGGCCTGTTATGGAGATCGCGTTCAATGATGCCTCACTTGCCAGTGACACCACATGGGACTCTGGTGTTGAGTTCTGCCAACAACTTAAGACATGGGCCTCTGATGAGAGTTGGCTGACCTATCACATATTGCCGCCAATGGATTCCAGATGCCTCCAAGCTGATGTAACCATTGTACGATGACCTCAAGACTTCAGCGTTTCCACTATGTACCAAATCTGTGGAAGCGTTCTATGCTCTTAAACAGGCCATACAGTCTGCACCAGCACTTGGAATCCCAAATTCTGATATCATCTTAAGACATCCGGTTCCCTTAATAGCTCCACACAACATAAAAGCTATTTTTGAAACCTAAACGCCTGTCCCTGCAGCGTCATATGAGACTCCAATGTTCCCTCTTGGTCCGGATAATGTCACTCTTGTCCGCTGTGTAGAGACCGCAGATAAAGAAGGATGCAGGGACAAAGAGGAGTCAGAAAGCAAATAACGTTTTTTAACTTTCCTTTAACTTCCAACCCAACAAAGAATAACAACAGTTTTCCACGCAGGGAACTTAGGTACACGATCACAATTTCACAGTAAATCCTATCTACTATATAGGCGCCCTGAACTAAACCCGCGAAACACGACAGCACCTCACTAGTGACCCACTAACAAGAACAAGTCAACCAAGTTCACTTATCAGCGTTGTTTCAACGATGCAGTCCTGATGGTGAAGCTCCGTCAGCGGCGTAGTCCTGATGGTGAAGCTCCGTCAGCGACGTAGTCCTGATGGCAGGGGAAGGAGGTGTCCTCCGTTGACGGGCCCAGGTGTAGATTCGAGTCCAGAATGTCTTTTGCGGTGCTGCGTTACCTCCCACAGGCGGACGTTGATCCGGGGTAACAGTTTCCACGTCCAGAGAGGGGTCTTTTTGAGAAGAATTAGCAGAATAATCGGTATCAGTCACAGCTAAGAAAAACCCAGGAGGGCCCGGAGCACTCTGTGGCAAGATGCTCCCGGGGAGCACGGTAATATTGTCCCTGAGCTGATCAGCGCTACCCCTCTGCCTGGGGGGTCGCTGACGACGAGTGCGCCTCTTTTTGGGGACTCTGGTAATTGCCCGCAGTGTCTGTTGCACGTTCTCCCCCTGCTTCCAGCAAGTCTCACTGCGGCCTGCACACACACAACATCTGCGCTGCAGTTTCCTCTCCTCAGAGATTTCCCGCGCTTCTCTGTCTCTGCTTTCGCGCGTTTTGCTTTTTATCCTCTCCTCTCCCTGCGTCACTCTGCCTCCTGTCACATGAGCCTGGCTTCCCATGCGCCCCTCAAATCCGTCCCCTGGAACCCCGACTCCCGGCAACAATGGTTCCACCCATCTGCACAGCTCACCAGGTCCCTGTCCCCTACATTCCCCCACCCTGTATGCTCGCCAGTCCCCAGGCGAGGCCTTCGCACTGACAGGTCGCCCATCTGACGGGTTGTTCCACACTTGGGTCTGTCTAGTGTGTAAGTCAGGACTGTAGCGAGTTGGGGGTCTACCGGCAGTAGAACGTTCAGAACGTCGTGGCTCGGGTCCTTGTGTAGGGGGTGTTGGGGGAATGTCGTCAGCGGAAGGGTGACTGGTCAGGGGTAGTGTAGTAGTCGAGATAGGGGGAGTATTTTGACGCCGTTCTTCTTCTTCATCATCTTCTTCATCCCACCAATGGTTGTTGGGGGACTCAGTCGTAGGTGGCTCTTCCCTGATTGCGGATTCCGGGGTGTCCGAGTCAACAGAGCGACACAACCGGAGCATGTTGCGATGAAGAATGCGAGTACCTGTACTTCCGGGGGCCTCAGACTGCACTTCATATACCGGTCCATGCGGGTCTATACGGCGAAGCACCCGATAGGGTGTTTTTTCCCAACGATGGTCTAACTTGTTTTGCGGTCTTTGCTCTCGAACGAGTACTCGATCACCTGGCCGGAACTCTGGGGGTTTTGCTGTAGGGGTGCTCCGATGCTCCACTTCCCGAATTCGAGTGTGTACCAGTCGGTGTAAGGTCTGCAGCCGATGCCGATGATCACGCACCCACGAAGCCATCCCTGTTCGGGGGCCTTCTTCCTCCGAAGACAGTTCCAGATCTGTCATGCCTTTTCCTGGGCGCCCAAAGACCACTTCATACGGGGTGCGTCCTGTGACTTGATGAACTCTATTGTTGTAGACCCACACTAGGTCAGACACATACTCCGGCCAGCGGGCCTTCTGATCTTGTTCTAGCGCACGCAGCATTTGAAGCAAAGTCTGGTTAAACCGCTCACAAGCCCCGTTTCCCTGGGGATGATACGGTGTGGTGCGTGACTTATCAATGCCGTAGAGGCGATGCAGCTCTTCCATGACTTTGCCCAAGAAACAGGCGCCTTGATCCGAATGTATTCGCCTCGGACAGCCGTAAACTTGAATAAAGTTCTTACAGATAGCGCTCGCCGCCGACTCAGCCGTCTGATCACGGGTAGGGGTGACTACCGCGAATTTTGAAAAATGATCTACCATAACGAGGCAGTGTTCGTAGCCTTGATGCGCTGCTCCAATGGTAATGTAGTCTATCATTAATACTTCAAAAGGGGCAGACGTCGTGATGCTCTGCACAGGCGCCCTTTCCTCCGGTGACTTGGTTAGCTCACATTGTCGACATTGTCTACAGGCAGTCTGTACTTCCGCAAGCAGCCGAGGATGATAGAACCGAGTTTGCAGCCACTTAAACGTCCTCTTCACTCCGAAGTGTGCCCCGGACTCATGAGCTTCTTTAGCAACTGCGGCCACCACGGGTCCTGGTAAGACCATCTGCCAGGTCGGCTCGGAATCTGCCTGAGCCATGGTTAAGTGGCATAAGAGCCCGTCCTGAAGAGTTAGGCGCTCCCACTGTCGCAGAAGAAGGTTCAGGTCTGACGGGAGAGTTTGTCCAGGGGTTCTCACGGGCAATAGACCAATCGTTATCCACTGTCGCAATGGAGCTAGTTCCTGGTCTTCCTGTTGCAGCCGTATCCATTCGTCCCGACTCTGAACCAACAGTCCTGTAGCCGTTCCGTTCCCGGTCTGTTCCCGACTCACAGCCGTCCGAGCAGCGCCCCCGATGGCGTAGGGAATTTCTTCTCCCTCCAGCTCCTCATCTCGGTTAGTTCTTGGGGGGTTCTTCCGCAGACGAGATAACGCGTCAGCATGAACATTCTCCGCTCCTCGCTTGTAGAGGATACGGTATCTGTACTTGGCCATCCGGGCTACCCAGCGCTGTTCCAGGGCACCCAATTTCGCATTTTCCAGATGTGCCAATGGGTTGTTATCCGTGCGTATCAGCACCTCGGAACCGGCCAGGTACTCAGCGAACCGCTCCGTCATAGCCCACACCACGGCCAGCAGCTCTACCTTGAAAGAACTATAATTGTCCGGGTTCAACTCAGAGTCATGAAGAGACCGACTCGCATAGGCGATCACTCTCTCCCGCCCATCCTGAACCTGAGACAACACAGCCCCCAATCCCTGAGAGCTGCCGTCGGTATGTAGGATGAACGGTTGCGAAAAGTCCGCATAAGCCAACACCGGCGGCTCCATGAGAGCTGTCTTCAAGTCCCGGAACGCTGCTTCTTGTGGCTCCTGCCATTGTATCTTCTTTCCCCGTTCCTTGGGGGAGCTTCCTTTCAGCAGGACTTGTAGATTGTGAGAACGGCGAGCAAAGTTCTTCACGAAGCGCCGGTAGTACCCAGCGAGGCCCAAGAACGCCCGTACATCCTTGGCGGTCTCCGGTGTGGGCCACTCCTGGATTGCGGCAATCTTCTCCTGCGATGGCCGGACTCCTTCGGTGGACACCACATGCCCCAGGTACTCGATCTGTTCCCGGAACAAGTGACACTTCTGGGGCTTCACCTTAAGCCCGTATTTCAGCAACCGGTCTAGAACTTGCTCCAGTCGGCACAGATGTTCCTCGAATGTTGGAGCATAGATGATGATGTCATCCAGATAAATGAGAGTGGCCTCGAAGTTCAAATCCCCCAGACACCGCTCCATTAATCGTTGGAAGGTGCCTGGAGCAATGGCCAGCCCAAACGGCATTCGATTGAACTCGAATAGTCCCATGGGAAGGATAAACGCTGTCTTAGGACGATCTGCTTCTGTCATCGGGACCTGCCAGTATCCGCTGGCTAGGTCTAAGGTGGAAAAATATTTGGCCCGACCCAGCACGGAGAGAGACTCCTCGATACGGGGAAGTGGATAAGAGTCTCGGACGGTGCATGCATTTAGCTTACGATAGTCCACACAGAACCGGAGCGTGCCGTCCTTTTTCCGCACCAGCACGATCGGGGCAGCCCACGGGCTCTGACTCTCGCGGATCACTCCCTTTTGTAGCATCTGGCCTAACAACGTCTTTACTTCCTGGTACATCTGCGGGGGAATCTGTCTGTACCGCTCCCTGATGGGCACTGTATCTCCGGTCGGAATTCCATGTTCGATGGCCGTGGTACAGCCAAAATCATCTTCATGTTGTGCGAACACTTTAGCATAATGTCCAAGGAGTCGCTGCACTTGTGAGATCTGTGATGGATCCAGGCCCGACAATTCCGTCCGCATGTGCTCCAGAATAGTTTGACCCTATCGAAACGCTATTGGCTCAGGATCCTGCGTAGACCGGACACTGACCATCCAGGGATCAGGGGAATCCACCGTTAACTGCAAAGTATCTGGAGGGGGCATCACTTCTAAAGGTCGTAACACTTTGGCCATCTCACTTCGGACCCGTAGCACGACATCGTGTTCGTCCACATTCACACATCGCACTGGTACGGCCCCATTTTTAACAGTAGCCAGGGATCGGGCCACCAGCAGTCCTGTGGGCAAAGGGGATGTAAAGGTGGGCTCAATCTGTACTTGTACTCCTTCTAGAGGGATGCGAGCTCGTATGGGCAGGGATATAACAGTCTGTCCTGGGGGGAACGTCACCTTTGCTGTCGGGGAAGTAATTACTCTCCCTAGTATGTCTCCCTCCTGACAGGTCTCTTGTACTCGGACTTCCCTCACTAACTGTCTGAACACGGAGCCCTGAGGTGTACTGGTCCCCCACTGATTGAGTGTCTCTTGTGTAGTCTCCCCTAACAGAAAACTGCCAAAATCTTTCAATACGTTCATCCCCAAGGTCACAGTATGTTGTGGGCCGGGATCTCCCCGTGTTAACACAACCCCCCGGCGGCCCAGGTCCTTCCCACATAAAGATATTTGCATCCAGGTGACCCCTTCCACTGGGATGGGCAGCTGATTGGCGGCCTGTAACCGAATTACGGGACCCCATTGGGGTCTGACTGTCAAAGGAAAGTGTTTTCTAAAATAAGCCTCGGGCATAGTCGTGACTTGGGACCCGGTGTCCACCAGACAACGGACAGCCCGCCCTTCAAACTCTGCCCAAACCAGGGGGCAGCTGGCAACCAAATTTCACCACCCATCCGCGGGGACTCTGGCTCCGAGCGTCGTCCCCTTAGCTCGGAGCCCTCTAGTTTAACACCTGACGGGACGAGGCCCTCCCTCTCCGGGGGCACTCCCGTGCGAAATGTCCTGCCTCCCCGCAACCATAGCAAGCACCGGGGACCGGATAATATCCTGGACGAGCGCCACGAGCTGGACTCCCAGACCCTTGCCCCCGGGGTAGCTCCCTTGGGCTTCGCGCATTCTTTTTAACTTCAGCCAGTTCGTCCCTGATTTGTTTGAGCTCCTGCCGCATCTCCTGAACCCATGACGGCTCACCCCCTCCTGGTGCAGCGGTCTGGATAACCCGAGTCTCTCCTGTCAGGACCGTCACCCCCCTCTCTTGCTCCCGGGTGCGGGCCTCATTGCCTATGTCGGAGAAAGTCAGGCGCGGGTCGACCCGCACTCGTTCACGTAGAGCCTGTTTGGTCAACTCATCTCGCAGTCCCGTCACCAGTTGGTCGCGCAGGGTCACGTCAACATGTCCCATCCCCATACCATCTTTCCGCACGATTGCAATGTTTAGCTCTTGCAGAGCATTCATGTACTGAGTGACAGTCTCGCCTTCTTTTTGTCGCCGTCCAAACAACCGGGCCCGCAGCTCTCCCACGTCGGTGGGATCCCCGTGCGTCCCCTCTAACACATTTAACACCCCGGTAAAAGTATTCCGCTCTGTGGGGGGTCTCAACATCACTGAATCTCGGGCCTCTCCGTCTAAGGCCATAATGGCCACCTCTGCTTCCAGGGCCGGGGTCATAGGATGCATCCTCAGCAGCCCCCGCATCCTTTCAGTCCAACTCCACAACAACATGTTGCTCCCATTAAACTTGGGCAGGTTATTCAACATGGCCCCCAATGAGAGAGACGCTCTCGGGCCAGCCCCATCCTCCGTATCTTCTGGCTCCCTCTTTGGATCCTGCATCCTGCCGACTACGCCAAATGTAGAGACCGCAGATAAAGAAGGATGCAGGGACAAAGAGGAGTCAGAAAGCAAATAACGTTTTTTAACTTTCCTTTAACTTCCAACCCAACAAAGAATAACAACAGTTTTCCACGCAGGGAACTTAGGTACACGATCACAATTTCACAGTAAATCCTATCTACTATATAGACGCCCTGAACTAAACCCGCGAAACACGACAGCACCTCACTAGTGACCCACTAACAAGAACAAGTCAACCAAGTTCACTTATCAGCGTTGTTTCAACGATGCAGTCCTGATGGTGAAGCTCCGTCAGCGGCGTAGTCCTGATGGTGAAGCTCCGTCAGCGACGTAGTCCTGATGGCAGGGGAAGGAGGTGTCCTCCGTTGATGGGCCCAGGTGTAGATTCGAGTCCAGAATGTCTTTTGCGGTGCTGCGTTACCTCCCACAGGCGGACGTTGATCCGGGGTAACAGTTTCCACGTCCAGAGAGGGGTCTTTTTGAGAAGAATTAGCAGAATAATCGGTATCAGTCACAGCTAAGAAAAACCCAGGAGGGCCCGGAGCACTCTGTGGCAAGATGCTCCCGGGGAGCACGGTAATATTGTCCCTGAGCTGATCAGCGCTACCCCTCTGCCTGGGGGGTCGCTGACGACGAGTGCGCCTCTTTTTGGGGACTCTGGTAATTGCCCGCAGTGTCTGTTGCACGTTCTCCCCCTGCTTCCAGCAAGTCTCACTGCGGCCTGCACACACACAACAACTGCGCTGCAGTTTCCTCTCCTCAGAGATTTCCCACGCTTCTCTGTCTCTGCTTTCGCGCGTTTTGCTTTTTATCCTCTCCTCTCCCTGCGTCACTCTGCCTCCTGTCACATGAGCCTGGCTTCCCATGCGCCCCTCAAATCCGTCCCCTGGAACCCCGACTCCCGGCAACAATGGTTCCACCCGTCTGCACAGCTCACCAGGTCCCTGTCCCCTACAGCTGCACCATATTCAACCGTCCATGCTGCTTCCTCTTTCCAGGGGGGGGGAGACTGATGACTGAAGTAGTATGCAGATATGGGGTCCCAGAGGTAATTGAGAGTGACCAAGGACCCACGTTCATTGCAGCACTGACTAAGGAACTATGGACATTGGTGGGAGCTGATTTGGGTTTACATACTCCATATCACCCACAGAGCAGTGGGAAAATAGAATCACTGAATGGCAACTTGAAAAATAAAATACTGAAAGCCAGTCAGGAGGTCAGACTTGGACAGACATTTTGCCCATTGTCTTATACTCAGTCAGAGACACTCCAAGGGGTTCCACTAAACTTACACCATTCGAGATTCTTTTTTGGGGGCCTCCAAGGTTGGGTCAATATTTTCCACAACAGCTAGCCTTAGGAAGTGATACTCTTGTAAATTATGTAATTGTCCTTACTAAAGAACTGTCAGTAACACATGTACAAGTTTTATCATCCATTCCAGGTCCAGATTCCACTGAAGGTACCCATACTTTCCAACCTGGTGACTACGTGCTGGTAAAAAAGTTCATCAGAAAGACATCCCTGGAGTCGAGATTTGAGGGTCCCTACCAAGTACTCCTGACTACTCCTACTTTGGTCAGGGTTGCTGAGCGCCTCCTGGATCCATCTCTCACATTGTAAACATGTTAGACAGTTAGGGACAGCATAGGATCTGACCTGCTTGTCAAAGTCCAGCTACAAAGGGAGGTTTTCCACAAGGGAAAACTTGTCTCAAACTGGTGAAAACTCCAATTCCCCCTTCCCGGGCGAGACGGTCAGATCTAGGATGTATTACATCAGTGTGAGTCACATGTGTATTTCATGTAACCATGGAGATGGGAGATTGGAGAGTAATAGGTCCAGCAGGTAGGGAAGTCCGGAAGACACTGGTATCGCGCTCCGATTTATCTCCTGATATACCCATAATTGGTCACACATTCTCTGGTGTCAATAGCATCCGTATTGTCATGAAGCCTCTGATGTCATAGTGACACTTAACACTGGTGGGGTAGGGAACCACGGTGGGATCAAGAGAAAAAAAAAGGTTAATAAATTATTTAGGGGGGACTGGGGGACTGTTGAGGAGAGCCATAAGATCAAATACTTAATTAACCTCAAGACATAAGAGATTGAGAGAAGCAACCCATAACATGTATTGTTTAACCTTACATAAGTTTTCTCAGATCAAAGTGAGACACTAAAGATGGCTGCCATTTCCTGTATCAGCACACCATGTGCTGATATCCAAGATGATCAGTGAGACCCTAAAGATGGCTGCCATTTCCTGTTTCAGCACACCATGTGCTGATATCCAAGATGACGCCCACCCTGATGACCTCATGGATCCGCCCATGGACTTGCTCATTGCCCAACCCACTAACCAATGGAATACATCCGATCACTCCCAATTCAGAGCTAACCGAGCCCCCCTTACAGGGGTTATATAGACCTGTGTTCTGACTAAATAAAGCCCTTGGAGCTGAGCCATAGATTGATCAAAGAGAGTTTACATCTGACTGTGTGTTGTCATATGTTATTTCTTTAGTGCGCACCTGATCAATATCCATTAGGCCAGGAGTAGGCAACTTAAGTGAACATTTTATTAATTGTTCAACCTAACACTAATTTCCATGACCATCCTTGTGTCTGCGACTTAAAATATAGGATGTCAGGGATGAATAGTTATTTGCATTCTGTAAATGATCTGTAAACAATGAATGATTCTATACCTAGCTTTGAAAACATACTCCCTGTTGAGCATCTCCTCTAAAATACATATTTTTTTTTACTTATGCTGGTATTATGGGGTGAAAAAGGTAACAATTCTAGTGAAAGTAGTCTTCAGAGCTTTGTAATATATGTAAACGGGCACCATCCTCTAATTCAAATACACTGGGATCACCTAATGCATATCATACCAATAGAGCCACAAAAAGGAAAAAGAAAAAAGCATATGCACCAAAAAGGAATAATCAAAATGAGATACAATACAAAATTATTTTTATTGAAAAAAACCCACACACATCAATTAAAAACATTTAAAAGTCTCATCGTGGACAGTAATCAGATAGTATGGGTCATACAATAACGAGTATAATACTCAAAACCCTACATGCCATTGTATTACATGCATCAGGTACACTCAATGTCTTATATGGTCCCTGTAAAGCAGATAATAAATGATGATAAATGCCGGTAGGTATAAAACTTAATGCAAGTTGTATAAATGTATACATGCTGTTATCATAAAAATAACATGATAGCAAACAATAAATAAATAGATTCCGGCAAAGATGTTAAAAAAAAAAAAATTTAATAACTGCCAAAACCAAAGGGAGACAATGAGACAAATACCCTGGAGGGGCCACGGCACAGCTCCGGAGAGGACAGCGAGGAAAACAGTCATTGGGGCAGCTCCAGCGCGGACGGCGGGACTACAGGAAGCAGGTGAGCTGCAGAGTGGACGGTGAGACGACTGGATGGAAGATCTTTACTCACCTTCGCGCCGTTCGTTAGTCCTCTGGCGTGGCTGCTGAGTTCGTCAATAGCGGCTGACACAATGCCTCGCAGGGCCGCCTCCATCATTTCTTTTTCTCCTGCAGACTTGCGGGGCGTCGCCGGCTCTTCATCCCCATCATCCCCGATCTCCGTGGGTAACAGCGGCAGTCACCTGGGTAAAGGCCACTCCTCCAGGTCTTCAGTCCACCAGGCCTCGTATCGCAGGCCTGCCTCCACACGGACCCCAGAGCGATTCCAATCCTGATGGCCTAGGCCGCCACGGTAGGACATGTCGCTTCTTCCCAGGTAGCCGATAATGCCAGCTCATCTTCTAGCAGACAGTCCATCTTCCCTGGGTCCCACCCATTCGTGGGTAGGGTCAGTTATGGCGGCTCCACCCATTTTTCTAAATTCGGCTGCAGGGGCAGGAGTAGTCTTAGCCCATACCCATTTTGGCATTTTGGGTGGGAATCTCCTGCAAGAGGGTGCAGCCTATTTTCTCCTGGTGCCAAATTCTCTGGGTGATGCCCACGACACCCAGCCTTGCCTTTGTTTTTGGCGCTAATGGCTGCCATCTTCTCGGCGGTTAGCGCCATTTTTAAGTCCATAACATCCGCCATCTTTTCCTCGGTCATGGCGTGCAGCATAACACAAGTCATGTCTTCCAATTCAGGCAGCTCATCACATAGCTCAATGTCACAGTCACAGTCAGCTGCCACCTTCATTTCTTCTATGGCAGACCACAATGGACAAGCATTATATCTTCCATCCATCAGTCCATCCATCAGTCCCAGAGTTATAAGGCAGCGGGGGTCCATCTTGCCGACTACGCCAAGTGTAAGAATTGCAGGTAACGCGGGATGCAGTAACGGGCAAGAGGCAGAGCAAGGGTTAACAGTTTTATTTTACAGGGGAATGCTCCACGCAGGGAGGTAAAGGGTTAAACAATGGATTAACAGTATAAATGGCAAACAGATTTGGAGAGTAGAAGAACAACGGTACAGATTACGGAGATTCTGATGAAAGTCACTGGTTCCTCAGTCCATAAAGTGAATAGCATCGACAGCGGTTGGCACGCTGTCCTTTCCAATGGGGTCCAGTAAACAACAATACCCCGTCTTCTGGAGACAGTGGTCGGTCTCCAGTACCTTCCACTGCTCCTAGTCCATATACTACAGTGGCTGATAAGGTTACGGGCCACAGTCCTGTATGAGCCCATCATTGCTCTGCAACTATAATCACTAATGAAGTCAGGTCACTAGTCTAAGGGCAATTCTTAGCTGGCAACGTCAGGGTGTAGATAACGGTCACCCACTCAGTCTCTTTCAGGCAGCAAATACGCTGTACTCGGGCCTGAAGTAGCTGGCACCTTGCTTTATGGTGGTCACCGGGCACTCTCTGCACGTCACTCCCTCTCTGGTCCCCGCTGTTGGCGGTGGGTGATAGCGGACGCTGACCTGAGTGATGCTGATGCTCCCAGAACGGAGCACTCCCCTCTCTGGCTTCTACAGCACAGCTGGCCCTTCTCTCTCCTCTGTGTAGAACATTATATGGACTCATTATACACTGGAGCATCAAATATGTGGCCCATTATATAAGGAGCATTATATGGGTCCATCATACACTGGAGCATCATATATGGGGCCCATTATATATGGAGCATTATATGGGCCATCATACATTGGATCATCATCTATGGGCCCATTATATATGGAGCATTATATGGGCCCATCATACACTGAAACATCATATATGGGGCCCATTATATGGGCCCATCATACACTGGAACATCGTATATGGGTCCGATTATATATAGAGCACTATATGGGCCCATCATACACTGGAGTATCATATATGGGGTCCATTATTTATGGAGCATTAAATAGGGCTGATCATACAGTGGAGCATCATATATGGGGCCCGTTATAAATGGAGCATCATATGAGGCCCATTATATATGAAACATCATATGGGGCCCATTATATATGGAGCATCATATGGGGCCCATTATATATGGAGCATCATATGGGGCCCATTATATATGGAGCAATACATGAGGCTCAATACTGTATACTGTATGGAGCAATATATGGGGTCTATTATTCTGTATTGAGCAATATATGGCGCCTATTATTTACTATATGGAGCAATACAAGGGGCTCATTATTTTGTATGGAGCAATATATGGGGCCCATCTTATACTGTATGGAGCATTATATGGGTCTCATCATACTGTATGGAGCAATACATGCGGTCCATTATTCTGCATGAGCAATATATAGGACTCATTATTCTATATGGAGTGCTATGTGGTGCCCATAATACTGTATGGAGCAATATCTGAGGCTCATTATTCTGTATGGAGCATTATATGGTGCTCATTATAGTATATGGAGCATTATATGGGACCCATTATACTGTATGGAGGAGTATATGGGGCTCATTATACTGTTTGGAGCATTATATGGGGTCCATTATTCTGTTTGGAGCAATATGTGGAGCACTCTGTGGTGCCCATAATACTTGTACTGTACCTATACTTCTCTGCTGTATCTTTCATCATGAATTGTGGTATGTGTTCAATGGGTCCACTGAAACTCTTTTGCCCGGGGAACATGAAAACATCTAGCTGGTCCTGGGAATGAGGGTGCCATGCATACCAGAATGGTGATGAGGGGCTATGTATATGTGGATTGGGGACATATATATACATACCAGGATGGGGGATATTAGTACATAATTGACCACATTTTTTACTTCAATTTTTTTAATATTTTCATCCTCTAAAGCCTAAATGCATCTTATGGCCGGGTGTGTCATATGGTCCAAAAAATATGGTAGATATCAGTGAGTGAGTACACGGTGGTCATAATACTGTAGGACTGCATTATATTCTATGAGGGGGCTATATTACGCTATATGAGGGCTGCATTTTATTCTATGTGAGGGGCTGCATTATATTCTATGTGGGGGGCTAAATTATATTCTGAGGGGGCTACATTATATTCTATGAGGGGGCTACATTATATTCTATTAGGTGAGCTACCCCAACCCCTGCTATGTCATTAAGACGTGTTCTACCTTATATTATACCCTGATATTAGCGTGTTTTACCGCATAATTGGTGGTCTTGTATCTATTTCTATGTAGCTACACAATGGGCCCCAAGAATGATTTTCTTGAGTTGCCCAAGGTGCCCTAGTCCGACGCTGGACCAGACCACCATATTTTGTTTGTCCTACCCAACTTGAAATCATGTGATCGCTTGCGCTGTGCACAGCAATGTTAGAGCATTCTTGTACAGTGGGGAAAAAAGTATTTAGGTAGCCACCAATTGTGCAAGTTCTCCAACTTAAAAAAATGAGAGGCCTGTAATTGACATCATAGGTAGACCACAACTATGAGAGTCAAAATGAGAAAACAAATCCAGAAAATCACCTTGTCTGATTTGGCAAACGTTTTTTTCAAGAGGTTACAGAGATAAGTTTAGCGTGCACTCGGTCAGGGTTGCGAGGTGCTGGTGTAATGGATCAAATGATTCCAATACTAATAAATATAGCTTCACCGCACACTCATAGTGATATTATGCTGATAAATTTCAAGTATTTATTACAAAAAGAAAGACGTTTCGCCTCTGCCTGAGCCTTAATTGCTTTTTTTTTTCAAAATTGTAAAGTGCAGAGTTGAAAAAGGAAGGATTTTCCTGCTGTGCCCTGAAGTGTCTAGCGTTGTAACACTGCTCATGTGTTATACATGGGTGATCCCCAGAGATTGTATTAGTGTCTGGTGTTGTCTTGTTGTATAGCGGCACTCCCGCGCCTTGCTGTAGCGCTTGATGGTTTTTGCAACTGCACTTGGAGACACTTTCAAAGTTTTCCCAATTTTTCGGACTGATTGACCTTCATTTCTTAAAGTAATGATGGCCACTCGTTTTTCTTTACTTAGCTGCTTTTTTCTTGCCATAATACAAATTCTAACAGTCTATTCAGTAGGACTATCAGCTGTGTATCCACCAGACTTCTGCTCAACACAACTGATGATCCCAACCCCATTTATAAGGCAAGAAATCCCACTTATTAAACCTGACAGGGCACACCTGTGAAGTGAAAACCATTTCCGGTGACTACCTCTTGAAGCTCATCAAGAAAATGCTAAGAGTGTGCAAAGCAGTCATCACAGCAAAAGGTGGCTACTTTGAAGAACCTAGAATATAAGAGATATTTTCAGTTGTTTCACACTTTTTTGGTAATATAATTCCACATGCGTTAATTCATAGTTTTGATGCCTTCAGTGTGAATTTACAATTTTCATAGACATGAAAATACAGAAAAATCTTTAAATGAGAAGGTGTGTCCAAACTTTTGGTCTGTACTGTACATGAATCAGCTGTCCTGGTTCCTTTGCAGAGAAACAGCCCCAAATCATTATGTTGTCACCCCTGTGCTTCACAGTAGGTATGGTGTTCTTTGGATGCAACTCAGCATTCTGTCTCCTCCAAACACGACGAGTTTTGTTTCTACCAAACAGTTCTACTTTGGTATTATTAGACCATATGACATTCTCCCAATTCTCTTCTGGATAATCCAAATGCTTTCTAGCAAACTTCAGACGAGCCCGGGCATGTACTGTCTTAAGCAGGGGGACATGTCTGACACTGCAGGTCCCTGGCGGCATAGTGTGTTACTGATGGTAGCTTTGGTTATGGTGGTCCCAGCTCTATGATGGTCATTCACTATGTCCCCCCGTGTGGTCCTGGGATTTTTTCTCACCGTTCTTGTGATCATTTTGACCCCACGGGGTGAGCTCTTGCATCAATCCCCAGATTGAGGGAGATTATCAGTGGTCTTGTATGTCTTCCATTTTCTTATTATTGCCCCCACAGTTGATTTCATCACACCAAGCTGCTTGCCTATTGCAGATTCAGTATTCCCGGCCTGGTGCAGGGCTACAATTTTGTTTCTGGTGTCCTTCGACAGCTCTTTGGTCTTCACCGTAGTGGAGTTTGGAGTGTGACTGTTTGAGGTTGTGGACAGGAGTCTTTTATACTGATAACAAGTTCAAACAGGTGCCATTACTACAGGTAATGAGTGGAGGACAGAGGAGCCTCTTAAAGAAGAAGTTACAGGTCTGTGAGAGCCAGAAATATTGCATGTTTTTAGGTGACAAAATACTTATTTTCCACCATAATTTGCAAAATAAATATTGCCAAAGCAGGCAAGGTGATTTTCTGGATTTGTTTTCTCATTTTGACTCTCATAGTTGTGGTCTACTTATGATGTCAATTACAGGCCTCTCTCATCTTTTTAAGTGGGAGAACTTGCATAATTGGTGGCTAACTAAATACTTTTTTCCCCACTGTATATAGCAAAAATAATGGTCTCCTATGAACACCAGGCACAGGCTGGTATCCACAGGAGAATCATCAAGATGGTCATCAGCAGACCATGATCACTTCACTGGGGAACCAATGGACACATAGAACTGTGAACCCCCCCCCCCCTCTGCTGGTGCACATTAAATGCTACTGTCATAGATTGACAGTGGCATTTAACAGTTTAGCAGCCGCGAACAGAGCTCCGCTCCTCTCGACTGTTCGAGGCAGATGATGGCTGAATAACACAAGTAAACAACACATTGATTGTAATATGTTTTACAAAAGCCATCGATCTTCATAACAAAAATCCAAACTAGAAGGAATTAATAGATTTATTTTTAATGGTATTTATTTCTAATTCAGAAAAATTAGAAAAAAACTATTTATGACTATTAATGTTCACATATCCAGCACCATATCCATTGCTGGGCAGCTGAAAAAACACTTGCAGAGATTCTCCAGGTCTTGGAAACTGCATCTGATCATGTTCTCAGCGCAGGTTGGTGCAGATTTTCACCTTTTTCTTCCAAGATGTGTTATACCTGTATAGATGCGAAAAGTCGCCTTTCTCATTAACCTGAAAAGAATTAAGACATGTTTTTAATAAACTTGACAATATGTTCTGGTTATCAAATGAAACAAACTCAGCAAAGGAAACTTCACCATTATATTTTTGGTCAACAGTAGAAATAGACATGAAATATTGCATTATATATGGTCTACACAAAAGGCCAATTTGGAAATTGAAAATAGGAATTTGCCAATATTCGTGTAATGTTAGAAAAATGCAACATGAATCATATGACTGGTGAGAGCACTCACAATAGATCTATACGGCATGTAATGTTTGAGGGACTAATCTCGCCCCTCAGATTGTGTGTTGGCGATTCCTCCACAGCAGTAGGCTGATAACTTTCATCATTTCCTTCTTTTCTCAACCAGAATTAAAAAAAATTGTACATCAAGAAAAAATAATTATTAGAAATAAATCCAGTAATAAAAACCATATTGCATTTCCTCTATTATTACACCTTGCTTATGTTATCATGTCCGCACTGTTGCACTTCTTGAAAACAAGAATGATTGTTACTTACAATGATTTAGTATTGACATGAAGAACATATATGAATGGAGGAAAAACACAGAAATATTTACCTGGAAAATACAGGCTGGAAGCTTTGTGTCAATCAGAATAGGTGGATTCTGGATGTTTGCTGTTAGCTGCTTGTGATGAAGACGTCAACTGATTGTGTCCCTACGTGGTGAAAAAAGGCAAAATATATAAAAGTATTTAAAGATTAAATGATAAAACTCAACAAAAGACTAAATTAGAGACTCAAGATTCTCAATATTGTAAAAATCACTTATTACTGATTGCTGACGATAGTGGAGGATTCGTTCTTACCTTCATCACAGGTAGATGAGATGATGATATTCAGACAAATCTCAATGTTCAAATAATGAACCTGAAAATATAAAGAAAAATAATTACATCCAACAAAGCTTAAAATCATAGAAGGTTTTCCAAAGCATTGTTTAACTGTTTGTTAAGAGTTGTGACGGAACAGAAAGTCACTTACCCCAGCAGGCTACTGGTATCATTAGAAACATTGGTCTTGTAGAAACTCTTGCTTTCCTCCATCCAGGGTAATATTAGTAATATATCCCATCTAGTGCTTGGGGACGGGGACAACATGGGCCTGTGTGGTTTCTAATGCCAGGACTGAATTTCAGCCCCAGTCCGTACCTGCTCAGGATAAAATATGTATAAGGGTCTGAACTTTAAATGATACAAAAAACAAAATTAGAGACTAAATATTGTGAAGGATAGTTACATGTTTAGCTGACGGATAGTTGATGTAATCGTCCTCCGCACTTGTGGCAGTAACATTTCTTGTCAGGTATTTTTCTAAAACGCCCAATTCTGCAAAGATAAGAGGAATATTGGTTACAAGACTGGAATGAACGTTCACTAATACCAAGGATTATATTAAAAAGAAGAAACTGAAATCAATATATAAAGAACTGGCCCCAGCACAGGAAATAGAACATTAACCCTACAGCCCCCGACGTCAGTCCGCTCTGATAGTAAAGTATAAAAGCATTATACCAACAGAACTGCACTGACGTCTCTCCGCAGTGATTGTGTTTCATGAGGAGATAAATCATAAAATCTACTTACTGTTTATCACACTGGGAGCATTTGTAATTGTAGTCATAGTTGATGGTATAATTGTGATTTTCTGTCACTTCTGGCAGCTCGGGATGAATACGCTTCACCCGTCTTGTGAGAGCCTGCCACATCAGGCCATGGTTGTCATTGCCTTCACCGAAGATTATCCAACAAGCGGCATGGCACATCTCGTGCGCAAGTATGTCTCGTACTCGGTCTAAAGTAAGAGTTTACACAGTTATGAGGAAATCTGAGTACACCCTGATTGAACTGTTTGGTTTTACATATCAGGACAAAATATATCCTGAGATGAACAACACGTGACAAGTCAACCGTGACATTATTTATTCACCGAAAACTGCATCAAAATGCAGAAGCAGAGAGTGAAAATTAAGTGCACCCCATGAATCAATAGTTTTTCGAATCATCTTTAGCAGCAATAACTTGAAGTTGCATCAATGGTGTCCTTAATTTATCACACATTGCTCTTGCATTTTGGCCTACCCTTTTTTTAATAGTGTTGTAGTATTTTTATAGTGCTTTGGAACAAAGCACTATACTGTTATTCCACCGTGGTAAACTTCTTATTATAGTGCTTTGGAACAAAGCACTATACTGTTATTCCATCGTGGATAACTTCTTCTTATTCTTATTCTTCTTATTATTATTCAGTCCGCACGTAATGCGGCCCGAACCGCTTCACTCACAGACTCCAGTGAGGTGTCATTTCGAAGCCAGCGTCCCCAAGAGGTGTGCTAAGTATTTTTCGTGTCGATCGGATTTGTAGTTTTGGCGCAATTTGCGTTTGAAAATGTTTTTTCCCCTCATTGTAATGCATTTCAATAGGCAAATTTTCCCATAGGTTATAATGGCCGGGTTTCTGAGGCAATTTGAAATGTACCTGCCACCTGGCTGATTACCTCATTGATATGCGCAGTCAGGCCCAGTTACTATCCCAACGCCTGCGAACTGTACATGACCACACCAGCACAGTTTTGCCAGATAATATCAGCTCTTAAAGTGATAGCACAGCACAATTTCAAAGCACTATCTGTAGTCTTATTATAATTATTGCCCCGCTCACCAAATCGGACCCAGAGTGGCACCGCCCGCCAAATCGGACCCAGAGTGGCGCCGCCCGCCAAATCGGACCCAGAGTGACCCGGCCCACCAAATCGGACCCAGAGTGACCCGGCCCACCAAGCCTCAACCCTGAGGGGCTACAACTACCAAACCAGCGCCTGAGGGGCACCCAAGTGTGAAAGTCTTGCTGGGGCAACCCGGGCACCATTCCAAAGCACTATCTGTAGTTCCTTCAGGAAATACCCATCTAGTTCTTATTATTATTATTCAGTCCGCACGTAATGCGGCCCGAACCGCTAAACTCACAGACTCCAGTGAGGTGTCATTTCGAAGCCAGCGTTCCTGAGAGGTGTGCTAAGTATTTTTCGTGTCGATCGGATTTGTAGTTTTGGCGCAATTTGCATTTGAAAAAAGTGTCTCAATGCATTTCAATAGGGAAATTTTCCAATACGTTTATAATGGGCCTGATTTCTGAGGCAATTTCTAAAAATAACTGCCACCTGGCTGATTACCTCATTGATATGCGCAGTGAGACCCAGTTACTATGCCAACGCCTATAAACTCTACCAGCCCACCAGGTCACAAGTTTTGTCAGATAATATCAGCTCTTAAAGTGACAGTACAGCACAATTACAAAGCACTATCTGTAGTCTTATCATTATTGCCCCGCTCACCAAATCGGACCCAGCCCACCAAATCGGACCAGAGTGCCCCCGCTTGCCAAATCGGACCCAGAGTGCCCCCGCCCGCCAAATCGGACCCAGAGTGGCGCCGCCCGTCAAGTCGGACCCAGAGTGGCGCCGCCCGTCAAGTCGGACCCAGAGTGGCGCCGCCCGCCAAATCGGACCCAGAGTGGCGCCGCCCGCCAAATCGGACCCAGAGTGGTGCCGCCCGCCAAATCGGACCCAGAGTGGCGCCGCCCGCCAAATCGGACCCAGAGTGGCGCAGCCCGCCAAATCGGACCCAGAGTGGCGCCGCCCGCCAAATCGGACCCAGAGTGGCGCCGCCCGCCAAATCGGACCCAGAGTGGCGCCTCCCGCCAAATCGGACCCAGAGTTGCGCCGCCCGCCAAATCGGACCCAGAGTGGCGCCGCCCGCCAAATCGGACCCAGAGTGGCGCCGCCCGCCAAATCGGACCCAGAGTGGCGCCGCCCGCCAAATCGGACCCAGAGTGGCGCCGGTCGCCAAATCGGACCCAGAGTGGCGCCGCCCGCCAAATCGGACCCAGAGTGGCGCCGCCCGCCAAATCGGACCCAGAGTGGCGCCGCCCGCCAAATCGGACCCAGAGTGGCGCCGCCCGCCAAATCGGACCCAGAGTGGCGCGGCCCGCCAAATCGGACCCAGAGTGACCCGGCCCGCCAAATCGGACCCAGAGTGACCCGGCCCGCCAAATCGGACCCAGAGTGACCCGGGCCACCAAATCGGACCCAGAGTGACCCGGCCCGCCAAATCGGACCCAGAGTGACCCGGCCCGCCAAATCGGACCCAGAGTGACCCGGCCCGCCAAATCGGACCCAGAGTGACCCGGCCCGCCAAATCGGACCCAGAGTGACCCGGCCCGCCAAGTCGGACCCAGAGTGGCGCCGCCCGCCAAGTCGGACCCAGAGTGGCGCCGCCCGCCAAGTCGGACCCAGAGTGGCGCCGCCCGCCAAGTCGGACCCAGAGTGGCGCCGCCCGCCAAGTCGGACCCAGAGTGGCGCCGCCCGCCAAGTCGGACCCAGAGTGGCGCCGCCCGCCAAGTCGGACCCAGAGTGGCGCCGCCCGCCAAGTCGGACCCAGAGTGGCGCCGCCCGTCAAATCGGACCCAGAGTGGCGCCGCCCGTCAAATCGGACCCAGAGTGACCCGGGCCACCAAATCGGACCCAGAGTGACCCGGGCCACCAAATCGGACCCAGAGTGACCCGGGCCACCAAATCGGACCCAGAGTGACCCGGGCCACCAAATCGGACCCAGAGTGACCCGGGCCACCAAATCGGACCCAGAGTGACCCGGGCCACCAAATCGGACCCAGAGTGACCCGGGCCACCAAATCGGACCCAGAGTGACCCGGGCCACCAAATCGGACCCAGAGTGACCCGGGCCACCAAATCGGACCCAGAGTGACCCGGGCCACCAAATCGGACCCAGAGTGACCCGGGCCACCAAATCGGACCCAGAGTGACCCGGGCCACCAAATCGGGCCCAGAGTGACCCGGGCCACCAAATCGGGCCCAGAGTGACCCGGGTTGACCAAATCGGGCCCAGAGTGACCCGGGCCACCAAATCGGGCCCAGAGTGACCCGGGCCACCAAATGGGACCCAGAGTGACCCGGGCCACCAAATGGGACCCAGAGTGACCCGGCCCACCAAATGGGACCCAGAGTGACCCGGCCCACCAAATGGGACCCAGAGTGACCCGGCCCACCAAATGGGACCCAGAGTGACCCGGCCCACCAAATGGGACCCAGAGTGACCCGGCCCACCAAATGGGACCCAGAGTGACCCGGCCCACCAAATGGGACCCAGAGAGACCCGGCCCACCAAATGGGACCCAGAGTGACCCGGCCCACCAAATGGGACCCAGAGTGACCCGGCCCACCAAATGGGACCCAGAGTGACCCGGCCCACCAAATGGGACCCAGAGTGACCCGGCCCACCAAATGGGACCCAGAGTGACCCGGCCCACCAAATGGGACCCAGAGTGACCCGGCCCACCAAATGGGACCCAGAGTGACCCGGCCCACCAAATGGGACCCAGAGTGACCCGGCCCACCAAATCGGACCCAGAGTGATCCGGCCCACCAATCCTCAACCCTGAGGGGCTACAACTACCAAACCAGCGCCTGAGGGGCACCCAAGTGTGAAAGTCTTGCAGGGGCAGCCCGGGCACCATTCCAAAGCACTATCTGTAGTTCCTTCAGGAAATACCCATCTAGTTTAACATGTTGTTTACTGAGATTGTATTTCCCTACTTTTAGGACCTTCTAAGGACCAGGTGCTTTTTTTTCCCCCTGATATGTAAAATATTAGAATTCAATGAGGGTGTACTTAGGTTTTCTTATGACAGTATGTACAGTGAGGTTATACGATGTACTACATCACAAGCAGCAGTTTTTTGCCCTGTATACAGGTTGTCTTATGAAGCTTCAGGATGGATGTGATGTGAAACCTACCGACAGAATCACAGACTTTTTCAGAAAGCTCAATCACTGAGTAGCGGCGCTTCTTATGCAGCTTTGGCGTGCATTGGCCGGCTGATATTGTCATCTTCTTATTCCACAAAATGTCCATTTTCACAGGGAGCTAAAATAGAAGAAACAAATTCCATTACATCTGTAAACTCTTTTTATGCCAATCTTACAAAGTACCCAACTCTCATTTGTGATTTACCGCACGGTCTACTTGTATGGGGTATAGGGTCTACCGAGAAGTCCAAGATGTGAGAATAAAAATAAACTTATTCTAAAATGTCCAAATATCAACTAAATGGTTTTTATATACTGTAAAAATTTAAAAATCCTGTGAACTTCAAGCTAAAGGTTGCTAATCTTTTTGTCCCTCCATGGTGGATCATCTAAGGTTTCCACTCATCCCACAGATAAGAGGGTGATGACATTTACCAAACTAAGTGACATTTAGTTGAGATATTGAATAACTATTTCAGACACATGACAAAGGGGCTAGGATGCCTTTCAGAAAGTTGGAGCCTTTTTTTTTTGTGAATTTATTGTTTAAAGGTGGAGATAATAAAGAAGTCATGTATCACCCAGAAACCCATGATAAGATGTGATACCTGATTATCGAAGACTGTCCTGTTGTACAGATTGTATAGTCGCTCCACCAGCTCCTCCTTTTTTTCCTGGAAGTTGGTAACATAGATGGAAGTAGGAGAAATAATGTCTTCCAGGAAACAGCCGGGGATATTACATAGTGGTGTCCTGGGAAAGATAAAGAATCATATATAAACCCACAGGAAACATCTTACCTAGTTCATGGCTTTATATAGAGGTAGATGCATCTGCCATAACTTACCTCTCCTCTGTAGCGGAGCTCTCCTCGCTATCAGATGGTAACTTATCTGTACAGAAATATGGAAGAGTGAAAATACTTTTTATAAGGCTGAAATCAGACACGTTAGGTCCATACTAGAGAGAGGTCTATACATATAGAGTGTAGATAACTAATAAGACTATGAATATGGGATCAAACCAGAGCAGCATACACATAGCTGACCAGACCACCAGAAATCCACAGGATCATCCATTGGGATCAGGTTCTGAAATTATAATGAGGTTCAAAAACAACAGGGCCCATACATTTTCATACGTCTATCCCTCCTGTTGCTCAGGTAATCTATCCTTATTAATAATGTGTGGTCAGTTCAAGATGAGAAGTGAACATGTCCTCAATGGCCAGAGGGTGGACCATCAAATGGTAGGGGTCCATTCTCTGGGGCCTTCATGTAAAATAAGACTAGAGGTCCTGTCACCTCATTTGCTGATTCATGGTAGCCTCTATTGGTTTTAATGGAGATGTGGGATTCCTTGTGCAGGGCTTTCTCTATTGATGTCTATTGGAATTACGAAAAGAGACAAGAAAATGTATTCCACATCTGTAATAAATTCTATAGGGACAACAATGGCCATAAGTCAACATGGCAGTGAGTTGTTCTCCCAATATGGAATTGTCCGAAACATAGGACCCACACCAATCAAGCATGTGTAAAATAGGATTACCTATGTAAGGTATCTACATAGGTGTGTAAGGTATCTATAATTTAACCCATTAACAGCCATGTACAGCGCTCATCAGTAGAGAATGGAGAGGGCTCTTTCATGGCAGATGATGGCTAACAGCCGAGAGTGGATTGGAGCTCCACCTGCTTCTGTTAACCTGTTAAATGCTGCTGTCATTCTCTGACAGTGGCATTTGCAGCACATTTCCGAGGTGGCTCACTGTTCCAACTCCAGATCAGCGCCCTTGTAATTGTTCATTTTAGAAACTGACCTGTGACAGTACAGAAAACTCATTGTTATTTCTACAATAACATAAACCTGAATTGTGTCTAGAAATGATAACTTACTAGTATATGAGGAAGTTCCTGCCCTATTGAAATCGGCATCTTCATTAGTGCTGTAATAGGAGCTGTGAAATAAATGTAACAGAATATGAGCCACCATTAATCATTAATCCCCATCATGTATCTAGTAATGGAGGAGATGTAAGTCTTACCAGGTGGAACTGTCCGGATCATCTGAAGTTGGTAAAATCAGATCTGTGGGGGCAACACAACATAAATCTCTTATTAGACTATTGTAATAGCAAAGACTGAGGCTCAATATCAAATAAATAAATTCTAATAAAGTGTCTTGTGTACCCCTATATGTATATGGGGCAAATAATCACATTCAGCTACAGTGACCTGCCCAGTGCACGGCCATCATGAGAAGAAATCCCCAAATCTCATTTCTGGCTGACTTAAGAGCAATAATAATAATAATAATATAATAATAATCTCTTTATTTATATAGCGCCAACAGAGCAAATGTATGAATAATGTTCTTGACCAAATGCTAAAAAGAAATGTTGTTCTTCCAATATGGAAGTGTCCCAGACATTTAACCCCTTAGCAGCCACGTACAGCACTTATCAGTAGAGAATGAATGGAGTGGGCTCAGGAGTTGAGCCCGCCTCTTTCATGGCAGATGATGGTTGTGTCATTCAGTCATCATCTACCTCTAACAGCCGAGAGTGGATTGGAGCTCCACCTGCTTCTGTTAACCTGTTAAATGCTGCTGTCATTCTCTGACAGTGGCATTTACAGCACATTTCCCAGGTGGCTCACTGTTCCAACTCCAGATCAGCGCCCTTGTAATTGTTCAATTTAGAAACTGACCTGTGACAGTACAGAAAACGCATTGTTATTTCTACAATAATATAAACCTGGATTGTGTCTAGAAATGATAACTTACTAGTATATGAGGAAGTTCCTGCCCTATTGAAATCGTCATCTTCATTAGCGGTGTAATAGGAGCTGTGAAATAAATGTAACAGAATATGAGCCACCATTAATCATTAATCCCCATCATGTATCTAGTAATGGAGGAGATGTAAGTCTTACCAGGTGGAACTGTCCGGATCATCTGAAGTTGGTAAAATCAGATCTGTGGGGGCAACACAACATAAATCTCTTATTAGACTATTGTAATAGCAAAGACTGAGGCTCAATATCAAATAAATAAATTCTAATAAAGTATCCAGTGTACCCCTATATGTATATGGGGCAAATAATCACATTCCGCTACAGTGACCTGCCCAGTGCACGGCCATCATGAGAAGAAATCCCCAAATCCCATTTCTGACTGACTTAAAGGGAACCTGTCACCCCCCCCCCCCCACAGGCGTTAGAAACTAAAACAGCCGCCTTGTGCAGCAGTAATGCTGCGTTCTGACAAGGTGGCTCTTTTAGTTCTGGGTGCAGTAACTGCAGAAATAATCCTTTATGTAATTTGTCCTAAATACCTTTCTTCAGTCCTGGAGGCAGGCCTTTCCCCCCTGCTGCAGACGCCACACAGCCGTCACTCAAATCTTCTTGGCGCCAGGCGCCGCCTCCTCAGCGCTGTTTTGAAATGATCCGGTGCCTGCGCTCTTTTCCCCTGCCTGGTGCAGGTGCAGTGAGTGCTGCCCGTCTGTCCTCATATGCAGTCTCGGTGACTGCGCCTGTGCGGCCGCCCTGCCTGTGAATCCCAGCCCCGCCATGTGAATAAATCATAAGTCACTGCGGGGCTGGGATTCACAGGCAGGGCGGCCGCGCAGGCGCAGTCAGCTGGACTGCATATGAGGACAGAGGACGGGCAGCGCTCACTGTGCCTGCTCCAGGCAGGAGAAAAGAGCGCAGGCGCCGGCTCATATCAAAACAGCGCTGAGGAGGCGGCGCCCGGCGCCAAGAAGATTTGAGTGACGGCTGTGTGGCGTCTGCAGCAGGGGGGGAAAGGCCTGCCTCCAGGACTGAAGAAAGGTATTTAGGACAAATTACATAAAGGATTATTTCGGCAGTTACAGCACCCAGAACTAAAAGAGCCACCTTGTCAGAATGCAGCATTACTGCTGCACAAGGTGGCTGTTTTAGTTTCAAACGCCTGGGGGGGGGGGTGACAGGTTCCCTTTAAGAGCAATAATAATAACAATATAATAATCGCTTTATTTATACAGCGCCAACAGAGCAAATGTATGAATAATGTTCTTGACCAAATGCTAAAAAGAAATGTTGTTCTCCCAATATGGAAATGTCCCAGACATTGGATCCGCACCGATAAAGCTTGTCTAAAATAGGATTACCCCTTTAATGTAATTTTAATTTAATAATGCACAGACCCTTCTATAATTTGCCTTTAATTGCTACATTTGGAAACTGATCTGTGACAGTACAGAAAATTCAGTGTTCTTTCTATAATAACCCCGGATGGTATCTAGAAATGATAACTTACTATTATATGTGGAAGTTCCTGCCCTATAGGAATCATCATCATCATCAATAAGAATGATGGCATCGGAGCTGTGGAATAAATGTAACAGGTAATGAGCCACCATTGATCATTACTCCCCATCATGTACTTAGTAATGGAGAAGACGTGTCTTACCAGTTGGTACTGTCCGGACCATGGTCTGTAGGTGGTAAACTCAGATCTGGGGGGGAAACACAACATAAATCTCTTGTTAGAATTTTGTAATAGGAAAGACTGAGGCTCAATATAAAAAGAAATAAATCCTAATAAAGTATCCAGTGTTTTCCTATACATGGGGCAAAAAATCACATTCAGCTACAATGACCCGCACTGTACATGGCCACCATCAGAAGAAATCCCCAAATCCCATTTCTATCTGACTTTATAAATCCTACATAAATATTCCTGACCAAATGCTGAAAAGAAATGGTAAATATGAGCTCATTTACTGTAGGCGTACAATATACATAAATCCTATCCCTGACCACAACATGCGATCTGCACCCAATGACTACAATGTGCCTGTAAGGGGGTTGCATTGGTGCCTTTCCCAGTTTAACACATGTGTAAGTGTGTGTATGCATGTATATGTGTGTGTATACATATCTATCTATCGTTGCCCCGTACTGTTGTAGATGTATACTTTAATGTTGCTGAATGTACATAAGTAATGTATTTATTATCCCTGTGACTGCATTGAATGTAGGGAAAGCGCAGTGGTAGGAATAGACCACTAGATGGGGCATTTTAGTGTTAATAGTTTATTTTAGGAGGGGTCATTGTGATAAGGGTAGGGGAGCTTCCTGGTTGTAGGCAGAAGGGCCTGGGCGCCCATAGAGCTCGGTGGGCTGTTAGCCCGAGTAACACAGTTACCCCATAACATTCTCAAGCTTAGTGCCCAGTCATCCAGGACCACATTATCAGCTTGGCCAAAACCATAGAAGCGTCAGCAGCTTCTGGATGGAAGCTTACTTTAAAGTAGACATGGTAGGAAAGATGGGCAGGTCGCTCATGTGGCAGATGCTTGCGTGGGCTGATGCCCTCAGAACCGGTTCGAAACAGCTGAGGGAACCCCCCACTTAAGGCAAGAAATCTGGACAGGGAGGACTCTGATATTCCGTATGAGACGGTAGGACCTGGGCTCGAGCCGTGTGAGGAGGAGAGGATTAGAGGGAAAGATGAAATGACGTGCAATGTGAAACCTGATGTAACCGCTGTAATGGATCTGGATGAGCTGCGAAGACATGGAAGTAAAGTGTTGTATTTCAAGTTAAACTTGGACTGTGTCTCAATTATTTCCAAAGAGACTGGAGCAGTCCGACTGGAGCCGAGTAGAAGACCTACCAGCGTAGAGAGTGGAGCGGCAAGTGAGCTGACAAGGGAACATGATGTTTATGTGGAGGAAGGTCAGGGCATGCAGAGCCCGAGTAGCAATGTCACGACTATTGCCCTGGCCTACTACTACATGCCATCGATATGTATCAGAGCCTTTACTGGATTAGGGGTACAGTACCTGGTAAACTCGGAGTCGAGCCCGAATTGAAGCCACTGATGTTTACTTGGCCAGGAGACCTTGGAATTGGCCTCTTTCTTGGATGAGACTGAAAAAAATGACAAACATGTCAGATTCTATAACCATGAACTTCTCCAATCTATAATCTTACTCCATATTTCCCTGATTACAGGTAGACACCGATATGAATGTGGTTTCCATCGGCCTGTGCTTATTTCATGTACAGAGTATGATGGGGGTACCAGCCACCAGGGGCGGATTATCAGAGGGTCAATATGGGCGGTAGCCCAGGGCCCAGTGGCTTGGGAGGGCCCTGGGCCACCACAGATTGACCCTCTGATAATCCGCCGGAGTGTGACTGAATGCCCGGCCCGCCGGCATTTATGTGCCCCGCCCCCCGGACCCGGTGGGCAGAGAGAGGGGGTCCGCATCGGGCCCTTTCTCATCTGCTCACCGGGCCCCTTCCGGCGCTGCGGTGCTTTCCTATTGAGGTGCGTGCGCGCGCCCGCACCTCAATAGTTAACAACAGCTGCCAGCCAGCCAATTGGAGGCTGGCAGCTGAAGTTGTACGCAGCTCACACGTCGCCGGCGTCTGACGTCATTGTCAGTCGCCGGCGAGTGTGCGCTGCTGGAGGGTGCTCGCCGCGTGGAGCGCTGGTAAGGTGAGGAGACTGTTTGTTTTTTTTTGTTTTGTGTTTTAATAAGCTAACGGTGGACAGTGGACACACTGGGGGCAATGCTGGAGGACACACTGGGGCAATGCTGGAGACACTGGGGCAGATTGCTGGAGACACTGGGGCAATGCTGGAGACACTGGGGCAGATTGCTGGAGACACTGGGGCAGATTGCTGGAGACACTGGGGCAATGCTGGAGACACTGGGGCAATGCTGGAGACACTGGGGCAATGCTGGAGACACTGGGGCAATGCTGGAGACACTGGGGCAGATTGCTGGACACACTGGGGGCAATGCTGGAGACACTGGGGCAGATTGCTGGAGACACTGGGGCAGATTGCTGGAGACACTGGGGTAGATTGCTGGAGACACTGGGGCAGATTGCTGGAGACACTGGGGCAATGCTGTAGACACTGGGGCAGATTGCTGTAGACACTGGGGCAGATTGCTGTAGACACTGGGGCAGATTGCTGTAGACACTGGAGCAATGCTGTAGACACTGGGACAGATTGCTGGAGACACTGGGGCAATGCTGGAGACACTGGGGCAATGCTGGAGACACTGGGGCAGATTGCTGGACACACGGGCAATGCTCGAGGACACACTGGGGCAGATTGCTGGACACACTGGGGCAATGCTGGAGGACACACTGGGGCAGATTGCTGGAGACACTGGGGCAATGCTGGAGGACACACTGGGGCAGATTGCTGGAGACACTGGGGCAATGCTAGAGACACTGGGGCAGATTGCTGGACATACTGGGGCAGATTGTTGAACACACTGTCTGGGGGCAATATGCTGGAGTCAGACACTGGGGCAGATTGCTGGAGACACTGTCTGGGGGCAATGCTGGACACACTGGGGCAGATTGCTGGTTACTGGGGCAATATGCTGGACATACTGGGGCAGATTGCTGTACACACTGGGGGTAATATGCTGGACACACTGGGGCAGATTGCTGGACACACTGGGGGCAGGACTGGAGGCATGGGCAGAATGTAGACACGGGGCAGAATGAAAGACATGGGGCAGGATTGGATCATGGGGCAGGAGAATACGATGGAGACAGATGGGGCAGGATGGGGAGATCACATGGGGTAGAATGGATACTCATGAGTGCAGGATGGGAGAACATATGGCAGGAGCCAGGAATGAGACACACGGGGCCAGGGTGGGGAATATTATTACCATAGGGGCTAATTAAGGGATATTATTACTGCAGTGATGTATTTATTTTATTTTTTGAGTATACTGTTTTAAATGGGGGGGCGGTCCTGTTACTGTGCAGAGTGACTCTATATCGCCTTTTTTTCTCCATGTGTAATGTAGAAGTTGTGAAAAATTAAGTAATGTTTTCTGCAAGCAGAGCTCGAGATAACTGTGTTATTTCCTGCAGAAACGAGTCCTGGCTCGAAGAAATGATGGCGGTCTGTGCAGGATGAAAGATGAAGGGCTTCACCTAGAGACGTCATTGGTGAGTCAGTGTTACCTATACATTGACACTATACACTATACTATATACAGAGGTCCTGTGTACAATGTCACCAGTGATCACTGTATTACCTATACACTATATACAGAGCTCCTGTGTATAATGTCACCAGTGATCACTCTATTACCTCTACACAGACACTGCATACTAAGTACAGATCTCCTGTGAATACTGGCACTTATGGTGATAGTATTGTGTTGTTGTTTTTTTTATTATTACTGATCGGTATTGTAGTATTCAGTCACTATGTGGTGGTAATATGTGGTCTGGAAATGGTGTTGTGGTATTGCTATTTGGTCACCAAGTGGTGGTAATATGTGGTCTTGACCTGGTGCGGTGGTATTTGTTCCTTGTATGTGATATTATTCGATCACTGTGTTTGTAATTTGTGGTCTGGTCATGGCGCGGTGGTATTTGTTCCTTGTATGTGATATTATTGGTCAAAATATACCTAAATTATATTGCAGATTTTAACAAATATTTAATAGGTTACAGTAGAGTAGGGCCCGGCCATTTTTCTGGAATAATCTGGTTCGGGTATAATATGACCCCCCCCCCGTCACATGACCCCCCCGTCACATGACCCCCCCGTCACATGACCCCCCCCGTCACATGACCGGGGGGGCCCACTGTGTCTGAACAGCCCGGGGCCCTGGCTACCCTTAATCCACCCCTGACAGCCACCAATGGTTAGGATATGGATAGGGGCAGTGGTGACATTTATGTCCTCATACAATATTATTGTGTATCCTGTACATGGAAATATTGTCACCAATATTACAAGTGAGGGCAGCCTTTACTCTGCAAACATGATCCCAATTATCACCCCATCTACTCGGAGCTATATTTTCTGTCCCACCATCTTTTTCTTGAACTTTTATCCCAAATATATTTTAGTTAAGAATATAAAATGATACTCACCTGACTGAAGTCGTCATCATCACTGTTGTCCTCGGTGTCAGAGAAATCTATAATACTCTTAAATCGCTTTCTTGGCATCATATTTGCACAAGTCACTCACAACACTCCTCTCTCCACAAACGCCTACTAAAACCCTCAACGGAACCCTGGATGACGGGGCATTATATAGCGTCAGCGCTTTGTGACATCATTAGAACGCTGCAATTGTTGCTCGTTTTTTGTATTTTACAACTTTACTTAATTATACAAAACATACTGTACAAATACAAAAAGAGGAAATCAGATAAAAACAACAATCTTCCTAATTACTTCACTCCCGACCTTTTTCCAATTGTTCAGAAAAAAAATAATAAATAACCCACATAAACCAACATTAAAAAAATAAAGAAACCCCCACTAATGTTTAAGCTGCTGATTATCGCTCGCCCCTGAGTTTAATGCTCTCCACTAGGGTTGAGCGACTTTCATTTTTTTAAGATCGAGTAGGGTTTTGGGAAACCCGATTTTGTCCAGAGTCGAGTCGAGTGCAGTCGGCCGATTATCGCTAAAAGTCGGGGATCGACCGAAACACGAAACCCAATGCAAGTCAATGGGGAAGCATAGTCGGCAGTGAGTGGAGGCCAGGAAAACACCTACAGTGCCCATTTTAATGCCAAAAACATCCATTCTTGTTTCTGAAGCTTGCCAATCTTAATTAACTGTATAATAATAGTTGGGCATAGGGAATTGGGGGAAAGTTGTGGGGGGAGTAGGGCTGGCTCAAGTTTTTCGTGGGCCCAGGAAATGCGGACTACGTCACGGCGGTGTTGCAGGGAAAGGTAAGTATTTAAAAGTTGCAAGTGCTGTGATCCTGAGCAAGCAGGGGGGGCCCACTCGTTCGCATTGCCACTGGCACAGGGCCCCTCAAAGTACGGCGGTGTGTTTGCATGGCGGGGGCGCCTCCCACCAGCAGCGACACTTTTGCGTACTCTGAGGGGCCCTGTGCCAGTGACGTCGCCAACGAGTATGCCCCCCCACCTGATGAAGGAACCTGCACTTTCATCTGCACCTTCCTCTTTGTCCCTGTGTAAGGTGGTATAACATGCGGGAAGGGGAACCTTACTTTCAGCAGGGACAGATTCTGGCTGTGTAGAGTACAAGGGGAATGTAGTGGTCTAGGTCAATGTACCAGCAGACTCATTTAGCAGTGGCTGGGCAATGGGCAGGATGAGGAGGAAACAGATATAGGGCCAAAGAATAAAGTAGGCTACATGCAGTTCAAAATTGGTAACAGGACTAAACAGGCGGCATTGCTTTGTTCAGTGGAGTAGCAAACCCAAGAGCAGCAGACACTGTTTCAAGGGCCTAACCACACTAGTAGGCCAAATGCAGTTTAATATCTGATAGTATAGGGCGAAAGCCAGAATGTGGAAGCTCAGCTTTGTTCAGTTGAGGACAACACCAGGGAGGGGCAGACACCTTTAGTAGGCCGGAAAAGCCTATTGCATTTTTTAAAATGGTAATTTGGAGCAGAAGGTTGAAGCTCAGCTTTATTTAGTTGAGGGCAACACCAGGGAGGGGCAGAAGCCGTTAGTAGGCCCTAACCACCATTTTTTTTTTTTTTAAAACCACTTAATGAGAGCCGGAAGGTTGAAGCTCAGCTTTATTTAGTTGAGGACAACACCAGGGAGGGGCAGAAGCCGTTAGTAGGCCCTAACCACCATTTTTTTTTTAAAACCACATAATGAGAGCCGGAAGGTTGAAGCTCAGCTTTATTTAGTTGAGGACAACACCAGGGAGGGGCAGAAGCCGTTAGTAGGCCCTAACCACCATTTTTTTTTTAAAACCACTTAATGAGAGCCGGAAGGTTGAAGCTCAGCTTTATTTAGTTGAGGACAACACCAGGGAGGGGCAGAAGCCGTTAGTAGGCCCTAACCACCATTTTTTTTTTTTTTAAAACCACATAATGAGAGCCGGAAGGTTGAAGCTCAGCTTTATTTAGTTGAGGACAACACCAGGGAGGGGCAGAAGCCGTTAGTAGGCCCTAACCACCATTTTTTTTTTAAAACCACTTAATGAGAGCCGGAAGGTTGAAGCTCAGCTTTATTTAGTTGAGGACAACACCAGGGAGGGGCAGAAGCCGTTAGTAGGCCCTAACCACCATTTTTTTTTTAAAACCACTTAATGAGAGCCGGAAGGTTGAAGCTCAGCTTTATTTAGTTGAGGACAACACCAGGGAGGGGCAGAAGCCGTTAGTAGGCCCTAACCACCATTTTTTTTTTTTAAACCACATAATGAGAGCCGGAAGGTTGAAGCTCAGCTTTATTTAGTTGAGGACAACACCAGGGAGGGGCAGAAGCCGTTAGTAGGCCCTAACCACCAATTTTTTTTTTTTTAAAACCACTTAATGAGAGCCGGAAGGTTGAAGCTCAGCTTTATTTAGTTGAGGACAACACCAGGGAGGGGCAGAAGCCGTTAGTAGGCCCTAACCACCATTTTTTTTTTAAAACCACTTAATGAGAGCCGGAAGGTTGAAGCTCAGCTTTATTTAGTTGAGGACAACACCAGGGAGGGGCAGAAGCCGTTAGTAGGCCCTAACCACCATTTTTTTTTTTTAAACCACATAATGAGAGCCGGAAGGTTGAAGCTCAGCTTTATTTAGTTGAGGACAACACCAGGGAGGGGCAGAAGCCGTTAGTAGGCCCTAACCACCAATTTTTTTTTTTTTAAAACCACTTAATGAGAGCCGGAAGGTTGAAGCTCAGCTTTATTTAGTTGAGGACAACACCAGGGAGGGGCAGAAGCCGTTAGTAGGCCCTAACCACCATTTTTTTTTAAAAACCACTTAATGAGAGCCGGAAGGTTGAAGCTCAGCTTTATTTAGTTGAGGACAACACCAGGGAGGGGCAGAAGCCGTTAGTAGGCCCTAACCACCATTTTTTTTTTTAAAACCACATAATGAGAGCCGGAAGGTTGAAGCTCAGCTTTATTTAGTTGAGGACAACACCAGGGAGGGGCAGAAGCCGTTAGTAGGCCCTAACCACCATTTTTTTTTTTTTTAAAACCACTTAATGAGAGCCGGAAGGTTGAAGCTCAGCTTTATTTAGTTGAGGACAACACCAGGGAGGGGCAGAAGCCGTTAGTAGGCCCTAACCACCATTTTTTTTTTTTAAACCACATAATGAGAGCCGGAAGGTTGAAGCTCAGCTTTATTTAGTTGAGGACAACACCAGGGAGGGGCAGAAGCCGTTAGTAGGCCCTAACCACCATTTTTTTTTTTAAAACCACATAATGAGAGCCGGAAGGTTGAAGCTCAGCTTTATTTAGTTGAGGGCAACACCAGGGAGGGGCAGAAGCCGTTAGTAGGCCCTAACCAAAGTTGAAGGCCAAATGCAGTTTAATTTCTGATACTATAGGCCGAAAGCCAGAAGGTGGAAGTTCCGATTTAGACAGTGGAGGACAATTTGAATTAGGGACTGCAGACAGACTTAGTAGGCTGTCCCCTGTGGACCATGCATCCACCACATTAACCCATTGCGCCGTAATGGACACGTAATCTTCCGTGGCCATGCCTACAGGTCCATGCGTCTGTTGTCAGGTGCACCTTTGTACTCACAGATTGCCAGAGTGCATGGACAATGCGGTCTTCTACATGCTGGTGGAGGGTTGGGATGGCTTTTCTCGCAAAAGAAGTGTCGACTGGTTAGCTTGTAGCGTGGTACAGCGTAGTCCATCATGGCCTTATTAATAGTAAATAAAATATATAACTAGGCTCTATGAACTTTTAAATAGGTTCCAGGGGTACACGGGCAGCATTGGTGTGGTCAGTGGAGGAGTATTGCAAGTAGGGGCTGCAGACAGGCTATCAAAGGCCTAAAATAACAAACAGTAGGCAGTCATGGCAGTTTTACATCGGTTACATGGATACACAGGCAGGCACTCCAGGCAGCATTGTGCTCAGTGGAGGAGTATTGCAAGTAGGGGCCGCAGACAGGCTATCAAAGGCCTAAAATAACAAACAGTAGGCAGTCATGGCAGTTTTACATCGGTTACATGGATACACAGGCAGGCACTCCAGGCAGCATTGTGGTCAGTGGAGGAGTATTGCAAGTAGGGGCCGCAGACAGGCTATCAAAGGCCTAAAATAACAAACAGTAGGCAGTCATGGCAGTTTTACATCGGTTACATGGATACACAGGCAGCTAGGTGGTGAGTGGAGGAGTATTTAAAGTAAGGACCGCAGACAGGCTATCAAAGGCCTAACATAACAAACAATAGGCTCATGGCAGTTTTACAGCGGTTACATGGATACACGGGCAGGCAGCTTGGTGGTGAGTGGAGGAGTATTTAAAGTATGGACCGCAGACAGGCTTCGAAGGCCTAACACAATAAAATGGGCTGGCTGTAGGCACTTTAAAATTGGTTCCAGGGGTACACGGGCAGCAGTGGTCTGGTCAGTGGAGGCCTAGTGGAAGGAGGGACCGCAGACAGGCTTCGAAGACCTAACACAATAAAATGGGCTGGCTGTAGGCACTTTAAAATTGGTTCCAGGGGTACACGGGCAGCAGTGGTCTGGTCAGTGGAGGACTAGTGGAAGGAGGGAGCGCAGAAAGGCTTCAAAGGCCTAAAATAACAAACAATAGGCTCATGGCAGTTTTACAGCGGTTACATGGATACACGGGCAGGCAGCTTGGTGGTCAGTGGAGGAGTAGGGACCGCAGACAGGCTATCAAAGGCCTAAAATAACAAACAATAGGCTCATGGCAGTTTTACAGCGGTTACATGGATACACGGGCAGGCAGCTTGGTGGTGAGTGGAGGAGTATTTAAAGTATGGACCGCAGACAGGCTTCGAAGGCCTAACACAATAAAATGGGCTGGCTGTAGGCACTTTAAAATTGGTTCCAGGGGTACACGGGCAGCAGTGGTCTGGTCAGTGGAGGCCTAGTGGAAGGAGGGACCGCAGACAGGCTTCGAAGGCCTAACACAATAAAATGGGCTGGCTGTAGGCACTTTAAAATTGGTTCCAGGGGTACACGGGCAGCAGTGGTCTGGTCAGTGGAGGACTAGTGGAAGGAGGGAGCGCAGAAAGGCTTCAAAGGCCTAAAATAACAAACAATAGGCTCATGGCAGTTTTACAGCGGTTACATGGATACACGGGCAGGCAGCTTGGTGGTCAGTGGAGGAGTAGGGACCGCAGACAGGCTATCAAAGGCCTAAAATAACAAACAATAGGCTCATGGCAGTTTTACAGCGGTTACATGGATACACGGGCAGGCAGCTTGGTGGTGAGTGGAGGAGTATTTAAAGTATGGACCGCAGACAGGCTTCGAAGGCCTAACACAATAAAATGGGCTGGCTGTAGGCACTTTAAAATTGGTTCCAGGGGTACACGGGCAGCAGTGGTCTGGTCAGTGGAGGCCTAGTGGAAGGAGGGACCGCAGACAGGCTTCGAAGGCCTAACACAATAAAATGGGCTGGCTGTAGGCACTTTAAAATTGGTTCCAGGGGTACACGGGCAGCAGTGGTCTGGTCAGTGGAGGACTAGTGGAAGGAGGGAGCGCAGAAAGGCTTCAAAGGCCTAAAATAACAAACAATAGGCTCATGGCAGTTTTACAGCGGTTACATGGATACACGGGCAGGCAGCTTGGTGGTCAGTGGAGGAGTAGGGACCGCAGACAGGCTATCAAAGGCCTAAAATAACAAACAATAGGCTCATGGCAGTTTTACAGCGGTTACATGGATACACGGGCAGGCAGCTTGGTGCTGAGTGGAGGAGTAGTGCAAGGAGTGTCTGTCCCAGTACTCCCAAAATATAAATAGATGTTAATGTCTCGCAAAACAACCAAAACAAAAAAAAAGATGGCATACTTAGGTACAGGGGTGGGCTCATCTGCTGTGTTTCTGACATAGTAATTTGGCAGTAACTATTTAATGGTGCCAATATAGGACACAGACACAGACTACTTTAAGTTGCATCATAGATGTCTACAAATTTGTATTGTCAGTGCCAGACATTGAATGATGTCAGCGAATAGACTAAAGATTGGTGGAGCTGTGCGACATAATTTTGCACGTAGTAGAGCCCAGTTTGAGCTGGGGTAGGGGGGAACTCTCTTGAGGCCGGCGGGACCGCCCCAGGGCCACTCATGTTACAACGGTGTGTCTGACGTTGGGTGCGCACCACCACCGCCAGAGACACTACATTGTACTATGAGGGACCCAGTAGCAATGCCGTCAACCAAAAGCGAGCACACCCACCTCTTCAGACAAACAGCAGTCTCACGGGTGCTTGCGCCAAGTCGCGATACCACGGCCCCGTGTGGGGAGTTTGGCCATTTAGGGAGGTGTAAACATGTCGTATGCTGTACAATCTGCAGCAGCAAATTAGACATTAGAAAAGTAATTCACAGGCAAGAGCTTTTCATAGGAAAGCTAGGTGTCGGCCGGGCAAGGTGGGGCAAAAGATTTTGAAATCCAGTTGTGGTTCATTTTAATGAATGTTAGATCGTCAACATTTTGGGTAGCCAGACGAGTCCTTTTTTCGGTTAATATTGACCCTGCAGCACTGAATACTCTTTCTGATAGGACACTTGCTGCCGGGCAAGCAAGCTCCTGCAATGCATATTCTGCCAATTCTGGCCAGGTGTCTAATTTGGAGGCCCAGTAATCAAATGGGAATGACGGTTGAGGGAGAACATCGATAAGGGATGAAAAATAGTTAGTAACCATACTGGACAAATGTTGTCTCCTGTCACTTTCAATTGATGCAGCAGTACCTGTCCTGTCTGCGGTCATAGCAAAATCACTCCACAACCTGGTCAGAAAACCCCTCTGTCCAACGCCACTTCTGATGTGTGCACCCCTAACACTCCTAGTCTGCTGCCCCCTGGAGCTCGTGTGAGAACGATCACGTGCGCTGTGTGCTGGGAATGCCTGAAGCAAACGGTCAACAAGAGTTGATTGTTTGGTTGCTAATATTAGTTCCAAGTTCTCATGTGGCATAATATTTTGCAATTTGCCTTTATAGCGTGGATCAAGGAGGCAGGCCAACCAGTAATCGTCATCGTTCATCATTTTCGTAATGCGTGTGTCCCTTTGTAGGATACGTAAGGCATAATCCGCCATGTGGGCCAAAGTTCCACTTGTCAAATCTCCGGTTGTGATTGGTTGAGGGGCAGTTGCAGGCAAATCTACGTCACTTGTGTCCCTCAAAAAACCAGAACCCGGCCGTGACACGCAACCAATTTCCTGTGCCCCCGTGAAAGTTTCCGCATTAAAAATATACTCATCCCCATCATCCTCCTCGTCCTCCACCTCCTCTTCGCCCGCTACCTCGTCCTGTACACTGCCCTGACCAGACAATGGCTGACTGTCATCAAGGCTTCCCTCTTCCTCTGGTGCAGACGCCTGCTCCTTTATGTGCGTCAAACTTTGCATCAGCAGACGCATTAGGGGGATGCTCATGCTTATTACGGCGTTGTCTGCACTAACCAGCCGTGTGCATTCCTCAAAACACTGAAGGACTTGACACATGTCTTGTATCTTCGACCACTGCACACCTGACAACTCCATGTCTGCCATCCTACTGCCTGCCCGTGTATCCTCCCACAAATAAATAACAGCACGCCTCTGTTCGCACAGTCTCTGAAGCATGTGCAGTGTTGAGTTCCACCTTGTTGCAACGTCTATGATTAGGCGATGCTGGGGAAGGTTCAAAGACCGCTGATAGGTCTGCATACGGCTGGCGTGTACAGGCGAACGTCGGATATGTGAGCAAAGTGCACGCACTTTGAGGAGCAGGTCGGAGAACCCAGGATAAGTTTTCAATAAGCACTGCACCACCAGGTTTAAGGTGTGAGCCAGGCAAGGAATGTGTTTCAGTTGGGAAAGGGAGATGGCAGCCATGAAATTCCTTCCGTTATCACTCACTACCTTGCCTGCCTCAAGATCTACTGTGCCCAGCCACGACTGCGTTTCTTGTTGCAAGAACTCGGACAGAACTTCCGCGGTGTGTCTGTTGTCGCCCAAACACTTCATAGCCAATACAGCCTGCTGACGCTTGGCAGTAGCTGGCCCATAATGGGACAACTGGTGTGCAACAGTGTCATCTGCCGATGGAGTGGTTGGCCGACTGCGTTCTGTGGAAGAGCTGTAGCTTCTGCAGGAGGACGAGGAGGAGGAGGAGGGGGTGCGAACGCCTACAGCCAACTGTTTCCTAGACCGTGGGCTAGGCACAACTGTCCCTAAATTGATGTCGCCTGTGGACCCTGCATCCACCACATTCACCCAGTGTGCCGTGATGGACACATAACGTCCCTGGCCATGCCTACTGGTCCATGCATCTGTAGTCAGGTGCACCTTTGTACTCACAGATTGCCTGAGTGCATGGACGATGCGCTGTTTAACATGCTGGTGCAGGGCTGGGATGGCTTTTCTGGAAAAAAAGTGTCGACTGGGTAGCTCGTATCGTGGTTCAGCGTACTCCATCAGGGCTTTGAAAGCTTCGCTTTCAACTAACCGGTAGGGCATCATCTCTAACGAGATTAGTCTAGCTATGTGGGCGTTAAAACCCTGTGTACGCGGATGCGAGGATAAGTACTTCCTTTTTCTAACCAGAGTCTCATGTAGGGTGAGCTGGACTGGAGAGCTGTAGATCGTGGAACTTTCGGGTGTGCCGGTGGACATGGCAGACTGAGAGACGGTTGGAGACGGTATTGTTTCCGCCGGTGCCCTACATGCAATATTTCCTCCTACAAAACTGGTGATTCCCTGACCCTGACTGCTTTTGGCTGGCAAAGAAACCTGCACAGATACTGCCGGTGGTGCGGAAAATGGTGGCCTTACAGTGACGGAAGGGATGTTGCGTTGCTGACTAGCTTCATTGGCCGAGGGTGCTACAACCTTGAGGGACGTTTGGTAGTTAGTCCAGGCTTGAGAATGCATGGTGGTTAAGTGTCTATGCATGCAACTAGTATTTAGACTTTTCAGATTCTGACCTCTGCTTAAGCTAGTTGAACATTTTTGACAGATGACTTTGCGCTGATCAGTTGGATGTTGTTTAAAAAAATGCCAGACTGCACTCTTCCTAGACTCTGATCCCTTTTCAGGGATTGCAGACTGAGCTTTAACCGGATGGCAACGCTGTGCTCCAACAGGTTTTGGCTTTGACACGCGTTTTGGTCCAGATACGGGCCCGGCAGATGGAACCTGTTGCGATGTTGATGCCTGCTGCGGCCCCTCCTCCACCTCCGCTTCTGAACTACTGCCGCCTGCACCCTGTTCCCCCAATGGCTGCCAATCGGGGTCAATAACTGGGTCATCTATTACCTCCTCTTCGAGCTCGTGTGCAACTTCGTCTGTGTCACTGTGTCGGTCGGTGGTATAGCGTTCGTGGCGGGGCAACATAGTCTCATCAGGGTCTGATTGTGGATCTGTACCCTGAGAGGGCAATGTGGTGGTCTGAGTCAAAGGAGCAGCATAGTACTCTGGCTGTGGCTGTGCATCAGTGCACTCCATGTCAGAATATACTTGTAATGGGCATGGCCTGTTAAATGTTTCACTTTCTAAGCCAGGGACGGTATGTGTAAAGAGCTCCATGGAGTGACCCGTTGTGTCGCCTGCTGCATCCTTCTCTCTTGTTGTAGTTTTTGCTGAGGAGGACAAGGAAGCGACTTGTCCCTGACCGTGAACATCCACAAGCGACGCGCTGCTTTTACATTTACCAGTTTCGGAAGAGGAGGCAAAAGAGCTAGAGGCTGAGTCTGCAATGTAAGCCAAAACTTGCTGTTGCTGCTCCGCCTTTAAAAGCGGTTTTCCTACTCCCAGAAAAGAGAGCGTTCGAGGCCTTGTGTAGCCTGACGACGAAACTGGCTCCACAGCTCCAGACTTAGGTGGAATATTTTTATCCCCACGACCACCTGATGCTCCACTACCACTACCATCATTACCAGCTGACAATGAACGCCCACGACGACCTCTTGCACCAGACTTCCTCATTGTTTTAAAATCTTAACCAAAGTAACTTTATTTGTTGCTATCAAACAACTTACACGGTGAGCTATAACTTCAGTATGATTTCAATATCCCTTAACAGGTTGGTGAGACCACAAGGAAAATCAGGCACAATGTTACACACTCTGTTTTCTGTGGCACAAAATCACAGAGATGACACACACGCAGGACTGTCACTCAAGCACTAATGTCAATATTAATCTCCCACCTAATTTATTTATTTTTTTTTCTCAGGGAGACTTTAGAAACCAAATAATATTAAAAAAAAAAAAAAAAAAGGCTTTCTATGGCCCACAATTAGAGAGAGAGAGGTGGCACAACCAGGAGTCAAGACTGGCGCACAAGCTGAAAGGGCAATATTACTCTCCCACTGTTTTTTATGTTTTTTTTGTTTTTTTCAGGGAGACTTTAGAAACCAAATAATATTAAAAAAACCAAAAAAAAAAAAGGCTTTCTATGGCCCACTGAATGAGAGGGAGAGAGGTGGCACACCCAGGAGTCAAGACTGGCACACAAGCTGAAAGGGCAATATTACTCTCCCACTGTTTTTTTATGTATTTTTTGTTTTTTCAGGGAGACTTTAGAAACCCAATAATATTTAAAAAAAAAAATAAATAGGCTTTCTATGGCCCACTGAATGAGAGGGAGAGAGGTGACACACCCAGGAGTCAAGACTGGCACACAAGCTGAAAGGGCAATATTACTCTCCCACTGTTTTTTTAGGTTTTTTTTTTTTTTTCAGGGAGAATTAGAAACCAAATAATATTAAAAAAAAAAAAAAAATAGGCTTTCTATGGCCCACTGAATGAAAGGGAGAGAGGTGGCACACCCAGGAGTCAAGACTGGCACACAAGCTGAAAGGGCAATATTACTCTCCCACTGTTTTTTTATGTATTTTTTGTTTTTTCAGGGAGACTTTAGAAACCCAATAATATTTAAAAAAAAAAATAAATAGGCTTTCTATGGCCCACTGAATGAGAGGGAGAGAGGTGGCACACCCAGGAGTCAAGACTGGCACACAAGCTGAAAGGGCAATATTACTCTCCCACTGTTTTTTTAGGTTTTTTTTTTTTTTTCAGGGAGAATTAGAAACCAAATAATATTAAAAAAAAAAAAAATAGGCTTTCTATGGCCCACTGAATGAAAGGGAGAGAGGTGGCACACCCAGGAGTCAAGACTGGCACACAAGCTGAAAGGGCAATATTACTCTCCCACTGTTTTTTTATGTATTTTTTGTTTTTTCAGGGAGACTTTAGAAACCCAATAATATTTAAAAAAAAAAATAAATAGGCTTTCTATGGCCCACTGAATGAGAGGGAGAGAGGTGGCACACCCAGGAGTCAAGACTGGCACACAAGCTGAAAGGGCAATATTACTCTCCCACTGTTTTTTTAGGTTTTTTTTTTTTTTTTCAGGGAGAATTAGAAACCAAATAATATTAAAAAAAAAAAAAATAGGCTTTCTATGGCCCACTGAATGAAAGGGAGAGAGGTGGCACACCCAGGAGTCAAGACTGGCACACAAGCTGAAAGGGCAATATTACTCTCCCACTGTTTTTTTATGTATTTTTTGTTTTTTCAGGGAGACTTTAGAAACCCAATAATATTTAAAAAAAAAAATAAATAGGCTTTCTATGGCCCACTGAATGAGAGGGAGAGAGGTGGCACACCCAGGAGTCAAGACTGGCACACAAGCTGAAAGGGCAATATTACTCTCCCACTGTTTTTTTAGGTTTTTTTTTTTTTTCAGGGAGACTTTAGAAACCAAATAATATTAAAAAAAAAAAAAAAAAAAAAAAAATAGGCTTGCTATAGCCCACTGAATGAGAGATAGCACACACAGCAGTGGCACACAAGCCCTTACTGAGGCCAATATTTTTCTCCCACTGATTGATGTAGTGTTTTTGTGTTGAGGTAGAATTTAGAACACAAATCACGGAAAAAATAAATAGGCTTTCTATGGCCCACTGAATGAAAGGGAGAGAGGTGGCACACCCAGGAGTCAAGACTGGCACACAAGCTGAAAGGGCAATATTACTCTCCCACTGTTTTTTTATGTATTTTTTGTTTTTTCAGGGAGACTTTAGAAACCCAATAATATTTAAAAAAAAAAATAAATAGGCTTTCTATGGCCCACTGAATGAGAGGGAGAGAGGTGGCACACCCAGGAGTCAAGACTGGCACACAAGCTGAAAGGGCAATATTACTCTCCCACTGTTTTTTTAGGTTTTTTTTTTTTTTCAGGGAGACTTTAGAAACCAAATAATATTAAAAAAAAAAAAAAAAAAAAAAAAAATAGGCTTGCTATAGCCCACTGAATGAGAGATAGCACACACAGCAGTGGCACACAAGCCCTTACTGAGGCCAATATTTTTCTCCCACTGATTGATGTAGTGTTTTTGTGTTGAGGTAGAATTTAGAACACAAATCACGGAAAAAATAAATAGGCTTTCTATGGCCCACTGAATGAAAGGGAGAGAGGTGGCACACCCAGGAGTCAAGACTGGCACACAAGCTGAAAGGGCAATATTACTCTCCCACTGTTTTTTTATGTATTTTTTGTTTTTTCAGGGAGACTTTAGAAACCCAATAATATTTAAAAAAAAAAATAAATAGGCTTTCTATGGCCCACTGAATGAGAGGGAGAGAGGTGGCACACCCAGGAGTCAAGACTGGCACACAAGCTGAAAGGGCAATATTACTCTCCCACTGTCTTTTTAGGTTTTTTTTTTTTTTCAGGGAGACTTTTGAAACCAAATAATATTAAAAAAAAATAAAAAAAAAAAATATAGGCTTGCTATAGCCCACTGAATGAGAGATAGCGCACACACAGCAGTGGCACACAAGCCCTGACTGAGGCCAATATTTTTCTCCCACTGATTGATGTAGTGTTTCTGTGTTGAGGTAGATTTTAGAACACAAATCACGGAAAAAATAAATAGGCTTTCTATGGCCCACTCAGTGAGAGATGGCACACACAGGGATGGCACTGTAGCAGAAATGCCAATCTTAATCTCCCACAAAAAAAAAACAAAAAAAAAAAAAAAACTGTCCTACAATTACTATCTCCCTGCAGTAATGTAAGCCAGGTATGGCAGGCAGCAATAGGAGTGGACTGATGCACAAATTAAATAAAAAGTGTGGACAAACAAAAAAGATAGCTGTGCAGAAAGGAAGGAACAAGAGGATATGTGCTTTGAAAAAAGCAGTTGGTTTCCACAGTGGCGTACACACAGCAATACAGCTATCACGGAGCCTTCTAGGGCAGCCCAATGAGCTACAGCGCTGAGGGGAAAAAAAAAAAAAAATAGCTTCCACTGTTCCTGCACACCGAAGGTGGTGTTGGACAGTGGAAATCGCTGCAGCACAAGCGGTTTGGTGGTTAGTGGACCCTGCCTAACGCTCTCCCTGCTTCTGATGAAGCGGCAGCAACCTGTCCCTAAGCTCAGATCAGCAGCAGTAAGATGGCGGTCGGCGGGAACGCCCCTTTATAGCCCCTGTGACGCCGCAGACAGCAAGCCAATCACTGCAATGCCCTTCTCTAAGATGGTGGGGACCAGGATCTATGTCATCACGCTGCCCACACTCTGCGTTCACCTTCATTGGCTGAGAAATGGCGCTTTTCGCGTCATTGAAACGCGACTTTGGCGCGAAAGTCGCGTACCGCATGGCCGACAAGCACAGGGGTCGGATCGGGTTTCATGAGACGCCGACTTAGCCAAAAGTCGGCGACTTTTGAAAATGATCGACCTGTTTCGCTCAACCCTACTCTCCACTACATTTTTTCCAATTGTTCTCCAAATTTTCAAAATTCTCTGAGGAACAAAACCGCACCCCGTCATATTTTATAAGTCTCTTATGTAATTTCTTCTATTCTGTAATGCTCCATTATTCCTTATCCATTTCCTAACGAAATCCACTCTTGCTATATAAAGCCGCCTACTTATGACTCTTCTTCCTCATTTCATCTCTTCCGCTCCAAAGAGAAGTTTTAATATTGATAACTTGATCTCAATGGAGATCTGAGTCCCCAGTTTCCCCCCTATATCTTCAATGGGATCAACTGGGTCTATGTATGAATTTACTGATTGACATATATATATATACATATACTCTAGCATTTACCCCATACACTAATCTTACTCTCAAAGATAAAATTATACATGTAACCTACAGTCATTAGTGTATACATATATTTATTACATTATGGCATATTGTATATTAGGTAGAAGGTTGTCTTTTTTTAATGTGAAGCAATCAATAAGTAATCCATTCCTCTGTGAGAGGTGATGTGTAAGTTATTTGATTCCATCATACTCTTCATCGCTTGTTGAGCCTGACAATATCTAAAATTGTGCACTTTACTTAAAGGGGTTGTCCCATGAACAAAGTTTATTTTAATAAATACATCTTGGAATAATAGTAATTCCCACAATTGGATGCGTTTATATAAAATGTTCTGTGTACTGTGTAATGGCTGTGTCTGACCATACAGGGACAAGGTCTGATCATCTTCTGGGCAATGGGGGAAGCAAAAGAGAGGAAAAAGACATTACAGCACAGGATAGCAATTTTTTTCTTTGAGTTAAAACATTTTTTAACAACAGGCAGGGAAATGCTATATCTCATAAAAAGAATCAGCTGAGATCCCGTGCTGTAATGTCTGTATACTAAGTTTTGCATCCTCGCCTGCCCAGGAGCTGTGGTATGGTCAGACCATGTCCCTGTATGTCAGGGGTGAGGACGGAGTATTTTTTTCTGCCAAGGGCCATTTGGATATTTATACCATCCTTCAGGGGCCGTACAAACTCCGCCCACAAAGTACATCCTGACTCTGGCTCTGGTTTCAGGACGTAATCTTTCATTGTATGCCCTTCAGTGTTCAGTAGTGAACACTGTATGTGTGTGCCAACAGAAAGAAGAAATTAATGAGCTGGTTGTAATCAAAATACACCTCCCTGCCCAAGAATGCGGTCCCTGAGAATCTGCTCGGGGGCCTGATAAAAGGTCATTGAAGGCCGTAAATGGCCCTGAGGCCTGAAGTTCCCCACTCCTGCTGTACGGTCACACACAGCCATTACACAGTACACAGCAGGGGCACATTTATAAGATTATCTCAGCACAGAGACATTTTTTTTAAAATACTTCCTTTTGTGGAACCTGTTATTATTCCATGAAGTATTGATTAAAATCAACTTTCAAATTAACTTTGTTTGTGGGAAAACCCCAAACTGTGTCTCCAACACATTAAATGGCACCATCTCATTTCCATAAATTAAATGCTTAATCAAATAAAACTCCAAAACCCTGTGTCCTGTACCTCAAAAAATGAATATATATTTATATAAATCCTATGTTGGGATAAATCATATCCAATTGTCATGTTAATATTTAATATCTTCTTTATAGATTCCCAAGTACAATTCCAAGAATAAAACATTCAAAAAACAACAGAAAGGGAGCGCTCATGAGCAGGACCAGTGAGGCAATGCAGGGTATGGGAATAACCACAGCCAAGCGGCCACTAACCTTCAAGGGTTATGCACCCCTGCATAACCCCGGTGGAGAGTGAGGACAGAAGGCGATGGCACCTTGTGAGTCGCGGTGCTTCCTACTGCCGGTACGATGGTGTAGGACGATGGCGGTGTCAGATGTTGCCGAGATGCACGCTGGACACCACGAGACCGCAGGTCCTGAAGACACGTGACAGCAGGTCCTATTGCTGGTGTGGGTGAAGCATCTCTACCAAAGCTGCTCCTGCGCCCTCAGAGAGGGATGTGTAATGGAAAAAAAGAATAACGTGATCTTTAAAGAGCGCTAAGGTCGAGATAGAAAAGGGCAAATATAACTAAAAGGTGCATACCTTTATTGGTAGTAAAATATACACAACGCATTTTGACGGCGGTATGCCGTCTGCCCCAGGTGGCATGGGAAATGGGGGAATGGTAACATATCTAAAAGGAGAGGCACCAATGAATGGAGGTAGGCAATTAGACAATTAATTGGAACACAAAACACTCTTAAAGTGCCAGAGGAAGTTAAATAAGAAAACAGGACAATCGAATTAAAAACAAACAATATAATACCTAAAATACAGTATATAAAATGTAAATAAAAATGTATAAAAATACATAATACTACACACTAAAAAATATAATAAAATATTATCTAACTAACAACATTATCTATGGTCAAATTCAGACCTTCCGGAGCCAAAGTACCCAGTTTATAAATCCAGTAACTTTCTCTGTTGATAAGCCTTCCCATCCGATCTGGAACATTATCAGCAATTTGATCAATGATGATAAGACTCAAGAAGTCTTTTTGATGTGTTACATAAAAATGTTTTGATACGCTGTGCAATAAATACCCATTGCGAATGTTGTGGTGATGCTTATTGAGCCGAGCATACATTGCTTCATTGTTTGAATGGTGTGGTCCACATACTGAAGGCCACAAGTACATTTCAATAGGTAAATAACAAAAATAGACTGAGGCTATGTGCACACGTCAGGATTTCTAGCAGAAATTTTCCTGACAAAAAAACGGACATTTCTGCCAGAATTCCGCATGCGTTTTTTTCACGTTTTTACCGCAATTTTGATGCGTTTTTTGTGCGTTTTTCCCAAATGCATAGAATTGCGTGAAAAACACAGGAAAACCACAAAATTAATGAACATGCTGCTTTTTTTACCGCGATGCGTTTTTTTCACGGAAAAAAACGCACCATGTGCACAAAACATGCAGAATGCATTCTAAATGATAGGATGCATAATGTATGCGTTTTTAATGAGTTTTTATAGCATTTTTATACCGAAAAAACGCAAAAAAAACCCGCAAAAAACCCTGAACTTGTGCACATACCCTGACAGTCAACATGACAATTAATGGTGTAGCTAGTGCTTGTCGTGCACGATGTAAACAGCTTTACCCCATTCCCAAAGGAGGAGCAACATAAACATTTAGGGGTTCTGCATGTAAAACAGCCTGCATCTAGAATGGCGCTGCTTCCTAGGGGGCAAGGTTTTAATGTAGTGTTGCTGCGAGTAATTAGGTTACGTAAATTGCGATTTCTTCTGTAGATAACCTTTGGTTTATTAGGAAGATGCTTGGAATGAATTGGGTCACCGTTCAAGATGAACCAATAATTTTAAGCAATTCTGAATAGATACATGGGATTGATTATAGGTAGTGATAAAACTCCATGTAGTGAGTTCCGAAATAACACTGTCGTTACTCGCCCGAGAGTTAATCTTATTAATACAATCTTCTTGAGAAAAAGATTTAACCTTATAAAAGGCGTCCTGGAGTAGTTTTTTAGGGTAATCTTTTTTTTTTAAATTCGTTTTTAACCCCTTCATGACCTTGGGATTTTCCATTTTTCAGTGTTCATTTTTCGCTCCCCTCTTCACAGAGCCATAACTTTTTTATTTTGATTGGGGCGAAAGGGGGGTGATTTAAACTTTTATATTTTTTTAATTTTTTCACATTTTTTAAAACTTTTTTTTTTTTACTTTTCCCATGCTTCAATAGCCTCCATAGGAGGCTAGATGCTGGCACAACGCGATCGGCTCTGCTACATAGCAGCGATCATCAGATCACTGCTATGCAGCAGAATTGCAGGTGTGCTGTGAGCGCCGAACTCAGGGTGGCGCTCACAGCTATCTGGGATCAGTAACCATAGAGGTCTCAGGGACCTCTATGGTTACTATTCAGAAGCATCGCTGACCCCCGATCATGTGACGGGGGTCGGCGATGCGCTCATTTCTGGCCGCCCGGCCGGAAACACCAGTTAAATGCCGCTGTCTGCGTTTGACAGCGGAATTTAACTAGTTAATAGCGGCGGGTGAATCACGATTTCACCCGCCGCTATTGCGGGCACATGTCAGCTGTTCAAAACAGCTGACATGTCCCGGCTTTGATGCGGGCTCACCGCTGGAGCCCTGCATCAAAGCGGGGCTTCTGACCTCGGACGTACTATCCCGTCCGAGGTCAGTAAGGGGTTAAACAACAATGCACACATTAATACATAACCAATATAACTCATACAGGCTTCTCATAAAATAGGAAGACAGCAAGTCTACACAGTAAAATATTTGCACAAATTTCAATTCCTCAAGTCCACAACATTTGGGAAATAATTAAGAGACTGATTATACAAAATTCTATATTTTTTGGTTATACATAACACAGAATGATACCATACAACCAACACATCCATCTTAAAACTACAACTACTACCCTACTGCCAAGACCAAATTCCCATAGTGTTAATAATTTTATCATAGTGTAAAGTGTGAGTCAATGCAGTCTTTAATAACAGACCACTATCTACATGCTGATATGGTAAGATATGATGAATTCCCAAATCTTATTAAATTTCCCCAAGCATCCCCTATTTTGATACAGTGTCCGCTCATAGGGTATAATTGAATTTACCAGCTCAATCCAAGCTCTAAGTGATGGATACAAACTACTCATCCAACGTAAGGCTAACATTTTTCTCGCCAGGAAAAGTCTCTCCCACAAGAAAATCTTAACATGGTGTCCCCATATCTCTTCCTCCAGTACCCCAAACAAGCATACTAATGGATCAAAGGGAACAGGAGTATGTACAAGGGAGGTCAACAACGATGTTACCTCATTCCAAAAGGATAGAATAACTGGACATTCGCACACCATGTGTATAAAGTCTGCGTCCATCACATGGCAACTTAAACATTCTGAAGATTGATATCGTCCCATTTTGAATAACCGTAACGGGGTTAGGTATGATTGGTGTATTATGTACACCGCACTCACACGACCCCCCCAATGAACCTATCCATTACAGTAAATGGCTGCCCACTCTCCCCAGTCCCACAAGCTCGCTGCCTCGGGGTAATGCTTGACGCTGGTCTCTCCTTCAAACCACATATCCAAGCCCTTTCCACTTCCTGCCGACTTCAACTCAAAAATATTTCACGAATAGTGTTGAGCAATACCGTCCGATTCTTGAAAGTATCGGTATCGGAAAGTATCGGCCGATACCGGCAAAGTATCGGATCTAATCCGATACCGATACCCGATACCAATACAAGTCAATGGGACTCAAGTATTGGACGGTATCCTGTATGGTTCCCAGGGTCTGAAGGAGAGGAAACTCTCCTTCAGGCCCTGGGATCCATATCAATGTGTAAAAGAAAGAATTAAAATAAAAAATATTGCTATACTCACCTCTCCGACGCAGCCTGGACCTCACCGAGGGAACCGGCAGCGTTGTTTGCTTAAAATGCGCGCTTTTACTTCCTTCCGTGACATCACGGCTTGTGATTGGTCGCGTGCCGCCCACGTGGCCGCGACGCGACCAGTCACAGCAAGCCGTGACGTAATTTTCAGGTCCTCAATGCCTAATTCTAGGCATTCATGATTTTAAAATTACGTTCCGGCTTGTGATTGGTCGCGTCGCGGTCACATGGGCGGCACGCAACCAATCACAAGCCGTGACGTAATTTTAAAAATGCGCGCATCTCCTGCCTCCCGTGACGTCACGGCTTGTGATTGGTCGCGTCGCCCATGTGACCGCGACGCGACCAATCACAAGCCGGAACGTAATTTTAAAATCATGAATGCCTAGAATTAGGCATTGAGGACCTGAAAATTACGTCACGGCTTGCTGTGATTGGTCGCGTCGCGGCCACATGGGCGGCACGCGACCAATCACAAGCCGTGACGTCACGGAAGGAAGTAAAAGCGCGCATTTTAAGCAAACAACGCTGCCGGTTCCCTCGGTGAGGTCCAGGCTGCGTCGGAGAGGTGAGTATAGCAATATTTTTTATTTTAATTCTTTCTTTTACACATTAATGTTGTTTCGATACCGATACCCGATACCACAAAAGTATCGGATCTCGGTATCGGAATTCCGATACCCGCAAGTATCGGCCGATACCCGATACTTGCGGTATCGGAATGCTCAGTCAACACTATTCACAAATCCGTTCATTCCTCAACCAAGAATCTGCAAAAACCCTAGTCCATGCCCTCATCATCTCTCGCCTTGACTACTGCAACCTCCTGCTCTGTGGCCTCCCCTCGAACACTCTCGCACCCCTCCAATCTATTCTAAACTCTGCTGCCCAACTAATCTACCTGTCCCCCCGCTATTCTCCGGCCTCTCCCCTCTGTCAATCCCTTCACTGGCTCCCCATTGCCCAGAGACTCCAGTACAAAACCCTAACCTTGACATACAAAGCCATCCACAACCTGTCTCCTCCATACATCTGTGACCTCGTCTCCCGGTACTTACCTACATGCAACCTCCGATCCTCACAAGATCTCCTTCTCTACTCCCCTCTTATCTCCTCTTCCCACAATCGTATACAAGATTTCTCTCGCGTATCACCCCTACTCTGGAACCCTCTACCACAACACATCAGACTCTCACCTACCATCAAAATCTTCAAAAAGAATCTGAAGACCCACCTCTTCCGACAAGCCTACAACCTGCAGCAACCACCGATCAACCAACCGCTGCACGATCAGCTCTATCCTCGCCTATTGTATCCTCACCCATCCCTTGTAGACTGTGAGCCTTCGCGGGAAGGTTCCTCTCTCCTCCTGTACCAGTTATGACTTGTATTGTTTAACCCCTTAAGCCCCGAGGGTGGTTTGCACGTTAATGAGCGGGCCAATTTTTACAATTCTGACCACTGTCCCTTTATGAGGTTATAACTCTGGAATGCTTTAACGGATCTTGGCGATTCTGACATTGTTTTCTCGTGACATATTCTACTTCATGTTAGTGATAAAATTTATTCGATATAACTTGCGTTTATTTGTAAAAAAAATGGAAATTTGGCAAAAATCTTGAAAATTTTGCAATTTTCCAACTTTGAATTTGTATGCCCTTAAATCACAGAGATATGTCACACAAAATACTTAATAAGTAACATTTCCCACATGTCTACTTTACATCAGCACAATTTTGGAACCCAAATTTTTTTTTCTTAGGGAGTTATAAGGGTTAAAAGTTGACCAGAAATTTCTCATTTTTACAACACCATTTTTTTTAGGGACCACATCTCATTTGAAGTCATTTTGAGGGGTCTATATGATAGAAAATACCCAAGTGTGACACCATTCTAAAAAATGCACCCCTCAAGGTGCTCAAAACCACATTCAAGAAGTTTATTAACCCTTCAGGTGTTTCACAGGAATTTTTGGAATGTTTAAATAAAAATGAACATTTAACTTTTTTTCACACAAAATTTATTTCAGCTCCAATTTGTTTTATTTTACCAAGGGTAACAGGAGAAAATGGACCCCCAAAGTTGTTGTACAATTTGTCCTGAGTACGCTGATACCCCATATGTGGGGGTAAACCACTGTTTGGGCGCATGGCAGAGCTTGGAAGGAAAGGAGCGCCATTTGACTTTTCAATGCAAAATTGACTGGAATTGAGATAGGACACCATGTTGCGTTTGGAGAGCCCCTGATGTGCCTAAACATTGAAACCACCCACAAGTGACACCATTTTAGAAAGTAGACCCCCTAAGGACCTTATCTAGATGTGTGGTGAGCACTTTTACCCACCAAGTGCTTCACAGAAGTTTATAATGCAGAGCCGTAAAAATAAAAAATCATATTTTTTCACAAAAATGATCTTTTCGCCCCCAATTTTTTATTTTCCCAAGGGTAAGAGAAAAAATTGGACCCCAAAAAATGTTGTGCAATTTGTCCTGAGTACGCTGATACCCCATATGTGGGTGTAAACCATTGTTTGGGCGCATGGCAGAGCTTGGAAGGGAAGGAGCGCCATTTTACTTTTTAATGCAAAATTGACTGGAATTGAGATGGGACGCCATGTTGCGTTTGGAGAGCCCCTGATGTGCCTAAACATTGAAACCCCCTACAAGTGACACCATTTTGGAAAGTAGACCCCCTAAGGAACTTATCTAGATGTGTGGTGAGCACTTTGACCCACCAAGTGCTTCACAGAAGTTTATAATGCAGAGCCGTAAAAATAAAAAATCATATTTTTTCACAAAAATGATCTTTTCGCCCCCAATTTTTTATTTTCCCAAGGGTAAGAGAAGAAATTTGACCCCAAAAAATGTTGTGCAATTTGTCCTGAGTACACTGATACCCGATATGTGGGTGTAAACCATTGTTTGGGCGCATGGCAGAGCTTGGAAGGGAAGGAGCGCCATTTGACTTTTCAATGCAAAATTGACTGGAATTGAGATGGGATGCCATGTTGCGTTTGGAGAGCCCCTGATGTGCCTAAACATTGAAACCCCCCACAAGTGACACCATTTTGGAAAGTAGACCCCCTAAGGAACTTATCTAGATGTGTTTTGAGAGCTTTGAACCACCAAGTGTTTCACTACAGATTATAACGCAGAGCCGTGAAAATAAAAATTCTTTTTTTTTCACAAAAATGATTTTTTAGCCCCCAGTTTTGTATTTTCACAAGGGTAACAGGATAAATTAGACCCCAAAAGTTGTTGTCCAATTTGTCCTGAGTACGCTGATACCCCATATGTGGGGGGGGAACCACTGTTTGGGCGCATGACAGAGCTCGGAAGGGAAGGAGCGCCATTTGGAATGCAGACTTAAATGGATTGCTCTGCAGGCGTCACGTTGCATTTGCAGAGCCCCTGATGTACCCAAACAGTACAAACCCCCCACAAGTGACCCCATATTGGAAACTAGACCTCCCAAGGAACTTATCTAGATGTGTTGTGAGAACTTTGAGCCCCCAAGTGTTTCACTACAGTTTACAACGCAGAGCCGTGAAAATAAAACATCTTTTTTTTTCCCACAAAAATGATTTTTAGCCCCCCAAATTTTTATTTTCTCAAGGATAACAAGAGAACTTGGACCCCAGAAGTTGTTCAATTTGTCCTGAGTACGCTGATAACCCATATGTTGGGGTAAACCCCTTTTTGGGCGCACGGGAGAGCTCGGAAGGGAAGGAAGCACTGTTTTACTTTTTCAACGCAGAATTGGCTGGAATTGAGATCGGACGCCATGTCGCGTTTGGAGAGCCCCTGATGTGCCTGAACAGTGGAAACTCCCCAATTCTACCTGAAACCCTAACCCAAACACACCCCTAACCCTAATCCCAACGGTAACCCTAACCACACCCCTAGGCCTGACACACCCATAATTCTAATCCCAACCCTAATCCCAACCGTAAATGTAATCCAAACCCTAACCCTAACTTTAGCCCCAACCCTAACCCTAACTTTACCTCCAACCCTAGCCCTAACCCTAACCCTAACTTTAGCCCCAACCCTAGCCCTAACCCTAGCCCTAACCCTAGCCCTAATGGGAAAATGGAAATAAATACATTTTTTTAATTTTATTATTTTTCCCTAACTAAGGGGGTGATGAAGGGGGGTTTGATTTACTTTTATAGCGTTTTTTATATCGGATTTTTATGATTGGCAGCTGTCACACACTAAAAGACGCTTTTTATAGCAAAAAAGTTTTTGCGTCTCCACATTTTGAGACCTATAATTTTTCCACATTTTGGTCCACAGAGTCATGTGAGGTCTTGTTTTTTGCGGGATGAGTTGACGTTTTTATTGGTAACATTTTCGGACACGTGACCATTTTTGATCACTTTTTATTCCGATTTTTGTGAGACAGAATGACCAAAAACCAGCTATTCATGAATTTCTTTTGGGGGAGGCGTTTATACCGTTCCGCGTTTGGTAAAATTGCTAAAGCAGTTTTATTCGACCGGTCAGTACGATTACAGCGATACCTCATTTATATCATTTTTTTATGTTTTGGCGCTTTTATACGATAAAAGCTATTTTATAGAAAAAATAATTATTTTGGTATCGCTTTATTCTCAGGACTATAACTTTTTTATTTTTTTGCTGATGATTCTGTATGGTGGCTCGTTTTTTGCGGTACAAGATGACGTTTTCAGCGGTACCATGGTTATTTATATCCATCTTTTTGATCGCGTGTTATTCCACTTTTTGTTCGGCGGTATGGTAATAAAGCGTTGTTTTTTGCCTCGGTTTTTTTTTTTTTTTTTCTTACGGTGTTTACTGAAGGGGTTAACTAGTGGGGCAGTTTTATAGGTTGGGTCGTTACGGACGCGGCGATACCAAATATGTGTACTTTTATTGTTTTGTTTTTTTTATTTAGAGAAAGAAATTTATTTATGGGAATAATATTTTTTTATTATTATTATTTATTTAGGAATTTTTTTTTTTTTTTTTACACATGTGGAAAAAATTTTTTTTAACTTTTTTACTTTGTCCCAGGGGGGGACATCACAGATCGATGATCTGATAGTGTGCACAGCACTCTATTAGATCACCGATCTCACTGACAGGGCTGCAGGCTTACCAGTGTCTGCACTGAGCAGACACTCGGTAAGCCACCTCCTTCCCTGCAGGACCCGGATGCCGCGGCCATCTTGGATCGGGGACCTGCAACGAGGAAGGAGGTAGGAGACCCTCGGAGCAACGCGATCACATCGCGTTGCTCCGGGGGTCTCAGGGAAGCCCGCAGGGAGCCCCCTCCCTGCGCGATGCTTCCCTATACCGCCGGTACACTGCGATCATGTTTGATCGCGGTGTGTCGGGGGTTAATGTGCCGGGGGCGGTCCGTGACCGCTCCTGGCACATAGTGCCGGATGTCAGCTGCGATAGGCAGCTGACACCCGGCCACGATCGGCCGCGCTCCCCCCTTGAGTGCGGCCGATCGCGTATGACGTACTATCCCATCACTGGGAATTAAGTCCCAGGTCACCTTGACGGGATAGTACGTCAGATGGGATTAAAGGGTTAAGATTATTGTACTTGTTTTTATTATGTATACCCCTTCTCACATGTAAAGCGACATGGAAAAAATGGCGCTATAACAATAAATAATAATAATAATAATGTATAATTGGATCATTTTGTTATTTGGCGAAGGAGATACCTTTGTTGGAGATTCAGGAATCTCCTCCCAATCATCATCCTGAATATTAGGGATAAGGAGACTCCATTTTCCCCTAACTGTCAATAAAGCAGAATCAATACCCATGGACAACATGTGTGAGTACAAAGTAGAGATAAGACCCTGAGGACCCTGTGATTTAACCCCTTCAACCCCGGAGCTTTTTCCGTTTTTTCCTTTTCGTTTTTCGCTCCCCTCCTTCCTAGAGCCATAACTTTTTCATTTTTCCGTCAATATGGCCATGTGGGGGCTTATTTTTTGCAGGACGAGATGTACTTTTGAACGATACCATTGGTTTTACCATGCCATGTAACAGAAAACGGGAAAAAAATTCCAAGTGTGATGAAATTGCAAAAAAAGTGCAATATCACACTTGTTTTTTGTTTGGCTTTTTTGCTAGGTTCATCAAATGCTAAAACTGACCTGCGATTATAATTCTCCAGGTCATTACAAGTTCATAGACACCTAACATGTCTAGGTTATTTTTTATCTAAGTGGTGAAAAAAATTTCCAAAGTTTGCTAAAAAAAAATAAAAATTGCGCAATTTTCCGATACCCGTAGCGTCTCCATAAGAGGCTAGAAGCATGCACAACTCGATCGGCTCTGCTACATAGAGGTGAAATACAGATCACCTCTATGTAGTAGAAATGGAGGTGTGCTTTGAACGCTGACCACAGGGTGGCGCTCAAAGCAATCGGCCATCAACAACCTTAGAGGTCTCAAGGAGACCTCTGGTTGTTATGGCAATGCACCGCTGACCTCCGATCATGTGACGGGGGTCAGCGGTGCGAGCACTTCTGGCCGCGCGGCCGGGAGTGCTAGTTAAATGCCGCTGTCAGCACTTGAGGCGGCATTTAACTAGATAATGGGCGCGGGCGGATCGCGATTCCGCTCGCGCTCATTGCGCGCACATGTCAGCTGTATAAAACGGCTGACATGTCGCGACTTTAAGGTGGGCTCACCGCCGGAGCCCACCTTAAAGCGGGGGATCTGCCAGCTGATGTACTATTCCGTCAGCTGGCAGAAAGGGGTTAAAGATCCCAATCAAGGGAAAGGTCGAAATTATTTGAGATGTACTAGTATTACGTAAATGTGATTGGATTCCTGATCTGAACTGTAAGTAATGAAAAAATTGGGACCTTGGGATTTGGTATTTAATTTGTATTTGTTGAAAAGACATTAAGACATTGTGGTCATATACAGTAAATCTCTGAGTAAGGAAACATTATGTGAGATCCAGAATTGAGTGGAGGGGTGGTTTAATAACACTGGGAAGTAAGGCTGGGGTCACACTTGGCGTAAGACAATACGCCACGTATTATACGTCCGTACTACGGCCGTAATACGGAGAAATGTTCCCAAAATATTGATCCGTAGTCAGGGTGTGTCAGCGTATTTTGCGCATGGCATCCTCCGTATGTAATCCGTATGGCATCCGTACTGCGAGATTTTCGCGCAGGCTTGCAAAACCGACATCTAATGGATTTATGTGCTCAAATGTTCGGTAAAACATATATACAGTATATATATATATATATATATATGTCATTGAGACACATATATATATATTCTGTATTTAGATTTCATTCAGCGCGATATCTGTGAACAGCCGGTAATTCAATTGCCGGCTTTTCATTTCTCCTGCACAAACCCGACAGGATATGAGACATGGTTTTCATGCAGTAAACCATCTCATATCCCCTTTTTTTTGCATATTCCACACTACTAATGTTAGTAGTGTGTATGTGCAAAATTTCAGCGCTGTAGCTGCTAAAATAAAGGGTTAAATGGCGGAAAAAATTGGCGTGGGCTCCCGCGCAATTTTCTCCGCCAGAATGGTAAAGCCAGTGACTGAGGGCAGATATTAATAGCCAGGAGAGGGTCCATGGTTATTGGCCCCCCCGTGGCTACAAACATCTGCCCCCAGCCACCCCAGAAAAGGCACATCTGGAAGATGCGCCTATTCTGGCACTTGGCCACTCTCTTCCCACTCCCTGTAGTGGTGGGATATGGGGTAATGAAGGGTTAATGCCACCTTGCTATTGTAAGGTGACATTAAGCCAGATTAATAATGGAGAGGCATCAATTATGACACCTATCCATTAATAATCCAATTGTTTGAAAGGGTTAAAAAACACACACACATGATTTAAAAGTATTTTAATGAAATAAACACAGCGGTTGTTTTAATAATTTATTGCTCTCTCAATCCATTTGCAGGCCCTCGCTTGGCAAAATAATAAACGCACAATATACATACCTTCTGATGTCCGATCACGTCCCACGAGGTAATCCATCTGAAGGGGTTAACTAATATTACAGGCACGAGCTGCGATAAACCACTCGCTCGTGCCTGTAATCCCCCGGGTGCTGAAAGGAAAGCTGGATCTGTACTTACATTGAGTCGCGGTGATGCGCCCCTGCTGGATGTTCTCATGAACTGCAGCCTGGGAACTTTTTCCCACGCTCCAGGTCATATGAGGACATCCACCAGGGCGCGCATCACCGCGACTGAAGGAAATGTAAGTCAATGACCTACATTTCATTCATTCGCCGGGGAATTACAAGCACGAGCACACCGCTGCATTAGCAGGGCTCCTGCTTGTAAATTATTTTAACCCCTTCAGATGGATTACATCGTGGGACGTGACGGTTCAGCTGAGGGTATGTATCTTGTGCGTTTATTATTTTGCCAAGCGAGGGCCTGCAATTGGATTGAGAGAGCAATAAAATATTAAAACAACCGCTGTGTTTATTTCATTAAAATACTTTTAAATCATGTGTGTGTGTGTTTTTTAACCCTTTCAAACAATTGGATTAATAATGGATAGGTGACATAATTGACGCCTCTCCATTATTAATCTGGCTTAATGTCACCTTACAATAGCAAGGTGACATTAACCCTTCATTACCCCATATCCCACCACTACAGGGAGTGGGAAGAGAGTGACCAAGTGCCAGAATAGGCGCATCTTCCAGATGTGCCTTTTCTGGGGTGGCTGGGGGCAGATGTTTGTAGCCACGGGGGGGCAATAACCATGGACCCTCTCCTGGCTATTAATATCTGCCCTCAGTCACTGGCTTTACCATTCTGGCGGAGAAAATTGCGCGGGAGCCCACGCCAATTTTTTCCGCCATTTAACCCTTTATTTTAGCAGCTACAGCGCTGAAATTTTGCACATACACACTACTAACATTAGTAGTGTGGAATATGCAAAAAAAAAGGGGATATGAGATGGTTTACTGTATGTAAACCATGTCTCATATCCTGTCGGGTTTGTGCAGGAGAAATGAAAAGCCGGCAATTGAATTACCGACTTTTCACTAACACCGCTGCGTATTTCTCGCAAGTCACACTGCTGGTCCGTGTGGAATCAGTATTTTTCTCGCCCCCATAGACTTTCATTGGCGAATTTTTTGCGCAATACGCTGACAAACGCAGCATGCTGCGATTTTGTACGGCCGTAGAAAGCCGTATAATACTGAAGCGTAATATACGGCTGATAGGAGCTGCCCCATTGAGAATAATTGTGCCGTTTATTTTGCGAGTTTTACGGACGTAGTTTCTGCACTCTTACGTCCGTAAAACACGCATGTGTGACCCCGGCCTAACTGTTATTCCATAGTGGCATTTCAGCTATAATGCCCTCAAAATGGATCACTTTTTTAATTTGTCTCCAGACTGATCGTGCCAGTCGAAGTAAGGGCAATAATCTAGGGGTATTAGGCTTATTTGCTTCCAAAAACCCCAACAGACAATTGGTCTAGGCAGCATGGTCCAAATGGTTCTCTGAGTTTGGAAAGTAATTATCAGGCATCCACCTACTCAAAGCTCTGATTTGTCTGGCCAAATAATATAAAAAGAAATCTGGTAATGCAGCTCCCCCCATTAGTTTAGACCTATGTAAAGTAGACAACTTGAGTTTAGGTCTGGCCTTCCCCCATATAAAAGACGAGATTAATACGTTTAAATTGGAAAAGAAAGATTTAAGGTACCTTCACACTGAACAACTTAACAACGATAACGATAGCGATCCGTGACGTTGCAGCGTCCTGGATAGCGATATCGTTGTGTTTGACACGCAGCAGCGATCAGGATCCTGTTGTGACATTGTTGGTCGGAGCTAGAAGGCCAGCACCTTATTTCGTCGCTGGATCACCCGCTGACATTGCTGAATCGGTGTGTGTGATGCGGATTCAGCGATGTCTTCACTGGAAACCAGCGGCCCTGTGCTTAGTAACCCGATGTTTACCCTGGTTACCCGGGAACTTCGGCATCATTGGTCGCTGGAGAGCTGTCTGTGCGACAGCTCTCCAGCGACCACACAACGATGAAACAGCGACGCTGCAGCGATCGGCATCGTTGTCTATACCGCTGCAGCGTCGCTTAATGTGACGGTACCCTTAGGAATCAATCCTGCGCTATGCTGAAGGGAGTAACAGGGTAACCTTTTTGCTGGAAACGTTTATTTTAAATCTTGGATTCTGCTGAACAGTCACTTTGGTTCGTGCGATTTTTTTCGTATTCTCCAATATTGCCCGTAAGGTGTATCAGTGATCCATTTAGGGAGATGACCACTACTGAAATGAAGATAACTATTTACGTCAACCCATTTAAAGTGTGTTGAAGTCATGAATTTTCCTGTTGCATCCACTTGCACCATTAAATCCAAGAACTGAAGGGCTGTATCAGACAAGGAGGCTGAAAATGAAAGACCCCCGAGGATTTTTGTTAAGGGTTTCAATGAACTGTAGGCCTCATGCTCAGAACCAGTCCAAATGATATAAAATAAGTCATCAATAAAACAATGGTAAAGAGTAGGGTTGAGCGAAACGGGTCGATCATTTTCAAAAGTCGCCGACTTTTGGCGCTAAGTCGGCGTCTCATGAAACCCGATCCGACCCCTGTGCTTGTCGGCCATGCGGTACGCGACTTTCGCGCCAAAGTCGCATTTCAATGACGCGAAAAGCGCCATTTCTCAGCCAATGAAGGTGAACGCAGAGTGTGGGCAGCGTGATGACATAGATCCTGGTCCCCACCATCTTAGAGAAGGGCATTGCAGTGATTGGCTTGCTGTCTGCGGCGTCACAGGGGCTATAAAGGGGCGTTCCCGCCGACCGCCATCTTACTGCTGCTGATCTGAGCTTAGGGAGAGGTTGCTGCCGCTTCGTCAGAAGCAGGGAGAGCGTTAGGCAGGGTCCACTAACCACCAAACCGCTTGTGCTGTAGCGATTTCCACTGTCCAACACCACCTTCGGTGTGCAGGAACAGTGGAAGCTATTTTTTTTTTTTTTTTCCTCAGCGCTGTAGCTCATTGGGCTGCCCTAGAAGGCTCCGTGATAGCTGTATTGCTGTGTGTACGCCACTGTGCAAACCAACTGCTTTTTTCAAAGCACATATCCTCTTGTTCCTTTCTGCACAGCTATCTTTTTTGTTTGTCCACACTTTTTATTTAATTTGTGCATCAGTCCACTCCTATTGCTGCCTGCCATACCTGGCTTAGATTACTGCAGGGAGATAGTAATTGTAGGACAGTCCCTGTTTTTTTGTTTTTTTTTGTGGGAGATTAAGATTGGCATTTCTGCTACAGTGCCATCCCTGTGTGTGCCATCTCTCACTGAGTGGGCCATAGAAAGCCTATTTATTTTTTCCGTGATTTGTGTTCTAAATTCTACCTCAACACAAAAACACTACATCAATCAGTGGTAGAAAAATATTGGCCTCAGTCAGGGCTTGTGTGCCACTGCTGTGTGTGCTATCTCTCATTCAGTGGGCTATAGAAAGCCTATTTATTTATTTATTTTTTTTCTTATTATTTGGTTTCTAAAGTCTCCCTGAAAAAAAAAAAAAAAAAACAGTGGGAGAGTAATATTGCCCTTTCAGCTTGTGTGCCAGTCTTGACTCCTGGGTGTGCCACCTCTCTCATTCAGTGGGCCATAGAAAGCCTATTTATTTTTTTTTTTTAAATATTATTGGGATTCTAAAGTCTCCCTTAAAAAACAAAAAATACATAAAAAAACAGTGGGAGAGTAATATTGCCCTTTCAGCTTGTGTGCCAGTCTTGACTCCTGGGTGTGCCACCTCTCTCATTCAGTGGGCCATAGAAAGCATTTTTTTTTTTTCCTTGATTTGTGTTCTAAAATCTACCTCAACACAAAAACACTACATCAATCAGTGATAGAAAAATATTGGCCTCAGTCAGGGCTTGTGTGCCACTGCTGTGTGTGCTATCTCTCATTCAGTGGGCTATAGAAAGCCTATTTATTTATTTATTTTTTTTCTTATTATTTGGTTTCTAAAGTCTCCCTGAAAAAAAAAACAAAAAAAAAAACAGTGGGAGAGTAATATTGCCCTTTCAGCTTGTGTGCCAGTCTTGACTCCTGGGTGTGCCACCTCTCTCTCATTCAGTGGGCCATAGAAAGCCTATTTATTTTTTTTTGTTTTTTTAATATTATTTGGTTTCTAAAGTCTCCCTGAAAATAATAAAAAAAAAACTTAAAAAAACAGTGGGAGAGTAATATTGCCCTTTCAGCTTGTGTGTCAGTCTTGACTCCTGGGTGTGCCACCTCTCTCATTCAGTGGGCCATAGAAAGCCTATTTATTTTTTTTTTTAAATATTATTGGGTTTCTAAAGTCTCCCTTAAAAAACAAAAAATACATAAAAAAACAGTGGGAGAGTAATATTGCCCTTTCAGCTTGTGTGCCAGTCTTGACTCCTGGGTGTGCCACCTCTCTCATTCAGTGGGCCATAGAAAGCCTATTTTTTTTTTTTTTTTTATATTATTGGGATTCTAAAGTCTCCCTTAAAAAACAAAAAATACATAAAAAAACAGTGGGAGAGTAATATTGCCCTTTCAGCTTGTGTGCCAGTCTTGACTCCTGGGTGTGCCACCTCTCTCATTCAGTGGGCCATAGAAAGCATTTTTTTTTTCCTTGATTTGTGTTCTAAAATCTACCTCAACACAAAAACACTACATCAATCAGTGGGAGAAAAATATTGGCCTCAGTCAGGGCTTGTGTGCCACTGCTGTGTGTGCTATCTCTCATTCAGTGGGCTATAGAAAGCCTATTTATTTATTTATTTTTTTTCTTATTATTTGGTTTCTAAAGTCTCCCTGAAAAAAAAAAAAAAAAAAACAAAAAACAGTGGGAGAGTAATATTGCCCTTTCAGCTTGTGTGCCAGTCTTGACTCCTGGGTGTGCCACCTCTCTCTCATTCAGTGGGCCATAGAAAGCCTATTTATTTTTTTGGTTTTTTTAATATTATTTGGTTTCTAAAGTCTCCCTGAAAATAATAAAAAAAAAACTTAAAAAAACAGTGGGAGAGTAATATTGCCCTTTCAGCTTGTGTGCCAGTCTTGACTCCTGGGTGTGCCACCTCTCTCATTCAGTGGGCCATAGAAAGCCTATTTATTTTTTTTTAAAAATATTATTGGGTTTCTAAAGTCTCCCTTAAAAAACAAAAAATACATAAAAAAACAGTGGGAGAGTAATATTGCCCTTTCAGCTTGTGTGCCAGTCTTGACTCCTGGGTGTGCCACCTCTCTCATTCAGTGGGCCATAGAAAGCATTTTTTTTTTTTCCTTGATTTGTGTTCTAAAATCTACCTCAACACAAAAACACTACATCAATCAGTGGGAGAAAAATATTGGCCTCAGTCAGGGCTTGTGTGCCACTGCTGTGTGTGCTATCTCTCATTCAGTGGGCTATAGAAAGCCTATTTATTTATTTATTTTTTTTCTTATTATTTGGTTTTTAAAGTCTCCCTGAAAATAATAAAAAAAAAACTTAAAAAAACAGTGGGAGAGTAATATTGCCCTTTCAGCTTGTGTGCCAGTCTTGACTCCTGGGTGTGCCACCTCTCTCTCTCATTCAGTGGGCCATAGAAAGGCTATTTATTTTTTTGGTTTTTTTAATATTATTTGGTTTCTAAAGTCTCCCTGAAAAAAATAAATAAAATAAATTAGGTGGGAGATTAATATTGACATTAGTGCTTGAGTGACAGTCCTGCGTGTGTGTCATCTCTGTGATTTTGTGCCACAGAAAACAGAGTGTGTAACATTGTGCCTGATTTTCCTTGTGGTCTCACCAACCTGTTAAGGGATATTGAAATCATACTGAAGTTATAGCTCACCGTGTAAGTTGTTTGACAGCAACAAATAAAGTTACTTTGGTTAAGATTTTAAAACAATGAGGAAGTCTGGTGCAAGAGGTCGTTGTGGGCGTTCATTGTCAGCTGGTAATGATGGTAGTGGTAGTGGAGCATCAGGTGGTCGTGGGGATAAAAATATTCCACCTAAGTCTGGAGCTGTGGAGCCAGTTTCGTCGTCAGGCTACACAAGGCCTCGAACGCTCTCTTTTCTGGGAGTAGGAAAACCGCTTTTAAAGGCGGAGCAGCAACAGCAAGTTTTGGCTTACATTGCAGACTCAGCCTCTAGCTCTTTTGCCTCCTCTTCCGAAACTGGTAAATGTAAAAGCAGCGCGTCGCTTGTGGATGTTCACGGTCAGGGACAAGTCGCTTCCTTGTCCTCCTCAGCAAAAACTACAACAAGAGAGAAGGATGCAGCAGGCGACACAACGGGTCACTCCATGGAGCTCTTTACACATACCGTCCCTGGCTTAGAAAGTGAAACATTTAACAGGCCATGCCCATTACAAGTATATTCTGACATGGAGTGCACTGATGCACAGCCACAGCCAGAGTACTATGCTGCTCCTTTGACTCAGACCACCACATTGCCCTCTCAGGGTACAGATCCACAATCAGACCCTGATGAGACTATGTTGCCCCGCCACGAACGCTATACCACCGACCGACACAGTGACACAGACGAAGTTGCACACGAGCTCGAAGAGGAGGTAATAGATGACCCAGTTATTGACCCCGATTGGCAGCCATTGGGGGAACAGGGTGCAGGCGGCAGTAGTTCAGAAGCGGAGGTGGAGGAGGGGCCGCAGCAGGCATCAACATCGCAACAGGTTCCATCTGCCGGGCCCGTATCTGGCCCAAAACGCGTGTCAAAGCCAAAACCTGTTGGAGGACAGCGTGGCCATCCGGTTAAAGCTCAGTCTGCAATCCCTGAAAAGGGATCCGAGTCTAGGAAGAGTGCAGTCTGGCATTTTTTTAAACAACATCCAACTGATCAGCGCAAAGTCATCTGTCAAAAATGTTCAACTAGCTTAAGCAGAGGTCAGAATCTGAAAAGTCTAAATACTAGTTGCATGCATAGACACTTAACCACCATGCATTTTCAAGCCTGGACTAACTACCAAACGTACCTTAAGGTTGTAGCACCCTCGGCCAATGAAGCTAGTCAGCAACGCAACATCCCTTCCGTCACTGTAAGGCCACCATTTTCCGCACCACTGGCAGTATCTGTGCAGGTTTCTTTGCCAGCCAAAAGCAGTCAGGGTCAGGGAACCACCAGTTTTGTAGGAGGAAATATTGCATCTAGGGCACCGGCGGAAACAATACCGTCTCCAACCGTCTCTCAGTCTGCCATGTACACCGGCACACCCGAAAGTTCCACGATCTCCAGCTCTCCAGTCCAGCTCACCCTACATGAGACTCTGGTTAGAAAAAGGAAGTACTTATCCTCGCATCCGCGTACACAGGGTTTTAACGCCCACATAGCTAGACTAATCTCGTTAGAGATGATGCCCTACCGGTTAGTTGAAAGCGAAGCTTTTAAAGCCCTGATGGAGTACGCTGAACCACGATACGAGCTACCCAGTCGACACTTTTTTTCCAGAAAAGCCATCCCAGCCCTGCACCAGCATGTTAAACAGCGCATCGTCCATGCACTCAGGCAATCTGTGAGTACAAAGGTGCACCTGACTACAGATGCATGGACCAGTAGGCATGGCCAGGGACGTTATGTGTCCATCACGGCACACTGGGTGAATGTGGTGGATGCAGGGTCCACAGGCGACATCAATTTAGGGACAGTTGTGCCTAGCCCACGGTCTAGGAAACAGTTGGCTGTAGGCGTTCGCACCCCCTCCTCCTCCTCCTCCTCGTCCTCCTGCAGAAGCTACAGCTCTTCCACAGAACGCAGTCTGCCAACCACTCCATCGGCAGATGACACTGTTGCACACCAGTTGTCCCATTATGGGCCAGCTACTGCCAAGCGTCAGCAGGCTGTATTTGCTATGAAGTGTTTGGGCGACAACAGACACACCGCGGAAGTTCTATCCGAGTTCTTGCAACAAGAAACGCAGTCGTGGCTGGGCACAGTAGATCTTGAGGCAGGCAAGGTAGTGAGTGATAACGGAAGGAATTTCATGGCTGCCATCTCCCTTTCCCAACTGAAACACATTCCTTGCCTGGCTCACACCTTAAACCTGGTTGTGCAGTGCTTATTGAAAACTTATCCTGGGTTCTCCGACCTGCTCCTCAAAGTGCGTGCACTTTGCTCACATATCCAACGTTCGCCTGTACACGCCAGCCGTATGCAGACCTATCAGCGGTCTTTGAACCTTCCCCAGCATCGCCTAATCATAGACGTTGCAACAAGGTGGAACTCAACACTGCACATGCTTCAGAGACTGTGCGAACAGAGGCGTGCTGTTATTTATTTGTGGGAGGATACACGGGCAGGCAGTAGGATGGCAGACATGGAGTTGTCAGGTGTGCAGTGGTCTAAGATACAAGACATGTGTCAAGTCCTTCAGTGTTTTGAGGAATGCACACGGCTGGTTAGTGCAGACAACGCCGTAATAAGCATGAGCATCCCCCTAATGCGTCTGCTGATGCAAAGTTTGACGCACATAAAGGAGCAGGCGTCTGCACCAGAGGAAGAGGAAAGCCTTGATGACAGTCAGCCATTGTCTGGTCAGGGCAGTGTACAGGACGAGGTAGCGGGCGAAGAGGAGGTGGAGGACGAGGAGGATGATGGGGATGAGTATATTTTTAATGCCGAACCTTTCCCGGGGGCACAGGAAATTGGTTGCGTGTCACGGCCGGGTTCTGGTTTTTTGAGGGACACAAGTGACGTAGATTTGCCTGCAACTGCCCCTCAACCAATCACAACCGGAGATTTGACAACTGGAACTTTGGCCCACATGGCGGATTATGCCTTACGTATCCTAAAAAGGGACACACGCATTACGAAAATGATGAACGATGACGATTACTGGTTGGCCTGCCTCCTTGATCCACGCTATAAAGGCAAATTGCAAAATATTATGCCACATGAGAACTTGGAACTAATATTAGCAACCAAACAATCAACTCTTGTTGACCGTTTGCTTCAGGCATTCCCAGCACACAGCGCACGTGATCGTTCTCACACGAGCTCCAGGGGGCAGCAGACTAGGAGTGTTAGGGGTGCACACATCAGAAGTGGCGTTGGACAGAGGGGTTTTCTGACCAGGTTGTGGAGTGATTTTGCTATGACCGCAGACAGGACAGGTACTGCTGCATCAATTGAAAGTGACAGGAGACAACATTTGTCCAGTATGGTTACTAACTATTTTTCATCCCTTATCGATGTTCTCCCTCAACCGTCATTCCCATTTGATTACTGGGCCTCCAAATTAGACACCTGGCCAGAATTGGCAGAATATGCATTGCAGGAGCTTGCTTGCCCGGCAGCAAGTGTCCTATCAGAAAGAGTATTCAGTGCTGCAGGTTCAATATTAACCGAAAAAAGGACTCGTCTGGCTACCCAAAATGTTGACGATCTAACATTCATTAAAATGAACCACAACTGGATTTCGAAATCTTTTGCCCCACCTTGCCCGGCCGACACCTAGCTTTCCTATGAAAAGCTCTTGCCTGTGAATTACTTTTCTAATGTCTAATTTGCTGCAGCTGATTGTACAGCATACGACATGTTTACACCTCCCTAAATGGCAAAACTCCCCACACGGGGCCGTGGTATCGCGACTTGGCGCAAGCACCCGTGAGACTGCTGTTTGTCTGAAGAGGTGGGTGTGCTCGCTTTTGGTTGACGGCATTGCTACTGGGTCCCTCATAGTACAATGTAGTGTCTCTGGCGGTGGTGGTGCGCACCCAACGTCAGACACACCGTTGTAACATGAGGGGCCCTGGGGCGGTCCCGCCGGCCTCAAGAGAGTTCCCCCCTACCCCAGCTCAAAATGTGCTCTACCACGTGCAAAATTATGTCGCACAGCTCCACCAATCTTTAGTCTATTCGCTGACATCATTCAATGTCTGGCACTGACAATACAAATTTGTAGACATCTATGATGCAACTTAAAGTAGTCTGTGTCTGTGTCCTATATTGGCACCATTAAATAGTTACTGCCAAATTACTATGTCAGAAACTCAGTAGATGAGCCCACCCCTGTACCTAAGTATGCCACCTTTTTTTTTGTTTTGGTTGTTTTGCGAGACATTAACATCTATTTATATTTTGGGAGTACTGGGACAGACACTCCTTGCACTACTCCTCCACTCACCACCAAGCTGCCTGTGTATCCATGTAACCGCTGTAAAGCTGCCATGAGCCTATTGTTTGTTATTTTAGGCCTTTGATAGCCTGTCTGCGGTCCCTACTTTAAATACTCCTCCACTGACCACCAAGCTGCCTGGCCGTGTATCCATGTAACCGCTGTAAAACTGCCATAAGCCTATTGTTTGTTATTTTAGGCCTTTGATAGCCTGTCTGCGGTCCCTACTTTAAATACTCCTCCACTGACCACCAAGCTGCCTGCCCGTGTATCCATGTAACCGCTGTAAAACTGCCATAAGCCTATTGTTTGTTATTTTAGGCCTTTGATAGCCTGTCTGCGGTCCCTACTTTAAATACTCCTCCACTGACCACCAAGCTGCCTGCCCGTGTATCCATGTAACCGATGTAAAACAGCCATGAGCCTATTGTTTGTTATTTTAGGCCTTTGATAGCCTGTCTGCGGTCCCTACTTTAAATACTCCTCCACTCACCACCAAGCTGCCTGTGTATCCATGTAACCGCTGTAAAGCTGCCATGAGCCTATTGTTTGTTATTTTAGGCCTTTGATAGCCTGTCTGCGGTCCCTACTTTAAATACTCCTCCACTCATCACCAGCTGCCTGCCCGTGTATCCATGTAACCGCTGTAAAACTGCCATGAGCCTATTGTTTGTTATTTTAGGCCTTTGATAGCCTGTCTGCGGTCCCTACTTTAAATACTCCTCCACTGACCACCAAGCTGCCTGCCCGTGTATCCATGTAACCGCTGTAAAACTGCCATAAGCCTATTGTTTGTTATTTTAGGCCTTTGATAGCCTGTCTGCGGTCCCTACTTTAAATACTCCTCCACTGACCACCAAGCTGCCTGCCCGTGTATCCATGTAACCGCTGTAAAGCTGCCATGAGCCTATTGTTTGTTATTTTAGGCCTTTGATAGCCTGTCTGCGGTCCCTACTTTAAATACTCCTCCACTCACCACCAAGCTGCCTGTGTATCCATGTAACCGCTGTAAAGCTGCCATGAGCCTATTGTTTGTTATTTTAGGCCTTTGATAGCCTGTCTGCGGTCCCTACTTTAAATACTCCTCCACTCACCACCAAGCTGCCTGTGTATCCATGTAACCGCTGTAAAGCTGCCATGAGCCTATTGTTTGTTATTTTAGGCCTTCGAAGCCTGTCTGCGGTCCCTCCTTCCACTAGGCCTCCACTGACCAGACCACTGCTGCCCGTGTACCCCTGGAACCAATTTTAAAGTGCCTACAGCCAGCCCATTTTATTGTGTTAGGCCTTCGAAGCCTGTCTGCGGTCCCTCCTTCCACTAGGCCTCCACTGACCAGACCACTGCTGCCCGTGTACCCCTGGAACCAATTTTAAAGTGCCTACAGCCAGCCCATTTTATTGTGTTAGGCCTTCGAAGCCTGTCTAAGGTCCCTCCTTCCACTAGGCCTCCACTGACCAGACCACTGCTGCCCGTGTACCCCTGGAACCAATTTTAAAGTGCCTACAGCCAGCCCATTTTATTGTGTTAGGCCTTCGAAGCCTGTCTAAGGTCCCTCCTTCCACTAGGCCTCCACTCACCTGACCACTGCTGCCCGTGTACCCCTGGAACCAATAATAAAGTGCCTAGAGCCTATTTTTTTATTTAATTTAATATTAATAAAGCCAGGATGAACTACGATATACCACGCTATGAGCTACCCAGTTGACAATTCTTTTGCGAGAAAAGCCATCCCACCCCTCCACCTGCATGTTAAAGACCGCATTGTCCTTGCATTCTGTCAATTTGTCAGTCCAAAGGTATACCTGACAACAGACACATGGACCTGTAGGCCTGGCCACGGAAGGTTACGTGTCCTTTGTGGCTAAATGGGTTAATGTATTGGATGCATGGTCCACACAGGGGACAGCCTGCAAAGTCTGTCTGCAGTCCCTAGTTCAAGTTGTCCTCAACTGAATAAAGCTGAGCTTCTACCTTCTGGCTCTGATTAACTGCTGTTTTTAAAAAAATTGGCTGTTCCGTCCTTCTAAAGGTGTCTGCCCCTGCCTGGTGTTGTCCTCAACTGAATAAAGCTGAGCTTCAACCTTCTGTTCCAAATTACCATTTTTAAAAATGCAATTGGCTGTTCCGGCCTACTAAAGGTGTCTGTCTGCCCCTGCCTGGTGTTGTCCTCAACTGAATAAAGCTGAGCCTCAACCTTCTGTTCCAAATTACCATTTTTAAAAATGCAATTGGCTGTTCCGGCCTACTAAAGGTGAATGTCTGCCCCTGCCTGGTGTTGTCCTCAACTGAATAAAGCTGAGCTTCAACCTTCAGTTCCAAATTACCATTTTTAAAAATGCCATTGGCTGTTCCGGCCTACTAAAGGTGTCTGTCTGCCCCTGCCTGGTGTTGTCCTCAACTGAATAAAGCTGAGCTTCAACCTTCAGTTCCAAATTACCATTTTTAAAAACGCCATTGGCTGTTCCGGCCTACTAAAGGTGTCTGTCTGCCCCTGCCTGGTGTTGTCCTCAACTGAATAAAGCTGAGCTTCAACCTTCTGTTCCAAATTACCATTTTTAAAAATGCAATTGGCTGTTCCGGCCTACTAAAGGTGAATGTCTGCCCCTGCCTGGTGTTGTCCTCAACTGAATAAAGCTGAGCTTCTACCTTCTGCCTCTTACTAACTGCTGTTTTTTTAAAAAATTGGCTGTTCCGGCCTACTAAAGGTGTCTGTCTGCCCCTGCCTGGTGTTGTCCTCAACTGAATAAAGCTGAGCCTCAACCTTCTGTTCCAAATTACCATTTTTAAAAATGCAATTGGCTGTTCCGGCCTACTAAAGGTGTCTGTCTGCCCCTGCCTGGTGTTGTCCTCAACTGAACAAAGCTGAGCTTCCACATTCTGGCTTTCGCCCTATACTATCAGATATTAAACTGCATTTGGCCTACTAGTGTGGTTATGCCCTTGAAACAGTGTCTGCTGCTCTTGGGTTTGCTACTCCACTGAACAAAGCAATACCGCCTGTTTAGTCCTGTTACCAATTTTGAACTGCATTTAGCCTACTTTATTCTTTGGCCCTATATCTGTTTCCTCCTCATCCTGCCCATTGCCCAGCCACTGCTAGATGAGTCTGCTGGTACATTGACCTAGACCACTACATTCCCCTTATACTCTACACAGCCAGAATCTGACCCTGCTGAAAGTAAGGTTCCCCTTCCCGCATGTTATACCACCTTACACAGGGACAGAGAGGAAGGTGCAGATGAAAGTGCAGGTTCCTTCATCAGGTAGGGGGGCATACTCGTTGGCGACGTCACTGGCACAGGGCCCCTCAGAGTACGCAAAAGTGTCGCTGCTGGTGGGAGGCGCCCCCGCCATGCAAACACACATCGCTGTACTTTGAGGGGCCCTGTGCCAGTGCCAATGCGAACGAGTGGGCCCCCCCTGCTTGCTCAGGATCACAGCACTTGCAACGTTGAAATACTTACCTTTCCCTGCAACACCGCCGTGACGTAGTCCGCATTTCCTGGGCCCACGAAAAACTTGAGCCGGCCCTACTCCCCCCACAACTTTTGCCAAATGACCCCCAATTCCCTATGCCCAACTATTATTATAAAGTTAATTAAGATTGACAAGCTTCAGAAACAAGAATGGATGTTTTTGGCATTAAAATGGGCACTGTAGGTGTTTTCCTGGCCTCCACTCACTGCCGACTATGCTTCCCCATTGACTTGCATTGGGTTTCGTGTTTCGGTCGATCCCCGACTTTTAGCGATAATCGGCCGACTGCACTCGACTCGACTCTGGACAAAATCGGGTTTCACAAAACCCGACTCGATCTTAAAAAAATGAAAGTCGCTCAACTCTAGTAAAGAGCCATTCATTTACGGGCCAGGGGGTACTGCATGATGAAAATGGATCATCGCCGGAACCATCATCACTACTTGAATACAGTATATTAAAAGATCCACCATCCGCACATGAATACATCACCAACCATCAGTAAAGGAATAAAGCACCAGAACCACCATTACTTTTGTTGCAAACTGTATTTGTTGTAGGATGGAGGTCAGTAGCATAGCTACCGGGGGGCAGAGGGTGCGGGCGCCCCGGGCACGTTGCTCAGAGGGGGCACACCCGGAGCTACGCTACTGTAAAATGTATCATCGCGCTGTGCGATCTCCTTGCTTTGATGCCCGGGAGCTATGGGCCCCTGAGCAGGCAGGGGGGGTCCGGTGCCAGCAGTGGGCACCCGCGCCTGTCATCGCAGGGTCAGCTGTATCAGCATTTAGCTGATACAGCTGACCAGATTGATGACCACTGATCACCCCCTGTCAGCGTGTGACATCTCCGACTCAGACATTGACGGGGCGAGATGACGTCACTGCCTGGGACTCGCGGTCCGGAGATGAGCAGGAGCAGGGAGAAGTGCAAGAATCAGGAAGAAGAAAGGTGAGTATGTATTGTTTTTCTTTATGGGGGTGCAGCCTTATACTACTGTCACGGGAAAACAATGGGGGCGAGAGCTAATAACCCGGGCCCCTGCAATTTCCCTCAGACTAGGGAAACCCTGTCTGACCCTCTACCTGAAGTTTACACTGAAGGTGTGCATGTCCAGGCCTCCACCCTCACCCTAACTCCTGATTCAGCCCTAGACTGAACACCACCGCCCACCACCCAGTGAATGCAATAGCCCAATACCCACAGTTATAACAAACAAGGATAAAGGAAAATATACACCACGCCGCAGTCAATCAAGAATACACTATAAATGTGCAGGGCAAAATAAATACAAATATAGGAAGGAGTAAATAAGACAAAGGAAAATACACCACCAGCAACAATTCTCCAACAACCAGCTCTCCACTCCGGACCGAGATAACTACGGATAAGACAGAAGCTATAATCGTCGACGCCCAAAGATCAGGAGAACCATTTAAAGGAAATGGGCATGGCCCAGCTTCCAATCCGAGGATCAGATAAATTAACCCCGGAGCAGCCAGACGAAAACTAGCCGACACCAATGAGCATACAGTGGTCAAACGCGGAATTACCGCTGTCTGTCAGACGACCTGGTCTGAACAGTGTCCGACATGACAACTACAGAGTCTGCCTATGGGGAGGGGGGCTGCCTTACTGAGTCTGCCTGTGGGGAGGGGGCTGCCTTACAGAGTCTGCCTGTAGGGAGGGGGGCTGCCTTATACTACAGAGTCTGCCTGTGGGGAGGGGGTGCTGCTTTACAGAGCCTGCCTGTTGGGAGGGGGGCTGCCTTACAGAGTCTGCCTGTGGGAAGGGGGGGTGCCTTATACTACAGAGTCTTCCTGTGGGGAGGGGAGCTGCCTTATACTACAGAGTCTGCCTGGGAAAGGGGGGGTGCTGCCTTATACTACAGAGTCTGCCTGTGGTTGGGGGGTGCTGCATTATACTACAGAGTCTGCTTGGGGAAGGGGGGTGTTGTCTTATACTACAGAATCTGCATGGGGAGTGGGGGTGCTGCCTTATACTACAGAGTCTGTCTGGGAAAGGGGGTGCTGCCTTATACTACAGAGTTTGCCTGGGGAAGGGGGGTGCTGCCTTATACTACAGAGTCTGCCTGGGGAGTGGGGGTGCTGCCTTATACCACAGAGTCTGTCTGTGGGGGTGTGCTGCCTTATACTACATCTTGCAGTATTGGAGCAATCAGTTTGGGGGCTACTAAGAGACCAGTATACTGTGTGGGTTGTTATGGACCTGGTGGTTAGGAGCACACGGATTGATCTGATGGTTAAACTGAGAAACAGGACAAGCTCTGGGGAGTGGGAACTCTGCTGACCGCAAACCCTAATCCTATCACACACACTAGAAATAGCCGTGGAGCGTGCCTAACTCTGCCTAGATGCCTCTTCACAGCCTAAGAGCTAACTACCCCTAAAGATAGGAAATAAAGCCTTACCTTGCCTCAGAGAAATTCCCCAAAGGAAAAGGCAGCCCCCACAAATATTGACTGTGAGTTAAGAGGAAAGGCACAAACACAGGAATGAAACAGGTTTCAGCAAAGTAGGCCAGTCTTACTAAATAGACAGAGGATAGAAAAGGGATCTTTGCGGTCAACACAAAAAACTACAAAAAACCACGCAGAGTGTGCAAAAAGACCTGCGCACCGACTTACGGTGCGGAGGTGCCACTCTGCACCCCAGAGCTTCCAGCTAGCAAGGCAATATCATGATAGCAAACTGGACTAGAATTTAGCAAGTACTAAGAAATATATTCAGTACACAATGAAAATCAAATGAACTAGCAGGGACTTAGCTTCTGCTGGAGTAGACAGGTCATCAGCAAGGTCCAAGAGAGATCTGAACCAGTACTGATACAATGACAGCTGGCACCAAGTAACGATCTGAGTGGAGTTAAATAGAGAAGCCAGCCTAGCCATAAACGAGGGCAGCTGAGGAAGCAGCTTCAAGACCAGCAGCTCCATTTACAGCCACCAGAGGGAGTCCACAGACAGAACTCACAGAAGTACCATTCCTGACCACAGGAGGGAGTTCGAGAACGGAATTCACAACAGTACCCCCCCCCTTGAGGAGGGGTCACCGAACCCTCACCAGAGCCCCCAGGCCGATCAGGACGAGCCAAATGAAAGGCACGAAGTAAATCGGCAGCATGGACATTGGAGGCAACAACCCAGGAATTATCCTCCTGACCATAGCCCTTCCATTTGACCAGATACTGAAGTTTCCGTCTCGAAATACGAGAATCTAAAATCTTCTCCACCACATACTCCAATTCCCCCTCGACCAACACCGGAGCAGGAGAGTCAACGGAGGGAACCATAGGCACCACATATCTCCGCAACAACGACCTATGGAACACATTATGGATGGCAAAAGAAGCTGGAAGGGCCAAACGAAATGACACAGGATTAAGGATTTCAGAAATCTTATAAGGACCAATGAATCGAGGCTTAAACTTAGGAGAAGAAACCTTCATAGGAACATAACGAGACGACAACCAAACCAAATCCCCCACACGAAGTCGGGGACCAACACAGCGACGAAGGTTAGCGAAACGCTGAGCCTTCTCCTGGGGCAATGTCAAATTGTCCACTACATGAGTCCAAATTTGCTGCAACCTGTCCACCACAGAATCCACACCAGGACAGTCCGAAGGCTCAACCTGCCCTGAAGAAAAATGAGGATGGAAACCAGAATTACAAAAAAAGGCGAAACCAAAGTAGCCGAACTGGCCCGATTATTAAGGGCGAACTCAGCCAACGGCAAGAAGGTCACCTGTCATGGTTCCCAATGGCAAGGAAACGTCAGAGAACTTAAACTACAGACTAGCTCCTGGGTGATGGAATCTCGAGCTGACCGTGAGCTAAACCTATCACACAACTAACAGTGGCCGGGTGACGTACCTACGTTTTATCCCTAGACGCCCAGCGCCAGCCGGAAAACTAACTAACCCTAATAGAGGAAAAGACAGACCTGGCTTACCTCTAGGGAAATTCCCCCAAAAAGGAGACATAAGCCCCCCACATATATTGATGGTGAGTTCAGAGGAAAAGACACACGTAGTATGAAGGTAGGTTCAGCAAAGCGAAGTCCGCTTACTAGATAGCAAGAAGATACAATAGGGAACTTCACGGTCAGCTGAAAACCCTATTAAAATACCATCCCGAAATTACTTTAAGACTCATGTGTCAACTCATGACACCGGAGTGGCAATTTCGGCCCACAAGAGCTTCCAGCTACAGAAAAATAACATAACTGTGAACTGGAACAAAAATGCAAAACAAACTTAGGACTAAGAGTCCAACTTAGCTGATAGTAGTCTAGAAGCAGGAACATGCAACAGAAAGGCTCTGGTTACATTGATGGCCGGCACTAGAATAACTGAGCAGCAAGGCTAAATAGGATACACCCATATCCTGATGGAAACAGGTGAACAGAGAAAGTGAAGCACACAAGTCCAGTACCACCAGTGACCACCGGGGGAGCCCAAAAACCAAATTCACAACAGTACCCCCCCCTCAAGGAGGGGGCACCGAACCCTCACAAGAACCACCAGGGCGATCAGGATGAGCCCTATGAAAGGCACGGACCAAATCAGAGGCATGAACATCAGAGGCTGTCACCCAAGAATTATCCTCTTGACCGTAGCCCTTCCACTTGACCAGATACTGAAGTTTCCGTCTGGAAACACGGGAGTCCAAGATCTTCTCCACAACGTACTCCAATTCACCCTCAACCAACACCGGAGCGGGAGGCTCAACGGAAGGCACAACCGGTACCTCATACCTGCGCAATAATGACCGATGGAAGACATTATGGATAGAAAAAGATGCTGGGAGGTCCAATCGAAAGGACACGGGGTTAAGAATCTCCAAAATCTTATACGGGCCGATGAACCGAGGCTTAAACTTAGGAGAAGAAACCCTCATAGGGACAAAACGAGAAGACAACCACACCAAGTCCCCAACACGAAGACGAGGGCCAACACGACGACGGCGGTTAGCAAAATGCCGAGTCTTCTCCTGGGACAACTCCAAATTGTCCACCACCTGTCCCCAAATCCGATGCAACCTATCCACCACAGTATCCACTCCAGGACAATCCGAAGACTCCACCTGACCGGAAGAAAAACGAGGATGAAACCCCGCATTGCAAAAGAAAGGAGAAACCAAAGTGGCAGAACTAGCCCGATTATTGAGGGCAAACTCCGCCAACGGCAAAAAGGCAACCCAGTCATCCTGATCCGCAGACACAAAACACCTCAAATAAGTCTCCAAGGTCTGATTAGTTCGCTCAGTCTGGCCATTAGTCTGAGGATGGAACGCAGACGAAAAAGACAAATCAATGCCCATCCTAGCACAGAACGCCCGCCAAAATCTAGACACGAACTGGGTCCCCCTGTCAGAAACGATATTCTCCGGAATACCATGCAAGCGAACCACATTTTGAAAAAACAGAGGAACCAACTCGGATGAGGAAGGTAACTTAGGCAAGGGCACCAAATGGACCATCTTTGAAAAACGGTCACACACCACCCAGATGACAGACATTTTCTGAGAAACAGGGAGATCAGAAATAAAATCCATAGAGATGTGAGTCCAAGGCCTCTTCGGAATAGGCAAAGATAACAACAATCCGCTGGCCCGAGAACAACAAGGTTTGGCCCGAGCACAAACATCACAAGACTGCACAAAAACTCGTACATCTCGAGACAGGGAAGGCCACCAGAAGGACCTAGCCACCAAATCCCTGGTACCAAAGATCCCGGGATGACCTGCCAACACAGAAGAATGAACCTCCGAGATGACTCTACTGGTCCAATCATCAGGAACAAACAGGCTACCAGGCGGGCAACGATCAGGTCTATCCGCCTGAAACTCCTGCAAAGCCCGTCGCAGGTCTGGGGAAACACCAGATAATATCACCCCATCCTTAAGGATACCTGTAGGTTCAGAATCACCAGGGGAATCAGGCTCAAAACTCCTAGAAAGGGCATCCGCCTTCACATTTTTAGAACCTGGTAAGTATGAGACCACAAAATTAAACCGAGAGAAAAACAACGACCAGCGCGCCTGTCTAGGATTCAGGCGCCTGGCAGACTCAAGATAAATCAAATTCTTGTGATCGGTCAATACCACCACTTGATGTCTAGCCCCCTCAAGCCAATGACGCCACTCCTCAAAAGCCCACTTCATAGCCAAAAGCTCCCGATTACCAATATCATAATTTCGCTCGGCGGGCGAAAATTTTCGAGAAAAGAACGCACAAGGTCTCATCACGGAGCAGTCGGAACTTTTCTGCGACAAGACCGCCCCAGCTCCGATCTCGGAAGCATCGACCTCAACCTGAAAAGGAAGAGTAACATCAGGCTGACGCAACACAGGGGTGGAAGAAAAGCGGCGCTTAAGCTCCCGAAAGGCCTCCACAGCAGCAGGGGACCAATCAGCAACATCAGCACCCTTTTTGGTCAAATCAGTCAAAGGTTTAGCAACATCAGAAAAACCAGTTATAAATCGACGATAAAAATTAGCAAAGCCCAAAAATTTCTGAAGGCTCTTAAGAGAAGAAGGTTGCGTCCAATCACAAATAGCCCGAACCTTGACAGGATCCATCTCAATGGAAGAGGGGGAAAAAATGTACCCCAAAAAAGAAATCTTTTGAACCCCAAAAATACACTTAGAACCCTTCACACACAAGGAATTAGCCCGCAAAACCTGAAAAACCCTCCTGACCTGTTGGACATGAGAATCCCAGTCATCCGAAAAAATCAAAATATCATCCAGATACACGATCATAAATTTATCCAAATATTCACGGAAAATGTCATGCATAAAGGACTGAAAGACTGAAGGGGCATTTGAAAGACCAAAAGGCATTACTAAATACTCAAAATGGCCCTCGGGCGTATTAAATGCGGTTTTCCACTCATCCCCCTGCTTAATTCGCACCAAATTATACGCCCCACGGAGATCAATCTTAGAGAACCACTTAGCCCCCTTTATTCGAGCAAACAAATCAGTCAGCAGTGGCAGAGGATACTGATATTTGACTGTAATTTTATTCAAGAGTCGATAATCAATACACGGCCTCAAAGAGCCATCTTTTTTAGATACAAAGAAAAAAACGGCTCCTAAGGGAGATGAAGAAGGACGAATATGTCCCTTTTCCAGGGACTCCTTAATATATTCTCGCATAGCAGCATGTTCAGGTACAGACAGATTAAATAAACGACCCTTTGGAAATTTACTGCCCGGAATCAGATCTATGGTACAATCGCAATCTCTGTGAGGAGGTAGTGAACCAAGCTTAGGCTCCTCAAAAACATCACGATAATCAGACAAAAATTCCAGAATCTCAGAGAGAATAGATGACGAAATGGAAACCAAAGGTACGTCCCCATGAGCCCCCTGACATCCCCAGCTTAACACAGACATAGCTTTCCAGTCAAGGACTGGGTTATGAGATTGTAACCATGGTAATCCGAGCACCAAAACGTCATGTAGATTGTACAACACAAGGAAGCGAATCATCTCCTGATGGTCTGGATTCATACGCATAGTCACTTGTGTCCAGTATTGTGGTTTATTACTAGCCAATGGTGTAGAGTCAATACCCTTCAGAGGTATAGGAACTTCCAGAGGCTCTAGATCAAACCCACAGCGCCTGGCAAAGGACCAATCCATGAGACTCAAAGCGGCGCCAGAGTCGACATAGGCATCCGCGGTAATTGACGATAATGAACAAATCAAGGTCACAGACAGAATAAACTTAGACTGTAAAGTGCAAATTGAAATAGACTTATCAACCTTTTTTGTACGTTTAGAGCATGCTGATATAACATGAGTTGAATCACCACGATAGAAGCACAACCCATTCTTTCGCCTAAAATTCTGCCGTTCGCTTCTGGACAGAATTCTATCACATTGCATATTTTCTGGAGCCTTCTCAGAAGACACCGCCAAATGGTGCACAGGTTTGCGCTCCCGCAAACGCCGATCAATCCGAATAGCCATTGTCATGGACTCATTCAGACCTGCAGGTGCAGGGAACCCCACCATAACATCTTTAATGGCATCAGAGAGACCCTCTCTGAAATTCGTCACCAGGGCGCACTCATTCCACTGAGTAAGCACAGACCATTTACGAAATTTTTGGCAGTATATTTCAGCTTCATCTTGCCCTTGAGATAGGGCCATCAAGGCTTTTTCAGCCTGAATCTCTAAGTTAGGTTCCTCATAAAGCAACCCCAAAGCCAGAAAAAACGCATCCACATTGAGCAACGCAGGATCCCCTGGTGCCAATGCAAATGCCCAGTTTTGAGGGTCACCCCGCAGCAAGGAAATTACTATCTTAACCTGCTGTGCGGGATCTCCAGCGGAGCGAGATCTCAGGGAAAGAAATAATTTACAATTATTTTTGAAATTCAGGAAACGAGATCTATCCCCGGAGAAAAATTCTGGTATAGGAATTCTAGGTTCAGACATAGGAGCATGAACAACAAAATCCTGTAAATTTTGAACCTTCATAGCAAGATTATTCAAACCTGTAGCCACACTCTGAGGATCCATTTTAATCAGGTGAGATCAGAGCCATTCAAGGATTAGAAGGAGAGAGAGAGACAAAGGCTGCAATTAGAGCAGAAATGCAACTGAGTCAACTAAAAAGCAAGCTCAGAAGAAAAAAAAATAAAATCTGCAGACTTCTTTTTCTCTCCTTTCTTCTGCCAACGGTTTTAACCCTTGGCCGGCCATACTGTCATGGTTCCCAATGGCAAGGAAACGTCAGAGAACTTAAACTACAGACTAGCTCCTGGGTGATGGAATCTCGAGCTGACCGTGAGCTAAACCTATCACACAACTAACAGTGGCCGGGTGACGTACCTACGTTTTATCCCTAGACGCCCAGCGCCACCCGGAGAACTAACTAACCCTAATAGAGGAAAAGACAGACCTGGCTTACCTCTAGGGAAATTCCCCCAAAAAGGAGACAGAAGCCCCCCACATATATTGATGGTGAGTTCAGAGGAAAAGACACACGTAGTATGAAGGTAGGTTCAGCAAAGCGAGGTCCGCTTACTAGATAGCAAGAAGATACAATAGGGAACTTCACGGTCAGCTGAAAACCCTATTAAAATACCATCCCGAAATTACTTTAAGACTCATGTGTCAACTCATGACACCGGAGTGGCAATTTCGGCCCACAAGAGCTTCCAGCTACAGAAAAATAACATAACTGTGAACTGGAACAAAAATGCAAAACAAACTTAGGACTAAGAGTCCAACTTAGCTGATAGTAGTCTAGAAGCAGGAACATGCAACAGAAAGGCTCTGGTTACATTGATGGACGGCACTAGAATAACTGAGCAGCAAGGCTAAATAGGATACACCCATATCCTGATGGAAACAGGTGAACAGAGAAAGTGAAGCACACAAGTCCAGTACCACCAGTGACCACCGGGGGAGCCCAAAAACCAAATTCACAACAGTCACCCAATCATCCTGATCAGCAGAAACAAAGCATCTCAGATAGGTTTCCAAAGTCTGATTGGTTCGTTCGGTTTGGCCATTTGTCTGAGGATGGAAAGCCGAAGAAAAAGACAAATCAATGCTCATCTTAGCACAAAAGGACCGCCAAAACTTGAGACAAACTGGGAACCTCTGTCCGACACAATGTTCTCCGGAATGCCATGCAAACGAACCACATGCTGGAAAAACAATGGAACCAAATCAGAGGAGGAAGGCAATTTAGGCAAGGGTACCAAATGGACCATTTTAGAGAAGCGATCACAAACGACCCAGATGACCGACATCCTCTGAGAGACAGGGAGATCTGAAATAAAATCCATGGAAACATGCGTCCAGGGCCTTTTCGGGACCGGCAAGGGCAAAAGCAACCCACTGGCATGAGAACAGCAGGGCTTCGCCCGAGCACAAGTCTCACAGGACTGCACAAAAGAACGCACATCCCGTGACAAGGAAGGCCACCAAAAGGACCTAGCCACCAAATCTCTGGTACCAAAAATCCCAGGATGACCAGCCAACACCGAACAATGAACCTCAGAGATAACCCTACTAGTCCATCTATCAGGGACAAACAGTTTCTCCGCTGGACAACGGTCAGGTCTATCAGCCTGAAACTCCTGCAGCACCCGCCGCAAATCAGGGGAGATGGCAGACAGAATTACCCCCTCTTTGAGAATACCAGCCGGCTCAGGAACTCCGGGAGAATCAGGCACAAAACTCCTTGAAAGGGCATCAGCCTTCACATTCTTAGAACCCGGAAGGTATGAAACCACAAAATCGAAACGAGAGAAAAACAGCGACCATCGAGCCTGTCTAGGATTCAACCGCTTGGCAAACTCGAGATAAGTCAGATTCTTGTGATCCGTTAAGACCACCACGCGATGCTTGGCGCCTTCAAGCCAATGTCACCACTCCTCGAATGCCCACTTCATAGCCAACAACTCCCGATTGCCAACATCATAATTACGCTCAGCGGGCGAAAACTTTCTAGAAAAGAAAGCGCATGGCTTCATCACAGAGCCATCAGAACTTCTTTGAGACAAGACAGCCCCTGCTCCAATCTCAGAAGCATCAACCTCGACCTGAAAAGGGAGCGAAACATCTGGCTGACACAACACAGGAGCAGAAGAAAAACGACGTTTCAACTCCTGAAAAGCCTCAACGGCTGCAGAGGATCAATTCACCACATCCGCACCTTTCTTGGTCAAATCAGTCAACGGTTTAACTACACTAGAAAAATTAGCGATGAAGCGACGGTAAAAATTAGCAAAGCCCAGGAATTTCTGAAGGCTCTTCACAGATGTAGGTTGAGTCCAATCATAAATGGCCTGAACTTTAACAGGATCCATCTCGATAGTAGAAGGAGAAAAAATAAAGCCCAAAAAGGAAACCTTCTGGACTCCGAAGAGACATTTAGAGCCCTTCACAAACAAGGCATTGGCACGCAGGACCTGAAATACCATTCTGACCTGCTTCACATGAGTCTCCCAATCATCCGAAAAGACCAAAATATCATCCAAATATACTATCATGAATCTATCCAGATACTTTCGGAAGATGTCATGCATAAAGGACTGAAACACAGATGGAGCATTAGAAAGCCCGAATGGCATCACCAGGTACTCAAAATGGCCCTCGGGCGTATTAAATGCTGTTTTCCATTCATTGCCCTGTTTAATACGCACAAGATTATACGCCCCTCGAAGATCTATCTTGGTGAACCAACTAGCCCCCTTAATCCGAGCAAACAAATCAGACAGTAGAGGCAAAGGGTACTGAAATTTGACCGTGATTTTATTAAGAAGGCGGTAATCTATACAAGGTCTCAGAGAACCATCCTTCTTGGCCACAAAAAAGAACCCTGCTCCCAATGGTGATGAAGACGGGCGAATATGCCCTTTTTCCAAGGACTCCTTTATATAACTCCGCATAGCGGCGTGTTCTGGCACAGATAAATTGAACAGTCGGCCCTTAGGAAACTTACTACCAGGAATCAAATTAATAGCACAATCACAATCCCTATGAGGAGGTAGGGCACTGGATTTGGGCTCATCAAATACATCCTGGTAATCCGACAAAAACTCAGGGACTTCAGAAGGAGTGGAAGAAGAAATTGACAACAATGGAACATCACCATGTACCCCTTGACAACCCCAACTGGACACGGACATTGATTTCCAGTCCAATACTGGATTATGGACCTGTAGCCATGGCAAACCCAACACGACCACATCATGCAAATTATGCAACACCAAAAAGCGAATATCTTCCTGATGTGCAGGAGCCATGCACATGGTCAACTGGGTCCAGTACTGAGGCTTATTCTTGGCCAAAGGTGTAGCATCAATTCCCCTTAATGGGATAGGATACTGCAAGGGCTCCAAGAGAAAACCACAGCGCCTGGCAAACTCCAAGTCCATCAAATTCAGGGCAGCGCCTGAATCCACAAATGCCATAACAGAGTAGGATGACAAAGAGCAAATCAGGGTAACGGACAAAAGAAATTTAGGCTGTACAGTACCAATGGTGACGACCTAGCGGACCGCTTAGTGCGCTTAGGACAATCAGAGATAGCATGAGTGGAGTCACCACAGTAAAAACACAGCCCATTCTGACGTCTGTGTTCTTGCCGTTCAGCTCTGGTCAAAGTCCTATCACATTGCATAGGCTCAGACCTCTGCTCAGAGGATACCGCCAAATGGTGCACAACTTTGCGCTCCCGCAAACGCCGATCGATCTGAATGGCCAAGGACATTGATTCATTCAGACCAGCAGGCGTGGGGAACCCCACCATAACATCCTTAAGGGCTTCAGAAAGACCCTTTCTGAAAATTGCTGCCAGGGCACACTCATTCCACTGAGTAAGCACAGACCACTTTCTGAACTTCTGGCAATATATCTCCGCATCATCCTGACCCTGACACAAAGCCAGCAAAATTTTCTCTGCCTGATCCACAGAATTCGGTTCGTCATAAAGCAATCCCAGCGCCAGAAAAAACGCATCTACATTAAGCAATGCCGGATCTCCTGGCGCAAGGGAAAATGCCCAGTCTTGAGGGTCGCCACGTAACAAAGAAATAATGATTTTTACTTGCTGAATGGGGTCACCAGAGGAGCGAGGTTTCAAAGCAAGAAACAGTCTACAATTATTCTTGAAATTCAGAAACTTAGATCTATCCCCAGAACACAAATCAGGAATTGGAATGCTAGGCTCTAACATCGGATTCTGAACTACATAATTTTGAATGCTTTGCACCCTTGCAGTGAGTTGATCCACACAAGAGGACAGACCTTGAATGTCCATATCTACACCTGAGTCCTGAACCACCCAGAGGTTAAGGGGAAAAGAAAGACAAAACACACTGCAGAGAGAAAAAAATGGTCTCAGAACTTCTCTTATCCCTCTATTGAGATGCATTAACACTTTGTGGGCCAGCTGTACTGTTATGGACCTGGTGGTTAGGAGCACACGGATTGACCTGATGGTTAAACTGAGAAACAGGACAAGCTCTGGGGAGTGGGAACTCTGCTGACCGCAAACCCTAATCCTATCACACACACTAGAAATAGCCGTGGAGCGTGCCTAACTCTGCCTAGACGCCTCTTCACAGCCTAAGAGCTAACTACCCCTAAAGATAGGAAATAAAGCCTTACCTTGCCTCAGAGAAATTCCCCAAAGGAAAAGGCAGCCCCCACAAATATTGACTGTGAGTTAAGAGGAAAGGCACAAACACAGGAATGAAACAGGTTTCAGCAAAGGAGGCCAGTCTTACTAAATAGACAGAGGATAGAAAAGGGATCTTTGCGGTCAACACAAAAAACTACAAAAAACCACGCAGAGTGTGCAAAAAGACCCCCACACCGACTCACGGGGGGTTCCAGCTAGCAAGGCAATATCATGATAGCAAGCTGGACTAGAATTTAGGAAGTACTAAGAAATATATTCAGTACACAATGAAAATCAAATGAACTAGCAGGGACTTAGCTTCTGCTGGAGTAGACAGGTCATCAGCAAGATCCAAGAGAGATCTGAACCAGTACTGATACCTTGACAGCTGGCATCAAGTAACGATCTGAGTGGAGTTAAATAGAGAAGCCAGCCTAGCCATAAACGAGGGCAGCTGAGGAAGCAGCTTCAAGACCAGCAGCTCCATTTACAGCCACCAGAGGGAGTCCACGGACAGAACTGACAGAAGTACCATTCCTGACCACAGGAGGGAGTTCAAGAATGGAATTCACAACAGTGGGTGGTACTATACAGTGAAAGGGCATTATACTGTGTATAAAAGAGCATCATACTGTGTATAGGGGAGCTGTGCAAGGGGGAGACTTGGGACATTACTAAATGTAAAGTGGGCACTTATTGTTATAGGGGAACTCAGGTTACTGTGACTGTCAAAGGGGCACACAGGGAATTATTACTTTCTAGGGGGCAAAATATGTGCACTGTTTTCTAGGGGACTTGCACCCGGCATTATTATATTATAGAAGGGTTTCTTTAGAATTTAGAAGGCACAGAGAACCATACAGCAGGTGCAGTAATAGGGGCACATATGGCAGCAGCGGCTCAGTATTGTGATATCAGGTGCAGTAATAGGGACACATACGGCAGCAGCAGCTCAGTATTTGAGGTATCAGCAGGATGAGGAGTTTGTGCAGGTTGGGAATAGATGGTGATGGCTGGAATATGAGAAGCGAAATGTGTCTTTGTTGTTTTCTCTGCTGCCGAGTCCTGGCTGGAGAAGTCGTCATGTCGGTCTGGGCCAGATAGAAAAGACGTGAAAAGTGACGACTCAATCAGAAAGAACGTCGGCGGTAAGTCATTATCTGTAACTGTGCTGTGATCTGTTATATGTTCTGTAGGACTGGTATCTACTACTGACCATATGGCGGTAATATCCATGTTGGTCGTTATATAGAGATTATCTTCAGTAATAGCGCGGTCATCTGCTGAGGTGCTCCTCCACTATTAGGATGCGTCACCGAGTTGTAATCAAGGTTACCTGGTTAGGGGCCCACTCAGAAACTTCGCCCCCCTGAACCAAAACCCTAGCTACGCCTCTGATGGAGGTAAAATCATCATATGTATCCCTTTATATATAATGAGGTCTATTAGTTTCTAATAGGATATCTATCACATGCTGGACACCATAATTGAAACCAGCCCCCATTATAGTTAAGCTATACTAGTGTTGAGGAGAGCCATAAGATCAAATACTTAATTAACCTCAAGACATAAGAGATTGAGAGAAGCAACCCATAACATGTATTGTTTAACCTTACATAAGTTTTCTCAGATCAAAGTGAGACACTAAAGATGGCTGCCATTTCTTGTATCAGCACACCATGTACTGATATCCAAGATGATCAGTGAGACCCTAGAGATGGCTGCCTTTCCTGTTTCAGCACACCATGTGCTGATATCCAAAATGACGCCCACCCTGATGACCTCATGGATCCGCCCACAGTGACGCCCATCTTGATGACCTCATGGACCAACCCACCCTGATGAAATCATGGATCCGTCCATGGACTTGCTCATTGCCCAACCCACTAACCAGTGGAATACATTCAATCACTCCCAATTCAGAGCTAACCGAGCCCCCCTTACAGGGGTTATATAAACCTGTGTTCTGACTAAATTATGCCCTTGGAGCTGAGCCATAGATTGCTCAAGGAGAGTTTACGTCTGACTGTGTGTTGTCATATGTTATTTCTTTAGTGCGCACCTGATCAATATCCATTAGGCCAAGAGTAGGCAACTTAAGTGAACATTTTATTAATTGTTCAACCTAACATATTTGGCCGCCCAACTTGGGGCCAGCAGAGGAAGAGCCCTGAACCCTGAGGACCGGCGAGTGGAACAGCAGGACGCGCTGAATACCCCGAACCAGGAGACTGATCACCTCCTTATCAGAACATGGTAAGTCTGCAGATTTTTATAATCTGTAGTCTTTACCTGTGTCCTTCGGGGTATCCTGTGCAGATTGCCTGACCGTGTCCGGTTTTCGCGGTATCTGTAAGATGGCAGAAGGGTCTCTCCGCTGCTGGTCATTTAATTGCAAGAACCGTCACATGTTTTAGTTGCCTACTGCCTATTACGTGTTGTGAAGAGGGGAGATGACTGGTAGTTAAGAGAGCAAGGGGATTTTTTTTCAGCTTTTTTTTTTTTTTTTTTAAAAAAGCAAATTTTTCAGTGTTTAAAAATAAAAAAAAAAAATTATTGTTTGTGGTACAGTACACGGTTGTCGCCTGTGATACGATTTTCAGTTCTGTATAGGAGAGACTAGGACCTGGAGTGAATTAACTCGGCCTAGAAGGAGCCCGTTAACTTGGCGTGAGATGACTCAGTTCGGCGCCTAATAAATTGTGTAGCGGCCCGTAAACTTCGAGTGAGATGACTCAGTTCGAGCCTAATAACTTTAGTTTTGCCTTGTGACTTGGAGAGAATTGACTCAGCATGGGGCCTGGTAATTTAGGAGTAATTTGATTAAGTAGGGAATAATTGGTTTGTAAAGTACAGAACACGGAAGTCAGACAGGAACCACATGAGAAGAAGGAATAGGAACTGTGTGCTGCAGACTCAGTTCCCTTTAGGGTATGTGCACACGTTGCGGATTTCTTGCAGAAAATTCCTGAAGAAAACCGGAAATTTTCTGCAAGAAATACGCATTTTTTTTTTGCGTTTTTTTTCCGTTTTTTTCGCGTTTTTTTAGCATTCTGCAAGCGTAATTAGCTTGCAGAATGCTAAAGTTTTCCAAGCGATCTGTAGCATCGCTTGGAAAACTGACTGACAGGTTGGTCACACTTGTCAAACATAGCGTTTGACAAGTGTGACCAACTTTTTACTATAGATGCAGCTTATGCAGCATCTATAGTAAAAGATAGAATGTTTAAAAATAATAAAAAAAATAAAAAAATGCTTATACTCACCCAGACATCTCCTCAGCGGCCGTCCGGCTCCTCTTCTAGCTGGTCTGTGCGCACAGGACCTCCCGTGACGTCACGGTCACGTGAGCGGTCACATGACCGCTCACGACCAATCACAGGACAGTGACGTCATTCGGCGAGGTCCTTCAGCGCACACCAGCTACAGGAACCGAACGGCAGCGTGCGAGGAGGCGGGAATACATCGAGGGTGAGTATAGGACTGTTTATTATTTTATTTCTTATTTTTTGACCACTTATATGGTGCCCAGTGCGTGGAGGAGAGTCTCCTCTCCTCCACCCTGGGTACCAACCGCATATAATCTGCTTACTTCCCGCATGGTGTGCACAGCCCCGTGCGGGAAGTAAGCAGATCAATGGACCCCTAGGTGTGCGGAATCCCTGCAATTCCGCATTTTTAATGAACATGTTGCTTTTTTTTCCGCTATGCGATTTTTTCGCGAAAAAATCGCAACATTTGCACAAAAAATGCGGAATACCCTGTAAATAATAGGAGGCTTATGTAAGCGTTTTTTTTCGCGTTTTTATCACGTTTTTATAGCGAAAAAACGCGAAAAAAACGCTAACAATCCTGAACGTGTGCACATGGCCTTAGAATCTCAGGTTTGAGTCATCTCCCCCGTCTTATTGTTTGTTTGGTGTTTGTTATCTTAATACATATACAGTTAGGTCCATATATATTTGGACATGGACAACATTTTTCTAATTTTGGTTATAGACATTGCCACAATAAATTTTGAACAAAACAATTCAGATGGAGTTGAAACTCAGACTTTCAGCTTTTATTTGAGGGTATCCACATTAAAATTGGATGAAGGGTTTAGGAGTGTCAGCTCCTTAACATGTGCCACCCTGTTTTTAAAGGGACCAAAAGTAATTGGACAGATTCAATAATTTTAAATAAAATGTTCATTTTTAGTACTTGGTTGAAAACCCTTTGTTGGCAATGACTGCCTGAAGTCTTGAACTCATGGACATCACCAGACGCTGTGTTTCCTCCTTTTTGATGCTCTGCCAGGCCTTCACTGTGGTGGTTTTCAGTTGCTGTTTGTTGGCCTTTCTGTCTGAAGTTTAGTCCTTAACAAGTGAAATGCATGCTCTATTGGGTTGAGATAAGGTGACTGACTTGGCCATTCAAGAATATTCCAATTCTTTGCTTTAATAAACTCCTGGGTTGCTTTTGCTTTATGTTTTGGGTCATTATCCATTTGCAGTATGAAACGACGACCAATCAGTTTGGCTGCATTTGGCTGGATCTGAGCACACAGTATGGCGGCTCTGAATACCTCATAATTCATTTGGCTGCTTCTGTCCTGTGTCACATCATCAATAAACACTAGTAACCCAGTGCCACTGGCAGCCATGCATGCCCAAGCCATCACACTGCCTCCGCCGTATTTCACAGATGATGTGGTATGCTTTGGATCATGAACTGGGCCACACCTTCGCCATACTTTTCTCTTTCCATCATTCTGGTAGAGGTTGATCTTGGTTTCATCTGTCCAAAAAATGTTCTTCCAGAACTGTGCTGGCTTTTTCAAATGTTTTTTAGCAAAGTCCAGTCTAGCCTTTTTATTCTTGATGCTTATGAGTGGCTTGCACCGTGCAGTGAACCCTCTGTATTTACTTTCATGCAGTCTTCTCTTTATGGTAAATTTGGATATTGATACGCCTACCTCCTGGAGAGTGTTGTTCACTTAGTTGACTGTTGTGAAGGGGTTTCTCTTCACCATGGAGATTATTCTGCGATCATCCACCACTGTTGTCTTCCCTGGGCGCCCAGGTCTTTTTGCATTGATGAGTTCACCAGTGCTTTCTTTCTTTCTCAGGATGTACCAAACTGTAGATTTTGCCGCTCCTAATATTGTAGCAATTTCTTGGATGGGTTTTTTCTGTTTTCGCAGCTTAAGGATGGCTTGTTTCACCTGCATGGAGAGCTCCTTTGACCGCATGTTTACTTCACAGCAAAACCTTCCAAATGCAAGCACCACACCTCAAATCAACTCCAGGCCTTTTATCTGCTTAATTAAGAACGAAGTAACGAAGGGATTGCCCACACCGGTGCATGAAATAGCCTTGGAGTCAATTGTCCAATTACTTTTGGTCCCTTTAAAAACAGGTTGGCACAGGTTAAGGAGCTGGAACTCCTAAACCCTTCATCCAAATTTAATGTGGATACCCTCAAATGAAAGCTGAAAGTCTGAACTTCAACTGCATCTGAATTGTTTTCTTTAAAATTCATTGTGGTAATGTCTATAGCCAAAATTAGAAAAATGTTGTCTCTGTCCAAGTATATGTGGACCTAACTGTATATATCTATAGAAAGATGGAGAAATGAATGCAGTTCTGCCGTATTGGCACTAAGCCAAATTCAGATGGCAAGTTAGACCCGTGTACATTAGTGGCGACTCGTGAAGGGAAGAGTCATGTTAAACAATGTAAAAAGCTTATGAAGTTGTGTGGAATGCCAGAAGGGGGGAGGTTACAGCCCCTGGAGTGGAAGATTGTCTTGGAAAAAATAAGGTATCCTAGAAGATAATGGATTGTTTTCTACTGCTAGGGCATGGGAAAGTCTCTGAAAGTCTGTAGAGAGAAAATTGTGTAGAAGAGGAAAGGAATAAAAAGGGTAGAGTTTTGAGTTATGTGTATTACAAAAATATATCCTGTGAGCGGCCACCACCGTATAATGACGGACCAGAGCCATGTGCTATCTCTGGCAGCAGCCATTTTGTGGATGGGCCATGTGCTAATTCTGGCGGTAGCCATTTTGTGGATGGCAAATGTGTTAATGCTGGCGGTAGCCATTTTGTGGTTGGCAAATGTACTAATTCTGGCGGTAGCCATTTTTTGGATGGCAAATGTGTTAATTCTGGCAGCAGCCATTTTGTGGATGGCAAATGTGCTAATTCTAATGGCAGCCATTTTGTGGATGGCAAATGTGTTAATGCTGGCAGCAGCCATTTTGTGGATGGCAAATGTGATTCTGGCAGTAGCCCTTTTGTGGATGGCAAATGTGTTAATGCTGGCAGCAGCCATTTTGTGGATGGCAAATGTAATTCTGGCGGCAGCCATTTTGTGGATGGCAAAAGTGTTAATTCTGACGGCGGCCATTTTGTGGCTGGCAAATGTAATTCTGGTGGCGGCCATTATGTGGATGGCAATGGTGCTGCTCCTGGTGGTGAACATCTTAGACTAAGGCTACACACTACATCACTAAATCCTTGTTACCCAGTAATGACCACTAACGGCCAAAACTATATTCCTTCGGGAAGTGAACAGGCTTTACCCATGTTTCCCATCTCAGTGGTTTCCAATGGGGCACCGACCCTTTCCCCTATCACTCCTGTCAAGAATCCAGCAATCCTCCCACCTGGATCGTCCCCGACACCAACCCTTTCTACTGTGACTTCCACTGCCAATTTAGTCGCACACCCACACAAGATGCTCCAAGCAACGGCCTATCCTCCCAATACTTCCGCTACAACAGCAATCTCACGCAGTCTACCTAACCCTATACCCGGTACCTCACAGGCTCTCTCGCAGCCAAGCGCACACCTGTATGGGATGGTGGCAACTGTATTAAGGGGGGCTCAATCTGGGAGCCCCCAATAGCATAGGAGGCACAAAGGGGAGGGAATGTTGGCAAGCTTTTTTTGAAGAAGAACTTCCTGATGGACCCTTGTTAGTGGTGGGAAAGGGTGACATAACAACAATGGAGACAGACGCTATTGTTAATGCTGCCAATTCTCGGTTAGAGCACAAAGGAGGTGGAGCTAAAGCTATAGTGGAAGCAAGAGGGGTGACTATTCAAGCTGACAGTCGAATCATTGTTGAGTCACGTAGTAAGATAGCTGTTGGGGACATAGCAGTGACTAAATCTGGCAATCTTCCGTGTAGAATGATCATACACGCTGTGACCCCTACTTTTGACCCTATTCATCCAGACGTTAGTGCTCAACAACTTCGTGCAGCAATAACTCGCATTTTAGAGTATGCGAATATTAGTGAGCAGATTGAGACCTTGACAATTCCCGCCATTGGTGTTGGCATTTTCGGTTTCCCTGTTCATGCATGTACAAGGGAAATCGTTGGAATTATAACAAACAAGTGTAGCCCCCCAAGCATTGGCTGCCTCTCTGAAATCAGGTTAATTAGTAATGAGGACAGGACTGTTAAAGCTTTTAAGACTGCTTGCGTCAGCTGGACCCCACACCATGATACTGGAGTTACCCAAATAGAGCCCCTCATTCCAGGACTGTTACCTCCTCCTGCGCCTCATACACAAGGGATTACATCTGTACTCCCGGTGCCATCTATACTCCCACCTCAGGTGCCACCACCAACAGTGCCAATGCTCATGTCTGAGGAGCCCACCCTCTACGTCAAGTTTACACCCCAGCAAGCTGCTACTCTGTTGAACCAACTTCCAGATCCAGAAAAACAGCCGATGCCTTTCTAAAGAAGCATGCTTCAAATCCAAAGGAATTAGTCAGCCACGTGGCAAGATCTAATTTCCCTGGCAAATCTTGAAGCGTGCGATGCATATTGGCCTGTTATGGAGATCGCGTTCAATGATGCCTCACTTGCCAGTGACACCACATGGGACTCTGGTGTTGAGTTCTGCCAACAACTTAAGACATGGGCCTCTGATGAGAGTTGGCTGACCTATCACATATTGTCGCCAATGGATTCCAGATGCCTCCAAGCTGATGCAACCATTGTACGATGACCTCAAGACTTGAGCGTTTCCACTATGTTCCAAATCTGTGGAAGCGTTCTATGCTCTTAAACAGGCCATACAGTCTGCACCAGCACTTGGAATCCCAAATTCTGATATCATCTTAAGACATCCGGTACCCTTAATAGCTCCACACAACATAATAGCTATTTTTGAAACCTAAACGCCTGTCCCTGCAGCGTCATATGAGACTCCAATGTTCCCTCTTGGTCCGGATAATGTCACTCTTGTCCGCTGCACCATCTTCAACCGTCCATGCTGCTTCCTCTTTCCAGGGGGGGAGACTGATGACTGAAGTAGTATGCAGATATGGGGTCCCAGAGGTAATTAAGAGTGACCAAGGACCCACGTTCATTGCAGCACTGTTGTGAACTCTGTTTTTGAGCTCCCTCTAGTGGTCACAAGCGGTACTGTGTAGTGTTGTCTTTCTGCAGGTTGCAGCATCAGCTGGTTCGTTATCCTTGGTTGGTTTCCTATTTAGCTCACCTGGATACTCAGTTCCTTGCCTGCTCTCAATGTATTCAGTGCTCTTCAGATTCCTTGTGACTACCTTGCTCCCAGTCTCTCCAAGACAAGCTAAGTTTTTGTTTGATCATTTTTTGATTATCAGCATTTATTATGTTTTTAGTCCAGCTCGTTGAAATGTGATTTCATCGCTTGCTGGTTGCTCTAGGGGACTGAGTTTCTCCCCCCACACCGTTAGTTGGTGCGGGGGTTCTTGAAATCTCAGTGTGGATATTTTGTAAGGGTTTTTTACTGACCGCACAGACCCCTTTACTATTTTCTGCTATCTAGTATTAGTGGGCCTCATTTGCTAAATCTGTTTTCACCCCTGTGTATGTGCCTTCCTCTTACCTCACCGTTATTATATGTTGGGGGCTTGTATATCTTTGGGGATTATTTCTCTGGAGGCAAGAGAGGTCTTTCTTTCTCTCTAGGGGTAGTTAGTTCCTCAGGCTGGCTCGAGACGTCTAGGATTTTTAGGCACGTTCACCGGCTACTTCTAGTGTGTTTGGATAGGTTCAGATTTGCGGTCAGTCCAGTTTGCCACCTCCCTAGAGCTTGTCCTATGTATGTTACTAAGCTGGAGTAATTTGTGATCCTCAACCACTAAGGATCATAACAAGCACTGACTAAGGAACTATGGACATTGGTGGGAGCTGATTTGGGTTTACATACTCCATATCACCCACAGAGCAGTAGGAAAATAGAAACACTGAATGGCAACTTGAAAAATAAAATACTGAAAGCCAGTCAGGAGGTCAGACTTGGACAGACATTTTGCCCATTGTCTTATACTCAGTCAGAGACACTCCAAGGGGTTCCACTAAACTTACACCATTCGAGATTCTTTTTGGGGGGCCTCCAAGGTTGGGTCAATATTTTCCACAACAGCTAGCCTTAGGAAGTGATACTCTTGTAAATTATGTAATTGTCCTTACTAAAGAACTGTCAGTAACACATGTACAAGTTTTATCATCCATTCCAGGTCCAGATTCCACTGAAGGTACCCATACTTTCCAACCTGGTGACTACGTGCTGGTTAAAAAGTTCATCAGAAAGAGATCCCTGGAGTCGAGATTTGAGGGTCCCTACCAAGTACTCCTGACTACTCCTACTTTGGTCAGGGTTGCTGAGCGCCTCCTGGATCCATCTCTCACATTGTAAACATGTTAGACAGTTAGGGACAGCATAGGATCTGACCTGCTTGTCAAAGTCCAGCTACAAAGGGAGGTTTTCCACAAGGGAAAACTTGTCTCAAACTGGTGAAAACTCCAATTCCCCCTTCCCAGGCGAGACGGTCAGATCTAGGATGTATTACATCAGGGTGAGTCATATGTGTATTTTATGTAACCATGGAGATGGGAGATTGGAGAGTAATAGGTCCAGCAGGTAGGGAAGTCCGGAGGACACTGGTATCGCGCTCCGATATATCTCCTGATATACCCATAATTGGTCACACATTCTCTGGTGTCAATAGCATCCGTATTCAGAAAAAGAAGTCTCGCACTCAACTTAAGTATATTTGCAGATTTATTTGGTGCTGAGGTAGCACTGGAGAAATGTTTCAGCCTCAATTAGGCTTTCATCAGTCACTACAACATTCAAGATGAAAACAAAATATAATACAGTGTGCAGATGAAACAGCAAAAAAACAATAAAAAAACAAAGTATATACAGTTTATCAAAAGAGCCATATTTGTAAGACTGTCTTACAAATATGGCTCTTTTGATAAACTGTATATACTTTGTTTTTTTATTGTTTTTTTGCTGTTTCATCTGCACACTGTATTATATTTTGTTTTCATCTTGAATGTTGTAGTGACTGATGAAAGCCTAATTGAGGCTGAAACGTTTCTCCAGTGCTACCTCAGCACCAAATAAATCTGCAAATATACTTAAGTTGAGTGCGAGACTTCTTTTTCTGTCTATAGAAGGATTTGGGTACCTAGTCTCTGCACCAGAAATAGCAGTGCACACGGTGTTTTTTCTAAATAGCATCCGTATTGTCATGAAGCCTCTGATGTCATAGTGACACTTAACACTGGTGGGTTAGGGAACCACGGTGGGATCAAGAGAAAAAAAAAGGTTAATAAATTATTTAGGGGGGACTGGGGGACTGTTGAGGAGAGCCATAAGATCAAATACTTAATTAACCTCAAGACATAAGAGATTGAGAGAAGCAACCCATAACATGTATTGTTTAACCTTACATAAGTTTTCTCAGATCAAAGTGAGACACTAAAGATGGCTGCCATTTCCTGTATCAGCACACCATGTGCTGATATCCAAGATGATCAGTGAGACCCTAAAGATGGCTGCCATTTCCTGTTTCAGCACACCATGTGCTGATATCCAAGATGACGCCCACCCTGATGACCTCATGGATCCGCCCATGGACTTGCTCATTGCCCAACCCACTAACCAATGGAATACATCCGATCACTCCCAATTCAGAGCTAACCGAGCCCCCCTTACAGGGGTTATATAAACCTGTGTTCTGACTAAATAAAGCCCTTGGAGCTGAGCCATAGATTGATCAAAGAGAGTTTACATCTGACTGTGTGTTGTCATATGTTATTTCTTTAGTGCGCACCTGATCAATATCCATTAGGCCAGGAGTAGGCAACTTAAGTGAACATTTTATTAATTGTTCAACCTAACACTAATTTCCATGACCATCCTTGGGTCTGCGACTTAAAATATAGGATGTCAGGGATGAATAGTTATTTGCATTCTGTAAATGGTCTGTAAACAATGAATGATTCTATACCTAGCTTTGAAAACATACTCCCTGTTGAGCCACTCCTCTAAAATACATATTTTTTTTTTAACTTTTGCTGGTATTTTGGGGTGAAAAAGGTAACAATTCTAGTGAAAGTAGTCTTCAGAGCTTTGTAATATATGTAAACGGGCACCATCCACTAATTCAAATACACTGGGATCACCTAATGCATATCATACCAATAGAGCCACAAATAGGAAAAAGAAAAAAGCATATGCACCAAAAAGGAATAATCAAAATGAGATACAATACAAAATTATTTTTATTGAAAAAAACCCACACACATCAATTAAAAACATTTAAAAGTCTCATCGTGGACAGTAATCAGATAGTATGGGTCATACAATAACGAGTATAATACTCAAAACCTTACATGCCATTGTATTACATGCATCAGGTACACTCAATGTCTTATATGGTTCCTGTAAAGCAGATAAATGATGATAAATGCCGGTAGGTATAAAACCTAATGCAAGTTGTATAAATGTATACATGCTGTTATCATAAAAATAACATGATAGCAAACAATAAATAAATAGATTCCGGCAAAGATGTTAAAAAAAAATATATTTAATAACTGCCAAAACCAAAGGGAGACAATGAGACAAATACCCTGGAGGGGCCACGGCACAGCTCCGGAGAGGACAGCGAGGAAAACGGTTATTGGGGCAGCTCCAGCTCGGACGGCGGGACTACAGGAAGCAGGTGAGCTGCAGAGTGGACGGTGAGACGACTGGATGGAAGATCTTTACTCACCTTCGCGCCGTTCGTTAGTCCTCTGGCGTGGCCACTGAGTTCGTCAATAGCGGCTGACACAATGCCTCGCAGGGCCGCCTCCATCATTTCTTTTTCTCCTGCAGTCTTGCATCGGGGCGTCGCCAGCTCTTCATCCCCATCATCCCCGATCTCCGTGGGTAACAGCGGCAGTCACCTGGGTAAAGGCCACTCCTCCACGTCTTCAGTCCACCAGGCCTCGTATCGCAGGCCTGCCTCCACACGGACCCCAGAGCGATTCCAATCCTGATGGCCTAGGCCGCCATGGTAGGACGTGTCGCTTCTTCCCAGGTAGCCGATAATGCCAGCTCATCTTCTAGCAGACAGTCCATCTTCCCTGGGTCCCACCCATTCGTGGGTAGGGTCAGTTATGGCGGCTCCACCCATTTTTCTAAATTCGGCTGCAGGGGCAGGAGTAGTCTTAGCCCATACCCATTTTGGCATTTTGGGTGGGAATCTCCTGCAAGAGGGTGCAGCCTATTTTCTCCTGGTGCCAAATTCTCTGGGTGATGCCCACGACACCCAGCCTTGCCTTTGTTTTTGGCGCTAATGGCTGCCATCTTCTCGGCGGTTAGCGCCATTTTTAAGTCCATAACATCCGCCATCTTTTCCTCGGTCATGGCGTGCAGCATAACACAAGTCATGTCTTCCAATTCAGGCAGCTCATCACATAGCTCAATGTCACAGTCACAGTCAGCTGCCACCTTCATTTCTTCTATGGCAGACCACAATGGACAAGCATTATATCTTCCATCCATCAGTCCATCCATCAGTCCCAGAGTTATAAGGCAGCGGGGGTCCATCTTGCTGACTACGCCAAGTGTAAGAATTGCAGGTAACGCGGGATGCAGTAACGGGCAAGAGGCAGAGCAAGGGTTAACAGTTTTATTTTACAGGGGAATGCTCCACGCAGGGAGGTAAAGGGTTAAACAATGGATTAACAGTATAAATGGCAAACGGATTTGGAGAGTAGAAGAACAACGGTACAGATCACGGAGATTCTGATGAAAGTCACTGGTTCCTCAGTCCATAAAGTGAATAGCATCGACAACGGTTGTCACGCTGTCCTTTCCAATGGGGTCCAGTAAACAACAATACCCCGTCTTCTGGAGACAGTGGTCGGTCTCCAGTACCTTCCACTGCTCCTAGTCCATATACTACAGTGGCTGATAAGGTTACGGGCCACAGTCCTGTATGAGCCCATCATTGCTCTGCAACTATAATCACTAATGAAGTCAGGTCACAAGTCTCAGGGCAATTCTTAGCTGGCAACGTCAGGGTGTAGATAACGGTCACCCACTCAGTCTCTTTCAGGCAGCAAATACGCTGTACTCGGGCCCGAAGTAGCTGGCACCTTGCTTTATGGTGGTCACCGGGCACTCTCTGCACGTCACTCCCTCTCTGTCCCCGCTGTTGGCGGTGGGTGATAGCGGACGCTGACCTGAGTGATGCTGATGCTCCCAGAACGGAGCACTCCTCTCTCTGGCTTCTATAGCACACCTGGCCCTTCTCTCTCCTCTGTGTAGAACATTATATGGACTCATTATACACTGGATCATCAAATATGTGGCCCATTATATAAGGAGCATTATATGGGTCCATCATACACTGGAGCATCATATATGGGGCCCATTATATATGGAGCATTATATGGGCCATCATACATTGGATCATCATCTATGGGCCCATTATATATGGAGCATTATATGGGCCCATCATACACTGAAACATCATATATGGGGCCCATTATATATGGAGCATTATATGGGCCCATCATACACTGGAACATCGTATATGGGTCCGATTATATATAGAGCACTATATGGGCCCATCATACACTGGAGTATCATATATGGGGTCCATTATTTATGGAGCATTAAATAGGGCTGATCATACAGTGGAGCATCATATATGGGGCCCGTTATAAATGGAGCATCATATGAGGCCCATTATATATGAAACATCATATGGGGCCCATTATATATGGAGCATCATATGGGGCCCATTATATATGTAGCATCATATGGGGCCCATTATATATGGAGCAATACATGAGGCTCAATACTGTATACTGTATGGAGCAATATATGGGGTCTATTATTCTGTATTGAGCAATATATGGCGCCTATTATTTACTATATGGAGCAATACAAGGGGCTCATTATTTTGTATGGAGCAATATATGGGGCCCATCTTATACTGTATGGAGCATTATATGGGTCTCATCATACTGTATGGAGCAATTCATGCGGTCCATTATTCTGCATGAGCAATATATAGGACTCATTATTCTATATGGAGTGCTATGTGGTGCCCATAATACTGTATGGAGCAATATCTGAGGCTCATTATTCTGTATGGAGCATTATATGGTGCTCATTATAGTATATGGAGCATTATATGGGACCCATTATACTGTATGGAGGAGTATATGGGGCTCATTATACTGTTTGGAGCATTATATGGGGTCCATTATTCTGTTTGGAGCAATATGTGGAGCACTCTGTGGTGCCCATAATACTTGTACTGTACCTATACTTCTCTGCTGTATCTTTCATCATGAATTGTGGTATGTGTTCAATGGGTCCACTGAAACTCTTTTGCCCGGGGAACATGAAAACATCTAGCTGGTCCTGGGAATGAGGGTGCCATGCATACCAGGATGGTGATGAGGGGCTATGTATATGTGGATTGGGGACATATATATACATACCAGGATGGGGGATATTAGTACATAATTGACCACATTTTTTACTTCAATTTTTTTTATATTTTCATCCTCATCCTCTAAAGCCTAAATGCATCTTATGGCCGGGTGTGTCATATGGTCCAAAAAATATGGTAGATATCAGTGAGAGAGTGAGTACACGGTGGTCATAATACTGTAGGACTGCATTATATTCTATGAGGGGGCTATATTACGCTATATGAGGGCTGCATTTTATTCTATGTCAGGGGCTGCATTATATTCTATGTGGGGGCTAAATTATATTCTGAGGGGGCTACCTTACATTCTATGAGGGGGCTACATTATATTCTATTAGGTGAGATACCCCAACCCCTGCTATGTCATTAAGACGTGTTCAACCTTATATTATACCCTGATATTAGCGTGTTTTACCGCATAATTGGTGGTCTTGTATCTATTTCTATGTAGCTACACAATGGGCCCCAAGAATGATTTTCTTGAGTGTGCCCAAGGTGCCCTAGTCTGACGCTGGACCAGACCACCATATTTTGTTTGTCCTACCCAACTTGAAATCATGTGATCGCTTGTGCTGTGCGCAGCAATGTTAGAGCATTCCTGTACAGTGGGGAAAAAAATATTTAGGTAGCCACCAATTGTGCAAGTTCTCCAACTTAAAAAAATGAGAGGCCTGTAATTGACATCATAGGTAGACCACAACTATGAGAGTCAAAATGAGAAAACAAATCCAGAAAATCACCTTGTCTGATTTGGCAAACGTTTTCTTCAAGAGGTTACAGAGATAAGGTTAGCGTGCACTCGGTCAGGGTTGCGAAGTGCTGGTGTAATGGATCAAATGATTCCAATACTAATAAATATAGCTTCACCGCACACTCATAGTGATATTATGCTGATAAATTTCAAGTATTTATTACAAAAAGAAAGACGTTTCGCCTCTGCCTGAGCCTTAATTGCTTTTTTTTTCAAAATTGTAAAGTGCAGAGTTGAAAAAGGAAGGATTTTCCTGCTATGCCCTGAAGTGTCTAGCGTTGTAACACTGCTCATGTGTTATACATGGGTGATCCCCAGAGATTGTATTAGTGTCTGGTGTTGTCTTGTTGTATAGCGGCACTCCCGCGCCTTGCTGTAGCGCTTGATAGTTTTTGCAACTGCACTTGGAGACACTTTCAAAGTTTTCCCAATTTTTCGGACTGATTGACCTTCATTTCTCAAAGTAATGATGGCCACTAGTTTTTCTTTACTTAGATGCTTTTTTCTTGCCATAATACAAATTCTAACAGTCTATTCAGTAGGACTATCAGCTGTGTATCCACCAGACTTCTGCTCAACACAACTGATGATCCCAACCCCATTTATAAGGCAAGAAATCCCACTTATTAAACCTGACAGGGCACACCTGTGAAGTGAAAACCATTCCCGGTGACTACCTCTTGAAGCTCATCAAGAAAATGCCAAGAGTGTGCAAAGCAGTCATCACAGCAAAAGGTGGCTACTTTGAAGAACCTAGAATATAAGAGATATTTTCAGTTGTTTCACACTTTTTTGGTAATATAATTCCACATGTGTTAATTCATAGTTTTGATGCCTTCAGTGTGAATTTACAATTTTCATAGACATGAAAATACAGAAAAATCTTTAAATGAGAAGGTGTGTCCAAACTTTTGGTCTGTACTGTACATGGATCAGCCGTCCTGGTTCCTTTGCAGAGGATCAGCCCCAAATCATTATGCTGTCACCCCCGTGCTTCACAGTAGGTATGGTGTTCTTTGGATGCAACTCAGCATTCTGTCTCCTCCAAACACGACGAGTTTTGTTTCTACCAAACAGTTCTAATTTGGTATTATTAGACCATATGACATTCTCCCAATTCTCTTCTGGATAATCCAAATGCTTTCTAGCAAACTTCAGACGAGCCCGGGCATGTACTGTCTTAAGCAGGGGGACATGTCTGACACTGCAGGTCCCTGGCGGCATAGTGTGTTACTGATGGTAGCCTTGGTTATGGTGGTCCCAGCTCTATGATGGTCATTCACTATGTCCCCCCGTGTGGTCCTGGGATTTTTTCTCACCGTTCTTGTGATCATTTTGACCCCACGGGGTGAGCTCTTGCATCAATCCCCAGATTGAGGGAGATTATCAGTGGTCTTGTATGTCTTCCATTTTCTTATTATTGCCCCCACAGTTGATTTCATCACACCAAGCTGCTTGCCTATTGCAGATTCAGTATTCCCGGCCTGGTGCAGGGCTACAATTTTGTTTCTGGTGTCCTTCGACAGCTCTTTGGTCTTCACCGTAGTGGAGTTTGGAGTGTGACTGTTTGAGGTTGTGGACAGGAGTCTTTTGTACTGATAACAAGTTCAAACAGGTGCCATTACTACAGGTAATGAGTGGAGGACAGAGGAGCCTCTTAAAGAAGAAGTTACAGGTCTGTGAAAGCCAGAAATCTTGCATGTTTTTAGGTGACAAAATACTTATTTTCCACCATAATTTGCAAAATAAATATTGCCAAAGCAGGCAAGGTGATTTTCTGGATTTGTTTTCTCATTTTGACTCTCATAGTTGTGGTCTACCTATGATGTCAATTATTGGCCTCTCTCATCTTTTTAAGTGGGAGAACTTGCATAATTGGTGGATAACTAAATACTTTTTTCCCCACTGTATATAGCAAAAATAATGGTCTCCTATGAACACCAGGCACAGGCTGGTATCCACAGGAGAATCATCAAGACGGGCACGATAGTCATCAGCAGACCATGATCACTTCACTGGGGCACCAATGGACACATAGAACGGTGGACCCCCCCTGCTGGTGCACATTAAATGCTACTGTCATAGGTAGACAGTCGCATTTAACAGTTTAACAGCCGCGAACAGAGCTCCGCTCCTCTCGACTGTTCGAGGCAGATGATGGCTGAATAACACAAGTAAACAACACATTGATTGCAATATGTTTTACAAATGCCATCGATCTTCATAACAAAAATCCAAAACAAGAAGGAATTAATAGATTCATTTTTAATGGTATTTATTTCTAACTCAGAAAAATTTGAAAAAAACACATGTAGAGATTCTCCAGGTCTTGGAAACTGCATCTAATCATGTTCTCAGCACAGGTCGGTGCAGATTTTCACCTTTTTCTTCCAAGATGTGTTATATCTGTATAGAAGCGAAAAGTCGCCTTTCTCATTAACCTGAAACCAATTAAAAGACATGTTTTTAATAAACTTGACAATATGTTCTGGTTATCAAATGAAACAAACTCAGCAAAGGCAACTTCACCATTATATTTTTGGTCAACAGTAGAAATAGACATGAAATATTGCATTATATATGGTCTACACAAAAGGCCAATTTGGAAATTGAAGAAAGGAATTTGCTAATATTAGTGTAATGTTAGAAAAATGCAACATGAATCATACGACTATGGTGAGAGCACTCACAATAGATCTGTACGACATGTAATGTTTGAGGGACTAATCTCGCCCGTCAGATTGTGTGTTCGCGATTCCTCCACAGCAGTAGGCTGATAACTTTCATCATTTCCTTCTTTTCTCAGCCAGAATTAAAAAAAATTGTACATCAAGAAAAAATAATTATTAGAAATAAATCCAGTAATAAAAACCATATTGCATTTCCTCTATTATTACACCTTGCTTTCATTATCATGTCCGCACTGTTGCACTTCTTGAAAACAAGAATGATTGTTACTTACAATGATTTATTATTGACATGAAGAACATATATGAATGGAGGAAAAACACAGAAATATTTACCTGGAAAATACAGGCTGGAAGCTTTGTGTCAATCAGAATAGGTGGATTCTGGATGTTTGCTGTTAGCTGCTTGTGATGAAGACGTCAACTGATTGTGTCCCTACGTGGTGAAAAAAGGCAAAATATATAAAAGAATTTAAAGATTAAATGATAAAACTCAACAAAAGACTAAATTAGAGACTCCAAATTTTAATATTGTAAAAATCACTTATTACTAGTGTTGAGCGATACCGTCCGATACTTGAAAGTATCGGTATCGGAAAGTATCGGCCGATACCGGCAAAGTATCGGATCCAATCCGATACCGATACCCGATACCAATACAAGTCAATGGGACTCATGTATCGGATGGTATTCCTGATGGTTCCCAGGGTCTGAAGGAGAGGAAACTCTCCTTCAGGCCCTGGGAACCATATTAATGTGTAAAAGAAAGAATTAAAATAAAAAATATTGCTATACTCACCTCTCCGACGCAGCCTGCACCTTACCGAGGGAAGCGGCAGCGTTCTTTGTTTAAAATTCGCACTTTTCTTTCCTTTACGTGAAGTCCCGGCTTGTGATTGGTCGCGTGCCGCCCATGTGGCCGGGACGCAACCAATCACAGCAAGCCGTGACGTAATTTCAGGTCCTTCAGGATTTTAAAATTACGTCCCGGCTTTGTGATTGGTTGCGTCGCGGTCAACCAATCACAAGCCGGGAGGCTGGACACGCGCGCATTTTAAAATGCGCGCTTGTCCAACCTCCCGTGACGTCCCGGCTTGTGATTGGTTGCTTCGCGGTCAACCAATCACAAGCCGGGAGGCTGGACACGCGCGCATTTTAAAATGCGCGCTTGTCCAACCTCCCGTGACGTCCCGGCTTGTGATTGGTTGATCGCGAAGCAACCAATCACAAGCCGGGACGTCACGGGAGGCTGGACAAGCGCGCATTTTAAAATGCGCGCGTGTCCAGCCTCCCGGCTTGTGATTGGTTGATCGCGACGCAACCAATCACAAGCCGGGACGTCACGGGAGGCTGGACAAGCGCGCATTTTAAAATGCGCGCTTGTCCAGCCTCCCGGCTTGTGATTGGTTGATCGCGACGCAACCAATCACAAGCCGGGACGTCACGGGAGGCTGGACAAGCGCGCATTTTAAAATGCGCGCGTGTCCAGCCTCCCGGCTTGTGATTGGTTGATCGCGACGCAACCAATCACAAGCCGGGACGTCACGGGAGGCTGGACAAGCGCGCATTTTAAAATGCGCGCGTGTCCAGCCTCCCGGCTTGTGATTGGTTGATCGCGACGCAACCAATCACAAGCCGGGACGTCACGGGAGGCTGGACAAGCGCGCATTTTAAAATGCGCGCTTGTCCAGCCTCCCGGCTTGTGATTGGTTGATCGCGACGCAACCAATCACAAGCCGGGACGTCACGGGAGGCTGGACAAGCGCGCATTTTAAAATGCGCGCGTGTCCAGCCTCCCGGCTTGTGATTGGTTGATCGCGACGCAACCAATCACAAGCCGGGACGTCACGGGAGGCTGGACAAGCGCGCATTTTAAAATGCGCGCGTGTCCAGCCTCCCGTGACGTCACGGCTTGTGATTGGTTGCGTCGCCCATGTGACTGCGACGCAACCAATCACAAAGCCGGGACGTAATTTTAAAATCCTTAAGGACCTGAAATTACGTCACGGCTTGCTGTGATTGGTTGCGTCGCCCATGTGACTGCGACGCAACCAATCACAAAGCCGGGACTTCACGTAAGGAAAGAAAAGCGCGAATTTTAAACAAAGAACGCTGCCGCTTCCCTCGGTAAGGTGCAGGCTGCGTCGGAGAGGTGAGTATAGCAATATTTTTTATTTTAATTCTCTCTTTTACACATTTTTACATTAATGTTGTTTCGATACCGATACCCGATACCACAAAAGTATCGGATCTCGGTATCGGAATTCCGATACAGCAAATATCGGCCGATACCCGATACTTGCGGTATCGGAATGCTCAACACTACTTATTACTGATTGCTGACGATAGTGGAGGATTCGTTCTTACCTTCATCACAGGTAGATGAGATGATGATATTCAGACAAATCTCAATGTTCAAATAATGAACCTGAAAATATAAAGAAAAATAATTACATCCAACAAAGCTTAAAATCATAGAAGGTTTTCCAAAGCATTGTTTAACTGTTTGTTAAGAGTTGTGACGGAACAGAAAGTCACTTACCCCAGCAGGCTACTGGTATCATTAGAAACATTGCTCTTGTAGAAACTCTTGCTTTCCTCCATCCAGGGTAATATTAGTAATATATCCCATCTAGTGCTTGGGGACGGGGACTACATGGGCCTGTGTGATTGCTAATGCCAGGACTGAATTTCAGCCCCAGTCCGTACCTGCTCAGGATAAAATATGTATAAGGGTCTGAACTTCTAATATATAATTGCCTAGAATACTACTTCCTGCAATTTGTGCCAACTTCCGTGGCTTTGTCCGGAGCTAATGTCCGGAGCTAATGTCCGGAGCTAATGTCCGGAGATAATGTCCGGAGCTAATGTCCGGAGCTAATGTCCGGAGCTAATGTCCGGAGCAAATGTCCGGAGATAAGTGACGTCACCAGTGTCCTACACCCAGGCAGAGCACAGTGGCCCCAGGCAGAGCACAGGGGCCCCAGGCAGAACATGGGGCCCCAGGCAGAGCACAGGGGCCCCAGGCAGAGCACAGGGGCCCCAGGCAGCATATGAGGCCCCAGGCAGAGCACAGGGGCCCCAGGCAGCATATGGGGCCCCAGGCAGAGCACAGTGGCCCCAGGCAGAGCACACACCAAATCGGAGGCCGAGGGGCCCCGCCAACCAAATCGGAGGCCGAGGGGCCCCGCCAACCAAATCGGAGGCCGAGGAGCCCCGCCCACCAAATCGAAGGCCGAGCGGCCCCGCCCACCAGAGCGGAGGCCGAGGGGCCCGGCACCGCCCACCAAAGCGGAGGCCGAGGGGCCCCGACCACCACATCGGAGGCCGAGGGGCCCCGCCCACCAAATCGGAGGCCGAGGGTCCCCGCCCACCAAATCAGAGGCCGAGGGTCCCCACCCACCAAATCGGAGGCCGAGGGTCCCCGCCCACCAAATTGGAGGCCGAGGGTCCCCGCCCACCAAATTGGAGGCCGAGGGGCCCCGCCTACCAAATCGGAGGCCGAGGGTCCCCGCCCACCAAATCGGAGGCCGAGGGTCCCCGCCCACCAAATCGGAGGCCGAGGGGCCCCGCCCACCAAATCAGAGGCCGGGGGTCCCCGCCCTCCAAATCGGAGGCCGAGGGGCCCCGCCCACCACATCGGAGGCCGAGGGGCCCCGACCACCAAATCGGAGGCCGAGGGTCCCCGCCCACCAAATCGGAGGCCGAGGGTCCCCGCCCACCAAATCGGAGGCCGAGGGTCCCCGCCCACCAAATCGGAGGCCGAGGGTCCACACCATCCAAATCGGAGGCCGAGGGGCCCCACCCACCAAATCAGAGGCCAACGGGCCCCACCCACCAAAGCGGAGGCCAAGGGTCCCCGCCCACCAAATCGGAGGCCGAGGTGCCCCGCCCACCAAATCGGAGGCCGAGGGTCCCCGCCCACCAAATTGGAGGCCGAGGGTCCCCGCCAACCAAATCGGAGGCCGAGGAGCCCCGCCCACCAAATCGAAGGTCGAGGAGCCCCACCCACGAAAGCGGAGGCCGAGGGTCCCCGCACACCAAATCGGAGGCAGAGGGACCCCGCCCACCAAATCGGAGGCCGAGGGGCCCCGCCCACCAAAGCGGAGGCCGAGGGTCCCCGACCACCAAATCGGAGGCCGAGGGTCCCAGCCCACCAAATCGGAGGCCGAGGGTCCCCGCCCACCAAATCGGAGGCCGAGGGTCCCCGCCCACCAAATCGGAGGCCGAGAGTCCCCGCCCACCAAATCGGAGGCCGAGGGGCCCCGCCAACCAAATCGGAGGCCGAGGGGCTTCGCCAACCAAATCGGAGGCCGAGGAGCCCCGCCCACCAAATCGAAGGCCGAGCGGCCCCGCCCACCAAAGCGGAGGCCGAGGGGCCTGGCCCCGCCCACCACATCGGAGGCCGAGGGGCCCCGCCCACCAAATCGGAGGCCGAGGGTCCCCACCCACCAAATCGGAGGCCGAGGGTCCCCGCCCACCAAATCGGAGGCCGAGGGTCCCCACCCACCAAATTGGAGGCCGAGGGTCCCCGCCCACCAAATCGGAGGCCGAGGGTCCCCGCCCACCAAATCGGAGGCCGAGGGGCCCCACCAACCAAATCGGAGGCCGAGGGGCCCCGCCCACCAAATCGGTGGCCGATGGTCCCCGCCCACCAAATCGGAGGCCGAGGGGCCCCGCCAACCAAATCGGAGGCCGAGGGGCCCCGCCCACCAAATCGGAGGCCGAGGGTCCCCGCCCACCAAATCGGAGGCCGAGAGTCCCCGCCCACCAAATCGGAGGATAAGGGGCCCCGCCAACCAAATCGGAGGCCGAGGGGCCCCGCCAACCAAATCGGAGGCCGAGGAGCCCCGCCCAACAAATCGAAGGCCGAGCGGCCCCGCCCACCAAAGCGGAGGCCGAGGGGCCCGGCCCCGCCCACCAAAGCGGAGACCGAGGGGCCCCGACCACCACATCGGAGGCCAAGGGGCCCCGCCCACCAAATCGGAGGCCGAGGGGCCCCGCCCACCAAAAGTAAGTGCGCCCCCGGGTGCAAAAGTAAGTGCGCCCCCGGGTGCAAAAGTAAGTGCGCCCCCGGGTGCAAAAGTAAGTGCGCCCCCGGGTGCAAAAGTAAGTGCGCCCCCGGGTGCAAAAGTAAGCGCGCCCCCGGCCCCGGGTGCAAAAGTAAGCGCGCCCCCCAGTCCCGTGTGTGAAAAGTGCTGCTGTAAAGCTGGTAGCGCTGTTCAAGCACCATGTATTTCCTTCAGGAAATGCCCATCTAATATATAATTGCCTAGAATACTACTTCCTGCAATTTGTGCCAACTTCCGTGGCTTTGTCCGGAGCTAATGTCCGGAGATAATGTCCGGAGCTAATGTCCGGAGATAATGTCCGGAGCTAATGTCCGGAGCTAATGTCCGGAGATAAGTGACGTCACCAGTGTCCTACACCCAGGCAGAGCACAGGGGCCCCAGGCAGCATATGGGGCCCCAGGCAGAGCACAGTGGCCCCAGGCAGAGCACAGGGGCCCCAGGCAGCATATGGGGCCCCAGGCAGAGCACAGTGGTCCCAGGCAGAGCACAGGGGCCCCAGGCAGCCTATGGGGCCCCAGGCAGAGCACAGTGGCCCCAGGCAGAGCACAGGGGCCCCATGCAGCATATGGGGCCCCAGGCAGAGCACAGGGGCCCCAGGCAGCATATGGGGCCCCAGGCAGAGCACAGGGGCCCCAGGCAGAGCACAGGGGCCCCAGGCAGCATATGGGGCCCCAGGCAGAGCACAGGGGCCTCAGGCAGAGCACAGGGGCCCCAGGCAGCATATGGGGCCCCAGGCAGAGCACAGGGGCCCCAGGCAGCATATGGGGCCCCAGGCAGATCACAGTGGCCCCAGGCAGAGCACAGGGGCCCCAGGCAGAGCACAGGGGCCCCAGGCAGAGCACAGGGTCTCCAGGCAGCATATGGGGCCCCAGGCAGAGCACAGGGGCCCCAGGCAGCATATGGGGCCCCAGGCAGAGCACAGTGGCCCCAGGCAGCATATGGGGCCCCAGGCAGAGCACAGTGGTCCCAGGCAGAGCACAGGGGCCCCAGGCAGCTTATGGGGCCCCAGGCAGAGCACAGTGGCCCCAGGCAGAACATGGGGCCCCAGGCAGATCACAGTGGCCCCAGGCAGAGCACAGGGGCCCCAGGCAGAGCACAGGGGCCCCAGGCAGAGCACAGGGTCTCCAGGCAGCATATGGGGCCCCAGGCAGAGCACAGGGGCCCCAGGCAGCATATGGGGCCCCAGGCAGAGCACAGGGGCCCCAGGCAGCATATGGGGCCCCAGGCAGAGCACAGTGGCCCCAGGCAGAGCACAGGGGCCCCAGGCAGCATATGGGGCCCCAGGCAGAGCACAGGGGCCCCAGGCAGCCTATGGGGCCCCAGGCAGAGCACAGTGGCCCCAGGCAGAACATGGGGCCCCAGGAAGAGCACAGGGGCCCCAGGCAGAGCACAGGGGCCCCAGGCAGCATATGGGGACCCAGGCAGAGCACAGTGGTCCCAGGTAGAGCACAGGGGCCCCAGGCAGCCTATGGGGCCCCAGGCAGAGCTCAGGGGCCCCAGGCAGCATATGGGGCCCCAGGCAGAGCACAGTGGCCCCAGGCAGAGCACAGGGGCCCCAGGCAGAACATGGGGCCCCAGGCAGAGCACAGGGGCCCCAGGCAGAGCACAGGGGCCCCAGGCAGCATATGGGGCCCCAGGCAGAGCACAGGGGCCCCAGGCAGCATATGGGGCCCCAGGCAGAGCACAGCGATATTTTGGACCACTGTGCGGTGTTTCAGACCCCCTGTGTGATGTCTGGGGCCCTGTTCTTAAGTATATTAAAGATTAAAGTAACGTATATTAAAGTATATTATAGATCAAATTTGACACGTTTATGAGCACCATTGAGTGATATACTCAAGAATGACATCATTTTTCAACATTTTATGGTTTCAAACTGTAAACACTCAGAGTTTTTTTTACTTCAACCAGAAAACCTTAACGGTTCATAAAAAACTTGACTGTTCAGGATATGATAAAAGTCATAGTATTCTGAATCTTTAACTTATAAAGATACCTTTACATGGGGTGATTATTGGTTCCAGAGAGGCTTTCGGCCGATAATCGTACACATGGCTGGTGACAGGACAATACAATATAAACGTTCAAAGGTAAACACTGATAACATTAAAATCTAATATATAATTGCCTAGAATACTACTTCCGGCAATTTGTGCCAACTTCCGTGGCTTTGTCCGGAGATAATGTCCGGAGATAAGTGACGTCACCAGCGTCCTACACCCGCTCAGGGTGGACAAAGATATATGCCTTCGTGGTGCGCGGCACTTTTCTGATTGGTTGCCGCCTGCCACGAGCGACCAATCAGAAATGTGCCGTACTGTCAAGAATTGTCAAGAGCTGGTGAGTGCAGCCATTTTTTGTTCTTTCTTACTATTATTTATTAATTGTATTATTCTTACATTTGAATAAATAAAGTATATATGGATTCTAGACTCCCGATTCTTTAGAATCGGGCTGTCATCTAGTCTAATATATAGTTGCCTAGAATACTACTTCCTGCAATTTGTGCCACCTTCCGTGGCTTTGTCCGGAGCTAATGTCCGGAGCTAATGTCCGGAGCTAATGTCCGGAGCTAATGTCCGGAGATAAGTGACGTCACCAGTGTCCTACACCCAGGCAGAGCACAGGGGCCCCAGGCAGCATATGGGGCCCCATGCAGAGCACAGTGGCCCCAGGCAGCATATGGGGCCCCAGGCAGAGCACAGTGGTCCCAGGCAGAGCACAGGTGCCCAAGGCAGCCTATGGGGCCCCAGGCAGAGCACAGTGGCCCCAGGCAGAGCACAGGGGCCCCAGGCAGCATATGGGGCCCCAGGCAGCATATGGGGCCCCAGGCAGAGCACAGGGGCCCCAGGCAGCATATGGGGCCCCAGGCAGAGCACAGTGGCCCCAGGCAGAGCACAGGGGCCCCAGGCAGAACATGGGGCCCCAGGCAGAGCACAGGGGCCCCAGGCAGAGCACAGGGGCCCCAGGCAGCATATGGGGCCCCAGGCAGAGCACAGGGGCCCCAGGCAGCATATGGGGCCCCATGCAGAGCACAGGGGCCCCAGGCAGCATATGGGGCCCCAGGCAGAGCACAGTTGCCCCAGGCAGAGCACAGGGGCCCCAGGCAGAACATGGGGCCCCAGGCAGAGCACAGGGGCCCCAGGCAGAGCACAGGGGCTCCAGGCAGCATATGGGGCCCCAGGCAGAGCACAGGGGCCCCAGGCAGCATATGGGGCCCCAGGCAGCATATGGGGCCCCAGGCAGAGCACAGTGGCCCCAGGCAGAGCACAGGGGCCCCAGGCAGCATATGGGGCCCCAGGCAGAGCACAGTGGTCCCAGGCAGAGCACAGGGGCCCCAGGCAGCTTATGGGGCCCCAGGCAGAGCACAGTGGCCCCAGGCAGAACATGGGGCCCCAGGCAGAGCACAGTGGCCCCAGGCAGAGCACAGGGGCCCCAGGCAGAACATGGGGCCCCAGGCAGAGCACAGTGGCCCCAGGCAGAGCACAGGGGCCCCAGGCAGCATATGGGGCCCCAGGCAGAGCACAGTGGTCCCAGGCAGAGCACAGGGGCCCCAGGCAGCTTATGGGGCCCCAGGCAGAGCACAGTGGCCCCAGGCAGAACATGGGGCCCCAGGCAGAGCACAGCGGCCCCAGGCAGAGCACAGGGGCCCCAGGCAGAACATGGGGCCCCAGGCAGAGCACAGGGGCCCCAGGCAGAGCACAGGGGCCCCAGGCAGCATATGGGGCCCCAGGCAGAGCACAGGGGCCCCAGGCAGAGCACAGGGGCCCCAGGCAGCATATGGGGCCCCAGGCAGAGCACAGTGGTCCCAGGTAGAGCACAGGGGCCCCAGGCAGCCTATGGGGCCCCAGGCAGAGCACAGGGGCCCCAGGCAGCATATGGGGCCCCAGGCAGAGCACAGGGGCCCCCAGGCAGCATATGGGGCCCCAGGCAGAGCACAGTGGCCCCAGGCAGAGCACAGGGGCCCCAGGCAGAACATGGGGCCCCAGGCAGAGCACAGGGGCCCCAGGCAGAGCACAGGGGCCCCAGGCAGCATATGGGGCCCCAGGCAGAGCACAGGGGCCCCAGGCAGCATATGGGGCCCCAGGCAGAGCACAGCAATATTTTGGACCACTGTGCAGTGTTTCAGACCCCCTGTGTGATGTCTGGGGCCCTGTTCTTAAGTATATTAAAGATTAAAGTAACGTATATTAAAGTATATTATAGATCAAATTTGACACGTTTATGAGCACCATTGAGTGATATACTCAAGAATGACATAATTTTTCAACATTTTATGGTTTCAAACTGTAAACACTCAGAGTTTTTTTTACTTCAACCAGAAAACCTTAACGGTTCATAAAAAACTTGACTGTTCAGGATATGATAAAAGTCATAGTATTCTGAATCTTTAACTTATAAAGATACCTTTACATGGGGTGATTATTGGTTCCAGAGAGGCTTTCGGCCGATAATCGTACACATGGCTGGTGACAGGACAATACAATATAAACGTTCAAAGGTAAACACTGATAACATTAAAATCTAATATATAATTGCCTAGAATACTACTTCCGGCAATTTGTGCCAACTTCCGTGGCTTTGTCCGGAGATAATGTCCGGAGATAAGTGACGTCACCAGCGTCCTACACCCGCTCAGGGTGGACAAAGATATATGCCTTCGTGGTGCGCGGCACTTTTCTGATTGGTTGCCGCCTGCCGCGAGCGACCAATCAGAAATGTGCCGTACTGTCAAGAATTGTCAAGAGCTGGTGAGTGCAGCCATTTTTTGTTCTTTCTTACTATTATTTATTAATTGTATTATTCTTACATTTGAATAAATAAAGTATATATGGATTCTAGACTCCCGATTCTTTAGAATCGGGCTGCCATCTAGTGAATATATATTTATATAAATCCTATGTTGGTATAAATCATATCCAATTGTCATGTTAATATTTAATATCTTCTTTATAGATTCCCAAGTACAATTCCAAGAATAAAACATTCAAAAAACAACAGAAAGGGAGCGCACATGAGCAGGGCCAGTGAGGCAATGCAGGGTATGGGAATAACCACAGTCAAGCGGCCACTAACCTTCAAGGGTTATGCACCCCTGCATAACCCCGGTGGAGAGTGAGGACAGAAGGCGATGGCACCTTGTGAGTCGCGGTGCTTCCTACTGCCGGTATGATGGTGTAGGACGATGGCGGTGTCGGATGTTGCCGAGATGCACGCTGGACACCATGAGACTGCAGGTCCTGAAGACACGTGACAGCAGGTCCTATTGCTGGTGTGGGTGAAGCATCGCTACCAAAGCTGCTCCTGTGCCCTCAGAGAGGGATGTGTAATGGAAAAAAAGAATAACGTGATCTTTAAAGAGCGCTAAAGTAGAAATAGAAAAGGGCAAATAGAACTAAAAGGTGTAAACCTTTATTGGTAGTAAAATATCCACAACGCTTTTTGACGGCGGTATGCCGTCTGCCCCAGTTGACATGGGAAATGGGGGAATGGTAACATATCTAAAAGGAGAGGCACTAATGAATGGAGGTAGGCAATTAGACAATTAATTGGAACACAAAACACTCTTAAAGTGCCAGAGGAAGTTAAATAAGAAAATAGGATAAACAATATAATACCTAAAATATATAAAATGTAAATAAAAATGTATAAAAATACATAATACTACACACTAAAAAATAAAATGAAATAAGTAGCTAACTAACAACATTATCTATGGTCAAATTCAGACCTTTCGGAGCCAAAGTACCCAGTTTATAAATCCAATAACTTTCTCTGTTGATAAGCCTTCCCATCCGATCTGGAACATAATCAGTAATTTGATCAATGATGATAAGACTCAAGAATTTAGGGTCTATTTGATGTGTAAGGGTACCGTCACACAGTGCCATTTTCATTGCTACGACGGCACGATTCGTGACGTTGCAGCGTCGTATAAGTATCGCTCCAGCGTCGTATACTGCAGTCACACGTTGCAATACACGGCGCTGGAGCGATAATTTCATGACGTATTTGCGATGTAGAAGCCGTTGGTTACTGTGCGCACATCGTATACAACCTGTGTCACACAATGCAATCATGCCGCCACAGCGGGACACTAGACGACGAATGAAAGTTTCAAACGATCTGCTACGACGTACGATTCTCAGCGGGGATCCGGATCGCAGTAGCGTGTCAGACACAGCGATATCGTAAATGCATCGCTGGAACGTCACGAATCGTGCCGTCGTAGCGATCAAAATTGCACTGTGTGACGGCACCCTTACACAAAAATCTTTTGACATGCTGTGCAATAAATACTAATTGTGAATGCTGTGGCGATGCTTATTGAGCCGAGCATACATTGTTTCATTGTTTGAATGGTGTGGCCCACATACTGAAGGCCACAAGTACAGTACATTGCAATAGGTAAATAACAAAAATAGACTGACAGTCAACATGACAATGGTGTAGCTAGTGCTTGTCATTCTCGATGTAAACAGCTTTACCCCATTCCCAAAGGAGGAGCAACATAAACATTTAGGGGTTCTGCATGCAAAACAGCCTGGATTTAGAATGGCTCTGGTTCCTAGGGGGCAAGGTTTTAATGTAGTGTTGCTGGGAGCAAATAGGTTACGTAAATTGCGATTTCTTCTGTAGATAACCTTTGGTTTATTAGGAAGATGCTTGGAAAGAATTGGGTCACCGTTCAAGATGAACCAATATTTTTAAGCAAATTCTGAATAAATACAGTACAGACCAAAAGTTTGGACACACTTTCTCATTTAAAGATTTTTCTGTATTTTCATGACTATGAAAATTGTGCATTCACACTGAAGGCATCAAAACTATGAATTAACACATGATGAAACAACTGAAATTATGTCTTATATTCTAGGTTCTTCAAAGTAGCCACCTTACTTGATGACTGGTTTGTACACTTTTGGCATTCTCTTGATGAGCTTCAAGAGGTAGTCACCGGAAATGGTTTTCACTTCACAGGTGTGCCCTGTCAGGTTTAATAAGTGGGATTTCTTGCCTTATAAATGGTGTTGGGACCATCAGTTGTGTTGTGCAGAAGTCTGGTGGATACACAGCTGATAGTCCTACTGAATAGACTGTTAGAATTTGTATTATGGCAAGAAAAAAGCAGCTAAGTAAAGAATAACGAGTGGCCATCATTACTTTAATAAATAAAGGTCAGTCAGTCCGAAAAATTGGGAAAACTTTGAAAGTGTCCCCAAGTGCAGTGCAAAAACCATCAAGCAATACAAAGAAACTGGCTCACATGAGGACCGCCCCCGGAAAGGAAGACCAAGAGTCACCTCTGCTTCTGAGGATAAGTTTATCCGAGTCACCAGCCTCAGAAATCGCAGGTTAACAGCAGCTCAAATTAGAGACCAGGTCAATGCCACACAGAGTTCTAACAGCAGACACATCTCTACAACAACTGTTAAGAGGAGACTTTGTGCAGCAGGCCTTCATGGTAAAATAGCTGCTAGAAAACCACTGCTAAGGACAGGCAACAAGCAGAAGAGACTTGTTTGAGCTAAAGAACACAAGGAATGGACATTAGACCAGTGGAAATCTGTGTTTTGGTCTGATGAGTCCAAATTTGAGATCTTTGGTTCAAACAACCGTGTCTTTGTGCGACGCAGAAAAGGTGAACGGATGGACTCTACATGCCTGTTTCCCACTGTGAAGCATGGAGGAGGAGGTGTGATGGTGTGGGGGTTCTTTGCTGGTGACACTGTTGGGGATTTATTCAAAATTGAAGGCATACTGAACCAGCATGGCTACCACAGCATCTTGCAGCGGCATGCTATTCCATCCGGTCTGCGTTTAGTTGGACCATCTTTTATTTTTCAACAGGACAATTACCCCAAACACACCTCCAGGCTGTGTAAGGGCTATTTGACCAAGGAGAGTGATGGGGTGCTACGCCAGATGACCTGGCCTCCACAGTCACCAGAACTGAACCCAATCGAGATGGTTTGGGGTGAGCTGGACCGCAGAGTGAAGGCAAAAGGGCCAACAAGTGCTAAGCATCTCTGGAAACTCATTCAAGATTGTTGGAAGACCATTCCCGGTGACTAGCTCTTGAAGCTCATCAATAGAATGCCAAGGGTATGCAAAGCATTTATCAAAGCAAAAGGTGGCTACTTTGAAGAACCTAGAATATAAGACATTTCAGTTGTTTCACATTTTTTTGTTAAGTATATAATTCCACATGTGTTAATTCATAGTTTTGATGCCTTCAGTGTGAATGGACAATTATAGTCATGAAAATACAGAAAAATCTTTAAATGAGAAGGTGTGTCCAAACATTTCGTCTGTACTGTACATGGGATTGATTATAGGTAGTGATAAAACTCCACTTACTAAGTTCCGAAATAACACTGTCGTTACTCGCCCGAGAGTTAATCTTATTAATACAATCCTCTTGAGAAAAAGATTTAACCATATAAAAGGCGTCCCGGAGTAGTTTTTTAGGGTAACCTTTTTGCTTGAAACGTTTATTCTAAATCTTGAAAAGTCACTTTGGTTCGTTCAATTTTTTCGTATTCTCCAATATTGCCCGTAAGGTATTTTAGTGATCCATTTAGGGAGATGACCACTATTGAAACGAAGATAACTATTTACTTCAACCCTTTTAAAGGGTGTTGAAGTCATGAATTTTCCTGTTGCATCCACTTGCACCATTAAATCCAAGAACTGAAGGGCTGTATCAGATAAGGAGGCTGAAAATGAAAGATCCCCGAGGATTTTTGTTAAGGGTTTCAATGAACTCAAAGGCCTCATACTCAGAGCCAGTCCAAATGAAAAATAAGTCATCAATAAAATGACGGTAAAGAGCTATTCGCTCACGGGCCAGGGGGACTGCACGATGAAGATGGATTCAAAATCCCCCATGAAAATATTTACATAACTTAGTGCGAATCTGGTCCCCATCGCGTAGCCCTTTACATGGCGATATATAGAATTTTCAAAAGAAAAAACATTGCAAAAACTCTAGTCCATGCCCTCATCATCACCCGCCTTGACTACTGCAACCTCCTGCTCTGTGGCCTCCCCTCTAACACTCTGGCACCCCTCCAATCTATTAAAAAATCTGCTGCCCGACCAATCCACCTGTCCCCCCTCTATTCCCCAGCCTCTCCCCTCTGTCAATCCTTGCAGTGGCTCCCCATTACCCAAAGACTCCAGTTCAAAACCCTAACCATGACATTGAAAGCCATCCACAACCTGTCTCCTCCATACAGGGCCGGCTCCAGGTTTATGAGGGCCCCGGGCGAAAGAGTCTCAGTGGGCCCCCCTCTTTAACACATACCACGATTCATGATCGCATATTACCCAGCCATGTAGTATAGAACACAGCCCATGTAGTATATAGCACAGCCACATAGCATATAACACAGCCATGTAGTATATAAAGCCCACATAGCATATAACACAGCCACGTAGTATATACCACAACCCACGTAGCAGATAACAGCCCATATAGTATATAGCAGCCACATATTATATAACACAGCCCACGTAGTGTAAAGAACAGCCAAGTAGTATATAGCACAGCCTACGTAGCATATAACAGCCCATATAGTATATAGCACAGCCACATAGTATATAACACGGCCCACGTAGTTTATAAAACAGCCATGTAGTATATAGCACAGCCCACGTAGCATATAACAGCCCACGTAGTATATAACACGGCCCACGTAGTATATAGCACAGCCATGTAGTGTATAGAACAGCCATGTAGTATATAGCACAGACATGTAGCATGCAGCACAGCCCCCCGCCCCCCAAGAATGGCTCCATAGTCCAGTACTCACTGTCAGAGGTGTATCTAGCCTTTCCTGCACCCGGGGCAAAGGATCAGTTTGGCACCCCCCCCCCCTTCAAACCTCCCCCATTTGAACCTTAACTCTATTGAAACTGTATGACCAAGCCAAGATACATTCTGAATCCCAGTAATGTTAAAATAGATACCAATAAAAGTAAAATTAATTGAGACATCAGTAGGTTAAGTGTTTTTGAATATCCATATTGAATCAGGAGCCCATATAATCCTGCATAAAGGTTAATAATGGCCCCATAAGATGCTCCATAAAAATATTTGCCCCATATAGTGCTGCAGAAACGTTACTTATGGCCCCATAAGATGCTCCATACAGACACTTGCCCCATATAGTGCTGCACAAACGTTATGGCCCCATAAGATGCTCCCTACAGACACTTGCCCCATATAGTGCTGCACAAACGTTATGGCCCCATAAGATGCTCTATACAGACACTTGCCCCATATAGTACTGCACAAACGTTATGGCCCCATAAGATGTTCTATATAGACACTTGCCCCATATAGTGCTGCACAAATGTTATGGCCCCATAAGATGTCCAAAACAGATACTTGCCCCATATAGTGCTGCACAAACGTTATGGCCCCATAAGATGCTCTATACAGACACTTGCCCCATATAGTGCTGCACAAACGTTATGGCCCCATAAGATACTTTATACAGACACTTGCCCTATATAGTACTGCACAAATTTTATGGCCCCATAAGATACTCTATACAGACATTTGCCCCATTATAGTGCTGCAGAAATGTTATGGCCCCATAAGATGCTCTATACAGACACTTGCCCTATATAGTGCTGCACAAACGTTATGGCCCAATAAGATATGCTTCATACAAACACTTGCCCCATTATAGTGCTGCACAAACGTTATGGCCCCATAAGATGCTCCCTACAGACACTTGCCCCATATAGTGCTGCACAAATGGTATGGCCCCATAAGATGCTCCCTACAGACACTTGCCCCATATAGTGCTGCACAAACGTTATGGCCCCATAAGATGCTCTATACAGACACTTGCCCCATATAGTGCTGCACAAACGTTATGGCCCCATAAGATACTTTATACAGACACTTGCCCTATATAGTACTGCACAAATGGTATGGCCCCATAAGATGCTCTATACAGACACTTGCCCCATATAGTGCTGCACAAACGTTATGGCCCCATAAGATGCTCTATACAGACACTTGCCCCATATAGTGCTGCACAAACGTTATGGCCCCATAAGATACTCTATACAGACATTTGCCCCATTATAGTGCTGCAGAAATGTTATGGCCCCATAAGATGCTCTATACAGACACTTGCCCTATATAGTGCTACACAAATGTTATGGCCCCATAAGATGCTCTAAACAGACACTTGCCCCATACAATGCTACACAAACATTATGGCCCCATAAGATGCTCTATACAGACACTTGCCCCATTATAGAGCTGCACAAACGTTATGGCCCCATAAGATGCTCTATACAGACACTTGCCCCATATAGTGCTGCACAAACTTTATGGCCCAATAAGATGCTCCATACAGACACTTGCCCCATATAGTGCTGTACAAACGTTATGGCCCCATAAGATGCTCTATACAGACACTTGCCCTATATAGTGCTGCACAAACGTTATGGCCCAATAAGATGCTCCATACAGACACTTGCCCATTATAGTGCTACACCAACGTTATGGCCCCATAAGATGCTGTAAACAGATACTTGCCCCATATAGTGCTGCACAAACGTTATGGCCCCATAAGATGCTCTATAGAGACACTTGCCCCATATAATGCTGCACAAATGTTATGGCCCCATAAGATGCTCCATACAGACACTTGCCCCATTATAGTGCTGCACAAATGTTATGGCCCCATAAGATGCTCCATACAGACACTTGCCCCATTTTAGTGCTGCACAAATGGTATGGCCCCATAAGATGCTCTATACAGACACTTGCCCCATATAGTGCTGCACAAACGTTATGGCCCCATAAGATGCTCTATACAGACACTTGCCCCATATAGTGCTGCACAAACGTTATGGCCCCATAAGATACTTTATACAGACACTTGCCCTATATAGTACTGCACAAATGTTATGGCCCCATAAGATGCTCTATACAGACATTTGCCCCATTATAGTGCTGCAGAAATGTTATGGCCCCATAAGATGCTCTATACAGACACTTGCCCTATATAGTGCTGCACAAACGTTATGGCCCAATAAGATGCTTCATACAAACACTTGCCCCATTATAGTGCTACACAAACGTTATGGCCCCATAAGATGCTCTAAACAGACACTTGCCCCATATAGTGCTACACAAACATTATGGCCCCATAAGATGATCTATACAGACACTTGCCCCATTATAGTGCTGCACAAATGTTATGGCCCCATAAGATGCTCCATACAGACACTTGCCCCGTTATAGTGCTACACAAACGTTATGGCCCCATAAGATGCTTTATACAGATACTTGCCCCATATAGTGTTGCACAAACATTATGGCCCCATAAGATGCTCTATACAGACACTTGCCCCATTATAGTGCTGCACAAATGTTATGGCCCCATAAGATGCTCCATACAGACACTTGCCCCGTTATAGTGCTACACAAACGTTATGGTCCCATAAGATGCTCCATACAGACAGTTGCCCCATTTCCTGTTGCTGCGATAATAAAAAAAATCACCCGGCACTTGCCCGGGTACGCCGGGTGCTGACGCCGCCCTGCCTCCATACATCTGTGACCTCGTCTCCTGGTACTTACCTATACGCAACTTCCGATCCTCACAAAATCTCCTTCTCCCCTCTTATCTCCTCTTCCCACAATCGCATACAAGCTTTCTCCCGTGAATTCCCCCTACGCTGGAACTCTCTACCACAACATATCAGAGTCTCACCTACCATGCAAACATTCAAAAAGAACCTGAAGACCTACCTCTTCTGACAAACCTACAACCTGCAGTAATCACCGATCGACCAAACCACTGCGCGACCAGCTCTACCCTCGCCTACTGTAGCCTCACCCATCCCCTGTAGATTGTGAGCCCTCGTGGGCAGGATCCTCTCTCCTCCTGTACCATTGTGACTTGTATTGTTTAACATTACTGTACTTGTTTTTCTTTATACCCCTCCTCACATGTAAAACACCATGGAATAAATGTCACTATAGTAATAAATAATAATAATAATACCTAGTTTCTCCCCCTCTCCATTGCTGCCAAAGCCGATACAATAGAAAGCAATGATGAAAGAGGGAGCATCAGCTGATGCTCCCTCCCCCATTATTCTTTCTAGGCGTTTGACGTTTCAGCGCAGCGGGTGGCATTACGCCACTACGTGGTGCCCGCTGCACTGAGATGTGCAGCGCTTCAGAATGCTCACTGCAGAGACCAGAGCAGTGGGCAAATGAGGAGGTCAGATGAGTTTTGCATTTATTTTTTTTACATTAAAACATTATGCTGGACAGAATACTGTATGGAGAACTATGTGGATGTATTTTGCTATATAGTAATATGGGTAAACTTGTGCAGGATGAGACTTAGGAAACAAAACACATGCAGCGCCCCAGAGTCCTGGTCGTTGCAGTACTGATGCTCCGCCGCTAAGGCGGGTGTTGGTACGTCTGATGGCACTGAAGGAGTTCACCTGACCAGGTATCACAGACACCAATACACTTCACAGTCTGGCCTCCATGGGGAGCTTAGCGCGCTATGTATTAGGCCACTCCTCACAATCTGGTAAAACTGGGGGTTAGATAGGAAGTTAGACAGAAAGCTGACTGGGTTGGAACCAGGCAACATCCTGTGGCAGAGGGTGTTGCAGGGGAAGATTCAGGGGGGTCCCTGTCAGGGGTGGGATCCTGACAGAGGCCTAGCGAACAGAAAGAACATTACGGGACCGCGCCTGCATGACATTGCGGCGGTACCCCAAGAAAGGACAAGAAGCGAGGTTTATTGTGCTGAGTGAGAAACGAGATCAACGCAACAAGGAGAAACACCAGTAGGAGTCGTGCTGTAAGACGAGGCAACATCCTACTGAGGCTCGTAGCCGGTGGCCGGAACGCCGAGGAAGTATTGAGCTCCAGGCCTTACTTCAAACCTACGGCAGGACAGTCAGTTATAGGCGGGCTGTCTCACCCAAAATCACCTAAGCAGACACAGGGGGCAACATTTGGAGAGGGGTGACTCTAGGGTCCCGGAAGACCTCCGAGCCTACCCGTCATACGGGTGCGTCCTAGCCATATCATCTGGGGGACGAAGCAGAACATCATAATCGAGTTGTGAGGGAACTTCAGAAACAGACACAACAGTTGTGAGGACTATCCCGTAAGCGCAGCAGGGAAGGACTACAACTCACAAGCGCTAGAAGGTAGGCACAGATTTCCACCTGCAAAGGGAACTCTGGAGGTGCCATCCGACCGGCCAGACTCAAGCAGCCCGGTGAACCGTATTCCGGACTGAGGATCCTGAAGCCTTCAGTAAAGAGGTAAAGAGACTGCAACCTGGTGTCCTCGTTATTTACTGCGACCTGCACCACACCACCACTTCATCATTCCCCATCTTCATTGGACGCCCCTCAGCAGGGTCACGGACCGGGCCTAGCCACCGTGACAACCCCAGAACCGAACACAGAGGCCCGGCACCGGGTACCCCTCGGCCCTGCGGCAGTGGGGGCGCTCCACACACATTTACTGGAGGTAATAGGTAGAGCATGGACAAGCTGAGAAAAATATATATTGCACTTGTCCCGTAATTGCGCCTTACTGGACTTTACGAAGCCCTATGTGGATGATAGCCATATAAAAGATTATCAGTACATTCAGTGCAAGATTATGGTAAAAAATAAACAAACTGATAGTGCAGACCATAGACTGCACTTTGCCCAAATGATGACCACCTGGAGGCAATATGATAAGATAAATACCGTATTTTTTGCACTATAAGATGCACTTTTTCCCCCCCAGAAATGTGAGGAAAATGGGGGGTGCGTCTTGTAGTTGGAATGCAGGCTTACCGGCAGTGGTGTGGCGGCGGCAGAGGTGCAGCGGCAGCAGTGGTGCGGAGATGATGAGGCGCAGTGAGCGGTATGGCGTGAGCAGGGTCCCTTCCACAGGTGAGGTGATGTAGCGGCCCGGTATCCAAGGTAAGCAGCAGAGCCGGGTGAATCATGGCTTTATCGGTGGCGGCGGCCATCTTCCTGAGGCCGCGCGTACGCAGATGGAGTGCTCTGCTTCCCGGGGCTTCAGGAAAATGGCCATGGGAGGCCGCACGTGTGCAGATGGAGATCACGGTGGCCATTTTCCTGAAGCCGAGTTCTAAATCTGTGAACGCGGCTTCAGGAAAATGGCCGCCGCGATCTCCATCTGCACACACGCGGCCTCCCGCGGCCATTTTCCTGAAGCCCCGGGAAGCAGAGCACTTCATCTGTGGCCGCCGCCACCAATAAAGCCCTGATTCACCTGGCTCTGCTGCTTACCTTGGATAATGGGCCGCTGCGTCACCTCACCTTTGGAAGGGACCCTGCCATACCGCTCACTGCGCCTCATCATCTCCACACCACTGCCGCCGCCACAGCACTGCTGCACCCCCCCCATGGACACGAGGCCATGGCGTCGCCCTCCTAAACAGGAAGGGACCCTGCTCAGGTGCACGCTATATCGCCCACCGAATCACCGCACCTCTGCTGACACCATGCCTCCTGTGACTCTGCTCTGCCACCGCCAGCCCTCAGGTAAGATACTGTAAATTCGGACAATAAGACAGACCCCCATTTTATAAAAAAATATTTTTTTCTTTTTTTTTCTGCAATTTTCACCCCAAATTTGGGGTGCGTCTTATGGTCCGGTGCGTCTTATAGTCCGAAAAATACGTAACTACAGTATGAGGGGGTTGATTACACCATGCATATGAAACAATTGCAAGTGGGTTAATAATAATAATCTTTATTTTTATATAGCGCTAACATATTCCGCAGCGCTTTACAGTTTGCACACATTATCATCACTGTCCCCGATGGGGCTCACAATCTAAATTCCCTATCAGTATGTCTTTGGAATGTGGGAGGAAACCCACACAAACACGGAAAGAACATACAAACTCTTTGCAGATGTTGTCCTTTGTGGGGTTTGAACCCAGGACTCCAGCGCTGCAAGGCTGCTGTGCTAACCACTGCGCCACCGTTCAATTGGGTAATCAATGGGTTCAATCAATTCTGAGTGTATTGTCAGTTGGAAGACATGCATGTATTCAGTGGCATATCCAGGGGGGCAGCCGGGGCATGTGCCCCGGGCGCAGCCGACAGGGAGGCGCCAGCGGGCCGCCTGATGATGCGGCGGTCCAAGGAGGCTTCTCATCGGCGGCATTCTGCCGCCCCTACACTGAGATACTCACTTACTCATGGTGGCGCAGTCCCTGCAGGTCTCCGGTTCCCCGACGCCGCAGCTTCTTCCTGTACTGAGCGGTCACATGGTACCACTCATTACAGTAATGAATATGCAGCTCCACCTCCCATAGGGGTGGAGCCGCATATTCATTACTGTAATGAGCGGTAACAGTGACCGCTCAATACAGGAAGAAGCTGTCGGCGCAAGGGAAGTAGGGACTGCACCGCGCCAGGAGCAGGTGAGTATAACAGGGAGGGGAGCGCTGCGCGATATTCACCTGCTCCTCGTTCCGGCGCCGCTCCGTCTTCAGCAGTGACGCTCAGGTCAGAGGGCGCGGTGACGTGGTTAGTGCGCGCCCTCTGCCTGAACGTCAGTGCAGAAGAAGCTGAAGACGGAGTGGCGCCGGAACGAGGAGCAGGTGAATATTGAAAGTGCTGAGGGCCTGAGCGACGGAGAGGTGAGTATGTGATTTATTTATTTTTTGTCGCAGCAACAGCAAATGGGGTGTGTCTGTATGGAGCATCTTATGGGGCCATAATCAACATTTCAGGATCAGGAGCACTATATGAAGCAAATATATTTATGGAGCATCTTATGGGGCATAATCAACATTTCTGCAGCACTATATGGGGCAAATATATTTATGGAGCATCTTATGGGGCATAATCAACATTTCAGCAGCACTATATGAAGCAAATATATTTATGGAGCATCTTATGGGGCATAATCAACATTTGTGCAGCACTATATGGGGCAAATATATTTATGGAGCATCTTATGGGGTCATAATCAACGTTTATGCAGTACTATATTGGGCAAATATATTTATGGAGGATCTTATGGGGTCATTATTAACCTTTATGCAGGAATATATGGGGCATATTTTAATATGGAGCATCTTATGGGGCCATTATTAACCTTTATGCAGGATTATATGGGGCTCCTGATTCAATATGGATATTCAAAAACACTTAACCCACCGCTGTCTCAATTAATTTTACTTTTATGGGTATCCATTTCAACATTACTGGGATTCGGGAACGTACCTTGGCTTGGTCATACAGTTTCAATAGAGGTATAGTTCAAATGGGGGAGGTTGGGGGGGGGGCACCAAACTGATTCTTTGCCCCGGGTGCAGGAAAGGCTAGATACACCTCTGCATGTATTTGTTGGAAGAAAAACTACTAGAAACAGCCCCGGACGGTGGCAAAGCTTCTATTGATGAGGTGATGCGGCGTGCTTCAGACAGATTAACCGGGTCGGAAATCTGCTGGGTGCATGCTGCTTTTTACCTTAATTGGAGCTCCTGTTTTAATCAGGCCGCTGCTTCCTCCTTATAATCACTTTAGACTGAGATAAGACTGTTTCTATATGGGAAATCTTTGATCTATAATAATCTCCTACTTTATTTCCCCTTATTTGATGGTACGTTTATATTACACCTCTCTATGTTCCAATGGAATCTGATAATTTAACTGCTATGTGGCATGGTTAGTGTCTGTATGCAATGTCCGTTATAAATTTTAATATTATCTATTGTATTTTGATTGGAAATTGTATGGGCTTTGGCAGCCCTATTCTCTCCTCAATTCCATGTTTTTTATAACTTGAGGCGATTTTCTAACCCTGTTCTATCTTACGATCATTTGGCTGTCATATCTGTATTTTTGAATGACAGTCTTATTCAGTGCCTATGCTTTATGCATGCGCTGTATTCATTCTGTGGCACAGTCGATAGAACATGCCATAATAGAGATGAGCTATGACGTTATTTTCATTTATTTAACATTATATTCATTTTCTTACTTTCCAAATTGATCCAATGATATGTCCAGTTAGGAACCTTCCCTCTCTGATGATGGGTTTCCATGGTGCAGACCTGCCCCACGCATGCGCTGTGCCGCTCCGGCGGAGTCGCTGGCTGGGCACGATGCTGTGGAGATGGACAGTGATGACGCACGTCCTCCTGCCCATGATCCGCAGCGCTGCAGCCCGCTTCTCTTCTGGCGCGAGCACATCATGATGGGCTTGCGTGCTGATTCGCTGAGGGCCCACCGCACCCCCACATTAATACCTTAGCACCTTCTTATTGATCAGGCCTCCTGATGAAGCCAAGGCGGTGAAATGCGCGTCGAGGCTCTCCTGTGTCCTGCCTGCACTTTTTTGCAATCATGTCCCAAGGTATGAGTATTTAGCCACATTTGGCAGAAACTTATCTTTATTTGCCTTGGACTATATGAATGCTTTAGTGATTCATCACTCTGGGTGTCTAGCAGACCTTTGTTAGGCTAATTATCCCCATTTATCCATTTTTTTTCTAGTATGGTCTCCCTGGTACCCTGTCTGCTGAATTTATAAATATATAGCATTTGTACATTGCAGGTTTTGCACCAGGACATTTGTGCTGTCTATCAGTACACTCTATACCATCTAGGCACACTGACGGTTTTAGCTGTTATTGCTCACCTACTCCTCAACTTTTGTCTATGTGAATTTATATATATTTTGTTTGAATAATAAACTTTGTATTGATTTATCATTAACCCCTATCTGGTATGCATTTTGTGCATAACTATATTGTGAACATATTTGTATTTTCTAATATATTACTTTACTGATCCATTGCCCTGTCTGTTGGTTTATACGCTGCTTCCTCCTTGGTGATGCAGGTGGTGAAGGCGTCCTCTGGTGCGTGGTGACTCCTGGCTTCTGGCTGTAGTCACTGCTTCCTCGTGGTGCACGATGAGTGGAGCAGGACCGGCTGTGACGTAATCAGTCACGTGGGACCGCGGGATAGTCTGTGAGTTTAGAAAGTACGGATAGCAAGAAGGACCAATATCCTACGCGTTTCGGATAGAGCGCTTTTCTTCATCAGGGATATTTTACTATATTGACGACTATTAGTACTAGTTCTGGTGCTGTATTTATGTACTAGTGATTGCTCTGGTGTTCAATTTATGTACAAATGATGATTTTGGTTTCGTATTGATGATGGTTTTGGTTATGAATCAGTCGGCAGAACCATCAACACTACATGAATATATTAAAAGAACCACCATCCGCACATGAATACATCACCAGAACCACCATCAATACAGGAATAAAGCACCAGAACATCACTTTTGTTGCAAACTGTATTTGTTGTAGGATGGAGGTAAAATCATCATATGTATCCCTTTATCTGTAATGGGGTCTGTTAGTTTCTATTAGGATATCTGTCACATGCTGGTCACCATAATTGAAACCAGCCCCCATTATAGTTAAGCTATAGTAGTTTCCATGACCATCCTTGGGTCTGAGATTGAAAATATAGGATGTCAGGGATGAATAGTTATTTGCATTCTGTAAATGGTCTGTAAACAATGAATGATTCTATACCTAGCTTTGAAAACATACTCCCTGTTGAGCCACTCCTCTAAAATACATATTTTTTTTTTTACTTTTGCTGGTATTTTGGGGTGAAAAAGGTAACAATTCTAGCGAAAGTAGTCTTCAGAGCTTTGTAATATATGTAAACGGGCACCATCCACTAATTCAAATACACTGGGATCACCTAATGCATATCATACCAATAGAGCCACAAAAAGGAAAAAGAAAAAAGCATATGCACCAAAAAGGAATAATCAACATGAGATACAATATGAAATTATTTTTATTGAAAAAACCCCACGCACATCAATTAAAAACATTTAAAAGTCTCATCATGGACAGTAATCAGATAGTATGGGTCATACAATAACGAGTATAATACTCAAAGCCCTACATGCCATAGGATTACATGCATCAGGTACACTCAATGTCTTATATGGTCCCTTTAAAGCAGATAATAAATAATGATAAATGCCGGTAGGTATAAAACCTAATGGAAGTTGTATAAACATATACATGCTGTTATCATTAAAATAACATGATAGCAAACAATAAATAAATAGATTCCGGCAAATATGTTTAAAGAAATATATCAAATAACTGCCAAAACCAATGTGAGACAATGAGACAAATATCCTGGACAGGCGATGGTAATGGTAAGCCAAATACTTTACCCTAACCTGGTATAGCAGTCACCCGCCACCTTTGAAGCAGGCAGTCAGGTTAAGTAAGTACTGAGACCCACGCATATTGACACATTACAGTGTCTTTCTCAAGGTCAGTGATTTGTGGTGGTACATACCTACTTAATATATATATACAATATATACAATTAAATCCTACGAGCTGTGTGGTGGTGGACGCAGAAACATATCCATGGCCGGACGGCGTCCTGTCATTGCTACTGCGCAGATGCGAGGAGGACAAGTTACAGGAAGTGCCATGTGGGCCCTTCATAGATGCAGTGCGCATGCACCGGTGGTGAACCACATCAACTATATCACCGTGCAATATCTAGTCATCATTAGTGCGCGGATGAAAGGAGCAAAAAGAAGTGCCTTGTGTACCAAAGACAGTACAATGCGCTTGCACTAGGCAGGTGAAAGCCCGTCTGTATCCTTCGTAATCTGGCTGATTAGTTACACCTGTGTGGGATATGATTGCATCCCCTCTTTCACCATACTCACTATAATAGGGATTCCTATGAGACACAATGAAATATATAATGAATCCATCTGCATTTCACATCAACAACTAGCTATTACATTCCCTCTTTGGCCATTTATATTTTTTTCTCTATTGCGCATGCTCTCATTCCCGGGGACACATTACAATAGCACATTCCCTTCACTCAGGATGACGCTACGCTATCACATGTTCGCGATGACGCGATCCTATCATGTGACAGGGACTCTTCCGGTATTATGCCCTTCTTAAACTGGAAGAGCACCCCGTACAGGCAGCGCTTACCCTCCGCGACTTCGGTCGTAAACCTCTGTGGGCTGACACACGCAGGACTTACTACGGCATCCAGGTAATTACACGAGGGGCAACCTTTATCATTTTACCATGGTTGAACAACCCTTGATCCCCCGGAATTATTCTCTGCTGCGTATTACTGTCGCTCCCACGGGCCCTTATTTACTTCAACATGGAAATATTAACATGGCCAAGTACTGTGATTTTGCTCCAGCTTTTGCAACTGATTATCCCGTTTAGATAACAAGGCTATTCTTTTATTTTGTTTTTACAAACTTCCCATACAGGCATGCAATATATGGCTGCTAATCATTAGGGGCTTTCTCTTGTGTCATGAATAGTACTTGGGCCATTACCAGGATATATTGAACTATACTGATTTGTACTGCTTCATGTGATCCAAGCCTTGTTTAATCGATATATTATTCCAATTCCTCAGGCGACTTGGAATTACTGTTGGAATATCAAAACACGGCAGGATATTCATAATTTGTACTGAACCAGGTGTCTTTAGACTCCTTTCTCCAGGCACTTATGCGTTGGAGCACTTGTATCCTTTTAACTCTTAGTATTTCTTGTTGTTTTTCAGCTTGTTTTAGATTTTTCCTTTTTCCATCAAGTTCCAACTGCATCAATCCTTATCTTTAGCTCACAATTAGCCTCCAGCACTCTCTGCTAGTTAGGACTACCTCTGCTCCTGGGAACATTTTCCATGGCTGTCTTCGCTTGTCTGATTGCTCGTGACATGTCATGTCTCTTACCTTATAATATTTAAATATGTGCTGATAAAAATATGCATTTTTTGATTTTCTTATCTTTTATGTTCTTATATGTATGTATTTTCATTTTGTTGATTATTAGTTCTGATGAAGGTCCGGATGTGGCCCGAAAACGTTCAACAACTAATCACTTTATGGATGCACAATAAATGAATCTTTTTTCACGCTATATTACTATCTGAGTGCCAAGTTTTTTTCTATTTTTGTTCTACACGTAAGATCGCCGTGGGACACTCAGTAAATGGACTACGGAGGACAGGGAGTATTTATGTTGGTTTATTATTTTATTTTTGTTGCAGGAGATTGAGGAAGTCGGGGATTAGGCGATGCAGTAAGTATGGTAAATTAAGATTCAATAAAGGAGTCTGTTTGATTATTTCAATTAAAAGACTTTATTCTGGCTGTGTCATTATTTACCACATAACTATAGGATTAGTAATGGAGAGGTGTTAATGATGCTTCTCCATTACTAATCCGTGGGCTTGATGTCACCGGACAATATACAGGTGACATCAACCCCACAAATATGAACCCCACTTGCCACCACTACTGGGCAAGTGGGAAGAACGAGGCTAAGTGCGCCATTTCTGGGGCAGCTGAGAGCTGATGATTTTAGCCTGGGGGGTGCATGGCCCATTCCCAGGCTATTAATATCACCCCGCAGCTGTCTGACTAGCCTTTGCTGGTTCGATTTTATAGGGGGACCCCAAGTCAATTTTTTTCTGGGGTTCCCCTGTAAACTGGCCAGTAAAGGCTAAGCAAATATCTGTGAGCTGATATTAATAGCCTGGGAACCTTTATGGCTATTTGCTCCTTCCCAGAATATTAACATCAGCCCTCAGCCATCGGTTTTCCCTCTGCTGGTTAAGAAAATTACACAGGAGCTCACACATTTTTTCATAAATTTTTTTGAAAATTATACAGATATTGCGTTTCACGCAGATTTCGTGTGTGTGTATCTTTTATTCAGCTCTTTATGTACCATTTTATTAATGAGGGTATCTAGCTGACACCTGATCATTACTAAACCTCGGGCATGGTAATATATATATATATATACTGTATATATATATATATACATATATACACACACACAGTATATATATATATATATATATATATATATATATATATACAGTGTATATATATACTGCTCAAAAAATAAAGGGAACACTTAAACAACAGAATATAACTCCAAGTGAATCAAACTTCTGAGAAATCAAACTGTCCACCTGACAATCAATTTCCCATGCTGTTGTGCAAATGGAATAGACAACAGATGGAGATTATGGGCAATTATCAAGACACCCTCAATAAAGGAGTGGATCTGCAGGTGGGGACCACAGACCACATCTCAGTACCAATACTTTCTGGCTGATGTTTTGGTCACTTTTCATTGTTGGTTGTTCTTTCACACTCGTGGTAGCAGGAGACGGACTCTACAACCCACACAAGTGGCTCAAGTAGTTCAGCTCATCCAGGATGGCACATCAATGCGAGCTGTGGCAAGAAGGTTTGCTGTGTCTGTCAGCGCAGTGACCAGAGGCTGGAGGCGATACCAGAAGACAGGCCATTACACCAGGCGATGTGGAGGGGGGCCGTAGGAGGGCAACAACCCAGCAGCAGGACTGCTACCTTTGTGCAAGGAGGAACAGGAGGAGCACTGCCACAGCCCTGCAAAATCACCTCCAGCAGGCCACAAATGTGCATGTCTGTACAAATGGTTAGAAACCGACTCCATGAGGATGATCTGAGTAACCTACATCCATAGATGGGAGTTGTGCTCACAGCCCAACACCGTGCAGGATGCTTGGCATTTGCCACAGAACACCAGGATTGGCAAATTCGCCACTGGCACCCTGTGCTCTTCACAGATGAAAGCAGGTTCACACTGAGAACATGTGACAGATGTGACAAAGTCTGGAGATGCCGTAGAGAGCGATCTGCTGCCTGTAACATCCTTCAGCATGACCGGTTTGGCAGTGGGTCATTAATGGCGTGGGGTGGCATTTCTTTGGAGGGCTGCACAGCCCTCCTTGTGCTTGCCAGAGGTAGCCTGACTGCCACTAGGTACCGAGATGAGATCCTCAGACCCCTTGTGAGACCATATGCTGGTGTGGTTGGCCCTGGGTTCCTCCTAATGCAGGACAATGCCAGACCTCATGTGGCTGGAGTGTGTTAGAAGTTCCTGCAAGATGAAGGCATTGAATCTATGGACTGGCCTGCCTGTTCCCCAGACCTGAATCCAATTGAACACATCTGGGACATCATGTCTCGCTCCATCCACCGTCACGTTGCACCACAGACTGTCCAGGAGTTGGTGGATGCTTTAGTCCAGGTCTGGGAGGAGATCCCTCAGGACATCATCCGCCTCCTCATCAGGAGCATGCCCAGGCATTGTAGGGAGGTCATACAGGCACGTGGAGGCCACACACACTACTGAGCATCATTTCCTTGTCTTGAGGCATTTCCACTGAAGTTGGATCAGCCTGTAATTAGATTTTCCACTTTGATTTTGAGTGTCATTCCAAATCCCGACCTCCATGGGATATTCATTTGGATTTACATTGATCATTTTTATGTTTTATTGTTCTCAACACATTCCACTATGCAATGAATACAAATTTACAACTGAAATATTTCATTCAGTTATATCTAGGATGTGGTATTTTAGTGTTCAAAAAAGAAGAGAATGTCCAGCTCCACCGAATCCATAAAAAAGAGTTTTCTTTATTCACAAACTTTAAACATAGAGGATACAGACTTCAGCACGAACCATATGGGTAAGAATCTCAACGCGTTTCTGGAGACTAAGCTCCCTTAATCATGACATGTCATCAAGTCTGTATCCTCTATGTTTAAAGTTTGTGAATAAAGAAAACTCTTGTTTACGTATTTGGTGGAGCAGGACATTCTCTTCTTTTTTGGACTTTATATGCTTGGACACAGCGGGTCCGTGCTCCCGAAGATTGGTTTATGCATCACGGGTGAGCAGGTTTATATTCCTACCTTCTAGGTATTTTAGTGTTCCCTTTATTTTTTGGAGCAGTGTATATATATAATATTCACTTATATTTGTTTTGTGTGTAAACATTACATTTGAACATGGTATGTAATGATATTATGGTCTTCAATGGAGAATGTAAAAGAAGAGGTTGGACAAGGAAATTACGTCACAATTCTATTTATTTTGTTAAATAATATATCTTTATTTAGCTTGCAAATCCGCAGACAAATCCACAGAGAAAACCGCATGAAAATCTGCATAAAAACCGCGAGGATTTTCAACTGTGTTTTCTGCCAAGAGAGGAAGAATCTCGCGAATTTTACAACAGTAAATCTGCAGAGTGCGCACATAGCCTAGAAATGAAAATGGTGGAGACCCACAAAGCAGGAGAAAGGTATAAGAAAATAACTAAGTGTTTTCAAGTTCCCTTTTCCTCAGTTTGAAATGCAATTAAGAAATGGCAGTTAACAGGAACAGTGGAGGTCAAGATAAGGTCTTGAAGACCAAGCAAAATTTCAGTGAGAGCTGCTCATAGGATTGCTAAAGAGACAAATCAGAACAACTGTTTGACTGCAAAATATCTTCAGAAAGATTTAGCAGACTCTGGAGTTGTGGTACATTGTTCTACTGTTCTGAGATACCTGTACAAATATGGTTTTCATGGAAGAGTCATCAGAAGAGAACCTATCCTGCGTCCTCACCATAAAATTCAGTGCCAGAAGTATGAACGTCTAAACAAGCCTGATGCATTTTGAAATCAAGTCTTATGGATTGATGAGAACTCTTTGTTCACAATGATCAAAGGTATGTGAGGAAAAAAAGGGCACAGAATTTCAGGAAAAGAACATCTCACCAACCATTAAGCATGGGGGTGGATCAATCATGCTTTGGGTTTGTGTTGCAGTCAACAGCAAGGGAAACATTTCATGTATAGAGGGAAGAATGGATTCAATGAAACTTCAACAAATTCTTCATTCAAACATGACACCATCTGTAAAAAAGATGAAGTTAAAAAGAGGATAGCTTCTACAAATGGATAATTATGACTCTATACACACATCAAAATCCATAAGACTACCTCAAGGGCACAAGCTGAAGGTTTTTACAATGGCCCCCACAGTCCCCTGATCTGAAAATAATTGAAAATCTGTGGTAAGACCTCAAAATAGCAGTGTGTAAGACAACGCAGGAATCTCACAGAACTGGAAGAATTTTCCAAGGAAGAATGGATGAAAATCCCTCAAAAAAGAATTGAAAGACTCTTTGCTGGCTACTAGTGATGAGTGAGAACAAAGAGAATATAGGAGTATACTGGGTATTCAAATTTATTAAATATACAAAGTGTAAATACACGCATAAATCACATAAATATAGAGCATATATAAAATACATACAAAGTGCATAAGGATGAAGACAAATTTTCCCCAGGTGAACGGAGCCCAGATAATCAATCAGTCTGCAAGCCAAAGCAGACTAATAATATATAAAGCCGCAAGACAGCACCTAAATACTGAATACAGTAAAGTGACACAAAGTCACTACTAGTAGGCAATACGGGGTGTGCTTACCGCAAATAAGGTGGGCAAACCAGGACACCGAGCTGGAACCAGGATGGAGAGACCCCTAAGTCTGAGTGAGTATATGCATTGCTCGGGTTTTCTCGAGGACGCTCGGGTGGTCTCCGAGTATTTGTAAGTGCTTGGAGACTTAGTTTCCGTCACCACTGCTGAATTATTTACAGCTGCTAGACAGTTTGAATACATGTGAGGATTCCCTAGCAAACTGTAAATCATGCAGCTGCCTCAACAAAAATTAAATCTCCGAGCACTTGCAAATACTTGGAGACCACCTGAGCATTGAGTATACTCGCTCATCACTACTGGCTACAAAATGCGTTTATAAGCATTTATAGTGTCAGTGTACAGGTAATACAGTAATCACCAGTGACATTATACACATTAGCTCTCTATATAGTGTATAATACAGTGAACACTGGTGATGTTATACACAGGAGCTCTGTATATAGTGTCAGTATACAGGTAATACAGTGATCACCAATGCTATTATACACAGGATCTCTGTACAGAGTGTATGGTGTACAGGTAATACAGTGATCACCAGTGACATTATACATAGGAGCACTGTATATAGTGTCAGTGTACATGTAATACAGAGATCAATGGTGACATTATACATTGGAGCACTGTATATATAGTGTCACTGTACAGGTAATACAGAGATCAACGGTGACATTATACACAGGAGCTCTGTATATAGTGTCAGTGTACAGGTAATACAGTGATCACCAATGGCATTATACACCCCACCCACACCTGTCTATCTAACATCTAAGGTGCAATAGTGTACCTTAGATGCACCATAGACCCTCCATCCACCCCCTCCTTGTTTCCACTCATCTGTTGGTAAGCGCTTCATTTATTGCCATGCACTATTGCATTTTAGATGTTTAGATGTTAGGTGGACGGGTGTAACTTTATTCCCGATCATCTGGTTCATGCATGCTGCTTCCCTGATGTCCATGTTTGGACGCACTATCTTTTCCCTGAGTTACGGTCTTTGGACCTCTATTTATTTATTTTTCCAGGGACTGAAGTGTATATGTGGGGTGGGGATAGGTGTGGGTGGGGTTCATAACAGTCTGCATTGTTTTTTGGTGTTCTATATATTGTTGTGACATTTTACCTTTTCTATGATATAATAAATTGATATGATATCTTTTAGATATAATCAGTTTGCTCTTTGTGTCCTCCTGTTGTTATCTGAGAGTGTACAGTGTACAGGTAATACAGTAATCACCAGTGACATTATACACAGGAGCTCTGTAAATAGTGTCAGTGGACAGGTAATACAGTGATCACCAGTGACATTATACACAGGAGCTCTGTATATAGTGTCAGTGTACAGATAATACAGGGATCACCAGTGACATTATACACAGGAGCTCTGTATACAATGTCAGTGTACAGGTAATACAGTGATCACCATTGATATTATATACAGGAGCTCTGTATAAAGTGTCAGTGTACAGATAATACAGTCATCACCAGTGACATTATACACAGGAGATCTGTAAATAGCCTCAATGTTCAGGTAATACAGTGATCAGCAGTGATATTATATAAAAGAGATCTGTATATAATGTATAGTGTACAGGTAATATAGTGATCACCAGTAACATTATACACAGGAACTCTGTATGTAGTGTATAATGTACAGGTATCACCAGTGACATTATACATAGGAGCGCTGTATATAGTGTCAGTGTACAGTTAATACAGTGATCAGCAGTGACATTATACACAGGAGATCTGTATATAATGTATAGTGTTCAGGTAATACAGTGATCACCGATGATATTATAGACAGGAGCTCAGTATATAGTGTCAGTGTACAGGTAATTCAGAGATCACCAGTGACATTATATACAGAAGCTCTGTATATAATGTATGGTGTACATGTAATACAGTGATTACCAGTGACATTATACTCAGGAGCTCTGTATATAGTGTCAGTGTATAGGTAATACAGGGATCACCAGTGACATTATGCACAGGAGCTCTCTATACAGTGTCCGTGTACATGAAATACAGTGATCACTAATGACATTATACACAGATCTGTAAATACTGTCAGTGTACAGGTAATACAGTGATCACAAGTGCCATTATACAAAGGAGCTCTGTATATAGTGTCAGTATACAGGCAATACAGGGATCACCAGTGACCATTAGATACAGGGGCTCTATGTATAGTGTCAGTGTACAGGTTTCACAGGTATCATCAGTGACATTATACACAGGAGCTGTCACAATCCATTTTTGGATGTGTGGCAGCTCTGGTTCCTGTTGTGAATTCCGTTCTTGGGCTCCCTCCTGTGGTTGTGAATGCACTTTTGTGAGTTCTGCCCTTGGGCTCCCTCTGGTGATTTCGAGTGGAACTGCTGCTCCTTGGGTTTAGCAGTAGCAGCTGCTTTCACTGATCGTCTCTCCTGGCTCTGCTATTTAACCTGGCTCTGGTCTTCAGTTAATGCCAGCTGTCAATGTTTCTGGGTTGGACTCAGATCTCTCCTTGGATTTCTCTGATGGCCTGTCCATTTCAGCAAAAGATAAGTTCTTGCTAGTTCTTTGGTTGTCCATTTGCTGTGGACTTAATTGCTCAGTTCATGTTATGTTCTTTTTGTCCAGCTTGTCATTATGATATATTCAGGCTAGCTGGAAGCTCTGGGGAAGCAGATTTGCCCTCCACACCATGAGTCGGTGTGGAGATTATTTTTGTAAACTCTGCGTGGATTTTTAGTTTTTAATACTGACCGCACAGTATCCTTTCCTATTCTATCTATCTAGATTATTATTGGCCTCCTTTGCTAAAATCTGTTTTCCTTTCTGTGTATGTCATTTCCCTCTCCACTCACAGTCAATATTTGTGGGGGGCTATCTTTCCTTTTGGGATTTTCTCTGAGGCAAGATAGCTTTCTGTTTCCATCTTTATGGGTAGTTAGTTCTCAGGCTGTGACGAGATGTCTAGGGAGTGACAGGAACATCCCACGGCTATTTCTAGTGTTGGTGTTAGGATTAGGAACTGTGGTCAGTACAGATACCACCTCCTCAGAGCTCGTCCCATGTTGCTCTTTAACCACCAGGTCATATCAGTGTTGCTCCTTAACCACCAGGTCATAACAGTACAGCTGGCCCGCAATGTGTTGAATGCATCTCAAAAGAGGGAAAAAAAAGTTCTGAGCCATTTTTTTTTCCTTTGCAGCCTGTTTTGCCTTTTTTTTCCCCTAAATCTCTGGGTGGTTCAGGATTCTGGTGCTGACATGGAGGTTCAGGGTCTGTTCTCGCGTGTGGATCAACTCGCTGCAAGGGTATAGAGTATCCAAGATTATGTTGTTCAGACTCCGGTTTTAGAGCCTAGAATTCCTATTCCTGATTTGTTTTCTGGGGATAGATCCAAATTTTTGAACTTTAAAAATAACTGCAGATTGTTTTTTGCTTTGAGACACTGTCCCTCTGGTGACCCCATTCAGCAGGTGAAGATTGTCATTTCTCTGCTGCGTGGAGACCCGCAGGACTGGGCATTCTCCCTTGAGCCAGGGAATCCTGCATTGCTCAATGTAGACGCATTTTTTCAAGCGCTCGGATTGCTGTATGACGAACCTAATTCTGTGGATCAGGCAGAAAAAACCTTGCTGGCTCTGTGTCAGGGTCAGGAAGCGGCAGAAGTATACTGCCAGAAATTTAGAAAGTGGTCTGTGCTCACAAAATGGAATGAGTATGCCCTGGCAGCAATTTTCAGAAAGGGTCTTTCTGAAGCCCTTAAAGATGTTATGGTGGGGTTCCCCACGCCTGCTGGTTTGAACGAATCAATGTCTTTGGCCATTCAGATTGATCAGCACCTGCGCGAGCGCAAGGTGGTGCACCATATGGCGGTGTCCTCTGGGCAGAGTCCTGAGCCTATGCAATGTGATAGGATTTTGACTAGAGCAGAACGGCAGGAATTCAGACGGCAGAATGGGCTGTGTTTTTACTGTGGTGATTCTACTCATGCTATTTCTGATTGCCCTAAGCATACTAAGAGGGTCGCTAGGTCTGTTACCATTAGTACTGTACAGCCTAAATTTCTCTTGTCTGTTACCCTGATTTGCTCATTGTCGTCCTTTTCTGTTATGGCATTTGTGGATTCAGGCGCTGCCCTGAACTTAATGGACTTAGAATTTGCCAAATGCTGTGGTTTTTGCTTGGAGCCTTTGCAGAGCCCTATTCCCTTAAGGGGGATTGATGCTACGCCATTGGCCAAGAATAAACCTCAGTACTGGACACAGTTGTGTCATGAATCCCCAATGGCTAGGGATAGCACAGGATAAGCAAAGTATAATAAATATCGGACGAGCTCTAGGGTGATGGAACTTGGGCTGACCGCTGCCCTACGCCTGACAAACGCAACTAGAGATAGCCAGGGAGCATGCCTACGTTGGTTCTAGACGCCACGCACCAGCCTAAGAGCTAACTAGTACTGCAGAGAAAACAAAGACCTCACTTGCCTGCAGAGGAATTAACCCCAAAGATATAGTTGCCGCCCACATGTATTGACGGTGAAATGAGAGGAAGGCACATACATAGAGATGATGTATATAGCTTTAGCAAATAGAGGCCCGCTGAAAACTAGAAAGCAGAATGACACAAAAGGGGACTGAGCGGTCAGCAAAAAACCCTAATCAAAAAAAACCATCCTGAGATTACAAGAACCCATGTGCCAACTCATGGCACATGGGGAGAACCTCAGTCCACTAGAGCAACCAGCTAACAAAGAGACATTCTAAGCAAGCTGGACAAAAAACCAAACAACTGAAAATCAGCACTTAGCTTATCCTGAAAGATCTGGGAGCAGGTAGGCATGAACCAAACAGAGCACATCTGAACACATTGATAGCCGGCAAGGGAAATGACAGAGAGGCCAGGTAAAATAGGAAACACCCAGCCTCTGATGGACAGATGGAAACCAAAGGCCGCAACCCACCAAAGTCACCCAGTACCAGCAGTAACCACCAGAGGGAGCCCGCAAACAGAATCCACAACAGTACCCCCCCCTTGAGGAGGGGTCACCGAACCCTCACGAGAACCCCCAGGGCGATCAGGGTGAGCTCTATGGAAGGCGCGGACCAAATCAGTCGCATGAACATCGGAGGCGACCACCCAGGAATTGTCCTCCTGACCATAACCCTTCCACTTAACCAAATACTGGAGTTTGCGTCTGGAAACACGAGAATCCAAGATCTTTTCAACAACATACTCCAATTCTCCCTCCACCAGCACCGGAGCAGGAGGCTCGACCGAAGGAACAACAGGCACCTCATACCTCCGCAACAACGACCGATGGAACACATTATGAATAGCGAATGATGCTGGGAGATCCAAACGGAAAGATACAGGGTTAAGAATCTCCGAGATCCTATAAGGACCGATGAAGCGAGGCTTGAACTTAGGAGAAGAGACCTTCATAGGGACAAAACGAGAAGACAACCACACCAAGTCCCCAACAAGAAGTCGGGGACCCACGCGGCGACGGCGATTAGCAAACTGCTGAGTCTTCTCCTGAGATAACTTCAAATTGTCCACCACCTGATTCCAAATGTGATGTAGCCTGTCCACCACCACGTCCACTCCAGGACAATCCGAAGACTCCACCTGACCAGAGGAAAAACGAGGATGAAACCCCGAATTACAAAAAAAAGGAGAGACCAACGTGGCTGAACTAGCCCGATTATTAAGAGCAAATTCGGCCAGTGGCAAAAAAGCAACCCAGTCATCCTGATCAGCAGAAACAAAACACCTCAAATAAGTTTCCAAGGTCTGATTAGTTCGCTCCATCTGGCCATTCGTCTGAGGATGGAATGCAGACGAGAAAGACAAATCAATGCCCATCTTGGCACAAAACGTCCGCCAAAATCTAGACACAAACTGGGATCCCCTGTCAGAAACGATATTCTCCGGAATCCCATGCAAACGAACCACGTTCTGAAAAAATAAAGGGACCAACTCAGAGGAGGAAGGCAACTTAGGCAAGGGCACCAAATGAACCATCTTAGAAAAGCGGTCACACACAACCCAGATAACGGACATTTTCTGTGAAACCGGGAGATCAGAAATAAAATCCATGGAAATGTGCGTCCAAGGCCTCTTCGGGATGGGCAAGGATAACAACAACCCACTAGCCCGTGAACAGCAAGGCTTAGCTCGAGCACACACTTCACAAGACTGCACAAAGGTACGCACATCCCTAGACAAGGAAGGCCACCAAAAAGACCTGGCCACCAAGTCTCTTGTACCAAATATTCCAGGATGACCAGCCAACACAGAAGAATGGACCTCGGAGATGACTCTACTGGTCCAATCATCCGGAACAAACAGTCTTTCTGGTGGACATCGATCCGGTTTATCCACCTGAAACTCCTGCAATGCGCGTCGCAAGTCTGGGGATACGGCGGACAATATTACTCCATCCCTAAGGATACCAGCAGGCCCAGTGTCTCCAGGAGAGTCAGGCACAAAACTCCTGGAAAGAGCATCTGCCTTCACATTCTTTGAACCTGGCAGGTATGAAACCACGAAATTGAAACGAGAAAAAAATAACGACCAACGAGCCTGTCTAGAATTCAAACGCCTGGCAGACTCAAGGTAAATGAGATTCTTGTGATCAGTCAAGACCACCACGCGATGTTTAGCACCCTCAAGCCAATGACGCCACTCCTCAAATGCCCACTTCATGGCCAAAAGCTCCCGATTACCCACATCATAATTGCGCTCAGCAGGCGAGAATTTTCTAGAGAAGAAAGCACATGGCTTCATCACCGAGCCATAAGAACTTCTCTGTGACAAAACCGCCCCCACTCCAATCTCGGAAGCATCAACCTCCACCTGGAAAGGAAGTGAAACATCTGGTGGACACAACACAGGAGCAGAAGAAAACCGGCGCTTAAGTTCCCGAAAGGCCTCCACGGCCGCAGGAGACCAATCAGCAACATCAGCACCCTTTTTAGTCAAATCAGTCAAAGGTTTAACAATACTGGAAAAATTAGCAATGAACCGACGATAAAAATTAGCAAACCCCAAGAACTTCTGAAGGCTCTTAACAGATGTAGGTTGTGTCCAGTCACAAATAGCCTGAACCTTAACGGGATCCATCTCAATAGTAGAAGGAGAAAAAATGTACCCCAAAAAAGAAATCTTCTGGACTCCGAAGAGACACTTTGAGCCCTTCACAAACAGAGAATTGGCCCGCAAAACCTGAAACACCTTCCTGACCTGTAGAACATGAGACTCCCAGTCATCAGAAAACACCAAAATATCATCCAAATACACAATCATAAACTTATCCAGATATTCACGGAAAATATTGTGCATAAAGGACTGAAAGACTGACGGAGCATTGGAGAGTCCAAAAGGCATTACCAAATACTCAAAATGGCCCTCAGGCGTATTAAATGCGGTTTTCCACTCATCACCCTGTTTTATCCGCACCAGATTATACGCACCACGAAGATCTATTTTAGTGAACCACCTAGCCCCCTTAATGCGAGCAAACAAATCAGTAAATAATGGCAATGGATACTGATATTTGACTGTAATCTTATTCAGAAGGCGATAATCTATACAAGGCCTCAGGGAACCATCTTTTTTTGCCACGAAAAAAAAACCTGCTCCCAGAGGGGACGAAGATGGACGAATATGTCCCTTTTCCAAGGACTCCTTAATATAATTCCGCATAGCAGTATGCTCTGGCAGTGACAGATTAAATAAACGACCCTTAGGGAACTTACTGCCAGGAATCAATTCTATAGCACAGTCACACTCTCTATGGGGAGGGAGCGAATTGAGCTTAGGCTCCTCAAAAACATCCCTATAATCCGACAAAAACGCAGGGATCTCCGAAGGAGTAGATGAAGCTATAGAAATCGGAGGTGCATCATCATGAACCCCGTGACATCCCCAGCTTAGCACAGACATTGTTTTCCAGTCCAGGACAGGATTATGAGTTTGTAACCATGGCAGACCAAGCACTAGTACATCATGTAAATTATACAGTACAAGGAAGCGAATCACCTCCTGATGAACGGGAGTCATGCGCATGGTCACTTGTGTCCAATACTGCGGTTTATTCATAGCCAATGGTGTAGAATCAATTCCTTTCAGAGGAATAGGAACTTCCAGAGGCTCTAGACTAAAACTGCAGCGTTTAGCAAATGACCAACCCATAAGACTCAGGGCAGCGCCTGAATCCACATAGGCATCGACGGAAATGGAAGACAGTGAAAAAATCAGAGTCACAGACAAAATGAACTTAGACTGCAGAGTATCAATGGCAAAAGATTTATCAACCCTTTTTGTGCGTTTAGAGCATGCTGATATAACATGAGCTGAATCACCACAATAAAAACACAAACCATTTTTCCGCCTATAATTTTGCCGTTCACTTCTGGACTGAATTCTATCACATTGCATAGTCTCAGGTGCCTGTTCAGAAGACACCGCCAACTGGTGCACGGGTTTGCGCTCCCGTAAACGCCGATCAATCTGAATGGCCATAGCCATAGACTCATTCAGACCTGTAGGCGCAGGGAACCCCACCATAATATCCTTAATGGCCTCAGAAAGACCATTTCTGAAGTTTGCAGCCAGGGCGCACTCATTCCACTGAGTAAGCACCGACCATTTCCGAAATTTCTGACAATATATTTCCGCTTCATCATGCCCCTGAGAGAGGGCCAATAAAGCCTTTTCAGCCTGAATCTCTAGGTTAGGTTCCTCATAGAGCAATCCCAATGCCAGAAAAAACGCATCCACACTGAGCAATGCAGGATCCCCTGGTGCCAATGCACCAATGCAAATGCCCAATTCTGAGGGTCGCCCCGTAGGAACGATATAACAATCTTGACCTGTTGAGCAGGGTCTCCAGAGGAGCGAGATTTCAAAGAGAGAAACAATTTACAATTGTTCCTGAAATTCAGGAAGGTAGATCTATCTCCAGAAAAAAAACTCTGGAATAGGAATTCTAGGTTCAGACATGGGAGTGTGAACAACGAAATCCTGTATGTTTTGAACCTTTGCCGCGAGATTACTCAGGCTGGAAGCCAAACTCTGGACATCCATGATAAACAGCTAAGATCAGAGCCATTCAAGGGTTAAGAGGAGGTAAGAAGCAGCTAGACAGCAATTAAGGGCTAGGCAGCAAAACTCTGAAGGAAAAAGAAAAAAAAAAAAATTTTCCTTGAACACTTCTTTTCCTCCTGCTTCAGCCCAAACAATTAACACTTTGTGGGCCGGCTATACTGTCATGAATCCCCAATGGCTAGGGATAGCACAGGATAAGCAAAGTATAATAAATATCGGACGAGCTCTAGGGTGATGGAACCTGGGCTGACCGCTGCCCTACGCCTGACAAACGCAACTAGAGATAGCCAGGGAGCGTGCCTACGTTGGTTCTAGACGCCACGCACCAGCCTAAGAGCTAACTAGTACTGCAGAGAAAACAAAGACCTCACTTGCCTCCAGAGGAATTAACCCCAAAGATATAGTTGCCCCCCACATGTATTGACGGTGAAATGAGAGGAAGGCACATACTTAGAGATGATGTATATAGCTTTAGCAAATAGAGGCCCGCTGAAAACTAGAAAGCAGAATGACACAAAAGGGGACTGAGCGGTCAGCAAAAAACCCTAATCAAAAAAAACCATCCTGAGATTACAAGAACCCATGTGCCAACTCATGGCACATGGGGAGAACCTCAGTCCACTAGAGCAACCAGCTAACAAAGAGACATTCTAAGCAAGCTGGACAAAAAACCAAACAACTGAAAATCAGCACTTAGCTTATCCTGAAAGATCTGGGAGCAGGTAGGCAGGAACCAAACAGAGCACATCTGAACACATTGATAGCCGGCAAGGGAAATGACAGAGAGGCCAGGTAAAATAGGAAACACCCAGCCTCTGATGGACAGATGGAAACCAAAGGCCGCAACCCACCAAAGTCACCCAGTACCAGCAGTAACCACCAGAGGGAGCCCGCAAACAGAATCCACAACACAGTTGACCATGTACATGGCTCCAGCACATCAGGAAGATATTCGCTTTTTGGTGTTGCATAATTTGCATGATGTTGTTGTGCTGGGTTTTCCATGGTTACAGGTACATAATCCAGTGCTGGATTGGAAATCTATGTCTGTGACTAGTTGGGGATGTCAAGGGATACATAGTGATGTTCCTTTGATGTCAATTTCCTCTTCCCCCTCTTCTGAAGTTCCTGAGTTTTTGTCGGTTTTCAGGATATATTTGATGAGCCCAAGTCCAGTTCCCTTCCTCCTCATAGGGACTGCGATTGTGCTATTAACTTGATTCCTGGCTGTAAGTTCCCTAAGGGCTGACTTTTCAATCTGTCTGTGCCAGAGCATGCTGCTATGCGGAGTTATGTTAAGGAGTCTTTGGAGAAGGGGCATATTCGTCCGTCTTCGTCACCGTTGGGAGCGGGGTTCTTTTTTGTTGTCAAGAAGGATGGCTCCTTGAGGCCCTGTATAGATTATCGCCTTCTCAATAAGATCACGGTCAAATTCCAGTACCCTTTACCTTTGCTTTCTGATTTGTTGGCTCGGATTAAGGGGGCTAGTTGGTTTACTAAGATTGACCTTCGAGGGGCGTATAATCTTGTTCGTATTAAACAGGGTGACGAATGGAAAACAGCATTTAATACGCCCGAAGGCCATTTTGAATACCTAGTGATGCCATTCGGGCTCTCTAATGCTCCATCTGTGTTTCAGTCCTTTATGCATGATATCTTCCGGAATTATCTTGATAAATTCATGATTGTATATTTGGATGATATTTTGGTTTTTTCTGATGATTGGGAGTCTTATGTGAAGCAGGTCAGGATGGTATTTCAGATCCTTCATGCTAATGCGTTGTTTGTGAAGGGGTTTAAGTGCCTTTTTGGAGTTTAGAAGGTTTCTTTTTTGGGTTTCATTTTTTCTCCCTCGGCTATTGAAATGGATCCTGTTAAGGTCCAGGCCATTCATGATTGGACTCAAACCACATCTGTGAAGAGCCTTCAGAAATTTTTGGGCTTTGCTAATTTTTATTTTTATTCATTGCTAACTTTTCCAGTGTGGTTAAGCCTCTGACCAATTTGACGAAGAAAGGCGCTGATGTGATGAATTGGTCCTCTGTGGCTGTTGAGGCCTTTCAGGAGCTTAAATGTCGTTTTACTTCTGCCCCTGTGTTGCGTCAGCCAGATGTTTCTCTCCCTTTTCAGGTTGAGGTTGACGCTTCTGAGATTGGGGCAGGAGCTGTTTTGTCTCAGAGAAGTTCTGATGGCTCTTTGATGAAACTGTGTGCTTTCTTCTCCAGAAAGTTTTCGCCTGCTGAGCGTAATTATGATGTCGGCAATCGGGAGTTGTTGGCTATGAAGTGGGCATTTGAGGAGTGGCGACATTGGCTTGAGGGAGCCAAGCATCGCGTTGTGGTCTTGACTGATCATAAGAATTTGATTTATCTTGAGTCTGCCAAGCGGTTGAATACTAGACAAGCTCGATGGTCTCTGTTTTTCTCCCGTTTTGATTTTGTGGTCTCGTATCTTCCGGGATCTAAGAATGTGAAGGCTGATGCCCTTTCTAGGAGTTTTTTGCCTGATTCTCCGGGAGTCCTTGAGCCGGTTGGTATTCTCAAGGAGGGGGTAATTCTTTCTGCCATCTCCCTTGATTTACGGCGGGTGCTGTTACGGACCTGGTGGTTAGGTGCACCCGGAATGACCTGATGGTTAAACTAGGAATCGGGACAAGCTCTGGGGAAGTGGGAACTCTGCTGACCGCAAACCCTACTCCTATCACACACACTAGAAATAGCCGTGGAGCGTACCTAACTCTCCCTAGACGCCTCTTCACAGCCTAAGAGCTAACTACCCCTAAAGATAGAAATAGAAGCCTTACCTTGCCTCAGAGAAATTCCCCAAAGGAAAAGGCAGCCCCCCATATATTGATGGTGAGTTTAGAGGAGAGTCACAAACACAGGAATGAAACAGGTTTTAGCAAAGGAGGCCAGTCTTCACTAAATAGTCAGAGGATAGAAAAGGGAACTATGCGGTCAGCACAAAAAACTACAAAAACCACGCAGAGTATGCAAAAAGACCTCCACACCGACTCACGGTGTGGAGGTGCAACTCTGCACCCCCAGAGCTTCCAGCTAGCAAGGAAATATCATGAACGCAAGCTGGACTAGAATTAGCAGTACTAAGAAATATATTCAGGAAGCAGTAACTACAAATGAACTAGCAAGAACTTAGCTTCTGCTGGAGTAGACAGGTCATCTGAGAAGTCCAAGAGAGATCTGAACCAATACTGAGACATTGACAGCTGGCATGAAGTAACGATCTGAGTGAAGTTAAATAGGGAAGCCAGCATAGCAATAAACGAGGGCAGCTGAGAAAGCCAACCTCAAGGACCAGCAGTTCCACTCAAAGCCACTAGAGGGAGTCCAAGGACAGAACTCACCAAAGTACCATTCATGACCACAGGAGGGAGTCCGAGAACGGAATTCACAACAGGGTGCTTCGGGAGTTTCAGGCTGATAAACCTGACCGCTGTCCAATGGGGAAACTGTTTGTTCCTGATAGATGGACTAGTAAGGTAATTTCTGAGGTTCATTGTTCAGTATTGGCTGGTCATCCTGGGATTTTTGGTACCAGAGATTTGGTTGCTAGGTCCTTTTGGTGGCCTTCCTTGTCGCGGGATGTGCGTTCTTTTGTGCAGTCCTGTGGGACTTGTGCCCGGGCCAAGCCTTGCTGTTCCCGTGCTACTGGGTTGCTTTTGCCTTTGCCGGTCCCTGAGAGGCCCTGGACGCATATTTCCATGGTTTTTATTTCTGATCTTCCTGTTTCTCAGAAGATGTCTGTCATCTGGGTGGTTTGTGACCGGTTTTCTAAGATGGTCCATTTGGTACCTTTGCCTAAGTTGCCTTCCTCTTCTGATTTGGTTCCATTATTTTTTCAGCATGTGGTTCGTTTGCATGGCATTCCGGAGAATATTGTGTCTGACAGAGGTTCCCAGTTTGTTTCTAGGTTTTGGCGGTCCTTTTGTGCTAGAATGGGCATTGATTTGTCTTTTTCTTCAGCATTTCATCCTCAGACAAATGGCCAAAATTGAGCAAACCAATCAGACCTTGGAAACCTATTTGAGATGCTTTGTGTCTGCTGATCAGGATGATTGGGTGACCTTCTTGCCATTGGCCGAGTTTGCCCTTAATAATCGGGCTAGTTCGGCTACCTTGGTTTCGTCTTTTTTTGTAACTTTGGTTTTCATCCTCGTTTTTCTTCAGGGCAGGTTGAGCCTTCTGACTGTCCTGGTGTGGATTCTGTGGTGGACAGGTTACAGCAGATTTGGACTCATGTGGTGGACAATTTAACGTTGTCTCAGGAAAAGGCTCAACGTTTTGCTAAACGTCGTCAGTGTGTTGGTCCCCTGCTTTGTGTTGGGGATTTGGTCTGGTTGTCTTCTCGTCATGTTCCTATGAAGGTTTCTTCCCCTAAGTTCAAGCCTCGCTTTATTGGTCCTTATAAGATTTCTGAAATTGTCAATCCGGTGTCTTTTCGTTTGGCCCTTTCAGCTTCTTTTTCCATCCATAATGTTTTCCATAGATCTTTGTTGCAGAGATATGTGGTGCCCATGGTTCCCTCTGTTGATCCTCCTGCTCCGGTGTTGGTTGAGGGGGAGTTGGAATATGTGGTGGAGAAGATTTTGGATTCTCGTTTTTCGAGGCGGAAGCTTCAGTATCTGGTCAAGTGGAAGGGTTATGGCCAGGAGGATAATTCTTGGGTTGTTGCCTCCGATGTCCATGCTGCCGATTTGGTTCGTGCTTTTCACTTGGCTCGTCCTGATCGGCCTGGGGGCTCTGGTGAGGGTTCGGTGACCCCTCCTCAAAAGGGGGGGTACTGTTGTGAATTCCGTTCTTGGGCTCCCTCCTGTGGTTGTGAATGCACTTTTGTGAGTTCGGCCCTTGGGCTCCCTCTGGTGGTTTCGAGTGGAACTGCTGCTCCTTGGGTTTAGCAGTAGCAGCTGCTTTCACTGATCTTCTCTCCTGGCTCTGCTATTTAACCTGGCTCTGGTCCTCAGTTAATGCCAGCTGTCAATGTTTCTGGGTTGGATTCAGATCTCTCCTTGGATTTCTCTGATGGCCTGTCCATTTCAGCAAAAGATAAGTTCTTGCTAGTTCTTTTGTTGTCCATTTGCTGTGGACTTAATTGCTCAGCTCATGTTATGTTCTTTTTGTCCAGCTTGTCATTATGATATATTCAGGCTAGCTGGAAGCTCTGGGGAAGCAGATTTGCCCTCCACACCGTGAGTCGGTGTGGAGATTATTTTTGTAAACTCTGTGTGGATTTTTAGTTTTTAATACTGACCGCACAGTATCCTTTCCTATTCTGTATATCTAGATTAGTAGTGGCCTCCTTTGCTAAAATCTGTTTTCATTTCTGTGTATGTCATTTACCTCTCCACTCACAGTCAATATTCGTGGGGGGCTATCTTTCCTTTTGGGATTTTCTCTGAGGCAAGATAGCTTTCTGTTTCCATCTTTAGGGGTAGTTAGTTCTCAGGCTGTGACGAGGTGTCTAGGGAGTGACAGGAACATCCCACGGCTATTTCTAGTGTTGGTGTTAGGATTAGGAACTGCGGTCAGTACAGATACCACCTTTTCAGAGCTCATCCCATGTTGCTCTTTAACCACCAGGTCATATCAGTGTTGCTCCTTAACCACCAGGTCATAACGGGTTCCACTATGATTTAAATGTAGTTTTTTTCCCTTTCAGACCAGCAGGGGTTAATGTCAGTTTCCCTTGCTGGCAGCTTGCTGCAACTGCTGAGTTGCTAGGTCAGCTAATGTGGGTGGTGACAATTCCCGCCATTCTTTAAATAGTCAGCTGATGCATCTGATGTAAGTGCTGTATCAGCAATTTCTGGAGTTTGGGGTTCTGTTTCCATGTCTTCTGCAGCGTGGAGCTTGGCAGTGAACTCTGGAAGCTAAGTGTTGTGTTTTTTTTCTTGTTTGTCTTGTGCTTATCAACCCTTCCCCCTGTGTTGTACCATCTGAAGTGGTGAGACTAGCACCTTTGCCAGCCAGTGCACTAGCCAGGGCAGTGTGAAGTGACAGCAAGGGACGAGGTTCATGACATCGACTGGGGTAAAGACCCGCTTAGGGCGTTAGGGTAGTGCAGGGACAGGCTCAGGATGGAGCTAAGGAGGTGTCCATCCTTCATTCCCAATCTGTAGGGCTTTCCTCTCCCCATTTCTATCCCATTGAGTGTGTGTTGTGCCATTCGCTGACCGACCACCTGTTGGGTTGCTACATTTCATGACAGGAGCTTTGTATATAGTGTCAGTGCACAGGTAATACAGTGATTACCAGTGCCATTATATACAGGAGCTCTGTATACTGTATATTGTCAGTACATAGATAATACAGGGTTCACCAGTGACATTATACGCAGGAGATCTGTATATAGTGTTAGTGTACAGGTAATACAGTGATCAGCAGTAGAGTTGAGCGACTTTTACTTTTTTCGGATCGAGTCGGGTTTCGCGAAACCCGACTTTGTCAAAAGTTGGGTCGGGTGAAATCGGCCGATTATTGCGAAAAGTCGGGGGCCGACTGAAACACGAAACCCAATGCAAGTCAATGGGGAATCAAACTCGGCAGTGAGTGGAGGACAGGAAAACACCTACAGTCCCCATTTTAATGCCAAAAACATCAATTCTTATTACTGAAGCTTGTCAATCTTAATTTACTTTATAATAATAGTTAGGCATTGAAAACTGGGGGTCATTTGGCTAAAGTTGTGGAGGGGTAGGGCTGGCTCAAGATTTTCGTGGGCCCAGGAAATGCGGAATACGTCACGGCGGTGGAGCAGGGAGAGGTAAGTATTTTAACTTTGCAAGTGCTGTGATCCTGAGCAAGCAGGGGGGGCCCACTCGTTGGCATTGGCACTGGCACAGAGCCCCTCATAGTACGGTGGTGTGTTTGACGGCGGGTGGCGCCTCCCACCGGCAGAGACACTTTTGCGTACTATGAGGGGCCCTGTGCCAGTGACGTTGCCAACGAGTATGCCCCCCCACCTGATGAAGGAACCTGCACTTTCATCTGCACCTTCCTTTGTCCCCGTGTAAGGTGTTATAGTATGCGGGAAGGGGAACCTGACTTTCAGCAGGGTCAGATTCTGGCTGTGCAGAGTGCAAGGGGAATGTAGTGGTCTGGGTCAATGTACCAGCACTCTCATCTAGCAGTGGCTGGGCAATGGGCAGGATGAGGAGGAAACACAAATATAGGCCCAAATAATAAAGTAGGCTAAATGCAGTTCAAAATTGGTAACAGGACTAAACAGGCGGCATTGCTTTGTTCAGTGGAGGAAAACTGTAATGAGTGGCAGACACAGTTAGTAGGCCCAAATAATAAAGTGGGCTAAATGCATTTCAAATGTGGTAACAGGACTAAACAGGCGGCATTGCTTTGTTCAGTGGAGGAAAACTGTAATGAGTGGCAGACACAGTTAGTAGGCCCAAAGAATAAAGTAGCCTAAATGCAGTTCAAAATTGATAACAGGACTAAACAGGCGGCATTTCTTTGTTCAGTGGAGGAAAACTGTAATGAGTGGCAGACACAGTTAGTAGGCCCAAATAATAAAGTGGGCTAAATGTCTGCCAAAAAATTGTTCATAAATAAACAGGTGGCATAGCTAGGTACAGTGGTAGTAGGCTGTTGTGAATTAGACTTTTTTGGCTCCCTCTTGTGGTCACTAGTGATATGACTCTGGGATTGTCTTTCCTCAGTTTGGCACCCACCTGGGTCATTAGTCCAGGGGTGTTGCTATATTAACTTCCTGGTTTCTCAGTCCAGTGCCTGGCATCGTTGTAATCAGTTCCTTTCTGTTTGCTCCTGTCTGCTGGTCTTGGATCTTGCAAAATTAAGCTAAGTCCGCTTCCTTGTTTTTTGGTTATTTGCTTTGCTCTTATTTTTTGTCCAGCTTGTACTAAATGTGATTCCTGATTTTGCTGGAAGCTCTAGGGGGCTGGTGTTCTCCCCCCGGGCCGTTAGACGGTTCGGGGGTTCTTGAATATCCAGCGTGGAAATTTTGATAGGGTTTTTGCTGACCATATAAGTCATCTTACTATATTCTGCTATTAGTCAGTGGGCCTCTCTTTGCTAAATATCTAGTTCATTCTTACGTTAGTCTTTTCTCCTTACCTCACCGTTATTATTTGTTGGGGGCTTGTATCCAACTTTTGGGGTCTTTTCTCTGGAGGTAAGAAAGGTCTATCTTTTCCCTTCTAGGGTTAGTTAGTCCTCCGGCTGGCATGAGACGTCTAGAACCAACGTAGGCACGTTCCCCGGCTGCTGCTATTTGTGGTGCTAGGATTAGATATATGGTCAGCCCAGTTACCACTGCCCTATGAGCTGGTTTTTTGTGTTTGCAGACTTGGTATGTACTTTTGAGACCCTCTGCCATTGGGGTCATAACAGTATGCCAGGCCAAGGTTGAATGTTTAATGCATTGCAGAAGTGGGATTACAAGAAAGAAAAGTCTGAGTTTTTTTTTTTTTTTTTTCTTTCCTCTCTTTTTTTTTTTCCTCCCCTTTACCTCTGAGTGGCTAGTGCTTGTTGCAGACATGAATGTCCAGACTTTGATTACAAGTGTGGATCAGCTTGCTGCTCGTGTGCAGGGCATACAAGATTTTGTTACCAGTAGTCCAATGTCTGAACCTAAAATACCTATTCCTGAACTGATCTCTGGAGACCGATTTAAGTTTAGGAATTTCAGGAATAATTGTAAATTGTTTCTATCTCTGAGACCCCGTTCATCTGGAGACTCAGCTCAGCAAGTAAAAATTGTTATCTCTTTCTTACGGGGCGACCCTCAGGATTGGGCCTTCTCGCTAGCGCCAGGAGATCCGGCATTGGCAAATATTGATGCGTTTTTTCTGGCGCTCGGATTGCTTTACGAGGAACCCAATCTTGAAATTCAGGCAAAAAAAGCCTTGCTGGCTATTTCTCAGGGTCAGGATGAAGCTGAAGTGTATTGCCAAAAATTTCGGAAATGGTCCGTGCTTACTCAGTGGAATGAGTGTGCTCTGGCCGCAAATTTCAGAAATGGCCTTTCTGAAGCCATTAAGAATGTGATGGTGGGTTTCTCCATTCCTACAGGTCTGAATGATTCCATGGCGCTGGCTATTCAAATTGACCGGCGTTTGCGGGAGCGCAAAGCCGCGAATCCTCTGGTGGTGTTGTCTGAACAAACACCTGATTTAATGCAATGTGGTAGAATTCAGACTAGAAATGAACGGAAAAATCATAGACGTCAGAATGGGTTGTGTTTTTACTGTGGTGATTCTACACATGTTATATCAGCATGCTCTAAACGCCTAACTAGGGTTGTTAGTCCTGTCGCCATTGGTAATTTGCAACCTAAATTTATTTTGTCTGTGACTTTAATTTGCTCATTGTCCTCCTACCCTGTTATGGCGTTTGTGGATTCAGGTGCTGCCCTGAGTCTTATGGATCTGTCGTTTGCCAAGCGCTGTGGTTTTGTTCTTGAGCCGTTGGTAAATCCTATCCCTCTTAGAGGTATTGATGCTACGCCATTGGCGGAAAATAAACCGCAGTTTTGGACACAGGTAACCATGTGCATGACTCCTGAACATCGGGAGGTGATTCGTTTTCTTGTTCTGCATAAAATGCATGATTTGGTCGTTTTAGGTCTGCCATGGTTACAGACCCATAATCCAGTCTTGGATTGGAAGGCAATGTCTGTGTCAAGTTGGGGCTGTCAGGGAATTCATGGTGATTCCCCGCCGGTATCTATTGCTTCCTCTATTCCTTCGGAAGTTCCTGAGTATTTGTCTGATTTTCAGGATGTATTCAGCGAGTCCAGGTCCAGTGCTCTGCCTCCTCATAGGGACTGTGACTGCGCTATAGATTTGATTCCAGGTAGTAAATTTCCTAAGGGAAGATTATTTAATCTGTCTGTACCTGAGCATACCGCAATGCGTTCGTATATCAAGGAATCTCTGGAGAAGGGGCATATCCGTCCATCCTCTTCCCCTCTTGGTGCGGGATTCTTTTTTGTGGCCAAGAAGGACGGATCTTTGAGACCTTGTATTGACTATCGGCTTCTGAATAAAATCACTGTTAAATTTCAGTATCCTTTGCCTCTGTTGTCGGACTTGTTTGCCCGGATTAAAGGTGCCAAGTGGTTCACCAAGATAGATCTTCGTGGTGCGTACAACCTTGTGCGCATTAAGCAAGGAGATGAATGGAAAACTGCATTTAATATGCCCGAAGGTCATTTTGAGTACTTGGTGATGCCTTTCGGGCTCTCTAATGCTCCTTCAGTGTTTCAGTCCTTTATGCATGATATTTTCCGGAAGTATCTGGATAAATTTATGATTGTTTATCTGGATGATATTCTGTTTTTTTCTGATGATTGGGACTCGCATGTAGAGCAGGTCAGGATGGTGTTTCAGGTTTTGCGTGAGAATGCTTTGTTTGTTAAGGGCTCAAAGTGTCTCTTTGGAGTACAGAAGGTTCCCTTTTTGGGTTTTATTTTTTCCCCTTCTGCGGTGGAGATGGACCCAGTCAAGGTCCGAGCTATTCATGATTGGACTCAACCCACGTCAGTTAAGAGTCTTCAGAAGTTCTTGGGTTTTGCTAACTTCTACCGTCGTTTTATCGCTAATTTTTCTAGCGTTGTTAAACCTTTGACGGATATGACCAAGAAAGGTTCTGATGTTGCTAACTGGGCTCCTGCAGCCGTGGAAGCCTTTCAAGAGTTGAAGCGCCGGTTTACTTCGGCACCTGTTTTGTGCCAGCCTGATGTCTCACTTCCCTTTCAGGTTGAATTGGATGCTTCTGAGATTGGGGCAGGGGCCGTTTTGTCGCAGAGAGGCCCTGGTTGCTCTGTAATGAGACCATGTGCTTTTTTCTCTAGGAAGTTTTCGCCTGCTGAGCGGAATTATGATGTTGGCAATCGGGAGTTGTTAGCCATGAAGTGGGCATTTGAGGAGTGGCGTCATTGGCTCGAGGGTGCTAAGCATCGTGTGGTGGTCTTGACTGATCACAAAAATCTGATGTATCTCGAGTCTGCTAAACGCCTGAATCCTAGACAGGCCCGCTGGTCATTGTTTTTCTCCCGTTTTGACTTTGTGGTCTCGTATTTACCAGGTTCAAAGAATGTGAAGGCTGATGCTCTTTCAAGGAGCTTTGTGCCTGACTCTCCTGGAGTCGCAGAACCAGTTGGTATTCTCAAAGAGGGAGTTATCCTGTCAGCCATTTCTCCGGATTTGCGACGTGTGTTGCAGAGATTTCAGGCTGGTAGACCTGACTCTTGTCCACCTGACAGACTGTTTGTTCGTGATAAGTGGACCAGCAGAGTCATTTCCGAGGTTCATTCCTCGGTGTTGGCAGGGCATCCGGGAATTTTTGGCACCAGAGATCTGGTGGCTAGGTCCTTTTGGTGGCCTTCCTTGTCACGGGATGTGCGGTCATTTGTGCAGTCCTGTGGGACTTGTGCTCGAGTTAAGCCTTGCTGTTCTCGTGCCAGCGGGTTGCTCTTGCCCTTGCCTGTCCCGAAGAGGCCTTGGACACACATTTCCATGGATTTCATTTCAGATCTTCCGGTGTCTCAGGGCATGTCTGTCATCTGGGTGGTATGTGATCGCTTTTCCAAGATGGTCCATTTGGTATCTTTGCCTAAGCTGCCTTCCTCTTCCGATCTGGTTCCTTTGTTCTTTCAGAATGTGGTTCGTTTACACGGCATTCCTGAGAATATTGTGTCTGACAGAGGATCCCAGTTTGTTTCCAGGTTCTGGCGATCCTTTTGTGCTAAGATGGGCATTGATTTGTCGTTTTCGTCTGCCTTTCATCCTCAGACTAATGGACAAACGGAGCGAACTAATCAGACTCTGGAGGCTTATTTGAGGTGTTTTGTTTCTGCAGATCAGGATGATTGGGTGACCTTCTTGCCGTTGGCTGAGTTTGCCCTTAATAATCGGGCTAGTTCCGCTACTTTGGTTTCGCCATTTTTTTGCAACTCTGGTTTCCATCCTCGTTTTTCCTCGGGACATGTGGAGCCTTCTGACTGTCCTGGGGTAGATTCCGTGGTGGATAGGTTGCAGCGGATCTGGAATCATGTGGTGGACAACTTGAAGTTGTCACAGGAGAAGGCTCAGCGTTTTGCCAACCGCCGCCGCGGTGTGGGTCCCCGACTTCGTGTTGGGGATTTGGTATGGCTGTCTTCTCGATTTGTTCCTATGAAGGTCTCCTCTCCTAAATTTAAGCGTCGCTTCATCGGTCCTTACAAGATATTGGAAATCCTTAATCCTGTGTCCTTTCGCTTGGATCTTCCGGTGTCGTTTGCCATTCACAACATGTTCCATAGGTCTTTGTTGCGGCGGTACGTTGTACCTGTGGTTCCTTCTGTTGAGCCTCCTGCTCCGGTGTTGGTTGAGGGCGAGTTGGAGTACGTGGTGGAGAAGATCTTGGATTCTCGTCTCTCCAGGCGGAGGCTTCAGTATCTGGTCAAGTGGAAGGGCTATGGTCAGGAGGATAATTCCTGGGTGGTTGCCTCTGATGTGCATGTGGCCGATTTAGTTCGTGCCTTTCACACTGCTCATCCTGATCGCCCTGGTGGTCTTGGTGAGGGTTCGGTGACCCCTCCTTAAAGGGGGGGTACTGTTGTGAATTAGACTTTTTTTGGCTCCCTCTTGTGGTCACTAGTGATATGACTCTGGGATTGTCTTTCCTCAGTTTGGCACCCACCTGGGTCGTTAGTCCAGGGGTGTTGCTATATTAACTTCCTGGTTTCTCAGTCCAGTGCCTGGCATCGTTGTAATCAGTTCCTTTCTGTTTGCACCTGTCTGCTGGTCTTGGATCTTGCAAAATTAAGCTAAGTCCGCTTCCTTGTTTTTTGGTTATTTGCTTTGCTCTTATTTTTTGTCCAGCTTGTACTAAATGTGATTCCTGATTTTGCTGGAAGCTCTAGGGGGCTGGTGTTCTCCCCCCGGGCCGTTAGACGGTTCGGGGGTTCTTGAATATCCAGCGTGGAAACTTTGATAGGGTTTTTGCTGACCATATAAGTCATCTTACTATATTCTGCTATTAGTCAGTGGGCCTCTCTTTGCTAAATATCTAGTTCATTCTTACGTTAGTCTTTTCTCCTTACCTCACCGTTATTATTTGTTGGGGGCTTGTATCCAACTTTTGGGGTCTTGTTGTGAAATTGGATTCTGGGCTCCCCCGGTGGCCACTTGTGGAATTGAACTTGTGTGCATCATCCCCTCTGTTCACCTGCTCCTATCAGGATGTGGGAGTCGCTATATAACCTTGCTCCTCTGTCAGTTTCTTGCCGGTCAACAATGTAATCAGAAGCCTTCTGTGCTTGTTCCTGCTACTAGACAACTCCCAGCTAAGTTGGACTTTTGTCCTTGTGTGTTTTTGCATTTTGTTCTTGTTCACAGCTGCTGTTTCGTTACTGTGTCTGGAAAGCTCTTGTGATCGGAAATTGCCACTCTGGTGTTATGAGTTAATGCTAGAGTCTTAAAGGAATTTCTGGATGGTGTTTTGATAGGGTTTTCTGCTGACCATGAAAGTGTCCTTTCTGTCTTCCTGCTATCTAGAAAGCGGACCTCGATTTTGCTAAACCTATTTTCATACTACGTTTGTCATTTCATCTAAAATCACCGCCAATATATGTGGGGGCCTCTGTCTGCCTTTTGGGAAAATTTCTCTAGAGGTGAGCCAGGACTGTCTTTTCCTCTGCTAGGATTAGGTAGTTCTCCGGCTGGCGCTGGGCATCTAGGGTTAAAAAACGTAGGCATGCTACCCGGCCACTTCTAGTTGTGCGGCAGGTTTAGTTCATGGTCAGTATAGTTTCCATCTTCCAAGAGCTAGTTCTCATATATGCTGGGCTATGTTCTCTCGCCATTGAGAATCATGACAGTTTGACCGGCCCAAAAAAGGGTTAAATTACTGGCTGAGAAAGGAGAGAAAAAAGAAGTCTGCTACAATTTTTTTTTTTTTTTTTTTCCTCTAGTTCTGAGTGTGCTCTTAATTGAATCACTTGCTAGTCTGCCTATACTGCAGCCTTCCTCTCTTTCTCTCCTTCTAATCCTTGAATGGCTCTGTGTTCACCTGTTTCAAATGGATCTTCAGAGTGTAGCTACAGGTTTGAATAATCTCGCCACAAAGGTACAAAATTTGCAAGATTTTGTTGTTCATGCACCTATGTCTGAGCCTAGAATTCCTTTGCCTGAATTCTTCTCGGGGAATAGATCTCACTTTCAAAATTTTAAAAATAATTGCAAATTGTTTTTGTCCCTGAAGTCTCGCTCTGCCGGAGACCCTGCACAGCAGGTCAGGATTGTAATTTCCTTGCTCCGGGGCGACCCTCAAGACTGGGCTTTTGCATTGGCACCAGGGGATCCTGCGTTGCTCAATGTGGATGCGTTTTTTCTGGCCTTGGGGTTGCTTTATGAGGAACCTCATTTAGAGCTTCAGGCGGAAAAGGCCTTGATGTCCTTGTCTCAGGGGCAAGATGAAGCTGAAATATACTGCCAAAAATTCCGCAAATGGTCTGTGCTTACTCAGTGGAATGAGTGCGCCCTGGCGGCGATTTTCAGAGAAGGTCTCTCTGATGCCATTAAGGATGTTATGGTGGGGTTCCCTGTGCCTGCGAGTCTGAATGAGTCCATGACGATGGCTATTCAGATCGATAGGCGTCTGCGGGAGCGCAAACCTGTGCACCATTTGGCGGTGTCTACTGAGAAAACGCCAGAAAATATGCAATGTGATAGAATTCTGTCCAGAAGCGAGCGGCAGAATTTTAGACGAAAAAATGGGTTGTGCTTCTATTGTGGTGATTCAACTCATGTTATATCAGCATGCTTTAAGCGTACTAAGAAGCCTGACAAGTCTGTTTCAATTAGCACTTTACAGTCTAAGTTTATTCTATCTGTGACCCTGATTTGTTCTTTGTCATCTATTACCGCGGACGCCTATGTCGACTCTGGCGCTGCTTTGAGTCTTATGGATTGGTCCTTTGCCAAACGCTGTGGGTATGATTTGGAGCCACTGGAGGCTCCGATACCTCTGAAAGGGATTGACTCCACCCCATTGGCTAGTAATAAACCACAATACTGGACACAAGTGACTATGCGTGTTAATCCGGATCACCAGGAGGTTATTCGCTTTCTGGTGCTGTATAATCTACATGATGTTTTGGTGCTGGGATTGCCATGGCTGCAATCTCATAACCCAGTCCTCGACTGGAGAGCTATGTCTGTGTTAAGCTGGGGATGTAAAGGAACTCATGGGGACGTACCTTTGGTTTCCATTTCATCATCTATTCCCTCTGAGATTCCTGAATTCTTGTCTGACTTTCGTGACGTTTTTGAAGAACCCAAGGTTGGTTCACTACCTCCGCACCGGGAGTGCGATTGTGCCATAGACTTGATTCCGGGTAGTAAATACCCTAAGGGTCGTTTATTTAATCTGTCTGTGCCTGAACACGCTGCTATGCGAGAATATATAAAGGAGTCCTTGGAAAAGGGACATATTCGTCCTTCGTCATCTCCCTTAGGAGCCGGTTTTTTCTTTGTGTCTAAGAAAGACGGCTCTTTGAGGCCGTGTATTGATTATCGACTTTTGAATAAAATCACGGTTAAATATCAATATCCGTTACCACTGCTTACTGATTTGTTTGCTCGTATAAAGGGGGCCAAGTGGTTCTCTAAGATTGATCTCCGTGGGGCGTATAATTTGGTGCGAATCAAGCAGGGGGATGAGTGGAAAACCGCATTTAATACGCCCGAGGGCCATTTTGAGTATTTGGTGATGCCTTTTGGTCTTTCAAATGCCCCTTCAGTCTTCCAGTCCTTTATGCATGACATTTTCCGCGATTATTTGGATAAATTTATGATTGTGTATCTGGATGATATTCTGATTTTTTCGGATGACTGGGACTCTCATGTCCAGCAGGTCAGGAGGGTTTTTCAGGTTTTGCGGTCTAATTCCTTGTGTGTGAAGGGTTCTAAGTGTGTTTTTGGGGTTCAAAAGATTTCTTTCTTGGGATACATTTTTTCCCCCTCTTCCATCGAGATGGATCCTGTCAAGGTTCAGGCTATTGGTGATTGGACGCAACCCTCTTCTCTTAAGAGTCTTCAGAAATTTTTGGGCTTTGCTAACTTTTATCGTCGATTTATTGCTGGTTTTTCTGATGTTGTAAAACCATTGACTGATTTGACTAAGAAGGGTGCTGATGTTGCTGATTGGTCCCCTGATGCTGTGGAGGCCTTTCGGGAGCTCAAGCGCCGCTTTTCTTCCGCCCCAGTGTTGCGTCAGCCTGATGTTGCTCTTCCTTTTCAGGTTGAGGTCGACGCTTCTGAAATCGGAGCTGGGGCGGTGTTGTCGCAGAGAAGTTCCGACTGCTCCGTGATGAGACCTTGTGCTTTTTTTTCCCGTAAATTTTCGCCCGCCGAGCGGAATTATGATATTGGGAATCGGGAGCTTTTGGCCATGAAGTGGGCTTTTGAGGAGTGGCGTCACTGGCTTGAGGGGGCCAGACATCAGGTGGTGGTATTGACTGACCACAAAAATTTAATTTACCTTGAGTCTGCCAGGCGCCTGAATCCTAGACAGGCGCGCTGGTCGTTGTTTTTCTCTCGGTTTAATTTTGTGGTGTCGTACCTACCGGGTTCTAAGAATGTTAAGGCGGATGCCCTTTCTAGGAGTTTTGAGCCTGACTCCCCTGGTAATTCTGAGCCCACAGGTATCCTTAAAGATGGAGTGATATTGTCTGCCGTTTCTCCAGACCTGCGGCGGGCCTTGCAGGAGTTTCAGGCGGATAGACCTGATCGTTGCCCACCTGGTAGACTGTTTGTTCCTGATGATTGGACCAGTAGAGTCATCTCTGAGGTTCATTCTTCTGCGTTGGCAGGTCATCCTGGAATCTTTGGTACCAGGGATTTGGTGGCAAGGTCCTTCTGGTGGCCTTCCCTGTCACGAGATGTGCGAGGCTTTGTGCAGTCTTGTGACGTTTGTGCTCGGGCCAAGCCTTGTTGTTCTCGGGCTAGTGGATTGTTGTTGCCCTTGCCTATCCCGAAGAGGCCTTGGACGCACATCTCGATGGATTTTATTTCGGATCTGCCTGTTTCTCAGAAGATGTCTGTCATCTGGGTGGTGTGTGACCGTTTCTCTAAGATGGTCCATCTGGTTCCCTTGCCTAAGTTGCCTTCTTCTTCCGAGTTGGTTCCTCTGTTTTTTCAAAATGTTGTTCGTTTGCATGGTATTCCTGAGAATATCGTTTCTGACAGAGGGACCCAATTCGTGTCTAGATTTTGGCGGGCATTCTGTGCTAGGATGGGCATAGATTTGTCTTTTTCGTCTGCTTTCCATCCTCAGACTAATGGCCAGACCGAGCGGACTAATCAGACCTTGGAGACATATTTGAGGTGTTTTGTGTCTGCGGATCAGGATGATTGGGTTGCTTTTTTGCCTTTGGCGGAGTTCGCCCTCAATAATCGGGCCAGCTCTGCCACCTTGGTGTCCCCGTTTTTCTGTAATTTGGGGTTTCATCCTCGATTTTCCTCCGGTCAAGTGGAATCTTCGGATTGTCCTGGAGTGGATGCTGTGGTGGAGAGGTTGCATCAGATTTGGGGGCAGGTGGTGGACAATTTGAAGTTGTCCCAGGAGAAGACTCAGCTTTTTGCCAACCGCCGTCGTCGTGTTGGTCCTCGGCTTTGTGTTGGGGACTTGGTGTGGTTGTCTTCTCGTTTTGTCCCTATGAGGGTTTCTTCTCCTAAGTTTAAGCCTCGGTTCATCGGCCCGTATAAGATATTGGAGATTCTTAACCCTGTGTCCTTCCGTTTGGACCTCCCTGCATCCTTTTCGATTCATAATGTTTTTCATCGGTCATTGTTGCGCAGGTATGAGGTACCGGTTGTGCCTTCCGTTGAGCCTCCTGCTCCGGTGTTGGTTGAGGGTGAGTTGGAGTACGTTGTGGAAAAGATCTTAGACTCTCGTGTTTCCAGACGGAGACTCCAGTATCTGGTCAAATGGAAGGGATACGGTCAGGAGGATAATTCTTGGGTCACTGCCTCTGATGTTCATGCCTCCGATCTTGTCCGTGCCTTTCATAGGGCTCATCCTGATCGCCCTGGTGGTTCTGGTGAGGGTTCGGTGCCCCCTCCTTGAGGGGGGGGTACTGTTGTGAAATTGGATTCTGGGCTCCCCCGGTGGCCACTTGTGGAATTGAACTTGTGTGCATCATCCCCTCTGTTCACCTGCTCCTATCAGGATGTGGGAGTCGCTATATAACCTTGCTCCTCTGTCAGTTTCTTGCCGGTCAACAATGTAATCAGAAGCCTTCTGTGCTTGTTCCTGCTACTAGACAACTCCCAGCTAAGTTGGACTTTTGTCCTTGTGTGTTTTTGCATTTTGTTCCTGTTCACAGCTGCTGTTTCGTTACTGTGTCTGGAAAGCTCTTGTGATCGGAAATTGCCACTCTGGTGTTATGAGTTAATGCTAGAGTCTTAAAGGAATTTCTGGATGGTGTTTTGATAGGGTTTTCTGCTGACCATGAAAGTGTCCTTTCTGTCTTCCTGCTATCTAGAAAGCGGACCTCGATTTTGCTAAACCTATTTTCATACTACGTTTGTCATTTCATCTAAAATCACCGCCAATATATGTGGGGGCCTCTGTCTGCCTTTTGGGAAAATTTCTCTAGAGGTGAGCCAGGACTGTCTTTTCCTCTGCTAGGATTAGGTAGTTCTCCGGCTGGCGCTGGGCATCTAGGGTTAAAAAACGTAGGCATGCTACCCGGCCACTTCTAGTTGTGCGGCAGGTTTAGTTCATGGTCAGTATAGTTTCCATCTTCCAAGAGCTAGTTCTCATATATGCTGGGCTATGTTCTCTCGCCATTGAGAATCATGACAGGGTCTTTTCTCTGGAGGCAAGAAAGGTCTATCTTTTCCCTTCTAGGGTTAGTTAGTCCTCCGGCTGGCGCGAGACGTCTAGAACCAACGTAGGCACGTTCCCCGGCTGCTGCTATTTGTGGTGCTAGGATTAGATATATGGTCAGCCCAGTTACCACTGCCCTATGAGCTGGTTTTTTGTGTTTGCAGACTTGGTATGTACTTTTGAGACCCTCTGCCATTGGGGTCATAACAGTAGGCGCAAAGTATTAACTGGTCTAAATGGAGGCCAGGGCCCCTGTATATTTTAACTATCATCTATCATTTCAACAAATTTGTATTGGCAGTGCCATTGAAGGATTTAACAGCACAGACTACACAGTGGTGGGGCAGGGAGAGGTAAGTATTGCAAATGGTAGAGCACTGTTCGAGCTGGGGGGAACACTCTCTCGTGGGTGGCGGTACTGGCACAGGGCCCCTCATATTACGACGGTGTGTCTGACGTTGGTTGTGCACCACCACCGTCAGAGACACTTCATTGTACTATGAGGGACCCTGTGCCAGTGCCGTTGCCCAAGAGTGGACACACCCACCTGTCCAGGCAAGCGGCACTTGCAGGATGCTTGCGCCAATTGGTGACCACGGCCCTGTGGGGGGAGTCAGCCCATTTAGGGAGGTATAAAAATGGCCTATGGTGGACATTCAGCAGCTGCAAATGGAGAAATTGGAGAAGTCAGTAAGAGGAGGCCAAAAGCAAGACATTTTTCAGGCAAGCTACGTGTCAGCAGGGGAAGGTGGGGCAAAATAATTTGAAATCCATGATTGGTTCATTTTAATGAAGGTTAGATCATCAACATTTCGGGTAGCCTTATGTGTCAGTATTGAACCAGCAGCACTGTAGACTCTTTCTGATAGCACACTAGCAGCAGGGCAAGCGAGCTCCTGTAATGCATATTCTGCCAATTCAGGCCAGGTGTCTATTTTAGATGCCCAGTAATCAAAGGGGAATGACCTGTGAGGGAGAACATCGATAAGGGCGGAAAAGTAGTTTGTAACCATACTGGACAAATGCTGTCTCCTGTCACTTTGAATCAATGCAGCAGTGCCTGTCATGTCAGCGGTCATTGCGAAATCACTCCACAACCTGGTCATAAAACCCCTCTGTCCAACGCCACTTCGGATTTGTGCACCTCTTACACCTCTGCCATGTTGCCCCCTACGGCTCGTGTGAGAACCATCACCGCCGCTGTGTGCTGGGAATGCCTGAACCAAACGGTCTACAAGAGTTGCTTGTTTGGTAGCCAATAATTGCTCAAGGTTCTCATGTGGCATGATATTTTGTAATTTTCCTTTATATCGTGGATCCAGGAGGCAGGCCAACCAGTAATCGTCATCGGTCATCATTTTGATAATGCGGGGGTCCCTTTTTAGGATATGCAAGGCATACTCAGCCATGTGGGCCAATGTTCCAGGTGTCAATTCACTGCTTGTGCTGGGTTGAGGAGCACTTTCTTGCAAATCAACATCACTTGTGTTCCGCAAAAACCTGACCTTGCAACTCCACCAGTTTCTATTGCCCCCTGAGAAGCATCCTCCTCCAATAAATATTCATCCCCATCATCCTCCTCCTCCTCCTCTTCATCCGCCACCTCGTCCAGGAGAGTTCCCTGAGCAGATAATGGCTGACTATCATCAAGGCTTCCCTCCTACTCGGCTGCTCCTTAATGTGCGTCAAACTTTGCATCAGCAGACGCATTAGTGGGATGCTCATGCTTATGATGGCGTCGTCTGCACTTACCAGCCGTGTGCATTCTTCAAAACACTGATGGACTTGACAGAGGTCCTGTAGCTTCGACCACTGCACACCAGACAACTCCATGTCTGCCATCCAAGTGCCTGCCCGTGTATGTGTATCCTCCCACAAATTAATTACAGCACGCCTCTGTTCGCACAGCCTCTGAACCATGTGCAGTGTGGAGTTTCACCTTGTTGCAACATCGATTATTAGACGGTTGTTGTGGATTCTGTTTGTGGGCTCCCTCTGGTGGTTACTGCTGGTACTGGGTGACTTTGGTGGGTTGCGGCCTTTGGTTTCCACCTGTCCATCAGAGGCTGGGTGTTTCCTATTTTACCTGGCCTTTCTGTCATTCCCTTGCCGGCTATCAATGTATTCAGATGTGCTCTGTTTGGTTCCTGCCTACCTGCTCCCAGATCTTTCAGGATAAGCTAAGTGCTGATTTTCAGTTGTTGGTTTTTTTGTCCAGCTTGCTTATTATGTCTCTATGCTAGCTGGTAGCTCTAGTGGACTGAGATTCTCCCCATGTGCCATGAGTTGGCACATGGGTTCTTGTAATCTCAGGATGGTTTTTTGATTAGGGTTTTTTGCTGACCGCTCAGACCCCTTTTGTATCGTTCTGCTTTCTAGTTTACAGCGGGCCTCAATTTGCTGAACCTATATATATCATCTCTATGTGTGTGCCTTCCTCTCATTTCACCGTCAATACATGTGGGGGGCAACTATACCTTTTGGGGTTCATTCCTCTGGAGGCAAGTGAGGTCTTTATTTTCTCTGCAGTACTAGTTAGCTCTTAGGCTGGTGCGTGGCGTCTAGAACCAACGTAGGCACGCTCCCTGGCTATCTCTAGTTGCGTTTGTCAGGCGTAGGGCAGCGGTCAGCCCAGGTTCCATCACCCTAGAGCTCGTCCGATATTTTGTATTACTTTGCTTGTCCCTTGCTATCCCTAGCCATTGGGATTCATGACAGTATAGCCGGCCCACAAAGTGTTAATTGTTTGGGCTGAAGCAGGAGAAAAAGAAGTGTTTAAGGGAAATTTTTTTTTTTTTTTTTTTTTTTCCTTCAGAGTTTTGCTGCCTAGCCCTTAATTGCTGTCTAGCTGCTTCTTACCTCCTCTTAACCCTTGAATGGCTCTGATATTAGCTGTTTAACATGGATGTCCAGAGTTTGGCTTCCAGCCTGAGTAATCTCGTGGCAAAAGTTCAAAACATACAGGATTTTGTTGTTCACACTCCCATGTCTGAACTTAGAATTCCTATTCCAGAGTTCTTTTCTGGAGATAGATCTACCTTCCTGAATTTCAGGAACAATTGTAAATTGTTTCTTTCTTTAAAATCTCGCTCCTCTGGAGACCCTGCTCAACAGGTCAAGATTGTAATATCTTTCCTGCGAGGAGACCCTCAGAATTGGGCATTTGCATTGGCACCAGGGGATCCTGCATTGCTCAATGTGGATGCGTTTTTTCTGGCATTGGGATTGCTCTATGAGGAACCCAACCTGGAGATTCAGGCTGAAAAGGCTTTATTAGCCCTCTCTCAGGGGTATGATGAAGCGGAAATATATTGTTAAAAATTTCGGAAATGGTCGGTGCTTACTCAGTGGAATGAGTGCGCCCTGGCTGCAAACTTCAGAAATGGTCTTTCCGAGGCCATTAAGGATATTATGGTGGGGTTCCCTACGCCTACAGGTCTGAATGAGTCGATGGCTATGGCCATTCAGATTGATCGGCGTTTACGGGAGCGCAAACCCGTGCACCAGTTGGCGGTGTCTTTTGAACAGGCACCTGAGACTATGCAATGTGATAGAATTCAGTCCAGAAGTGAACGGCAAAATTATAGGCGGAAAAATGGATTGTGTTTTTATTGTGGTGATTCAGCTCATGTTATATCAGCATGCTCTAAACGCACAAAAAGGGTTGATAAATCTTTTGCCATTGGTACTCTGCAGCCTAAGTTCATTTTGTCTGTGACTCTGATTTTTTCACTGTCTTCCATTTCCGTCGATGCCTATGTGGATTCGGGCGCTGCCCTGAGTCTTATGGATTGGTCATTTGCTAAACGCTGCGGTTTTAGTCTGGAACCTCTGGAAGTTCCTATTCCTCTGAAGGGAATTGACTCTACACCATTGGCTATGAATAAACCGCAGTATTGGACACAAGTGACCATGCGCATGACTCCCGTTCATCAGGAGGTGATTCGCTTCCTTGTACTGTATAATTTACATGATGTACTAGTGCTTGGTCTGCCATGGTTACAAACTCATAATCCTGTCCTGGACTGGAAAACAATGTCTGTGTTAAGCTGGGGATGTCAGGGGGTTCATGATTATGCACCTCCGATTTCAATCGCTTCATCTACTCCTTCTGAGATCCCTGCGTTTTTGTCTGACTATAGGGATGTTTTTGAGGAGCCTAAGCTCAATTCGCTCCCTCCGCATAGAGATTGTGACTGTGCTATAGAATTGATTCCTGGCAGTAAGTTCCCTAAGGGTCGTTTATTTAATCTGTCACTGCCAGAGCATACTGCTATGCGGAATTATATTAAGGAGTCCTTGGAAAAGGGACATATTCGTCCATCTTCGTCCCCTCTGGGAGCAGGTTTTTTTTTCGTGGCAAAAAAAGATGGTTCCCTGAGGCCTTGTATAGATTATCGCCTTCTGAATAAGATTACAGTCAAGTATCAGTATCCATTGCCATTATTGACTGATTTGTTTGCTCGCATTAAGGGAGCTAGGTGGTTCACTAAGATAGATCTTCGCGGTGCGTATAATCTGGTGCGGATGAAACAGGGTGATGAGTGGAAAACCGCATTTAATACGCCTGAGGGCCATTTTGAGTATTTGGTAATGCCTTTTGGACTCTCCAATGCTCCGTCAGTCTTTCAGTCCTTTATGCACAATATTTTCCGTGAATATCTGGATAAGTTTATGATTGTGTATTTGGATGATATTTTGGTGTTTTCTGATGACTGGGAGTCTCATGTTCTACAGGTCAGGAAGGTGTTTCAGGTTCTGCGGGCCAATTCTCTGTTTGTGAAGGGCTCAAAGTGTCTCTTCGGAGTCCAGAAGATTTCTTTTTTGGGGTACATTTTTTCTCCTTCTACTATTGAGATGGATCCCGTCAAGGTTCAGGCGATTTGTGACTGGACACAACCTACATCTGTTAAGAGCCTTCAGAAGTTCTTGGGGTTTGCTAATTTTTATCGTCGGTTCATTGCTAATTTTTCCAGTAGTTAAACCTTTGACTGATTTGACTAAAAAGGGTGCTGATGTTGCTGATTGGTCTCCTGCGGCCGTGGAGGCCTTTCAGGAACTTAAGCGCCGGTTTTCTTCTGCTCCTGTGTTGTGTCAACCAGATGTTTCACTTCCTTTTCAGGTTGAGGTTGATGCTTCCGAGATTGGAGCGGGGGCGGTTTTGTCACAGAGAAGTTCTAATGGCTCGGTGATGAAGCCATGTGCATTCTTCTCTAGAAAATTCTCGCCCGCCGAGCGCAATTATGATGTGGGTAATCGGGAGCTTTTGGCCATGAAGTGGGCATTTGAGGAGTGGCGTCATTGGCTTGAGGGTGCTAAACATCGTGTGGTGGTCTTGACTGATCACAAGAATCTCATTTACCTTGAGTCTGCCAGGCGTTTGAATCCTAGACAGGCTCGTTGGTCGTTGTTTTTTTCTCGTTTCAATTTCGTGGTTTCATACCTGCCAGGTTCAAAGAATGTGAAGGCAGATGCTCTTTCCAGGAGTTTTGTGCCTGACTCTCCTGGAGACTCTGGGCCTACTGGTATCCTTAGGGATGGGGTAATATTGTCCGCCGTATCCCCAGACTTGCGCCGTGCATTGCAGGAGTTTCAGGTGGATAAACCGGATCGTTGTCCACCAGAAAGACTGTTTGTTCCGGATGATTGGACCAGTAGAGTCATCTCCGAGGTCCATTCTTCTGTGTTGGCTGGTCATCCTGGAATATTTGGTACTAGAGACTTGGTGGCCAGGTCTTTTTGGTGGCCTTCCTTGTCTAGGGATGTGCGTACCTTTGTGCAGTCTTGTGAAGTGTGTGCTCGAGCTAAGCCTTGCTGTTCTCGGGCCAGTGGGTTGTTGTTATCCTTGCCCATCCCGAAGAGGCCTTGGACGCACATTTCCATGGATTTTATTTCTGATCTCCCGGTTTCACAGAAAATGTCCGTTATCTGGGTTGTGTGTGACCGCTTTTCTAAGATGGTTCATTTGGTGCCCTTGCCTAAGTTGCCTTCCTCCTCTGAGTTGGTCCCTTTATTTTTTCAGAACGTGGTTCGTTTGCATGGGATTCCGGAGAATATCGTTTCTGACAGGGGATCCCAGTTTGTGTCTAGATTTTGGCGGACGTTTTGTGCCAAGATGGGCATTGATTTGTCTTTCTCGTCTGCATTCCATCCTCAGACGAATGGCCAGACGGAGCGAACTAATCAGACCTTGGAAACTTATTTGAGGTGTTTTGTTTCTGCTGATCAAGATGACTGGGATGCTTTTTTGCCACTGGCCGAATTTGCTCTTAATAATCGGGCTAGTTCTGCCACGTTGGTCTCTCCTTTTTTTTGTAATTCGGGGTTTCATCCTCGTTTTTCCTCTGGTCAGGTGGAGTCTTCGGATTGTCCTGGAGTGGACGTGGTGGTGGACAGGCTGCATCAGATTTGGAACCAGGTGGTGGACAATTTGAAGTTATCTCAGGAGAAGACTCAGCAGTTTGCTAATCGCCGTCGCCGCGTGGGTCCCCGACTTCTTGTTGGGGATTTGGTGTGGTTGTCTTCTCGTTTTGTCCCTATGAAGGTCTCTTCTCCTAAGTTCAAGCCTCGGTTCATCGGTCCTTATAGGATCTCGGAGATTCTTAACCCTGTATCTTTTCGTTTGGATCTCCCAGCATCGTTTGCTATTCATAATGTGTTCCATCGGTCGTTGTTGCGGAGGTATGAGGTGCCCGTTGTTCCTTCGGTTGAGCCTCCTGCTCCGGTGCTGGTGGAGGGAGAATTGGAGTATGTTGTTGAGAAGATCTTGGATTCTCGTGTTTCCAGACGCAAACTCCAGTATTTGGTTAAGTGGAAGGGTTATGGTCAGGAGGATAATTCCTGGGTGGTCGCCTCCGATGTTCATGCGACTGATTTGGTCCGCGCCTTCCATAGAGCTCACCCTGATCGCCCTGGGGGTTCTCGTGAGGGTTCGGTGACCCCTCCTCAAGGGGGGGGTACTGTTGTGGATTCTGTTTGTGGGCTCCCTCTGGTGGTTACTGCTGGTACTGGGTGACTTTGGTGGATTGCGGCCTTTGGTTTCCACCTGTCCATCAGAGGCTGGGTGTTTCCTATTTTACCTAGCCTTTCTGTCATTCCCTTGCCGGCTATCAATGTATTCAGATGTGCTCTGTTTGGTTCCTGCCTACCTGCTCCCAGATCTTTCAGGATAAGCTAAGTGCTGATTTTCAGTTGTTGGTTTTTTTGTCCAGCTTGCTTATTATGTCTCTATGCTAGCTGGTAGCTCTAGTGGACTGAGATTCTCCCCATGTGCCATGAGTTGGCACATGGGTTCTTGTAATCTCAGGATGGTTTTTTGATTACGGTTTTTTGCTGACCGCTCAGACCCCTTTTGTATCGTTCTGCTTTCTAGTTTACAGCGGGCCTCAATTTGCTGAACCTATATATATCATCTCTATGTGTGTGCCTTCCTCTCATTTCACCGTCAATACATGTGGGGGGCAACTATACCTTTTGGGGTTCATTCCTCTGGAGGCAAGTGAGGTCTTTATTTTCTCTGCAGTACTAGTTAGCTCTTAGGCTGGTGCGTGGCGTCTAGAACCAACGTAGGCACGCTCCCTGGCTATCTCTAGTTGCGTTTGTCAGGCGTAGGGCAGCGGTCAGCCCAGGTTCCATCACCCTAGAGCTCGTCCGATATTTTGTATTACTTTGCTTGTCCCTTGCTATCCCTAGCCATTGGGATTCATGACAGTATAGCCGGCCCACAAAGTGTTAATTGTTTGGGCTGAAGCAGGAGAAAAAGAAGTGTTTAAGGGAAATTTTTTTTTTTTTTTTTTTTTTTCCTTCAGAGTTTTGCTGCCTAGCCCTTAATTGCTGTCTAGCTGCTTCTTACCTCCTCTTAACCCTTGAATGGCTCTGATATTAGCTGTTTAACATGGATGTCCAGAGTTTGGCTTCCAGCCTGAGTAATCTCGTGGCAAAAGTTCAAAACATACAGGATTTTGTTGTTCACACTCCCATGTCTGAACTTAGAATTCCTATTCCAGAGTTCTTTTCTGGAGATAGATCTACCTTCCTGAATTTCAGGAACAATTGTAAATTGTTTCTTTCTTTAAAATCTCGCTCCTCTGGAGACCCTGCTCAACAGGTCAAGATTGTAATATCTTTCCTGCGAGGAGACCCTCAGAATTGGGCATTTGCATTGGCACCAGGGGATCCTGCATTGCTCAATGTGGATGCGTTTTTTCTGGCATTGGGATTGCTCTATGAGGAACCCAACCTGGAGATTCAGGCTGAAAAGGCTTTATTAGCCCTCTCTCAGGGGTATGATGAAGCGGAAATATATTGTTAAAAATTTCGGAAATGGTCGGTGCTTACTCAGTGGAATGAGTGCGCCCTGGCTGCAAACTTCAGAAATGGTCTTTCCGAGGCCATTAAGGATATTATGGTGGGGTTCCCTACGCCTACAGGTCTGAATGAGTCGATGGCTATGGCCATTCAGATTGATCGGCGTTTACGGGAGCGCAAACCCGTGCACCAGTTGGCGGTGTCTTTTGAACAGGCACCTGAGACTATGCAATGTGATAGAATTCAGTCCAGAAGTGAACGGCAAAATTATAGGCGGAAAAATGGATTGTGTTTTTATTGTGGTGATTCAGCTCATGTTATATCAGCATGCTCTAAACGCACAAAAAGGGTTGATAAATCTTTTGCCATTGGTACTCTGCAGCCTAAGTTCATTTTGTCTGTGACTCTGATTTTTTCACTGTCTTCCATTTCCGTCGATGCCTATGTGGATTCGGGCGCTGCCCTGAGTCTTATGGATTGGTCATTTGCTAAACGCTGCGGTTTTAGTCTGGAACCTCTGGAAGTTCCTATTCCTCTGAAGGGAATTGACTCTACACCATTGGCTATGAATAAACCGCAGTATTGGACACAAGTGACCATGCGCATGACTCCCGTTCATCAGGAGGTGATTCGCTTCCTTGTACTGTATAATTTACATGATGTACTAGTGCTTGGTCTGCCATGGTTACAAACTCATAATCCTGTCCTGGACTGGAAAACAATGTCTGTGTTAAGCTGGGGATGTCAGGGGGTTCATGATTATGCACCTCCTTCTGAGATCCCTGCGTTTTTGTCTGACTATAGGGATGTTTTTGAGGAGCCTAAGCTCAATTCGCTCCCTCCGCATAGAGATTGTGACTGTGCTATAGAATTGATTCCTGGCAGTAAGTTCCCTAAGGGTCGTTTATTTAATCTGTCACTGCCAGAGCATACTGCTATGCGGAATTATATTAAGGAGTCCTTGGAAAAGGGACATATTCGTCCATCTTCGTCCCCTCTGGGAGCAGGTTTTTTTTTCGTGGCAAAAAAAGATGGTTCCCTGAGGCCTTGTATAGATTATCGCCTTCTGAATAAGATTACAGTCAAGTATCAGTATCCATTGCCATTATTGACTGATTTGTTTGCTCGCATTAAGGGAGCTAGGTGGTTCACTAAGATAGATCTTCGCGGTGCGTATAATCTGGTGCGGATGAAACAGGGTGATGAGTGGAAAACCGCATTTAATACGCCTGAGGGCCATTTTGAGTATTTGGTTATGCCTTTTGGACTCTCCAATGCTCCGTCAGTCTTTCAGTCCTTTATGCACAATATTTTCCGTGAATATCTGGATAAGTTTATGATTGTGTATTTGGATGATATTTTGGTGTTTTCTGATGACTGGGAGTCTCATGTTCTACAGGTCAGGAAGGTGTTTCAGGTTCTGCGGGCCAATTCTCTGTTTGTGAAGGGCTCAAAGTGTCTCTTCGGAGTCCAGAAGATTTCTTTTTTGGGGTACATTTTTTCTCCTTCTACTATTGAGATGGATCCCGTCAAGGTTCAGGCGATTTGTGACTGGACACAACCTACATCTGTTAAGAGCCTTCAGAAGTTCTTGGGGTTTGCTAATTTTTATCGTCGGTTCATTGCTAATTTTTCCAGTATTGTTAAACCTTTGACTGATTTGACTAAAAAGGGTGCTGATGTTGCTGATTGGTCTCCTGCGGCCGTGGAGGCCTTTCAGGAACTTAAGCGCCGGTTTTCTTCTGCTCCTGTGTTGTGTCAACCAGATGTTTCACTTCCTTTTCAGGTTGAGGTTGATGCTTCCGAGATTGGAGCGGGGGCGGTTTTGTCACAGAGAAGTTCTAATGGCTCGGTGATGAAGCCATGTGCATTCTTCTCTAGAAAATTCTCGCCCGCCGAGCGCAATTATGATGTGGGTAATCGGGAGCTTTTGGCCATGAAGTGGGCATTTGAGGAGTGGCGTCATTGGCTTGAGGGTGCTAAACATCGTGTGGTGGTCTTGACTGATCACAAGAATCTCATTTACCTTGAGTCTGCCAGGCGTTTGAATCCTAGACAGGCTCGTTGGTCGTTGTTTTTTTCTCGTTTCAATTTCGTGGTTTCATACCTGCCAGGTTCAAAGAATGTGAAGGCAGATGCTCTTTCCAGGAGTTTTGTGCCTGACTCTCCTGGAGACTCTGGGCCTACTGGTATCCTTAGGGATGGGGTAATATTGTCCGCCGTATCCCCAGACTTGCGCCGTGCATTGCAGGAGTTTCAGGTGGATAAACCGGATCGTTGTCCACCAGAAAGACTGTTTGTTCCGGATGATTGGACCAGTAGAGTCATCTCCGAGGTCCATTCTTCTGTGTTGGCTGGTCATCCTGGAATATTTGGTACTAGAGACTTGGTGGCCAGGTCTTTTTGGTGGCCTTCCTTGTCTAGGGATGTGCGTACCTTTGTGCAGTCTTGTGAAGTGTGTGCTCGAGCTAAGCCTTGCTGTTCTCGGGCCAGTGGGTTGTTGTTATCCTTGCCCATCCCGAAGAGGCCTTGGACGCACATTTCCATGGATTTTATTTCTGATCTCCCGGTTTCACAGAAAATGTCCGTTATCTGGGTTGTGTGTGACCGCTTTTCTAAGATGGTTCATTTGGTGCCCTTGCCTAAGTTGCCTTCCTCCTCTGAGTTGGTCCCTTTATTTTTTCAGAACGTGGTTCGTTTGCATGGGATTCCGGAGAATATCGTTTCTGACAGGGGATCCCAGTTTGTGTCTAGATTTTGGCGGACGTTTTGTGCCAAGATGGGCATTGATTTGTCTTTCTCGTCTGCATTCCATCCTCAGACGAATGGCCAGACGGAGCAAACTAATCAGACCTTGGAAACTTATTTGAGGTGTTTTGTTTCTGCTGATCAAGATGACTGGGATGCTTTTTTGCCACTGGCCGAATTTGCTCTTAATAATCGGGCTAGTTCTGCCACGTTGGTCTCTCCTTTTTTTTGTAATTCGGGGTTTCATCCTCGTTTTTCCTCTGGTCAGGTGGAGTCTTCGGATTGTCCTGGAGTGGACGTGGTGGTGGACAGGCTGCATCAGATTTGGAACCAGGTGGTGGACAATTTGAAGTTATCTCAGGAGAAGACTCAGCAGTTTGCTAATCGCCGTCGCCGCGTGGGTCCCCGACTTCTTGTTGGGGATTTGGTGTGGTTGTCTTCTCGTTTTGTCCCTATGAAGGTCTCTTCTCCTAAGTTCAAGCCTCAGTTCATCGGTCCTTATAGGATCTCGGAGATTCTTAACCCTGTATCTTTTCGTTTGGATCTCCCAGCATCGTTTGCTATTCATAATGTGTTCCATCGGTCGTTGTTGCGGAGGTATGAGGTGCCCGTTGTTCCTTCGGTTGAGCCTCCTGCTCCGGTGCTGGTGGAGGGAGAATTGGAGTATGTTGTTGAGAAGATCTTGGATTCTCGTGTTTCCAGACGCAAACTCCAGTATTTGGTTAAGTGGAAGGGTTATGGTCAGGAGGATAATTCCTGGGTGGTCGCCTCCGATGTTCATGCGACTGATTTGGTCCGCGCCTTCCATAGAGCTCACCCTGATCGCCCTGGGAGTTCTCGTGAGGGTTCGGTGACCCCTCCTCAAGGGGGGGGTACTGTTGTGGATTCTGTTTGTGGGCTCCCTCTGGTGGTTACTGCTGGTACTGGGTGACTTTGGTGGATTGCGGCCTTTGGTTTCCACCTGTCCATCAGAGGCTGGGTGTTTCCTATTTTACCTGGCCTTTCTGTCATTCCCTTGCCGGCTATCAATGTATTCAGATGTGCTCTGTTTGGTTCCTGCCTACCTGCTCCCAGATCTTTCAGGATAAGCTAAGTGCTGATTTTCAGTTGTTGGTTTTTTTGTCCAGCTTGCTTATTATGTCTCTATGCTAGCTGGTAGCTCTAGTGGACTGAGATTCTCCCCATGTGCCATGAGTTGGCACATGGGTTCTTGTAATCTCAGGATGGTTTTTTGATTAGGGTTTTTTGCTGACCGCTCAGACCCCTTTTGTATCGTTCTGCTTTCTAGTTTACAGCGGGCCTCAATTTGCTGAACCTATATATATCATCTCTATGTGTGTGCCTTCCTCTCATTTCACCGTCAATACATGTGGGGGGCAACTATACCTTTTGGGGTTCATTCCTCTGGAGGCAAGTGAGGTCTTTATTTTCTCTGCAGTACTAGTTAGCTCTTAGGCTGGTGCGTGGCGTCTAGAACCAACGTAGGCACGCTCCCTGGCTATCTCTAGTTGCGTTTGTCAGGCGTAGGGCAGCGGTCAGCCCAGGTTCCATCACCCTAGAGCTCGTCCGATATTTTGTATGACTTTGCTTGTCCCTTGCTATCCCTAGCCATTGGGATTCATGACAGTATAGCCGGCCCACAAAGTGTTAATTGTTTGGGCTGAAGCAGGAGAAAAAGAAGTGTTTAAGGGAAATTTTTTTTTTTTTTTTTTTTTTTCCTTCAGAGTTTTGCTGCCTAGCCCTTAATTGCTGTCTAGCTGCTTCTTACCTCCTCTTAACCCTTGAATGGCTCTGATATTAGCTGTTTAACATGGATGTCCAGAGTTTGGCTTCCAGCCTGAGTAATCTCGTGGCAAAAGTTCAAAACATACAGGATTTTGTTGTTCACACTCCCATGTCTGAACTTAGAATTCCTATTCCAGAGTTCTTTTCTGGAGATAGATCTACCTTCCTGAATTTCAGGAACAATTGTAAATTGTTTCTTTCTTTAAAATCTCGCTCCTCTGGAGACCCTGCTCAACAGGTCAAGATTGTAATATCTTTCCTGCGAGGAGACCCTCAGAATTGGGCATTTGCATTGGCACCAGGGGATCCTGCATTGCTCAATGTGGATGCGTTTTTTCTGGCATTGGGATTGCTCTATGAGGAACCCAACCTGGAGATTCAGGCTGAAAAGGCTTTATTAGCCCTCTCTCAGGGGTATGATGAAGCGGAAATATATTGTTAAAAATTTCGGAAATGGTCGGTGCTTACTCAGTGGAATGAGTGCGCCCTGGCTGCAAACTTCAGAAATGGTCTTTCCGAGGCCATTAAGGATATTATGGTGGGGTTCCCTACGCCTACAGGTCTGAATGAGTCGATGGCTATGGCCATTCAGATTGATCGGCGTTTACGGGAGCGCAAACCCGTGCATCAGTTGGCGGTGTCTTTTGAACAGGCACCTGAGACTATGCAATGTGATAGAATTCAGTCCAGAAGTGAACGGCAAAATTATAGGCGGAAAAATGGATTGTGTTTTTATTGTGGTGATTCAGCTCATGTTATATCAGCATGCTCTAAACGCACAAAAAGGGTTGATAAATCTTTTGCCATTGGTACTCTGCAGCCTAAGTTCATTTTGTCTGTGACTCTGATTTTTTCACTGTCTTCCATTTCCGTCGATGCCTATGTGGATTCGGGCGCTGCCCTGAGTCTTATGGATTGGTCATTTGCTAAACGCTGCGGTTTTAGTCTGGAACCTCTGGAAGTTCCTATTCCTCTGAAGGGAATTGACTCTACACCATTGGCTATGAATAAACCGCAGTATTGGACACAAGTGACCATGCGCATGACTCCCGTTCATCAGGAGGTGATTCGCTTCCTTGTACTGTATAATTTACATGATGTACTAGTGCTTGGTCTGCCATGGTTACAAACTCATAATCCTGTCCTGGACTGGAAAACAATGTCTGTGTTAAGCTGGGGATGTCAGGGGGTTCATGATTATGCACCTCCGATTTCAATCGCTTCATCTACTCCTTCTGAGATCCCTGCGTTTTTGTCTGACTATAGGGATGTTTTTGAGGAGCCTAAGCTCAATTCGCTCCCTCCGCATAGAGATTGTGACTGTGCTATAGAATTGATTCCTGGCAGTAAGTTCCCTAAGGGTCGTTTATTTAATCTGTCACTGCCAGAGCATACTGCTATGCGGAATTATATTAAGGAGTCCTTGGAAAAGGGACATATTCGTCCATCTTCGTCCCCTCTGGGAGCAGGTTTTTTTTTCGTGGCAAAAAAAGATGGTTCCCTGAGGCCTTGTATAGATTATCGCCTTCTGAATAAGATTACAGTCAAGTATCAGTATCCATTGCCATTATTGACTGATTTGTTTGCTCGCATTAAGGGAGCTAGGTGGTTCACTAAGATAGATCTTCGCGGTGCGTATAATCTGGTGCGGATGAAACAGGGTGATGAGTGGAAAACCGCATTTAATACGCCTGAGGGCCATTTTGAGTATTTGGTAATGCCTTTTGGACTCTCCAATGCTCCGTCAGTCTTTCAGTCCTTTATGCACAATATTTTCCGTGAATATCTGGATAAGTTTATGATTGTGTATTTGGATGATATTTTGGTGTTTTCTGATGACTGGGAGTCTCATGTTCTACAGGTCAGGAAGGTGTTTCAGGTTCTGCGGGCCAATTCTCTGTTTGTGAAGGGCTCAAAGTGTCTCTTCGGAGTCCAGAAGATTTCTTTTTTGGGGTACATTTTTTCTCCTTCTACTATTGAGATGGATCCCTGTCATGATCTCAATGGCAAGAGAACATAGCATAAGCATATATAGGAACTAGCTCTTGGAAGATGGGAACTGAGCTGACCATGAACTAAACCTAACGCACAACTAGCAGTGGCCGGGTAGCATGCCTACGTTGATTCTAGATGCCCAGCCTAGCCGGAGGACTAAATAAAGCTAGCAGAGGAAAATATTAGTCCTAGCTCACCTCTAGAGAAATACCCCGAAAGGAGACAGAGGCCCCCCACATGTATTGGCGGTGAGTTGAGATGAAATAACAAACGTAGTATGAAAATAGGTTTAGCAAATTTGAGGTCCACTTACTACATAGCAGAAGACAGAAAGGACACTTTCATGGTCAGCTGAAAACCCTATCAAAAAACACCATCCAGAAATTACTTTAAAACTCTGGCATTAACTCATAATACCAGAGTGGCAATTCCCGTTCACAAGAGCTTTCCAGACACAGTAACGAAACTACAGCTGTGAACTGGAACAAAATGCAAAAACAAACATGGACAAGAGTCCAACTTATCTAGTAGTTGTCTAGGAGCAGGAACAAGCACAGAGAGGCTTCTGATAACATTGTTGACCGGCAAGCAACTAACAGAGCAGCAAGGTTATATAGCGACTCCCACATCTTGATGGGAACAGGTGAACAGAGAAGATGAAGACACCAGTTCAATTCCACCAGTAGCCACCGGGGGAGCCCAGAATCCAAATTCACAACAGTACCCCCCCCTCAAGGAGGGGGCACCGAACCCTCACCAGAACCACCAGGGCGATCAGGATGGGCCCTATGAAAGGCACGAACCAGATCGGAGGCATGAACATCAGATGCATTCACCCAAGAATTATCCTCCTGGCCGTATCCCTTCCACTTGACCAGATACTGGAGTCTCCGTCTGGAAACACGAGAGTCCAAGATTTTCTCCACAACGTACTCCAACTCACCCTCAACCAACACCGGAGCAGGAGGCTCAACGGAAGGCACAACCGGTACCTCATACCTGCGCAATAATGACCGATGAAAAACATTATGAATAGAAAAGGATGCAGGGAGGTCCAAACGGAAGGAAACAGGGTTAAGAATCTCCAATATCTTATACGGGCCGATAAACCGAGGCTTAAACTTAGGAGAAGAGACCCTCATAGGGACAAAACGAGAAGACAACCACACCAAATCCCCAACAGAAAGCCGAGGACCAACACGACGGTGGCGGTTGGCAAAAAGCTGAGTCTTCTCCTGGGACAACCTCAAATTGTCCACCACCTGCCCCCAGATCTGATGCAATCTCTCCACCACAGCATCCACTCCAGGACAATCCGAAGATTCCACCTGACCAGAGGAAAATCGAGGATGAAACCCCGAATTACAGAAAAACGGGGACACCAAAGTGGCAGAGCTGGCCCGATTATTGAGAGCGAACTCCGCCAATGGCAAAAAAGCAACCCAATCATCCTGGTCAGCAGACACAAAACACCTCAGATATGTCTCCAGGGTCTGATTAATCCGCTCGGTCTGGCCATTCGTCTGAGGATGGAAAGCGGACGAAAAAGATAAATCTATGCCCATCCTAGCACAGAATGCCCGCCAAAATCTAGACACGAATTGGGTCCCTCTGTCAGAAACGATATTCTCAGGAATACCATGCAAACGAACAACATTTTGAAAAAACAGAGGAACCAACTCGGAAGAAGAAGGTAACTTGGGCAGAGGAACCAAATGGACCATCTTAGAAAAACGGTCACACACCACCCAGATGACAGACATCTTCTGAGAAACAGGCAGATCTGAAATAAAATCCATCGAGATGTGCGTCCAAGGCCTCTTAGGAATAGGCAAGGGCAACAATAATCCACTAGCCCGAGAACAACAAGGCTTGGCCCGAGCACAAACGTCACAAGACTGCACAAAGCCTCGCACATCTCGTGACAGGGAAGGCCACCAGAAGGACCTTGCCACCAAATCCCTGGTACCAAAAATGCCAGGATGACCTGCCAACGCAGAAGAATGAACCTCAGAGATGACTCTATTGGTCCAATCATCAGGAACAAACAGTTTATCAGGTGGGCAACGATCAGGTCTCTCCGCCTGAAACTCCTGCAAGGCCCGCCGCAGGTCTGGAGAAACGGCTGACAATACCACTCCATCCTTAAGGATACCTGTGGGCTCAGAGTTACCAGGCGAGTCAGGCTCAAAACTTCTAGAAAGGGCATCCGCCTTAACATTCTTAGAACCCGGTAGGTATGACACCACAAAATTAAACCGAGAGAAAAATAATGACCAGCGCGCCTGTCTAGGATTCAGGCGCCTGGCGGTCTCAAGATAAATCAAATTTTTGTGGTCAGTCAATACCACCACCTGATGTCTGGCCCCCTCAAGCCAATGGCGCCACTCCTCAAAAGCCCACTTCATGGCCAAAAGCTCCCGATTCCCAACATCATAATTCCGCTCAGCGGGCGAAAATTTACGGGAAAAGAAGGCACAAGGCCTCATCACGGAGCAGTCAGAACTTTTCTGCGACAACACTGCCCCAGCTCCGATCTCAGAAGCGTCGACCTCAACCTGAAAAGGTAGAGCAACATCAGGCTGACGCAACACAGGGGCAGAGGAAAAACGGCGCTTAAGCTCCCGAAAGGCCTCCACAGCATCAGGGGACCAATCAGCAACATCAGCACCCTTCTTAGTCAAATCGGTCAATGGCTTAGGAATATCCGAAAAACCAGCAATAAATCGACGATAAAAGTTAGCAAAGCCCAAAAATTTCTGAAGACTCTTAAGAGAAGAGGGCTGCGTCCAATCACAAATAGCTTGAACCTTGACAGGATCCATTTCAATGGAAGAGGGGGAAAAAATATATCCCAAAAAGGAAATCCTCTGTACCCCAAAAACACACTTCGAACCCTTCACACACAAAGAATTAGACCGCAAAACCTGAAAAACCCTCCTGACTTGCTGTACATGAGAGTCCCAGTCATCCGAAAAAATCAGAATATCATCCAGATACACAATCATAAATTTATCCAAATAATCGCGAAAAATATCATGCATAAAGGACTGGAAAACTGACGGAGCATTAGAAAGACCAAAAGGCATCACTAAATACTCAAAGTGGCCCTCGGGCGTATTAAATGCGGTTTTCCACTCATCCCCCTGCCTGATTCGCACCAAATTATACGCCCCACGAAGGTCAATCTTAGAGAACCACTTGGCCCCCTTTATGCGAGCAAACAAATCAGTCAGCAACGGCAATGGGTATTGATATTTAACAGTGATTGTATTCAAAAGCCGATAATCAATACATGGTCTCAAAGAGCCGTCTTTTTTTGACACAAAGAAAAAACCGGCTCCTAAGGGAGATGACGATGGACGAATATGTCCCTTTTCCAAGGACTCCTTTATATATTCTCGCATAGCAGCATGTTCAGGCACAGACAGATTAAATAAACGACCCTTTGGGTATTTACTACCCGGGATTAAATCTATGGCACAATCGCACTCTCGGTGCGGAGGTAACGAACCAAGCTTGGATTCTTCAAAGACGTCACGATAGTCAGACAGGAACTCAGGAATTTCAGAGGGAATGGATGATGAAATGGAAACCACAGGTACATCCCCATGAGCCCCCTTACATCCCCAGCTCAACACAGACATAGCTCTCCAGTCGAGGACTGGGTTGTGAGATTGCAGCCAAGGCAATCCTAGCACCAAATCATCATGTAGATTATACAGCACCAGAAAGCGAATAATCTCCTGGTGATCCGGATTAATACGCATAGTTACTTGTGTCCAGCATTGTGGATTATTATTAGCCAATGGGGTGGAGTCAATCCCCTTCAGAGGAATAGGAGTCTCCAAAGGCTCTAAATCATACCCACAGCGTTTGGCAAAGGACCAATCCATAAGACTCAAAGCGGCACCAGAGTCGACATAGGCGTCCGTGGTAATAGATGACAAAGAGCAAATCAGGGTCACAGATAGAATAAATTTAGACGGTAAGGTGCAAATGGAAACAGATTTACCAAGCTTTTTAGTGCGCTTAGAGCATGCTGATATAACATGAGTAGAATCACCACAATAGAAACACAACCCATTTTTCCGTCTAAAATTCTGCCGCTCGCTTCGGGACAGAATTCTATCACACTGCATACTCTCTGGCGACTTCTCAGTGGACACCGCCAGATGGTGCACTGGTTTGCGCTCCCGAAAACGCCTATCGATCTGAATAGCCATTGTCATGGACTCATTCAGACCCGCAGGCACAGGGAACCCCACCATAACATCCTTAATGGCATCAGAGAGACCCTCTCTGAAAGTCGCCGCCAGGGCGCACTCATTCCACTGAGTAAGCACAGACCATTTACGGAATCTTTGGCAGTAAATTTCCGCTTCATCTTGCCCCTGAGATAGGGACATCAAAGTTTTTTCTGCCTGAAGCTCCAAATGAGGTTCGTCATAAAGCAACCCCAAGGCCAGAAAAAACGCATCCACATTGAGCAACGCAGGATCCCCTGGTGTCAATGAAAAAGCCCAGTCTTGAGGGTCGCCCCGGAGCAAGGAAATCACAATCCTGACCTGCTGTGCAGGGTCTCCGGCAGAGCGAGATTTCAGAGACAAAAATAATTTGCAATTATTTCGAAAATTCTGAAACCCGGATCTATTCCCCGAGAAAAATTCCGGCAAAGGAATTCTCGGCTCAGATACAGGTGCATGACAAACAAAATCTTGCAAATTTTGTACCTTCGTGGCGAGATTATTCAAACCTGCAGTTACACTCTGAAGATCCATTACAAACAGGTGGACACAGAGCCATTCAAGGTTTAAGAGGAGGTAAGAAGCAGCTAGACAGCAATTAAGGGCTAGGCAGCAAAACTCTGAGGGGGAAAAAAAAAAATTTCCCTTCAACACTTCTTTTTCTCCTGCTTCAGCCCAAACAATTAACACTTTGCGGTCCGGTCAAACTGTCATGATCTCAATGGCAAGAGAACATAGCATAAGCATATATAGGAACTAGCTCTTGGAAGATGGGAACTGAGCTGACCATGAACTAAACCTAACGCACAACTAGCAGTGGCCGGGTAGCATGCCTACGTTGATTCTAGATGCCCAGCCTAGCCGGAGGACTAAATAAAGCTAGCAGAGGAAAATATTAGTCCTAGCTCACCTCTAGAGAAATACCCCGAAAGGAGACAGAGGCCCCCCACATGTATTGGCGGTGAGTTGAGATGAAATAACAAACGTAGTATGAAAATAGGTTTAGCAAATTTGAGGTCCACTTACTACATAGCAGAAGACAGAAAGGACACTTTCATGGTCAGCTGAAAACCCTATCAAAAAACACCATCCAGAAATTACTTTAAAACTCTGGCATTAACTCATAACACCAGAGTGGCAATTCCCGTTCACAAGAGCTTTCCAGACACAGTAACGAAACTACAGCTGTGAACTGGAACAAAATGCAAAAACAAACATGGACAAGAGTCCAACTTATCTAGTAGTTGTCTAGGAGCAGGAACAAGCACAGAGAGGCTTCTGATAACATTGTTGACCGGCAAGCAACTAACAGAGCAGCAAGGTTATATAGCGACTCCCACATCTTGATGGGAACAGGTGAACAGAGAAGATGAAGACACCAGTTCAATTCCACCAGTAGCCACCGGGGGAGCCCAGAATCCAAATTCACAACAGATCCCGTCAAGGTTCAGGCGATTTGTGACTGGACACAACCTACATCTGTTAAGAGCCTTCAGAAGTTCTTGGGGTTTGCTAATTTTTATCGTCGGTTCATTGCTAATTTTTCCAGTATTGTTAAACCTTTGACTGATTTGACTAAAAAGGGTGCTGATGTTGCTGATTGGTCTCCTGCGGCCGTGGAGGCCTTTCAGGAACTTAAGCGCCGGTTTTCTTCTGCTCCTGTGTTGTGTCAACCAGATGTTTCACTTCCTTTTCAGGTTGAGGTTGATGCTTCCGAGATTGGAGCGGGGGCGGTTTTGTCACAGAGAAGTTCTAATGGCTCGGTGATGAAGCCATGTGCATTCTTCTCTAGAAAATTCTCGCCCGCCGAGCGCAATTATGATGTGGGTAATCGGGAGCTTTTGGCCATGAAGTGGGCATTTGAGGAGTGGCGTCATTGGCTTGAGGGTGCTAAACATCGTGTGGTGGTCTTGACTGATCACAAGAATCTCATTTACCTTGAGTCTGCCAGGCGTTTGAATCCTAGACAGGCTCGTTGGTCGTTGTTTTTTTCTCGTTTCAATTTCGTGGTTTCATACCTGCCAGGTTCAAAGAATGTGAAGGCAGATGCTCTTTCCAGGAGTTTTGTGCCTGACTCTCCTGGAGACTCTGGGCCTACTGGTATCCTTAGGGATGGGGTAATATTGTCCGCCGTATCCCCAGACTTGCGCCGTGCATTGCAGGAGTTTCAGGTGGATAAACCGGATCGTTGTCCACCAGAAAGACTGTTTGTTCCGGATGATTGGACCAGTAGAGTCATCTCCGAGGTCCATTCTTCTGTGTTGGCTGGTCATCCTGGAATATTTGGTACTAGAGACTTGGTGGCCAGGTCTTTTTGGTGGCCTTCCTTGTCTAGGGATGTGCGTACCTTTGTGCAGTCTTGTGAAGTGTGTGCTCGAGCTAAGCCTTGCTGTTCTCGGGCCAGTGGGTTGTTGTTATCCTTGCCCATCCCGAAGAGGCCTTGGACGCACATTTCCATGGATTTTATTTCTGATCTCCCGGTTTCACAGAAAATGTCCGTTATCTGGGTTGTGTGTGACCGCTTTTCTAAGATGGTTCATTTGGTGCCCTTGCCTAAGTTGCCTTCCTCCTCTGAGTTGGTCCCTTTATTTTTTCAGAACGTGGTTCGTTTGCATGGGATTCCGGAGAATATCGTTTCTGACAGGGGATCCCAGTTTGTGTCTAGATTTTGGCGGACGTTTTGTGCCAAGATGGGCATTGATTTGTCTTTCTCGTCTGCATTCCATCCTCAGACGAATGGCCAGACGGAGCGAACTAATCAGACCTTGGAAACTTATTTGAGGTGTTTTGTTTCTGCTGATCAAGATGACTGGGATGCTTTTTTGCCACTGGCCGAATTTGCTCTTAATAATCGGGCTAGTTCTGCCACGTTGGTCTCTCCTTTTTTTTGTAATTCGGGGTTTCATCCTCGTTTTTCCTCTGGTCAGGTGGAGTCTTCGGATTGTCCTGGAGTGGACGTGGTGGTGGACAGGCTGCATCAGATTTGGAACCAGGTGGTGGACAATTTGAAGTTATCTCAGGAGAAGACTCAGCAGTTTGCTAATCGCCGTCGCCGCGTGGGTCCCCGACTTCTTGTTGGGGATTTGGTGTGGTTGTCTTCTCGTTTTGTCCCTATGAAGGTCTCTTCTCCTAAGTTCAAGCCTCGGTTCATCGGTCCTTATAGGATCTCGGAGATTCTTAACCCTGTATCTTTTCGTTTGGATCTCCCAGCATCGTTTGCTATTCATAATGTGTTCCATCGGTCGTTGTTGCGGAGGTATGAGGTGCCCGTTGTTCCTTCGGTTGAGCCTCCTGCTCCGGTGCTGGTGGAGGGAGAATTGGAGTATGTTGTTGAGAAGATCTTGGATTCTCGTGTTTCCAGACGCAAACTCCAGTATTTGGTTAAGTGGAAGGGTTATGGTCAGGAGGATAATTCCTGGGTGGTCGCCTCCGATGTTCATGCGACTGATTTGGTCCGCGCCTTCCATAGAGCTCACCCTGATCGCCCTGGGGGTTCTCGTGAGGGTTCGGTGACCCCTCCTCAAGGGGGGGGTACTGTTGTGGATTCTGTTTGTGGGCTCCCTCTGGTGGTTACTGCTGGTACTGGGTGACTTTGGTGGATTGCGGCCTTTGGTTTCCACCTGTCCATCAGAGGCTGGGTGTTTCCTATTTTACCTGGCCTTTCTGTCATTCCCTTGCCGGCTATCAATGTATTCAGATGTGCTCTGTTTGGTTCCTGCCTACCTGCTCCCAGATCTTTCAGGATAAGCTAAGTGCTGATTTTCAGTTGTTGGTTTTTTTGTCCAGCTTGCTTATTATGTCTCTATGCTAGCTGGTAGCTCTAGTGGACTGAGATTCTCCCCATGTGCCATGAGTTGGCACATGGGTTCTTGTAATCTCAGGATGGTTTTTTGATTAGGGTTTTTTGCTGACCGCTCAGACCCCTTTTGTATCGTTCTGCTTTCTAGTTTACAGCGGGCCTCAATTTGCTGAACCTATATATATCATCTCTATGTGTGTGCCTTCCTCTCATTTCACCGTCAATACATGTGGGGGGCAACTATACCTTTTGGGGTTCATTCCTCTGGAGGCAAGTGAGGTCTTTATTTTCTCTGCAGTACTAGTTAGCTCTTAGGCTGGTGCGTGGCGTCTAGAACCAACGTAGGCACGCTCCCTGGCTATCTCTAGTTGCGTTTGTCAGGCGTAGGGCAGCGGTCAGCCCAGGTTCCATCACCCTAGAGCTCGTCCGATATTTTGTATTACTTTGCTTGTCCCTTGCTATCCCTAGCCATTGGGATTCATGACAGACGGTGCCTGGAAAGATTCAGCGATCGCTGATGGTTCAGCATACGGCTGGAGTGTACGGGTGACCTGCGGATGTGCGAGCACAGTCTTCGCACCTTCAGGAGCAGGGCTGGTAACCCCGGATAATTTTTCAGGAAGCACTGCACCACCAGGTTCAAGGTGTGAGCCAGGCAAGGTGTGTGTTTTAGTTCTGAAAGGGCTATGGCAGCCATAAAATTCATTCCGTTATCACTGACTACCTTGCCTGTCTCAAGATGTACACTGCCCAGCCATGACTGAGTTTGTTGCTGCAAGTACTCGGCCAGTACTACTGCGGTTACACTTCATTTGTAACACAGCCTGCTGACGCTTCCCACTAGCTGTTCAATGAGGTGAGGTGCACCTTTCCACTGACTAATTGCCTCGGTGCATGGACAATGCGGTCTTTGACATGCTGTTGGAGGGCTCGGATGGCTTTTCTCGCAAAGAAGTGCTGACTGGATAGGTCATAGTGTGGTATTGCATAGGCCATCAGGTCTTTGAAAGCTTCGCTTTCAACCAACCGGTAGGGCATCATCTCAAATGAGATTAGTATAGTAATGTGGGCGTTCAAACCCTGTGTACGTGGATGAGAGGATGAGTACTTTCTTTTCCTAACGAGACTCTCTTGTAGGGTGAGCTGGACTCGAGAGCTGCATATGGTGGAACTAGTGGTGGTGGTGGTGGTGGACATGGCGGATTGAGAGAGGGTTGGTGAAGGTATTCTTGATGTTGGCCTACATACAGTGTTTCCTGTCATGGTTCCCAATGGCAAGGGAACGTAAAAAACACATAAGTAACGAACGAGCTCTCGGGTGATGGAAACTCGAGTTGACCGTGAGCTAAATCTACCACACAACTAACAGTAGCCAGGGAGCATACCTACGGCTTCCTATATGCCACGCGCCAGCCGGAGGACTAACTATGCCTGGTAGAGAAAGAAACAGACCTGGCTTACCTCTAGGGAAATACCCCAAAAGATGATAGCAGCCCCCCACATGTAATAACGGTGAATTAAGAGGAAAAGACATACACAGTATGAAAGTAGATTTAGCAAAGAGAGGTCCACTTACTAGATAGCAGAAGGATACAAAAGAGGACTTCACGGTCAACTGAAAACCCTTTCAAAAACCATCCTGAAATTACTTTAAGACTCCTGTGTCAACTCATGACACAGGAGTGGCAATTTCAGCCCGCAAGAGCTTCCAGCTACAGAGAATTACAAAAACTGCAAAACTGGACAAAAGGTACAAAACAAAAGGACAAAGTCCACTTAGCTGATCAGCAGACTAGTAGTAGGAACATGCAACCGAAGGCTCTGGTTACAATGATGACCGGCAAGGAAATGACTGGAGAGCAAGGCTAAATAGGAAACTCCCAAACACTGATGGAAGCAGGTGAACAGAAGAAGCAAAGTGCAAACAAGTCACCAGTACCACCAGCAACCACCAGGGGAGCCCAAAAAGCGGATACACAACAGTACCCTCCCCTTAAGGAGGGGGCACCGAACCCTCACAAGAACCGCCAGGGCGATCTGGATGAGCCCTATGAAAGGCACGAACCAAATCCGAGGCATGAACATCAGAGGCAGTTACCCAAGAATTATCTTCCTGACCATAGCCTTTCCATTTAACCAGATATTGAAGTCTCCGTCTGGAAATACGGGAGTCCAAGATCTTCTCCACGACGTACTCCAATTCACCCTCCACCAGCACAGGAGCAGGAGGTTCAGTAGAAGGAACCACCGGTACCTCATATCTCCGCAACAGCGACCGATGGAACACATTATGGATAGCGAAAGATGCCGGGAGGTCCAAACGAAAGGAGACAGGGTTAAGAATCTCCAAAATCCTATAAGGACCGATGAACCGAGGCTTAAATTTAGGAGAAGAAACCCTCATAGGGACAAAACGGGAAGACAACCACACCAAGTCCCCAACACGAAGGTGGGGGCCAACACGATGACGGCGGTTAGCAAACTGCTGAGTCCTCTCCTGGGACAATTCCAAATTATCCACCACTTGTCCCCAAATCTGATGCAACCGATCCACTACCGCATCCACTCCAGGACAATCCGAAGATTCAACCTGACCAGATGAAAAACGCGGATGAAACCCTGAATTGCAAAAGAAAGGAGAAACCAAAGTGGCAGAACTAGCCCGATTATTAAGAGCAAACTCCGCCAACGGCAGAAAGGCAACCCAATCATCCTGATCCGCAGACACAAAACACCTCAAATAAGTCTCCAAAGTTTGATTAGTTCGTTCCGTCTGGCCATTGGTCTGAGGATAGAATGCAGACGAAAAAGACAAATCAATGCCCAACCTGGCACAGACTGCCCGCCAAAATCTAGACACGAACTGGGTACCCCTGTCAGAAACGATGTTTTCCGGAATACCATGCAGGCGAACCACATTTTGAAAAAACAGAGGGACCAACTCAGATGAGGAAGGCAACTTAGGCAATGGCACCAAATGAACCATTTTAGAAAAACGGTCACACACCACCCAGATGACAGACATCTTCTGAGAAACAGGGAGGTCCGAGATAAAGTCCATAGAGATGTGCGTCCAAGGCCTCTTCGGAATAGGCAAGGGCAACAACAACCCACTAGCCCTAGAACAACAAGGCTTGGCCCGAGCACACACATCGCAAGACTGCACAAAAACACGCACATCTCGAGACAGGGAAGGCCACCAGAAGGATCTAGCCACCAAAACTCTGGTGCCAAAAATTCCCGGATGACCTGCCAGAGTAGAAGAATGAACTTCCGAGATGACTCTAGTGGTCCACTCGTCAGGAACAAACAGTCTACCAGACGGACAACGATCAGGTCTATCCGCCTGAAATTCTTGCAAAGCACGTCGCAAATCAGGAGAGACAGCAGACAAAACCACTCCATCCTTAAGGACACCAGCAGGTTCAGAATTCCCAGGAGAGTCAGGCTCAAAACTCCTAGAAAGAGCATCTGCCTTCACATTCCTAGAACCCGGTAAGTACGAGACCACAAAATTAAACCGGGAAAAGAACAACGACCAACGTGCCTGTCTAGGATTCAGGCGCCTGGCAGACTCCAAATAAATTAAATTCTTGTGATCAGTCAAAACTACCACCTGATGTTTGGCACCCTCAAGCCAATGACGCCACTCCTCAAATGCCCACTTCATGGCCAAAAGCTCCCGATTACCAACATCATAATTTCGCTCGGCGGCCGAAAATTTTCGCGAAAAGAACGCACAAGGTCTCATCACTGAGCAGTCGGGACTTTTCTGCGACAAAACCGCCCCCGCTCCAATCTCGGAAGCATCGACCTCAACCTGAAAGGGAAGGGAAACATCAGGCTGGCGCAACACAGGGGCAGACAAAAAGCGGCGCTTAAGCTCCCGAAAGGCCTCCACAGCAGCAGGGGACCAATTGGCAACATCAGCACCCTTCTTAGTCAAATCCGTCAGAGGTTTAGCAACGCCAGAAAAACCAGCTATAAATCGACGATAAAAATTAGCAAAGCCCAAGAATTTCTGGAGACTCTTCAGAGAAGTAGGCTGCGTCCAGTCGTAAATAGCCCGAACCTTGACAGGGTCCATCTCAATAGAAGAAGGGGAAAAAATGTACCCCAAAAAGGAAATCTTTTGAACCCCAAAAACACACTTTGAACCCTTTACACACAAAGAATTCTCCCGCAAAACCTGAAAAACCCTCCTGACCTGCTGAACATGAGACTCCCAGTCATCAGAAAAAATCAAAATATCATCCAAGTACACTATCATAAATTTATCCAAATATTCACGGAAAAAATCATGCATTAAGGACTGAAAGACAGAAGGTGCATTAGAAAGGCCGAAAGGCATTACCAAATACTCAAAATGGCCCTCAGGCGTATTAAATGCGGTTTTCCACTCATCCCCCTGCTTAATTCGCACCAAATTATACGCCCCACGAAGATCAATCTTAGAGAACCACTTAGCCCCCCTTATGCGAGCAAACATATCAGTCAGCAAAGGCAACGGATACTGATATTTGACTGTAATTTTATTCAGGAGTCGATAATCAATACAAGGCCTCAGAGAGCCATCCTTTTTAGAGACAAAGAAAAAACCGGCTCCTAAAGGTGATGAAGAAGGACGAATATGTCCCTTTTCCAGGGACTCCTTAAATAACTCGCGCATAGCAGCATGTTCAGGTACAGATAGGTTAAACAAACGACCCTTTGGAAATTTACTGCCAGGAATCAGATCTATGGCGCAATCACAATCCCTGTGAGGAGGGAGTGAACCAATCTTAGGCTCTTCAAAAATATCACGATAATCAGACAAAAATGCCGGAATCTCAGATGGAATAGATGACGAAATGGGCACCATAGAAGTGTCCCCATGAGCCCCCCGACATCCCCAGCTTAACACAGACATAGCTTTCCAGTCAAGGACTGGGTTATGAGACTGTAACCATGGTAATCCAAGCACCAAAACATCATGTAAATTGTACAACACAAGGAAGCGAATCACCTCCTGATGGTCTGGAGTCATACGCATAGTCACTTGCGTCCAGAATTGTGGTTTATTACAAGCCAAAGGCGTAGAATCAATACCCTTCAGAGGTATAGGGACTTCCAGAGGCTCTAAATCAAACCCACAGCGCCTGGCAAAGGACCAGTCCATAAGACTCAGAGCAGCGCCCGAGTCCACATAGGCATCCACGGTAATAACTGATAATGAACAAATCAAGGTTACAGACAAAATAAATTTGGACTGTAAAGTGCCAATTGAAATGGACTTATCAACCTTCCTAGTACGCTTAGAGCATGCCGATATAACATGAGCAGAATCACCACAATAGAAGCATAACCCATTTTTACGCCTATAATTCTGCCGCTCGCTTCTGGACATAACTCTGTCACATTGCATTTTCTCTGGCGTCTCTTCAGCATATACCGCCAAATGGTGCACGGGTTTGCGCTCCCGCAAACGCCGATCAATCTGAATTGCCATTGTCATGGACTCATTCAGACCTGTAGGCGCAGGGAACCCGACCATAACATCTTTAACGGCATCAGAAAGGCCCTCTCTGAAATTTGCCGCTAAGGCGCACTCATTCCACTGAGTAAGCACAGACCACCTACGAAATTTTTGGCAGTATATCTCCGCTTCATCTTGCCCTTGAGATAGGGCTATCAAAGCTTTTTCAGCTTGAATCTCCAAATTAGGTTCCTCATAAAGCAACCCTCAAGCCAGGAAAAACGCATCCACATTGAGCAACGCAGGATCCCCTGGTGCCAATGAAAATGCCCAATTTTGAGGGTCACCTCGCAGCAAAGAGATTACAATCTTAACCTGCTGGACAGGATCTCCTGAGGAGTGAGGTCTGAGAGAAAGGAATAATTTACAATTATATTTGAAATTCAAAAACCGAGATCTATCTCCGGAAAACACCTCTGGTGTAGGGATTTTAGGTTCAGAAATAGGAGCATGTATAACAAAATTTTGTAAATTTTGAACCTTCGTAGCAAGATTATTTAAACCTGCAGCCAAACTCTGGACATCCATGTTAAACAGCTAAGGTCAGAGCCATTCAAGGGTTAAGAGGAGGTAAGAAGCAGCTAGACAGCAATTAAGGGCTAGGCAGCAAAACTCTGAGGGAAAGAAAAAAAAAAAAAAAAAAATTTCCCTTCAACACTTCTTTTTCTCCTGCTTCAGCCCAAACAATTAACACTTTGTGGCCGGTCATACTGTCATGGTTCCCAATGGCAAGGGAACGTAAAAAACACATAAGTAACGAACGAGCTCTCGGGTGATGGAAACTCGAGTTGACCGTGAGCTAAATCTACCACACAACTAACAGTAGCCAGGGAGCATACCTACGGCTTCCTATATGCCACGCGCCAGCCGGAGGACTAACTACGCCTGGTAGAGGAAGAAACAGACCTGGCTTACCTCTAGGGAAATACCCCAAAAGATGATAGCAGCCCCCCCACATGTAATAACGGTGAATTAAGAGGAAAAGACATACACAGTATGAAAGTAGATTTAGCAAAGAGAGGTCCACTTACTAGATAGCAGAAGGATACAAAAGAGGACTTCACGGTCAACTGAAAACCCTTTCAAAAACCATCCTGAAATTACTTTAAGACTCCTGTGTCAACTCATGACACAGGAGTGGCAATTTCAGCCCGCAAGAGCTTCCAGCTACAGAGAATTACAAAAACTGCAAAACTGGACAAAAGGTACAAAACAAAAGGACAAAGTCCACTTAGCTGATCAGCAGACTAGTAGCAGGAACATGCAACCGAAGGCTCTGGTTACAATGATGACCGGCAAGGAAATGACTGGAGAGCAAGGCTAAATAGGAAACTCCCAAACACTGATGGAAGCAGGTGAACAGAAGAAGCAAAGTGCAAACAAGTCACCAGTACCACCAGCAACCACCAGGGGAGCCCAAAAAGCGGATACACAACAGTTTCCTACTTATAACCTTGTGATTCCCTGACTGCTTTGGCCTTGCGACGATACCTCCACATTTGCTGCTGGTGGTGTCCTAACCGGTGGGCTTACAGTGAGGGAAGCAATGTAGCGTTGCTGACTACCTTCATTCTGAGCAGGTGCACCAACGGTACGAGACGTTTGGTAGTTAGTCCAGGCTTGCAAGTGCATGCTGGTTAAATGTCTAAGCATGCACGTTGTATTTAAATTTTGAAGATTCTTCCCTCTGCTAAAGGTTTGAGCATTTCTTACAGATAACTTTGCACTGATCATTCGGATCTTGGTTAAAAAATTGCCACACTATACTCTTCCTGCTATGGAATACCTTTTCAGGCATTGCACGTTGTGTTTTCTGTTGTGAACTCTGTTCTCGAACTCCCTCCTGTCATGATTCCCAATGGCAGGGAAACATCAAAACACAAAGATAACGGACGAGCTCTGGGTGATGGAATCTCGAGCTGACCGTGAGCTAAATCTACCACACAACTAATAGTAGCCAGGGAGCATAACTGATTAACCCTAGATGCCACGCTGTTATGACCCCAATGGCGAGGGTCTCAGAGATATCAGCAAGTCTGCGAAGTACAAAAATCCAGCTCATAGGGCAGTGGTAACTGGGTTGACCATATATCTACTCCTAACGCCAACACTAGAAGTAGCCGGGGAACATGCCTACGTTGGTCGCTAGATGTCTCGCGCCAGCCGGAGGACTAACTACCCCTAGAAGATGAAAACAAAGACCTCTCTTGCCTCCAGAGAATAGACCCCAAAAGTTGGATACAAGCCCCCCACAAATAATAACGGTGAGGTAAGAGGAAATGACAAACACAGAGATGAACTAGGTTTAGCAAAGAGAGGCCCACTCACTAATAGCAGAATGTAGTAAGATAACTTATATGGTCAACAAAAACCCTAACAAAAAACCACACTGGAGATTCAAGAACCCCCGAACCGTCTAACGGCCCGGGGGGAGAACTCCAGCCTCCCTAGAGCTTCCAGCAAGGATAGGATACAGATTATGTACAAGCTGGACAAAAATGCAAAACAAAAACAATAGCAAAAAGCAAGAAAGCAGACTTAGCTTAATCAAGCAGGAACCAGGATCAGTAGACAAGAGCACTACAGATTAGCTCTGATATCAACGTTGCCAGGCATTGAACTGAAGGTCCAGGGAGCTAATATAGCAACACCCCTGACCTAACGACCCAGGTGAGAATACAAGGGATGATAGACATACCCAGAGTAAAAACACTAGTAGCCACTAGAGGGAGCCAAAAGGTAAATTCAAAACAGTACCCCCCCCTTAGTGAGGGGTCACCGAACCCTCACCAAGACCACCAGGGCGATCAGGATGAGCGGCGTGAAAGGCGCGAACTAAATCGGCCGCATGCACATCAGAGGCGACCACCCAGGAATTATCCTCCTGACCATAGCCCTTCCACTTGACCAGGTACTGAAGCCTCCGCCTGGAGAGACGAGAATCTAAGATCTTCTCCACCACGTACTCCAACTCGCCCTCAACCAACACCGGAGCAGGAGGCTCAGCAGAAGGAACCACAGGCACAACGTACCGCCGCAACAAGGACCTATGAAATACGTTGTGAATGGCAAACGACACCGGAAGATCCAGGCGAAAGGATACAGGATTAAGGATCTCCAATATCTTGTAAGGACCAATGAATCGAGGCTTAAATTTGGGAGAGAAGACCTTCATAGGAACAAATCGAGAAGACAGCCATACCAAATCCCCAACACGAAGTCGGGGACCCACACCGCGGCGGCGATTGGCAAAACGCTGAGCCTTCTCCTGTGACAACTTCAAGTTGTCCACCACATGATTCCAGATCCGCTGCAACCTATCCACCACAGAATCCACTCCAGGACAGTCAGAAGGCTCCACATGTCCCGAGGAAAAATGAGGATGGAAACCGGAGTTGCAGAAAAATGGTGAAACCAAGGTGGCAGAACTAGCCCGATTATTAAGGGCAAACTCAGCCAACGGCAAGAAGGTCACCCAATCATCCTGATCAGAAGAGACAAAACACCTCAAATACGCCTCCAGAGTCTGATTAGTTCGTTCCGTTTGTCCGTTAGTCTGTGGATGAAAAGCGGACGAAAACGACAAATCAATGCCCATCCTACCACAAAAGGATCGCCAGAACCTGGAAACAAACTGGGATCCTCTGTCCGACACAATATTCTCAGGAATGCCGTGCAAACGAACCACGTTCTGGAAGAACACAGGAACCAGATCAGCAGAGGAAGGCAGCTTAGGCAAAGGAACCAGATGGACCATCTTGGAGAAACGATCACATATCACCCAGATGACAGACATGCCTTTAGACACCGGGAGATCCGAAATGAAATCCATAGAGATGTGTGTCCAAGGTCTCTTCGGGACAGGCAAGGGCAAGAGCAACCCGCTGGCACGAGAACAGCAAGGCTTAGCTCGAGCACAAGTACTGCAGGACTGCACAAATGACCGCACATCCCTTGACAAGGAAGGCCACCAAAAGGACCTGGCCACCAGATCTCTGGTGCCAAAAATTCCCGGGTGCCCTGCCAACACAGAGGAATGAACCTCGGAAATGACTCTGCTGGTCCATTTAGCAGGCACAAACAATCTGTCAGGTGGACAAGAGTCAGGCCTACCAGCCTGAAATCTCTGCAACACACGTCGCAGATCTGGAGAAATCGCTGACAAGATAACTCCTTCCTTAAGAATACCCTCAGGTTCAGCGACTCCAGGAGCATCAGGCACAAAGCTCCTAGACAGAGCATCGGCCTTCACATTCTTAGAACCTGGTAAATACGAGACCACAAAGTCAAAACGGGAGAAAAACAATGACCAGCGGGCCTGTCTAGGATTCAGGCGTTTAGCAGACTCGAGATACATCAAATTTTTGTGATCAGTCAAGACCACCACCCGATGCTTAGCACCCTCGAGCCAATGACGCCACTCCTCAAATGCCCACTTCATGGCCAATAACTCCCGATTGCCCACATCATAATTTCGCTCTGCCGGCGAAAACTTCCTAGAGAAAAAGGCACAAGGTCTCATAGTAGAGCAACCAGGGCCTCTCTGCGACAAAACGGCCCCTGCCCCAATCTCCGAAGCATCCACCTCAACCTGAAAGGGAAGTGAGACGTCAGGCTGGCACAAAACAGGCGCCGAAGTAAACCGGCGTTTCAACTCCTGGAAAGCCTCCACGGCAGCAGGAGCCCAGTTAGCTACATCAGAGCCTTTCTTGGTCATATCCGTCAGCGGTTTAACAACGCTAGAGAAATTTGCGATAAAACGACGGTAGAAGTTAGCAAAACCCAAGAACTTCTGAAGACTCTTAACTGACGAGGGTTGAGTCCAATCATGAATAGCTCGGACCTTGACTGGATCCATCTCCACAGCAGAAGGGGAAAAAATGAACCCCAAAAAGGGAACCTTCTGTACACCAAAGAGACACTTTGAGCCTTTTACAAACAAAGAATTTTCACGCAAAATCTCAAAAACCATCCTGACCTGCTCCACATGCGAGTCCCAATCATCAGAAAAAAACAGAATATCATCCAGATAAACAATCAAAAATTTATCCAGATACTTCCGAAAAATGTCATGCATGAAGGACTGAAAAACTGAAGGTGCATTAGAGAGCCCAAATGGCATCACCAAGTACTCAAAATGACCTTCGGGCGTATTGAATGCGGTTTTCCATTCATCGCCCTGCCTAATGCGCACAAGGTTGTACGCACCATGAAGGTCTATCTTGGTGAACCACTTGGCACCTTTAATCCGGGCAAACAAATCTGACAACAACGGCAAAGGATACTGAAATTTGACAGTGATCTTATTTAAAAGCCGATAGTCAATACAAGGCCTCAAAGATCCGTCCTTTTTGGCCACAAAAAAGAATCCCGCACCTAGAGGGGAAGAAGAAGGACGGATATGCCCCTTCTCAAGAGACTCCTTGATATATGAACGCATCGCGGTATGTTCAGGTACCGACAGATTAAACAGTCACATTCCCTATGAGGAGGCAGTGCACTGGACTTAGACTCGCTGAAGACATCCTGATAATCAGACAAATACGCCGGAACTTCCGAAGGCGTAGAAGAAGCAATAGACAAGGGCAGGGAATCTCCATGAATTCCATGGCAGCCCCAACTTGACACTGACATAGCCTTCCAGTCCAAGACTGGATTATGGGTCTATAACCATGGCAAACCCAAAACAACCAAATCATGCATTTTATGCAGAACAAGAAAACGTATTACCTCCCGATGTTCGGGAGTCATGCACATGGTAACCTGTGTCCAAAACTGCGGTTTATTTTTTGCCAATGGCGTAGAATCAATACCCCTAAGAGGGATAGGATTTTCCAATGGCTCAAGAACAAATCCGCAGCGCTTGGCAAATGACAGATCCATAAGGCTCAGGGCAGCACCTGAGTCCACAAACGCCATGACAGGATACGATGACAGTGAGCAAATCAAAGTTACAGATAGAATAAATTTAGGTTGCAAATTACCAATGACGACCGGACTAACAACCTTAGTAAGACGTTTAGAGCATGCTGAGATAACATGTGTAGAATCACCACAGTAGTAACACAAGCCATTCTGGCGTCTATGAATTTTCCGCTCATTTCTAGTCAGGATTCTATCACATTGCATTAATTCAGGTGCCTGTTCAGACAACACCATGAGGGAATTTGCGGTTTTGCGCTCCCGCAACCGCCGGTCGATTTGAATAGCCAGGGCCATAGAATCATTCAGACCTGTGGGAATGGGAAAACCCACCATCACATTCTTAATGGCTTCAGAAAGACCATTTCTAAAATTTGCAGCCAATGCACACTCGTTCCACTGGGTCAGCACGGACCATTTCTGAAATTTTTGGCAATACACTTCAGCCTCGTCCTGGCCCTGAGACATAGCCAGCAAGGCTTTTTCTGCCTGAATCTCAAGATTGGGTTCCTCATAAAGCAAACCGAGCGCCAGAAAAAACGCATCTATATCAGCCAATGCCGGATCTCCTGGCACCAGCGAGAAAGCCCAATCCTGAGGGTCGCCCCGTAAAAAAGAAATAACAATTTTCACTTGCTGAGCGGAGTCTCCAGAGGAACAGGGTCTCAGGGACAAAAACAATTTACAATTATTCCTGAAATTTCTAAACTTAAATCGGTCTCCGGAAAACAGTTCAGGAATCGGTATCTTAGGTTCTGACATAGGATTTCTGGTAACATAATCTTGTATGCCCTGCACACGAGCAGCAAGCTGGTCCACACCTGTAATCAAGGTCTGGACATTCATGTCTGCAGCAATCACAAGCCACTCAGAGGTAAAGGGGAAAAGAAAAAAAAATGAGAGAGAGAAAAAAAAACTCAGAACTTTCTTTCTTATAATCCCGCTTCTGCAATGCATTTAACATTTAATACGGGCCTGGCAAACTGTTATGACCCCAATGGCGAGGGTCTCAGAGATATCAGCAAGTCTGCGAAGTACAAAAATCCAGCTCATAGGGCAGTGGTAACTGGGTTGACCATATTTATACTCCTAACGCCAACACTAGAAGTAGCCGGGGAACATGCCTACGTTGGTCGCTAGATGTCTCGCGCCAGCCGGAGGACTAACTACCCCTAGAAGATGAAAACAAAGACCTCTCTTGCCTCCAGAGAATAGACCCCAAAAGTTGGATACAAGCCCCCCACAAATAATAACGGTGAGGTAAGAGGAAATGACAAACACAGAGATGAACTAGGTTTAGCAAAGAGAGGCCCACTCACTAATAGCAGAATGTAGTAAGATAACTTATATGGTCAACAAAAACCCTAACAAAAAACCACACTGGAGATTCAAGAACCCCCGAACCGTCTAACGGCCCGGGGGGAGAACTCCAGCCTCCCTAGAGCTTCCAGCAAGGATAGGATACAGATTATGTACAAGCTGGACAAAAATGCAAAACAAAAACAATAGCAAAAAGCAAGAAAGCAGACTTAGCTTAATCAAGCAGGAACCAGGATCAGTAGACAAGAGCACTACAGATTAGCTCTGATATCAACGTTGCCAGGCATTGAACTGAAGGTCCAGGGAGCTAATATAGCAACACCCCTGACCTAACGACCCAGGTGAGAATACAAGGGATGATAGACATACCCAGAGTAAAAACACTAGTAGCCACTAGAGGGAGCCAAAAGGTAAATTCACAACACCACGCGCCAGCCGGAGGACTAACTACCCCTGGTAGAGGAAGGAACAGACCTGGCTTACCTCTAGGGAAATACCCCAAAAGATGATAGCAGCCCCCCACATGTAATGACGGTGAGTTTAGAGGAAAAGACATACACAGTATGAAGGTAGATTTAGCAAAGAGAGGTCCACTTACTAGATAGCAGAAGGATACAAAAGAGGACTTCACGGTCAACTGAAAACCCTATCAAAAAACCATCCTGAAATTACTTTAAGACTCCTGTGTCAACTCATGACACAGGAGTGGCAATTTCAGCCCACAAGAGCTTCCAGCTACAGAGAATAACAAAACTGCAAACTGGACAAAAGATACAAAACAAAAGGACAAAGTCCACTTAGCTGATCAGCAGACTAGTAGCAGGAACATGCAACCGAAGACTCTGGTTACAATGATGACCGGCAAGGAAATGACTGGAGAGCAAGGCTAAATAGGAAACTCCCAAACACTGATGGGAGCAGGTGAACTGAGACAGCAAAGACACACAAGTCACCAGTACCACCAGCAACCACCAGGGGAGCCCAAAAGCGGATTCACAACAGTACCCCCCCCTTAAGGAGGGGGCACCGAACCCTCACGAGAACCACCAGGACGATCTGGATGAGCCCTATGAAAGGCACGAACCAAATCCGAGGCATGAACATCAGAGGCAGTTACCCAAGAATTATCTTCTTGACCATAGCCCTTCCATTTAACCAGATACTGAAGTCTCCGTCTGGAAATACGGGAGTCCAGGATCTTCTCCACAACGTACTCCAATTCACCCCCTACCAGCACAGGAGCAGGAGGTTCAGTAGAAGGAACCACCGGTACCTCATACCTCCGCAACAACGACCGATGGAATACATTATGGATAGCGAAAGATGCCGGGAGGTCCAAACGAAAGGACACAGGGTTAAGAATCTCCAAAATCCTATAAGGACCGATGAACCGGGGCTTAAACTTAGGAGAAGAAACCCTCATAGGGACAAAACGGGAAGACAACCACACCAAGTCCCCAACACGAAGGCGAGGACCAACACGACGCCGGCGGTTAGCAAACTGCTGAGTCCTCTCCTGGGACAACTTCAAATTGTCCACCACTTGTCCCCAAATCCGATGCAACCGATCCACCACAGCATCAACTCCCGGACAATCCGAAGATTCCACCTAACCAGATGAAAAACGAGGGTGAAACCCTGAATTGCAAAAGAAAGGGGAAACCAAAGTGGCAGAACTAGCCGATTATTAAGAGCAAACTCTGCCAACGGCAAAAAGGCAACCCAGTCATCCTGATCCGCAGACACAAAACAACTCAAATAAGTCTCCAAAGTTTGATTAGCTCGCTCCGTCTGGCCATTAGTCTGAGGATGGAATGCAGACGAAAAAGACAAATCAATTCCCAACCTGGAACAGAATGTCCGCCAAAATCTAGACACGAACTGGGTTCCCCTGTCAGAAACGATGTTTTCCGGAATCCCATGCAGGCGAACCACATTTTGAAAAAACAGAGGGACCAATTCAGATGAGGAAGGCAACTTAGGCAATGGCACCAAATGGACCATTTTAGAAAAACGGTCACACACCACCCAGATGACAGACATCTTCTGAGAAACAGGGAGATCAGAAATAAAGTCCATAGAGATGTGCGTCCAAGGCCTCTTCGGAATAGGCAAGGGCAACAATAACCCACTAGCCCTAGAACAACAAGGCTTGGCCCGAGCACAAACATCACAAGACTGCACAAAAACACGCACATCTCGAGACAGGGAAGGCCACCAGAAGGACCTAGCCACCAAATCTCTAGTAACAAAAATTCCAGGATGACCTGCCAGAGTAGAAGAATGAACTTCCGAGATGACTCTAGTGGTCCAATCATCAGGAACAAACAGTCTACCAGGTGGACAACGATCAGGTCTATCTGCCTGAAATTCTTGCAAAGCACGTCGCAAGTCTGGGGAGACAGCAGACAAAACCACCCCATCCTTAAGGATACCAGCAGGTTCAGAATCCCCAGGAGAGTCAGGCTCAAAACTCCTAGAAAGAGCATCTGCCTTCACATTTTTAGAACCCGGTAAGTATGAGACCACAAAATTAAACCGAGAAAAAAACAACGACCAGCGTGCCTGTCTAGGATTCAGGCGCCTGGCAGACTCCAGATAAATCAGATTCTTGTGATCAGTCAAAACCACCACCTGATGTCTGGCACCCTCAAGCCAATGACGCCACTCCTCAAACGCCCACTTCATGGCCAAAAGCTCCCGATTACCAACATCATAGTTTCGCTCGGTGGCCGAAAATTTACGAGAAAAGAACGCACAAGGTCTCATCACTGAGCAATCGGAACTTTTCTGCGACAAAACCGCCCCTGCTCCGATCTCGGAAGCATCGACCTCAACCTGAAAGGGAAGAGAAACATCAGGCTGGCGCAACACAGGAGCAGACGAAAAGCGGCGCTTAAGCTCCCAAAAGGCCTCCACAGCAGCAGGGGACCAATCGGCAACATCAGCACCCTTTCTAGTCAAATCAGTCAAAGGTTTAGCAACGCCAGAAAACCCAGTTATAAATCGACGATAGAAATTAGCAAAGCCCAAGAATTTCTGAAGACTCTTAAAAGAAGTAGGCTGCGTCCAGTCACAAATAGCCCGAACCTTAACAGGGTCCATCTCAACAGAAGAAGGGGAAAAAATGTACCCCAAAAAAGAAATCTTTTGAACCCCAAAAATACACTTTGAACCCTTTACACACAAAGAACTAGTCCGCAAAACCTGAAAAACCCTCCTGACCTGTTGAACATGAGACTCCCAGTCATCAGAAAAAATCAAAATATCGTCCAAATACACAATCATAAATTTATCCAAATATTCACGGAAAATATCATGCATAAAGGACTGAAAGACCGAAGGTGCATTTGAAAGGCCGAAAGGCATTACTAAATACTCAAAATGGCCCTCAGGCGTATTAAATGCGGTTTTCCACTCATCCCCCTGCTTAATTCGCACCAAATTATACGCCCCACGAAGATCAATCTTAGAGAACCACTTAGCCCCTCTTATGCGAGCAAACAAATCAGTCAACAAAGGCAACGGATACTGATATTTGACTGTAATTTTATTCAGGAGTCGATAATCAATACAAGGCCTCAGAGAGCCATCCTTCTTAGACACAAAGAAAAAAACAGCTCCTAAAGGAGATGAAGAAGGACGAATATGTCCCTTTTCCAGGGACTCCTTAATATACTCTCGCATAGCAGCATGTTCAGGCACAGATAAATTAAACAAACGACCCTTTGGAAATTTACTGCCAGGAATCAGATCTATGGCGCAATCACAATCTCTGTGGGGAGGGAGAGAACCAATCTTAGGCTCTTCAAAAACATCACGATAATCAGACAAAAATGCTGGAATCTCAGAGGGAGTAGATGACGAAATGGAAACCAAAGGTACATCCCATGAGCCCCCCGACATCCCCAGCTTATCACAGACATTGTTTTCCAGTCAAGGACTGGGTTATGAGATTGTAACCATGGTAATCCAAGCACTAAAACATCATGTAAATTGTACAACACAAGGAAGCGAATCACCTCCTGATGGTCTGGAGTCATACGCATAGTCACTTGCGTCCAGAATTGTGGTTTATTACTAGCCAAAGGGGTAGAATCAATACCCTTCAGAGGTATAGGGACTTCCAGTGGCTCTAAATCAAACCCACAGCGCCTGGCAAAGGACCAATCCATAAGACTCAGGGCGGCGCCAGAGTCCACATAGGCATCCACAGTAATAACTGATAATGAACAAATCAAGGTTACAGACAGAATAAATTTAGACTGTAAAGTGCAAATAGACTTGTCAGCCTTTTTTGTGCGTTTAGAGCATGCTGATATAACATGAGCAGAATCACAATAGAAACATAACCCATTTTTACGCCTGTAATTCTGCCGCTCGCTTCTGGACAGAGTTCTGTCACATTGCATATTCTCTGGCGACTTTTCAGAAGATACCGCCAAATGGTGCACAGGCTTGCGCTCCCGCAAACGCCGATCAATCTGAATAGCCATTGTCATGGACTCATTCAGACCTGTAGGCGCAGGGAACCCGACCATAACATCCTTAACGGCATCAGAGAGGCCCTCTCTGAAATTTGCCGCTAGGGCGCACTCATTCCACTGAGTAAGCACAGACCATTTACGAAATTTTTGGCAGTATATCTCAGCTTCATCTTGCCCTTGAGATAGGGCTATCAAAGCTTTTTCAGCTTGAATCTCCAAATTAGGTTCCTCATAAAGCAAGCCTAAAGCCAGAAAAAAGGCATCCACATTGAGCAACGCAGGATCCCCTGGTGTCAATGAAAATGCCCAGTTTTGAGGGTCACCTCGCAGCAAAGAAATCACAATCTTAACCTGCTGGACAGGATCTCCAGAGGAGTGAGGTCTGAGAGAAAGGAATAATTTACAATTATGTTTGAAATTCAGAAACCGAGATCTATCTCCGGAAAACACCTCTGGTGTAGGAATCTTAGGTTCAGACATCGGAGTATGTATAACAAATTCTTGTAAATTTTGAACCTTAGTAGCAAGATTATTTAAACCTGCAGCCAAGCTCTGAGGATCCATCTTTAAACAGGTGAGATCAGAGCCATTCAAGGATTAGAAGGAGAGAAAGGCAAAAGGCTGTAATTAGAGCTGAAATACAACTGATCCAACTATGGAGCAAACATAGGAAAAAAAAAAAAACTCTACAGACTTCTTTTTCTCTCCTTTCTTCTGCCAGTAACTTTAACAGGGGTCCGGTCATACTGTCATGATTCCCAATGGCAGGGAAACATCAAAATACAAAGATAACGGACGAGCTCTGGGTGATGGAATCTCGAGCTGACCGTGAGCTAAATCTACCACACAACTAATAGTAGCCAGGGAGCATACCTGATTAACCCTAGATGCCACGCGCCAGCCGGAGGACTAACTACCCCTGGTAGAGGAAGGAACAGACCTGGCTTACCTCTAGGGAAATACCCCAAAAGATGATAGCAGCCCCCCACATGTAATGACGGTGAGTTTAGAGGAAAAGACATACACAGTATGAAGGTAGATTTAGCAAAGAGAGGTCCACTTACTAGATAGCAGAAGGATACAAAAGAGGACTTCACGGTCAACTGAAAACCCTATCAAAAAACCATCCTGAAATTACTTTAAGACTCCTGTGTCAACTCATGACACAGGAGTGGCAATTTCAGCCCACAAGAGCTTCCAGCTACAGAGAATAACAAAACTGCAAACTGGACAAAAGATACAAAACAAAAGGACAAAGTCCACTTCCTCAGCTGCATCGTTTAGGACTGGGCTGGTTCCTCTATTTAACTCCGCTCAGATCGTTACTTGATGCCAGCTGTCAATGTATCAGTACTGGTTCAGATCTCTCTTGGATCTCCTGATGACCTGTCTACTTCAGCAGAAGCTAAGTCCCTGCTAAGCTCATTTGTTGTTCATTTGTGTGCTGAATATATTTCTTAGTACCTGCTAAGTTCCTGTCCAGCTGGTTGTCATAATATTGTCTCGCTAGCTGGAAGCTCTGGGTTGCAGAGTGACACCACCGCACCGTTAGTCGGTGCGGGGGTCTTTGCTCACTCTGCATGGCTTTTTGTAGTTTTTTGTGCTGACCGCAAAGATCCCTTTGTCTATCTTCTGTCTATTTAGTAAGACTGGCCTCCTTTGCTGAAACCTGTTTCATTCCTGTGTTTGTGCCTTCCTCTTAACTCACAGTCAATATATGTGGGGGGCTGCCCTTTTCCTTTGGGGAATTTCTCTGAGGCAAGGTGATGCTTTATTTCTCTTTAGGGGTAGTTACCTCTCAGGCTGTGAAGAGTCGTCTAGGCAGAGTCAGGCAAGATCCACGGCTAATTCTAGTGTGTGTGATAATAGGATTAGGGTTGCGGTCAGCAGAGCTCCCACTTCCCAGAGCTCATCCTATTTTGCAGTTTGACTATCAGGTCATTCCAGGTGCTCCTAACCACCAGGTCCATAACAGCTTTCACCAGATGGCCACGCTGTCCTAAAACTGTTTTTGTTTTTGACAAACGTTTTTGGCCTGATACGGGCCTGCAAGATGACAGCTGTTGTGATGTTGATGGCTGCTGCGGATCATCCTCCTCCGCTTGTGAGCTACTGGCAGCGGCACCCTCTTCCCCCAATGGCTGCCAATCTGGGTCAACAACTGGGTCATCTATCACCTCCTTTTCAATGTCATGTCCACCATCCTCTGTCTCACCGTGTAAGGTGCTATAGCATTCAGGACGGGGCACCATAGTCTCATCAGGGTCAGATTCTGGCTCAGTACACTGCGAGGGCAATGTAGTTATCTGAGTCAATGGAACAGCATAATAATCTAGCTCTGGCTGTGCAACAGTGCACTCCATGTCCGATTCATCTTGTAATGGGCTGTTAACAATTTCCCTTTCCAACCCAGGCATGGTATGTGTAAAGAGCTCCATGGAGTAACCTGTAGTGTTGCCTGACGCATCCTTCACTTTTGGTTTGGGTGAAGGACACAAGGAAACGTCTTGTTCCTGACTGGGAGCATCCACTGACGACTCGCTGCTTTTATATTTGGAACTTTCTGAAGAGGAGGCGAAATAGCTAGAGGCTGAGTCAGCAAGGAAAGCCAAAACTTTTTCCTGCTGCTCCGGCTTTAAAAGCTGTTTTCCTACTCCCAGATAAGAGAGCCTTCAAGACCTTGTGTAGCCAGACGATGACGCTGGCTCAACACCTCCAGCCTTAGGTGCTATTGTGCTTTTCCCACTACCACCAGATGCACTACCACCACCATCAGTACCAGCTGGCAATGACCGCCCACAGGCTCTTCCACCAGACTTCCTCATTTTTAGGAAAATCGAACCAAAATAACAACCGTTATATGGTACTGTAAAACAAGGTAGAAGGTGTATATCAACTTGCTGAGAATTTAAATCTCCCTTTTTTTGGGGGGAGACTGAACCAAAACTCAGGCCCAGTGTATAAAACAACACAATGTAAGTGGGAGAAAGTGGCTAGATGATATACGACAAACTAAAAGGACTGAAGTATATCCACTTTGTGAGAATTTGAATCTCACTTTTTTTGGGGGGGGAGACTGAACCAAAACTCAGGCCCAGTGTATAAAACAATACAATGTAAGTGGCAGAAAGTGGCTGGCTGATATATGACAAACTAACAGGACTAAAGTATATCCACTTTGTGAGAATCTGAATCTCACTTTTTTGAGGGGAGACTGAACCAAAACTCAGGCCCAGTGTATATAACAACGCAATCTAAGTGGCAGAAAGTGGCTGGCTGACATACGACAAACTAACAGGACTGAAGTATATCCACTTTGTGACGATTTGAATCTCACTTTTTTGATGGGAGACTGAACCAAAACTCAGGCCCAGTGTATAAAACAACACAAGGTAAGTGGCAGAAAGTGGCTGGCTGAAATACGACAAACTAACAGGACTGAAGTATATCCACTTTGTGAAAATTTGAATCTCACCTTTTTTTGGGAGACTGAACCAAAACTCAGGCCCAGTGTATATAACAACGCAATCTAATTGACAGAAAGTGGCTGGCTGACATACGACAAACTAACAGGACTGAAATATATCCACTTTGTGAGGATTTGAATCTCACTTTTTTTTGGGGGGGAGACTGAACCAAAACTCAGGCCCAGTGTATAAAACAACACAATGTAAGTGGCAGAAAGTGGCTGGCTGATATACGACAAACTAAAGGTACCGTCACACTAGACGATATCACTAGCGATCCGTGACGTTGCAGCGTCTTCGCTAGCGATATCGTTTAGTTTGACACGCAGCAGCGATCAGGATCCTGCTGTGATGTCGCTGGTCGCTGAATAAAGTTCAGAACTTTATTTGGTCGTCCGATCGCCGTGTATCGTTGTGTTTGACAGCAAAAGCAACGATACCAGCGATATTTTACACTGGTAACCAGGGTAAACATCGGGTTACTAAGCGCAGGGCCGCGCTTAGTAACCCGATGTTTACCCTGGTTACCAGCGTAAAATGTAAAAAAAACAAACAGTACATACTTACATGCGTCCCCCGGCGTCCGCTTCCCACACTGACTGAGCGCCGCAAAGTGAAAGTGAAAGCACAGCACAGCGGTGACGTCACCGCTGTGCCCTGCTACTGCCGGCGGTCAGTCAGTGCAGGAAGCGGACGCCGGGGGACGCGAATGTAAGTATGTACTGTTTGGTTTTTTTACATTTTACGCTGGTAACCAGGGTAAACATCAGGTTACTAAGCGCGGCCCTGCGCTTAGCAACCCGATGTTTACCCTGGTTACCCGGGGACCTCGGCATCGTTGGTCGCTGGAGAGCGGTCTGTGTGACAGCTCTCCAGCGACCAAACAGCGATGCTGCAGCGATCGGCATCGTTGTCTGTATCGCTGCAGCGTCGCTATGTGTGACGGTACCTTAACAGGACTGAAGTATATCCACTTTGTGAGGATTTGAATCTCACTTTTTTTGGGGGGAGACTGAACCAAAACTCAGGCCCAGTGTATAAAACAACACAATGTAAGTGGCAGAAAGTGGCTGGCTGGTATACGACAAACTAACAGGGCTGAAGTATATCCACTTTGTGAGAATTTGAATCTCACTTTTTTTGGGGGGAGACTGAACCAAAACTCTGTACCTCTTGAAGCTCATCAAGAGAATGCCAAGAGTGTGCAAAGCAGTCATCAAAGCAAAAGGTGGTTACTTTGAAGAACCTAGAATATAAGACATATTTTCAGTTGTTTCACACTCGAAGGATCATCAAACCATCGAGACACATGGCAATAGATCAAGCCTCCTGATGAGCCAGAGGGGCGAAACGCGTTGAGGCTACACAGTGACGAGGCGGATGGCATCTAAACCGCATGATAAGTACCAACCCCGGCGATGCTGAATGTATTACATTCCTGATGGAATTTGTTAATCGCGCCCGGGTGGCCATAAAGCTATAAGATGGATGGCATGTAATTATGTGATCTTGGTACAACTGGTGGCTTGTTAGATGGTAGACATCCCAGATAGGATATACTATAGATGGATGGGCCATAAATTGATTTCATATGTGCATAGGCCAAAGGCCATCAGTTTCAGCATGCAGAGATATTGATTAAATAACATGAGTCACTATCTTATGAAGTATAATGGTATTTACTAATTACCTGAACTTTTAGAAAACCACGAAAGTCATTATCAATTTGAAAAAGTGGGTTGAGTGATTAGTTTATCTCTGCCATATGCCTATGCTTTCATGTTCTCTATTACGTTTTTAAACACACGGTGTGGGGTACAGGATTCCCTAGACGCAGGTGTGGTCTATGTTTAGTCCATAGGGGAACCCTTAGTTCATGACTGTGTGGGTAGAGGGGGCCAACGTGTGGTCAGGGCTGTACAGGGACCCTAGGGAGAGCCGACGTGGAGCGGGGGCACCATAACATTTCCCCTAAGGTGCCAACCCCCGCTGACAGGCAGACCTCAACCTAGAGAGTATACAGGGCATTCCTAGTTCCCCTCACTAGTTTTTCACAGTGTTTGTTTTGGTGTTTTAGGGGCAGCCACAGGTTGGTGGCTTTTTAAAGAGATATATTTAATAAAAATGTTTTGTTTTTTTGAGTAATTTATGCTTTCCATGAACTTTTACTCTAAAAATATTAATCCAAACTGACAAAACCAAATAAGCAGACAACAATCTCAATAGAAAAACCTCCAAGTTCCTAATACCACGCTCCTTCACACTCCAAGCCAGGCAGCTGAACTGATCACTGACAACAGTTGTAGTCAAGGCTGGGTCTATATAGAGGATGAGATTACAAAATCCATACCACTTCAGCTGAGAGACCCAGCTCTCAGCAACTCAGCAACATGGTTAACTCCTGCACTGCTGGCACAAAGCAGCCAGTTCAGAATTCAGGAGAAGAGCTTCTGTTCACTGTGTGTGAATGAGGCCCAGAGCTCTGTGGTTCTCTGACACCTCTCAGTCGCAGTAGCCCCGTGACAGTACCCCCCCTTCTACGAGGGACCTCCGGAACCTCAGCACCAGGTTTCTCAGGATGAGCTGTATGAAATGCCCAAACCAACCTAACCGCATGGACATCGGCAGCAGGTACCCACGTCCTCTCCTCAGGACCATACCCTCTCGAGTGTACCAGATATTGTAGGGACCGACGAACTAAATGAGAATCCACGACCCTTGAAATCTGGAACTTGAGATTTCCATCAACAAGGACCGGAGATGGAGGTGAAGGGGACGGATTGGATGACGCCACAACCTTCTTGAGTAAGGAGCGACGAAAAACATTATGGATCTTAAATGACTGAGGCAAAGCCAGCCGAAAAGCAACAGAATTCACTACGGCCACAATCCTATAAGGGCCAATGAACCTAGGGCCCAATTTCCACGAGGGAACTCTCAGCTTAATATTTTTCGAGGACAACCAAACCCAATCACCCACACACAGGTCCGGACCTTCCACACATCTCCAATCAGCCGCATTCTTATACCTGGAACCCATCCTCTTTAATTTATCAAGAAACTCTTGCCATACGGATGAAGATGGATGAAGAAAACCTCTCCTCTTCAGGAACACCTGAGGAATCCCTCCTATTAAATGAACTAAATTGAGGATGAAAACCATATGCCCCGAAAAACGGGGACTTACCAGTAGACTCATGAGTACAATTATTACAATTTATTGCAAATTCTGTTAACGGTAAGTACTTAACCCAGTCCTCCTGAGTCTCTGAGATGAAACACCTGAGATAAGTTTCAAGATTTTGATTTATGCGTTCAGTCTGACCATTGGATTGAGGATGAAAAGCTGAAGAAAATGACAAATGAGTCCCCAGCCGGCTGCAGAAAGCCCTCCAAAACTTGGAAATAAACTGCACCCCCCGGTCTGAGACAATATCTGAAGGAATACCATGCAGTCTCACAACCTCCTTGATAAAGACCTGTGCCAGAGTCTTAGCATTTGGTAACGCGGGGAGCGCAATGAAATGAGACACCTTGCTAAATCTGTCAACTACGACTAAGATAACTGTATTACCCTCCGAAACCTGTAAGTCAGTGATGAAATCTATTGACAAATGAGTCCAAGGTCTTCTGGGAATCTCCAAAGGTTGGAGAGACCCAGACGGACGAGAACGAGAGGACTTGGAACGCGCACACACACTGCAGGCAGCGACATATTCTTGTACATCATGTCTTACCCCAGACCACCAAAAACGCTGAGAGAGTAGGTCCGCGGTAACCTTACTTCTAGGATGTCCGGCCAAAACCGGGTCACGATGCTCATTTATGACCCTGAGACGGAGATTAGCTGGAACAAAAAGTTTACCTAACGGATAGGCTGCTGGGGCGTCCCCCTGTGCCTATACCCCCTCTTTCTCAAGATCAGAATTAATAGCGGCGACTACTACACCCTTCTGCAGTATAGGACCTGGTTCACAATTATCCCCACCCCCGGGAAACAACGGGATAACGAGTCAGCCTTGACATTCTTACTTCCTGGCCTGTACGTAATGTTGAAATTGAACCTGGCGAAGAACAGAGACCACCTTGCTTGCCTAGGCGTAAGACGCTTCGCAGATTCTAAATACAACAGATTTTTGTGATCTGCGATCACCATGACAGGGTGAAGTGCTCCCTCCAAAAAATGATGTCATTCCTCAAATGCCCATTTAATTGCTAACAGCTCCCTATTACCAATATCATAATTCTTCTCCGTAGGAGATAACTTTTTGGAGAAAAATGCACATGGACGCCACTTACTCGGAGAAATCCCCTGTGACAATACAGCTCCCACCCCTACCTCAGAGGCTTCCACCTCTACCACAAATGGCTGAGTGATGTCAGGCTGTATTAATATGGGTGCAGTGGAAAAACACTTTTTCAAAGTTTCAAAAGCCTTGCAGGCCGCACTGGACCATACAGAGAAGTCCGTGCCTCTTTTGTTCATGTCTGTCACTGTTTGGCTACCACTGAAAAGGCTTTAATAAATTTGCGATAGAAATTTGCAAAACCTAAAAACTTCTGTAAGGCCTTAAAGGGACACTGTCACCTGAATTTGGAGGGAACAATCTTTAGCCATAGGGGCGGGGTTTTCGGATGTATGATGCACCCTTTCCTTACCCGCCGGCTGCATGCTGGCTGCAATATTGGATTGAAGTTCATTCTCTGTCCTCCGTAGTACATGCCTGCACAAGGCAATCTTAGACAGTGTCCCTTTAAGGTCCTCAGGACGATCCCACTCCAAGACCGCCCTGACCTTAGCCGGATCCATACAAAAACCTGTGGAGGACAAAAAATAACCCAAAAACAGAATCTCTTTAACTGCGAACATGCATTTCTCAAGTTTGGCAAATAATTTATTGTCCCTGAGTACCTGCCTAACATGAACATGATGAGACTCGAGGTCAGGAGAATAAATTAAGATGTCATCGAGATATACCACCACAAACCTACCAGGTGACTAAATATATCGTTGACAAAGTGTTGAAACACGGCAGGGGCATTACATAACCCAAAAGGCATAACCAGGTTCTCATAGTGCCCCTCTGGAGTATTAAATGCCGTCTTCCATTCATCCCCCTCCCTCATGCGAATGAGATTATATGCTCCCCTGAGATCCAATTTGGAGAACCACTTAGCCCCCACAGCGGAAAAGAGTTCCAGACCGTAATTTGGTTTAATTCATGGAAATCTAAGCATGGGCGTAAACCCCCGTCTTTCTTCTTTACAAAGAAGAACCCAGCTGCAATGGGAGATGAGGAGGGTCTGATATGACCTTTGGCCAGACTCTCCGTGATATAATCCTTCATGGCTTGTCTCTCAGGAGCAGAGATGTTGTATAGCCTACTATTAGGTAGTTTAGTTCCAGGAACGAGACTTATGGCACAATCATAAGGGCGGTGTGGAGGTAGCTCCTGACTTCCCTCCTCAGAGAATACATCCTCAAAATCTGAGATGAATTCTGGCAGAACCTGAGAAGCCACCCCGGCCAGTCGGGTGCCCAGGCAATGTTCCTGGTAAAACTCACTCCATCTAGTAACCTCTCGAGTCTGCCAGTCTAGCACCGGATTGTGTAGCGTGAGCCAGGGTAAACCGAGAACTATAGGCGATGGTAATCCCGCCAACACATAACAATCTATTGACTCGGAGTGCAATGCCCCTATTTGCAGGCTCACCTCTTGTGAATTCTGCTCTTGGGCTCCCTCCGGTGGTTATAAGTGGATCGCAGCATTCATCAGGTGTGTCCACTTATTGCAATTCTGACTGGGCTATTTAGTCTTGCTTGACCCTTTAGTCAGTGCCAGTTGTCCATTGTTCCTGGAGTATTCACATCCCTGCCTGGTCTCTCCTGCTTTGCTGTTCATTTCAACAAAGATAAGTTCTGGCTTTGTTTTTTGCAGTCCACATGCTGTGGACCTTATAGTTCAGTTCATTTCCATGTTTTGTCTTGTCCAGCTTGGTCTGTATAAGGATTTGTTCAACCAAGCTGGTATCTCTGGAGATGCAGATATACCCTCCATATCTTTAGTAAGATGTGGAGATTTTGTATTTTCTGTGGTGGATATTTTCTAGCGTTTTAATACTGACCGCATAGTACTCTGTCCTATCCTTTCTATTTAGCTAAAAGCGGCCTCCTTTGCTAAATCCTGATTTCAGTCGGCGTATGTTATTTCCCTCTCCTCTCACAGTCAATATTTGTTGGGGGCTGTCTATCCTTTGGGGATTTTCTCTGAGGCAAGATAGTTTTCCCTTTTCTATCTCTAGGGGTATTTAGTCCTCCGGCTGTGTCGAGGTGTCTAGGAAGTGTTAGGTACATCCCACAGCTACTTCTAGTTGCGGTGTTAAGTTCAGGGTCTACGGTCAGTACAGGTACCACCTTCTCCAGAGTACGTCTCATGCTGCTCCTAGGCCACCAGATCATAACACTCACCCCTTGGACAATCTGGGTGAAAGTCCCTTGGCTCAAAGGTGCAGAGTCAATCGCAATTATGGGTATGGGTCTAGGCAACTCCTGAGTTTTAAACCCCTGGGCCAGAACGAACCCAGCATCGATTAAATTAAACCCTGCCCCAGAGTCTAAGAAGGCAGAAACTATGAGCTTATTTTCACCAAGACGAATCTCGGCAGGTAAGAAAAATTGTGGCTTACCAATGGAGGACACAAGTATACCCGAGTTGCCAACCTCCCCACAACCCGGACTCACTAGTTTTCCGGCGGTTGTCTTCTAGAAGGACACACATACGCATAATGACCCTTTCTGCCACAGAAAAAACATACACCTCCCTTATGCCATACTACTGCTGCCCCTTTAGAGTGAGTTGCGCCACCTAACTACATAGGTTCCCCTAGCCCCTTTACCCCCAAGGGTGGTTTGCACGTTAATGACCAGGCCAATATTTACAATTCTGACCACTGTCCCTTTATGAGGTTATAACTCTGGAACGCTTCAACGGATCCTGGTGATTCTGACATTGTTTTCTCGAGACATATTGTAATTCATGATAGTGGTAAAATTTCTTTGATATTACCTGCGTTTATTTGTGAAAAAACTGAAATTTGGCGAAAATTTTGAAAATTTTGCAATTTTCCAAATTTGAATTTTTATGCAATTAAATCACAGAGATATGTCACACGAAATACTTAATAAGTAACATTGCCCACATGTCTACTTTACATCAGCACAATTTTGGAACAAAAATTTTTTTTGTTAGGGGGTTATAAGGGTTAAAAGTTGACCATCAATTTCAGCCGTTTGACTTTTCAATGCAAAATTGACAAGAATTGAGATGGGACGCCATGTTGCGTTTGGAGAGCCACTGATGTGCCTAAACATTGAAACCCCCACAAGTGACCCCATATTGGAAACTAGACCCCCCAAGGAACTTATCTAGATGTGTTGTGAGAACTTTGAACCCCCAAGTGTTTCACTACAGTTTATAATGCAGAGCCATGAAAATAAAAAATCTTTTTTTTTTCCACAAAAATTATTTTTTAGCCCCCAGTTTTGTATTTTTCCAAGGGTAACAGTTGAAATTGGACCCCAAAAGTTGTTGTCCAATTTGTTCTGAGTGCGCTGATACCCCATATGTGGGGGGGGGAAACCACCGTTTGAGCGTATGGCAGAGCTCGGAAATGACACGGGAAGCCTAGGTGGGCAAGAGCTAATAACCTGGGCCCCTGCAATTTCCCTCAGACCAGGGAAATCCTGACTGACCCACTACCTAGAGTTTACACTGATGGTGTGCATGTCTAGGCCTCCACCCTCACCCTGTCTCCTGTTGCAACCCTAGGCTGAAACCACAACCCACCACCCAGTGAAGAGATCATACACCAATACCCACAGTAAGCACAGACAAGGATAACGGAAAATCTACACCACGCCGCAGTCACTCAGGAACACACTATAAATGCACAGGACAAAACAAATACAAATATAGGAAGGAGTAAATAAGACAAAGGGAAATACACCACCAGATACGATACTCCAACTCCTAGCTCACCACTCCAGACCGAGATAACCAATCACTAGACAGAAGCTATAATCGGCGACGCCCAATGTTCAGGAGAACTATTTAAAGGCAGTGGGCATGGCCCAGCTTCCAATCCGAGCACCAGATAAATTAACCCCGGATCAGCTAGATAAAATCTAGCAGACGCCAATGATCACATAGTGGACAAAAGAGGAATTACCGCTGTCTGTCGGACGACCTGGTCTGAACAGCGTCCGACATGACAGGAAGGGAAGGGGCGTCATTTGGAATGCAGACTTAAATGGATTGGTCTGCAGGCGTCACATTGCGTTTGCAGAGCCCCTAATGTACCTAAACAGTAGAAACCCCCCCACAAGTGACCCCATATTGTAAACTAGACCCCCCAAGGAACTTATCTAGATGTGTTGTGAGATCTTTGAACCCCCAAGTGTTTCACTACAGTTTATAACGCATAGCCGTGAAAATAAAAAATCCTTTTTTTTCCACAAAAATTATTTTTTAGCCCCCAGTTTTGTATTTTCTCAAGGGTAGCAGGAGAAATTGGACCCCAAAAGTTGTTGTCCAATGTGTCCTGAGTACGCCGATACCCCATATGTTGGGGTAAACCCCTGTTTGGGCGCACGGGAGAGCTCGGAAGGGAAGGAGCACTGTTTTACTTTTTCAACGCAGAATTGGCTGGAATTCAGATCGGACGCCATGTCGCGTTTGGAGAGCCCCTGATGTACCTAAACAGTGGAAACCCCCCAATTATAACTGAAACCCTAATCCAAACACATCCCTAACCCTAATCCCAACGGTAGCCCTAACCACACTCCTAACCCTAATCCCAACCCTATTCCCAACCGTAAATGTAATCCAAACCCTAACCCTAACTTTAGCCCCAACCCTAACCCTAACTTTAGCCCCAACCCTAACTGTAGCCTTAACCATAGCCCTAACCCTTGCCCTAACCCTAGCCCTAGCCCCAACCCTAAACCTTGCCCTATCCCTAGCCCTAACCCTAGCCCGAAAATGGAAATAAATACATTTTTGTAATTTTTTAATTTTTCGCTAACTAAGGGGGTGATGAAGGGGGGCTTGATTTACTTTTATTGCTGGGTTTTTAGCGGATTTTTATGATTGGCAGCCGTCACACACTGAAAGACGCTTTTTATTGCAAAAAATATTTTTTGCATTACCACATTTTGAGAGCTATAATTTTTCCATATTTTGGTCCACAGAGTCATGTGAGGTCTTGTTTTTTGCGTGACGAGTTGTCGTTTTTATTGGTAACATTTTTGGGCACATGACATTTTTTGATCGATTTTTATTCTGATTTTTGTGAGGCAGAACGACCAAAAACCAGCTATTCATGAATTTTTTTGGGGGGGAGGCGTTTATACCGTTCCGCGTTTGGTAAAATGGATAAAGCAGTTTTATTCTTCGGGTCAGTACGATTACCGTGATACCTCATTTATATCATTTTTTTATGTTTTGGTGCTTTTATATGATAAAAACTATTTTATAGAAAAAAATAATTATTTTTGCATCGCTTTATTCTGAGGACTATAATTTTTTTCTTTGATGATGCTGTATGGCAGCTCGTTTTATGCGGGACAAGATGACGTTTTCAGTGGTACCATGGTTATTTATATCCGTCTTTTTGATCGCGTTATTCCACTTTTTGTTTGACGGTATGATAATAAAGTGTTGTTTTTTGGCTCGTTTTTTTTTTTACGGTGTTCACTGAAGGGGTTAACTAGTGGGACAGTTTTATAGGTCGGGTCGTTACGGACGCGGCGATACTAAATATGTGTACTTTTATTGTTTTTTTTTTATTTAGATAAAGAAATGTATTTATAGGAGCAATACATATATATATATATTTTTTTTTGGGGGGGGGAATTTTTTTAATTTTTTTTACACATGTGAATATTTTTTTTTTACACTATAACATTGCCCCGGGGGGGGGGGGGGGGCATCATGTTATAGTGTAAGATCGCCGATCTGACACTTTGCTGTGCACTGTGTCAGATCGGCGATCTGAGGTGCACAGATTCAGGCTTCCCGGCGCCTGCTCTGAGCAGGCGCTGTGAAGCCACCTCCCTGCAGGACCCGGATGCCACGGCCATCTTGGATCCGGGCCTGCTGCAGGGAGGAGGAGGTAAGAGACCCTCGCAACGCGATCACATCGCGTTGCTCCGGGGGTCTCCGGGAAGCCCGCAGGGAGCCCACTCCCTGCGCGATGCTTACCTATACCGCCGGAACACTGCGATCATGTTTGATCGCAGTGTGGCGGGGGTTAATGTGCCGGGGGCGGTCCGTGACCGCTCCTGGCACATACTGCCGGATGTCAGCTGCGATAGTCAGCTGACACCCGGCCGCGATCGGCCGCGCTCCCCCCGTGAGCGCGGCTGATCGTGCTGGACGTACTATTCCATCCTTGGGAAGGCCCACCCCACATGGACGGAATAGTACGTCCAATGGCAGAAAGGGGCTAGAGACTCAGGTTCTGGTAACTCCAAATTCTAGTCACCCTTAAAAAGCGGCTCCTTAAGTCTCTGGCACAGGTGGGGGGCGGTCTACACGAATCACTAGAGACATAGCAGCCTCCAGAGTGGCTGGTCTCTCCTGTAGGGCGAAGGCATCTTTTATCTTATCAGATAATCCCTGATAGAATTGACTGCGAAGTGCGGGATCGTTCCACATAGTATCAGTAGCCCATCTCTGAAACTCAGAGCAGTAATCCTCCAGTGGCCGATCTCCCTGCCGGAGGTGACGTATTGTGGACTCAGTGAGGGAGACACGGTCAGGATCATCATACACATGACCCAAGGCTCGAAAAAACTCCTCCACAGTCCGTGACGGCAAAGCGACAGCGGGAAGTTAAAAAGCCCAGGCCTTCGGGATCACCTTGTAAGAGCGAGATTACAATCCCGACCCTCTGCTCCTCAGAACCTGAAGTGTGGGGACGCAACTTAAAGTATAACTTACAGGCCTCCCTGAATGTAACAAACTTCTCGCGCCCCCCAGAGAACCTGTCAGGTAATGCAATCTTAGGCTCCAGTGAAGCTTGTGGAGGTGTAGCAACCCCTGCAGTGGCCACTGGAGTGCGCTGTACAACTGCCGAGCGGAGGTTAGCCACCTCTAGACTGAGTTGCTGCAATTGTCCAGCCAAAGCAGCAACAGGATCCATATTGGATCGAGAAAAATCTTTAGGTCAGTGATATTGTCACGCCGTAAATGGCGATAACGGGGCAGGCCGGCGTACTGGGACCCGCTCCTGTCCCTGACTCTATAAAGGGGCCCTGACTTGCCCTTATCTCAGGGGTACCTATAATGGTTAGGAGGCCTGAGCCGCCAGCGTATCCCTGTCTCCTGAACAGACCCTGTCAGTGGCTCCCTCTCCCCCAGGAAGGTGGATTGTACAAAAATAGCAAAACGACAAATAGACAGGGAATACAGACAAGGTAACTTAAATAGCAAACACCCCAAAAGCTCACACAACCACATAAGCATAAGCTTCAAATAAGGTCCTCAAAGATGTTGTGTCTCTCTCTCTGTCCCCCGTAGTCGGACAGGACAAAACCCGTATGGCTGGTGGCTTGAGGCGGTTTATAGGGACTCTAGCATGCCCCAGCCTCTGAGGGGTGCCACCGTGCCTCCTGGGTGTGGATGCAGACAGGTAACGTGCAATTAGCTGTCCTGCTGATGTCTGAAGTAAGGCGTAGAGGTCCTTCCTACCTCAGTGTTCCGGCTACCGGCGATCTGCGCCTCAGAAGGAGGCAGCCTGCTCGGGGCTGGTCCCCTTCTGATATCCTCTCCTGTGCTTTGCTTTCCTTCATGCTCACTACAATCAATTCTGCTTTCAAAATGTCTCTTTCCAGGAGCTGTAGCACTTCAGGCTACACGGCTCCTCTGCTTCCTTTCCCTCTGTCTCTCTGACAGGAACTGAACTCTTTCCCTCCAAATCAGGATGTTCTTATAGGGGAGTTCACCTTAAACAGGCTTAGAGCTCCCCCTTCTGGTCTGGAGTGCACCGCCTCTATGACAGCAGGGACAGTAAAACTTAATTTGCTCCATTTCTTTGCTTCCTGTAAGCCGGCTACACAAGATTTATGCGCTATTTATCTGCAGATTAACCCTATATCTGCAGGTAAATAATGTTTCTCAAGGTGAAACGTTCCCTTTAAAAATTCTGTTCTTAACCTTAAAATATTATTCCAAAGTGTTGGCCAATAGTTGACACCCGTCTGTACAACTCGCTGTCCGCTGCCTGTTGTGCAATCCATCTCTAGCAGCTGAGATGTCAAGATGGATTAAACTGCCCACAGGTACAGTTGTGGCCAAAAGTATTGACACCCCTGCAATTCTGTCAGATAATACTCAGTTTCTTCCTGAAAATGATTGCAAACACAAATTCTTTGGTATTATTATCTTCATTTAATTTGTCTTAAATGAAAAAAACACAAAAAGAATTGTCCTAAAGCCAAATTGGATATAATTCCACACCAAACATAAAAAAGGGGGTGGACAAAAGTATTGGCACTGTTCGAAAAATCATGTGATGCTTCTCTAATTTGTGTAATTAACAGCACCTGTAACTTACCTGTGGCACCTAACAGGTGTTGGCAATAACTAAATCACACTTGCAGCCAGTTGACATGGATTAAAGTTGACTCAACCTCTGTCCTGTGTCCTTGTGTGTACCACATTGAGCATGGAGAAAAGAAAGAAAACCAAAGAACCGTCTGAGGACTTGAGAAACCAAATTGTGAGGAATCATGAGCAATCTCAAGGCTGCAAGTCCATCTCCAAAGACCTGAATGTTCCTGTGTCTACCGTGCGCAGTGTCATCAAGAAGTTTAAAGCCCATGGCACTGTGGCTAACCTCCCTAGATGTGGACGGAAAAGAAAAATTGACAAGAGATTTCAACGCAAATTGTGCAGATGTTGGATACAGAACCTCGACTAACATCCAAACAAGTTCAAGCTGCCCTGCAGTCCGAGGGTACAACAGTGTCAACCCGTACTATCCGCCTGCGTCTGAATGAAAAGGGACTGTATGGTAGGAGACCCAGGAAGACTACACTTCTTACCCCGAGACATAAAAAAGCCAGGCTGGAGTTTGCCAAAACTTACCTGAAAAAGCCTAAAACGTTTTGGAAGAATGTTCTCTGGTAAGATGAGACAAAAGTAGAGGTTTTGGGGCAAAGGCATCAACATAGAGTTTACAGGAGAAAAAAAGGGGCATTCAAAGAAAAGAACACGGTCCCTACAGTCAAACATGGCGGAGGTTCCCTGATGTTTTGGGGTTGCTTTGCTGCCTCTGGCACTGGACTGCTTGACCGTGTGCATGGCATTATGAAGTCTGAAGACTACCAACAAATTTTGCAGCATAATGTAGGGCCCAGTGTGAGAAAGCTGGGTCTCCCTCAGAGGTCATGGGTCTTCCAGCAGGACAATGACCCAAAACACACTTCAAAAAGCACTAGAAAATGGTTTGAGAGAAAGCACTGGAGACTTCTAGGGTGGCCAGCAATGAGTCCAGACCTGAATGCCATAGACCACCTGTGGAGAGATCTAAAAATGGCAGTTTGGAGAAGGCACCCTTCAAATATCAGGGACCTGGAGCAGTTTGCCAAAGAAGAATGGTCTAAAATTCCAGCAGAGCATTGTAAGAAACTCATTGATGGTTACCGGAAGCGGTTGGTCGCAGTTATTTTGGCTAAAGGTTGTGCAACCAAGTATTAGGCTGAGGGTGCCAATACTTTTGTCTGGCCCATTTTTGGAGTTTTGTGTGAAATGATCAATGTTTTGCTTTTTGCTTCATTCTCTTTTGTGTTTTTTCATTTAAGACAAATTAAATTAAGATAATAATACCAAAAAATATGTGATTGCAATCATTTTCAGGAAGAAACTGAGTATTATCTGACAGAATTGCAGGGGTGTCAATACTTTTGGCCACAACTGTATACCAGTGATGTGTACAATCAGTTGGTGCAGACAAGACACTGGACAATGGTAGGAGCAATGCCTACAAGTGAGGAAAATGAGGTTACTGCAAATATAAATCTGGAAGAAAGTGTATGCTAGAAAACCACTGTGCTTAGTCCTTATCTCCTGTGCAGAACAGCCAATGTGCTCCTTATCTTGTGCACAGAGCAGTCAATATGCCCTTGTGCAGAGCATCAAGTATGCTCCTTATCCCCTGTGCAGTCAGTGTGCTCCTTCTCTCCGGTGCAGTCAGTGTGCTCCTTATTCCCTGTGCAGTAAGTGTGCTCCTTATTCCCTGTGCAGTAAGTGTGCTCCTTCTCTCCGGTGCAGTCAGTGTGCTCCTTCTCTCCTGTGCAGTCAGTGTGCTCCTTCTCTCCGGTACAGTCAGTGTGCTCCTTCTCTCCTGTGCAGTCAGTGTGCTCCTTCTCTCCTGTGCAGTCAGTGTGCTCCTTCTCTCCGGTGCAGTCAGTGTGCTCCTTCTCTCCTGTGCAGTCAGTGTGCTCCTTCTCTCCTGTGCAGTCAGTGTGCTCCTTGTCTCCGGTGCAGTCAGTGTGCTCCTTCTCTCCGGTGCAGTCAGTGTGCTCCTTCTCTCCGGAGCAGTCAGTGTGCTCCTTCTCTCCTGTGCAGTCAGTGTGCTCCTTCTCTCCTGTGCAGTCAGTGTGCTCCTTCTCTCCGGTGCAGTCAGTGTGCTCCTTCTCTCCTGTGCAGTCAGTGTGCTCCTTCTCTCCGGTGCAGTCAGTGTGCTCCTTCTCTCCTGTGCAGTCAGTGTGCTCCTTCTCTCCTGTGCAGTCAGTGTGCTCCTTCTCTCCGGTGCAGTCAGTGTGCTCCTTCTCTCCGGTGCAGTCAGTGTGCTCCTTCTCTCCTGTGCAGTCAGTGTGCTCCTTCTCTCCTGTGCAGTCAGTGTGCTCCTTCTCTCCGGTGCAGTCAGTGTGCTCCTTCTCTCCTGTGCAGTCAGTGTGCTCCTTCTCTCCTGTGCAGTCAGTGTGCTCCTTCTCTCCGGTGCAGTCAGTGTGCTCCTTCTCTCCGGTGCAGTCAGTGTGCTCCTTCTCTCCGGTGCAGTCAGTGTGCTCCTTCTCTCCGGTGCAGTCAGTGTGCTCCTTCTCTCCTGTGCAGTCAGTGTGCTCCTTCTCTCCGGTGCAGTCAGTGTGCTCCTTCTCTCCGGTGCAGTCAGTGTGCTCCTTCTCTCCGGTGCAGTCAGTGTGCTCCTTGTCTCCGGTGCAGTCAGTGTGCTCCTTCTCTCCGGTGCAGTCAGTGTGCTCCTTATCTCCTGTGCAGTCAGTGTGCTCCTTGTCTCCGGTGCAGTCAGTGTGCTCCTCTCCAGTGCAGTCAGTGTGCTCCTTGTCTCCGGTGCAGTCAGTGTGCTCCTCTCCAGTGCAGTCAGTGTGCTCCTTGTCTCTGGTGCAGTCAGTGTGCTCCTTGTCTCTGGTGCAGTCAGTGTGCTCCTTGTCTCCGGTGCAGTCAGTGTGCTCCTTCTCTCCGGTGCAGTCAGTGTGCTCCTCTCCAGTGCAGTCAGTGTGCTCCTTGCCTCCGGTGCAGTCAGTGTGCTCCTTGTCTCCGGTGCTGCCGTCTTGCAGGGAGGAGATCCTGCCTTCCCTCCCCCTTCCCAGAGATTGGATTATAATGCAGCAGAGGATTACAGCGCTCTCACGTTCGTGCATTGTGCCGCCGCCGCCAGTGGATGGCTCTGCCCTGCTGCCTGCATCATCCGCCAGTGCTGGTCCCATAGGGAGCGTGTGATTCCTCCTCCTCCTCCTCCCCGAGCTGTCAGTGTCCTCTGCTCCAACATGGGGGAGATCCCTAATCTGGTGAAAATCTCGGTCTCCCTTAAGATCCAGCCTAATGACGGCCCAGTGTATTTTAAGGTGGACGGGCAGAGATTCGGCCAGAACAGGACGATCAAACTGTTAACTGGAGCCAAATACAAGATCGAGGTCGCCCTGAAGCCGGGAGCGGTGAGAGCCAAGTAAGTGGTGCAGGGCTGCGCTGCGGGTCTCTGCTCGTCCCTATGGTGGGCTCAGCGCTGCCCCCTCGCCCTGTGTGGTCTCTGTCCCCTGCTGGTCCATGCGATGGCTCAGTGCTGCCCCCTCTCCCCTGCTCGTCCCTGTGGTGGGCTCAGCACTGCCCCCTCGCCCTGTGCGGTCCCTGTCCCCTGCTGGTCCCTGTGGTGGGCTCAGCGCTGCCCCCTCTCCCTTTGCATTCCCTGCTCGTCCCTGTGATCTGCCTCTTCCTCCTCTTCCTCCTCTTCCTCCTCTTCTTCCTCCTGAGCTGTCATCAGCACTGCACACTCCGCACATTCCTGCTGCCAGTGCCCGGGATTACCGCCCTGCACCCTGTGTATTTATTAGTGTGTACAAATAACATCCTGGTTTCCTGCCTTCAGGCCCGGGGCCACGTCTTGTCAATATTGCCATGTTTATAGGATAAATATTGATAATTGATCAGTTTGCAGTAAAGGCTGTGTTCACACGTTGGGCATTTTGATCCCTGTAGAACTGCAGAGCTTTTGCAAATCTGGTGAGTCTTTGTAGCAAAAAAAAAAAAAATGGAAGTACCATGTGAATGGGCCTTTATATGTTCAGTACGGATGATGCGTATGGGGCGATTATTGTGATGGAGATCGATATCAATCAATGTCAGAGACATCGTTTGGCTCAGCCATGTTGTGAGCCTCTGAATCCATCCTTGCCCATTAGGCCTTTTCAGAAATCAGATCCTCATAGAGGTCATGGAGACACGAGGTTGATACATATTAATGGCCTCGCTTAGTATCCTGTAGATGAAAGCTTGTCTTCCCCTTCTACATCATTGAATCCACATTCCCTGTCTAGGCCGGAGTGGGTGGTTGGTTGCCCCCGGCACCCGCCATCTGGGGCTCACACTACACTAGTGCGAGAAGCTCCTGTCCGGTTTTTTGGGGGTTGTGTAACACAATTTTGCACAGATGTTTGGGGATTTGCAGATGATCATGGCAGGGGGTGTATTTATTATATGCAGTGCAGCCAAGAATGAATACAACCAGGTCATCCAGCCCCGGCATGTGTATAATATAATAGCTATTCATTTCTATGCTATTAATTACTAAATACAATATTAATATTTCCCATAGGCTCAAGTAGTTAAATTATGCAGTGATTAATAGATGTGGGGATTATTGGAATATTTCTACATTATTTTTGTATTTCTTTAATTAGGATCAAGTTAACGGAAAATGATAGTTTTGCTGCTTCCAGATCGATGGTCATTTCCTTAGAATATTACTGTAAGGACTTGTGTGCGCTTTCTAGGAAAAAAAAAAATAGAAGAAAATTTCGGTAGTTCTAGACAATAATTGTAGATCTGTCAAGGGTTTGTAGACAAATATATCTTTTGCTCCCTCCTCCTTTTTAGACTGTGTATTTAAGCTATATAGCTTTCCATGGAAAAGTGCAAAACAGTCAGACCTGGTGTTACGCAATACTGCGCAAGAGAGGGGCCACAAGCTTGCGGCGACCTGTTTCGCAAACACCCGCTCTGATTAGACCTGCTTCACCATCTTCACAACAGTTCAGTTTTTTTCCTTGCTGTCGGTACGAGGGTTACTCAGTTGATCTCCTGGAGCTCTCCAACCTGAATTATCTCAGCTGTTCAGTGGTGGCCACTTCTCTTTGCTATATATGCTGCCACTGGCACTTGGGAATTGCCAGTGATAGTTCTTACTGCCTGGTTAGGAGTTAGAGGTGAAATTCGTGTTTGGAGTAGGCATTTGGAGAGAGGAAAGGATAGGACAGAATACTAAGCGGTCAGTATTAAAACCCTAAAAATATCCACAGCAGATAATACAAAAATTCCACATCTAACTAAAGACATGGAATGTATATCTGCATCTCCTGAGAATCCAACTTGACTGAGAAAATCCTAACACAGTCTAAGCAGGACAAAAAAAACAATGAACAACACTGAATTGTAAAGCACACAGCATGTGTGCTGCAAAAACAATAACCAGACACTTATCTTGGCTGATTTGGCAGCAGGGCAGGAGGAACCAGACATAGATGCAAAACCTCCATGAACAGTGGACAACGGCAAGGACTAATGAATCCTGCACACCTAAATACCCCAGTCAGAACTGCAATCAGCAGAGACACCTGACCAGGATTGCAGCCCAGGGACAACTGCATTACCACCAGCAACCACCGGAGGGAACCCAAGAGCAGAATTCACAACAGTTTCACTACAGTTTCCCCTAGATTGGTCTCTGTGCCCGTCTATTGAGGCCTGATGGCACATACAGGGATTGAATACTAGAGATAGGACCATCCTGATTGGGTACTCCATGTCGCGGTGGGATGGCTTTTACACTTTTTTAATAACAATAGTTTCAACCAAATACGCTGCGTTATTTACGTGTACTATTACTTATTTGCTTTTATCCTAGGTTTTGGCTGCTAATGACCACAGTGTGAATGTGCACCTACACATTGCACTCACACCATCAGGTGTTCCGACCCATTTCTGCTATTTTAATTATATCTTATATATTACATATATGATTATCTTATGGTTTTCTTAATACTAATATCAATACCATTTTCTAGTAAATAATCTACATCATTTTAATTACAACTTTCTAAGACCAAGTTCACAGGAGCCTATGAAAAAACATCAGCTTTTCATCCAAAAAACGCACGATTTTTCATCTGTATTGACATCTGTGACATCCGTTTTTCTACATCAATAATAAAATGATACAAGGTTAAATACGGTTTCCTATGTTTAAAGGGGTAGTCCACAACTTGGGCAACAGTTCATAAATAAACCGTGCTCCATGTGAAATAAAAGCAACATATACGGTACTTCCTCCCAGAGCCGCATCTGTGTCAGTGATGTTGGAGCGGCTTGCTCTGTTTCTCGCGTGACATTATTATGTCACATGAGCCCTGCAACAATCGGTGGCTGCAGAACCTCACACTTCTCTCACGTAAGAGCTCATTCAGACGTCCATGCAAATCGGTCCGAGCACGGACTGGCTGCGGGTCTCCTGTATGTATTTCTATTCCGCGGCCAGTCCGTGCATTGCGAGCCGTATTCCAATCAATTTGCACCGACGTCTGAATGAGCCTTTACTGTTTTATCCAAGGGAAGTGTGAGCTTCAGTCACTGATTGGCTGCAGCACTCATGTGACATAGCAATATTATTCAATCGTCAGTGGACGCAGCTCCAACATTGCTAGCACAGCCCTGGCTCGGGAGGTCAGCATACTTTGTTTTTTGCTGCAATTTTTTTCACATACAGTACAGACCAAAAGTTTGGACACACCTTCTCATTTAAAGATTTTTCTGTATTTTCATGACTATGAAAATTGTACATTCACACTGAAGGCATCAAAACTATGAATGAACACATGTGGAATTATATACTTAACAAAAAAGTGTGAAACAACTGAAATTATGTCTTATATTCTAGGTTCTTCAAAGTAGCCACCTTTTGCTTTGATGACTGCTAGTCCGAACTAATAGGCTGTTATTATTTCTGCTCAATATTAATATATTAATTAAAATTAATTTTTATATTAGTATTAATTGCATCACTTAACATTGAACAGAATTAAGTATGCTGCCATTCCCATATATGCCATATGAGCCCACCCATAGCCTCCTATATACAGTATGACCCTCCACAAAGCCTACTATATACAGCATGCATCCCCACATAACATCCCATATACAGTATGAGCCCCCACATAACCTCCCACATACAGTATGAGCCCCCACGTAACCTCCCACATACAATATGAGCCCCCACATAACCTCCTGTATACAGCATGATCCTCCACATAACCTGCCACCTACAGTATGATCCCCACATAGCCTCCCGTATATAGTATAAGCCGCACCTAGTCTCCCATATACAGTATGAGCCCCAAATAGCCTCCAGTATACAGTATGAGCCCCAAAGAGCCTCCCATATATAGTATGAGCCCCAAAGAGCCTCCCGTATACAGTAGGAGCCCCAAAGAGCCTCCCGTATACAGCCTGAGCCCCATATGGCCTCACATATGCAGTATGAGCCCCAAATAGCCTCCTGTATAGAGCCTGAGCCCCACATAGCCTCCCATATACAGAAAGAGACCCAAATAGCCTCCCGTATACAGCCTGAGCCCCACATAGCCCCTCTATATACAGTATGAGCCCCCACATACCCGATCATATGCAGCCTGAACCTCACATAGTACAAGCCCCGAATAGCCTCCCTATGTACACTCAAAGATGTCAAACGCATGAAAAACCACCACATATTCACCTCTTCCCCATCCCCCCGACTCTCTGCTCCTGTCTCTGATGTACTGACTCCGCACTGCACAGCTGATGCAAAGAAATGATGTGATCGTGTCAGTAGTCTCACACGCTGATTGGTGGAAGAAAGGGCCCGCGGCCCCTCCTTCACCAATTTATTCACCGCTGTCTGCATCCCAAGAATGCGGATAGCGGTGACAGTGGGGGGGCGAACGGATGGGGGTCAGGGGAGGGCACAGTGGGGTCTGTTTAAGCCCTTCGGAAGTCTCAGTCCGCACTTTACCCAGGTCTGGTCTATGGTGATATTCGCATATCTTTTTTTTTTATTTGAGTCACAGATTAAAAATCAACCATACAAGTCTATGAGTCCGTGGACATCACAAACAGTACACTGATGCCATCTGTGTTCAATACATCTGCTGTCTGTCCTTAACACTTTAATGGTTTGGAGAAACTTTGCAAAGTATTTCTGGCAAATGAGAAAATCACAGGGAAAACTGGACCAAAATTGCTCAGTTTTATTCATGTATAACAAAAAAAATCAGATATTTGAATGAAGCATAAGGTATTTTTTTATTATTATTATTTACTTTTAGAGCACCATTGCATCCATGGTGCTACACTTGAGTAGGGGTTACATACAAAGTACAAATAATAATAATAATCTTATACAAATCTTTTTACAAATATAAACTGCAGAGAACAAACTAACAATGACAGAATGGTACAAAAACGAGAGGGTCCTGCCTTTGCAGGTTTATAGTCTACAGGGTAATCGTGAAGGAGACAGTAGGCTGGGTGGTTTCAGCAGCTCGGTGGTGGTGAGGTGGCAGGGAGACATTGCAGGCTGTAAGCTTTCTTGAAGAGGTGCGTTTTCAAGTTCTGTCTGAAAGTTCTGAATGTGGTGGATAACCGGACGTATAGGGGCACAGAATTCCAGAGGATGGGAGATATTTGGGAGAAGTCTTGGAGGCAATTGGGTGAGGAACGTATAAGTGTGGAGGATAGCAGGAGGTCTTGAGAGGACCAGAGATTACATGTTGGACAATATTGGGAGATTAGTTCGGAGATATACGAAGGAGAAAGGTTATGGACGGTTTTGTAGGTCAATGATAGTATAGTATAGGCTTTAATGTGTTGAAAATGATGTTCAGTTTTGGTGTGCATTTACTAGCACCATCCCTGAAGGTTATCCAGTGCTTTCCCCACTAATGAACCAAATGGCCAGGCTTTATAACCTCGTCTTTACCCCTACTTATATCAAAGTCATTATTACCATCAGTCCTATATTGTGTCCTGATTAATACATGCATCACTTCAACATTTCATTGAAGCATTACACATTCCTGAGGATGATTATTTCAGATTACCAGGATGTATAATTAGATGGGACTCTCCTGACCCTATCCCCAGGCTGAGGACCTAATGGGCTGTGAAATCCTGCATTGATTGTGTGCAGTTACGGCGCTCATACACTGACAGTGATACAGGCCGGAATGTTATGATATAGTTCAATAAAATGCATTATGCACAAGGGCCACAGTATTTGGAGAACAACCAAAAACCGCTAGAGAAGAAGGTGTAAGCCAAACCACCCCAGGGCCAGTTTCTCCCATGTCATTATTTATTGATGATATATATATATATATATATTTTTTTTTTACATCTCTTTCAGGACAATGAATTTAGGAGGATTGGTGATTCCCCTAGAAGAAAAATCCAGAGATCCTCAGATGGCTTGTTACACAGCCTTCTATGATACGGAGGGAGTGACTCACACCAAAAGTGGGGAGAGGCAACCGCTCCAAGTCATGATCCAGGTACCAAGCAAGTGAATTATAACTTTTTAGGAATTTACTTTTTTTCAGCTATTTGATTTTTTTTTTTTTCCCCTCGACAACACTTCATTTTTCTGACAGATCAGTTATAAAGATCATAAAAATATGATCTCTATGATCTTAATTCTAGATCTATAATACAGTTATGAGGATGAAGATGAGGATGAGGAGATCCATATAACTATTCTGGGTTATAGAATTGGATAGAGACTTGCAAGTAGTTGAATGTGAGATCTTGACTCTTTCCGACAGTCCTGTTTATTTGTATGTAAAGTCACTGCTCTATCATGGCCAAATGGTAAGCTGGAGAAGGGGGACCAGTGGAACGTCAGTATTTCTTCTCAATGGTGGAAGATGTGGATTAGCATTATTATTGTCATTGTAAGAACCTGACGGGTGGGGCTTCATGATATTTTTATATCTTTTGTAATATTGGCACTGGAATATGAAAATTAAATGGGTCATCCAGGAATTTTTTTTTCTTCGGGGCCAAGCACTTACACTATGTAACACAATTTTTGTTCCTGGCTTCCAAGTGTAATATTTCAACTACTTACGTTTAAAGACTATGGAAAAGGACTACATTCAGCTCAAACTTTGATTTTATGACCAAAGGCCAGAAAAAATTTTGTATTTATTGTGACAGAAAAAGGAAATTATTATATTTTCGTTCATGCGGCCTGATAAAAAAACAACACTTGCATGGTAAATAGACAGAGTCAAAAATCACTTACAAAGGTTCAGAAATGAGTAGTTTTTCTAGATTTGCAAGTGTACTGCCAATTGCTTTCTCGAAGAAGCCCCCAAATGTAGTCCCCCATCATGTTTTCGTTATACTGTCCTTGGTAACGATGTTCACAGTCCAATATATCTTGATGAAAGCACTCGACTTGCTCCTTTGAGTAAAGCTACTTTCACACTAGCGTTAACTGCAATCCGTCACAATGCGTCGTTTTGCAGAAAAAACGCATCCTGCAAAAGTGCTTGCAGGATGCGTTTTTTACCCATAGACTAACATTAAGCGACGTATTGCGACGGATTGACACACGTCGCAACCGTCGTGCGACAGTTGCGCCGTGCTGTGGCGGACCGTCGGCACAAAAAAAACGCTACATGTAACGTTTTTTGCTGCCGACGGTCCGCTTTTTCCGACTGCGCATGCGCGGCCGGAACTCCGCCCCCACCTCCCCGCACTTCCCCGCACCTCACAATGGGGCAGCGGATGCGCTGGAAAAATGCATCCGCTGCCCCCGTTGTGTGGCGCAGAGAACGCTAGTGTCGGTAACCTCGGCCCGACGTACTGCGACGGGCCGAGCCCGACGCTAGTGTGAAAGTAGCCTAAGCTACCATGTTCTCCTTGAACTTGTCAAGATTAGCATCAAGGATATGGACTTGAGAGACATTCTGCATCCCATTATGGCGTAGAATCTGAACCAACTACACATAGTTTTCAGCCTTGTGATTACCCAGGAAGCCATGAACCACCGCAACGAAACCGTTCCAAGCTGCTTGTTTCGTCCTGTTCAGCAGCTTGGCGAACTCGTCACATTCTATGATCTTCTTGATCTGCGGTCCGACGAAGATACCAGCCTTGACCTTTGCCTCAGACAGCTTTGGAAAGAGATCTTGGAGGTACTTGAAAGCTGCTGACTCCTTGTCAAGAGCCGTGACAAATTGCTTGATGAGGCCTAACTTGATGTGCAGTGGTGGCATTGGCACCTTCAGAGGTTTTATTAGAGGCTCCCACTTGACGTTGCTCTTCCTCACAGAGAACTCCCTATTTGCCTGTTATGCCCTGCACCGATTTCTCATGGCTCAAAGTGGTCACAGACCACTCATGGTGGCAATTCTTCTGCTTTCTGTGACGTCATGTTGACAGAGGAGCTACTTCTCCTTATATTTTGTAATCTGAGTGTATTAATATATTCACCTAAATCCTCTCTCTCCGGGATCCAGCGCCGTTCTCCTCCACTTCTCAGTGATGTCACCGATCTGCAGGCTCTCTGGGTCATTCTGTGCTGTGCGTGACCCAGAAGACTCTTTTACAATGTAAGACTATGTATCTCCAATTGGTGTGTCATGTTTTAAATAAATCCTGGTGATACTTCTCGGTATTTGGCTTTAGCAAAATGTTGATAGTCATGTGCAGATTACATGCATATCCACTGTGTAAATGCATGTGCATTTTTCTACATGTGAATTGTTTGCATTTCATGCAATTCTATGCGGAAAATTTGCACAGAAAACTCACCATACCCGCAGCAGAAATTGACATGTTGCGGATTTGAAACCCGCATCACAGGTCAGTTTATGCTGAGTAGAAAAGAAGAAGAATGGGCATGAAATTTCTATAAATCCCATCCTTTTTGCTGAGACTGTAAGACGCTGTGTTTTTGATACATCAAAAATTTGCAGCATGAAAGTTACCAAAAACTCATCGCAGGCACACAACCAGAAGAGACTTCAGACTCTCTGAGTCAATCTACACATGAGCCGGAAGTGCGGTGACGTCACCGACAAGTGAGGCAGAAGGGGGCTAGATGCCAGAGAGAGCAGCGGTACGTGAGTATATTCACTCACACTACACACCATATACATATACACACATTTAATGAAAAAAAATATTAATCCCTTTAACGACTGCTGATATGCATTAAAACGGCGGCCCTTAAGGGGCCTTATTCAGTCATTGCTTATAACCGCGATTGGGAATAAGGGTAGAGCACTCACCATTGTTGGAAATTTAGCTGAGACCGTGGAGAACACGATTAGGGCCTTTTTCCAGTCCCCGATCGCCGTTATTCAATGAATAACACAAGAAAACATTTTTTTTTACCTCTATTAAAAACATTTCTCCCTTTTCTGACATGATATACATTGGGAGAAATAAGTATTTGATCCCTTGCTGATTTTGTAAGTTTGCCCACTGACAAAGACATGAACAGTCTATAATTTTAAGGGTAGGATAATTTTAACATTGAGAGATAGAATATAAAAAATAAAATCCAGAAAATCACATTGTATAAATTATATAAATTTATTTGCATTTTGCAGTGAAAAATAAGTATTTGATCCATCTGGCAAACAATACTTGGTGGCAAAACCCTTGTTGGCAAGCACAGCAGTCAGACGTTTTTTGTAGTTGATGATGAGGTTTGCCCACATGTCAGGAGGAATTTTGGTCAATTCCTCTTTGCAGATCATCTCTAAATCATTAATATTTTGAGGCTGTCACTTAGCACCTGGGAGTTTCAACTCCCTCTATAAGTTTTCTATGGGATTAAGGTCTGGAGACTGGCTAGGCCACTCCATGACCTTAATATGCTTCTTTTTGAGCCACTCTTTTGTTGCCTTGGCTGTATGTTTTGAGTCCTTGTCTTGCTGGAAGACCCAGCCATGAACCATTTTTAATGTCCTGGCAGAGGAGGTTGTCACTCAGGATTTTACGGTACATGGCTCCATCCATTCTCCCATTGATGCGATGAAGTAGTCCTGTGCATTTAGCAGAGAAACACCCCCAAAACATAATGTTTCCACCTTCATGCTTGACAGTGGGGAAGGTGTTCTTTGGGTTATAGGCAGCATTTCTCTTCCTCCAAACACGGTGAATTGAGTTAATGCCAAAGACCTCAATTTCTGTCTCATCTGAGCACAGCACCTTCTCCCAATCACTCACAGAATCATGCAGGTGTTCATTGGCAAACTTCAGATGGCCTGCACGTGTGCCTTCTTGAGCAGGGGGACCTTGCGGGCACTGCAGGATTTTAAACCTTTACTGCGTAATGTGTTACCAATGGTTTTCTTGGTGACTGTGGTCCCAACTGCCTTGAGATCATTAACAAGTTCCCCCCGTGTAGTTTTAGGCTGATCTCTCACCTTCCTCATGATTAGGGATACCCCCACGAGGTGAGATTTTGCATGGTGCTCCAGATCGATGGCGATTGACAGTCATTTTGTATTTCTTCCATTTTCTTACTATTGCACCAACAGTTTCCTCCTTCTCACACAGCGTGTTTCTTATGTGTTTTGTAGCCCATTTTAGCTTTGTGCATGTCTATGACCTTGTCTCTGACATCCTTATAAAGCTCTTTGGTCTTGCCCATGTTGTAGGGGTTAGAGTCTGACTGATTAATTGAGTCTTTTGACAGGAGCATTTTATAAAGGTGACTATGTAAGACATCTGTCTTTAATGCAGGTAACGAGTTGATTATGAGCATCTAACTGGTCTGTAGGAGCCAGAACTCTTAATGGTTGGTAAGGGATCAAATACTTATTTCTCACTGCAAAATGCTTATACATTTATATAATTTATACAATGTGATTTTCTGGAATTTATATTTGATTTTCTATCTCTCAATGTTAAAATTAACCTACCCTTAAAATTATAGACTGTTCATGTCTTTGTCAGTGGGCAAACTTACAAAATCAGCAAGGGATCAAATACTTATTTCCCCCACTGTACATGTCAGAGGAGAGAGAAATGAGTACTCCGATGCAAACTCAAGTAGCGAGCACTTGCGCTCACCACTAATGATGACATATTGAATATGACGACCTAACGTTATCAAATTCTGTGTAGTACGTTTGGTTTAAAAACCCTCACTATACCATTGGATAAAATCCTTCAGGGTGTAGTTTCCAAAATGGGGTCACTTGTGGGTTGGTTTCCACTCCACGTCAGAGGCTCTCCAAACCCGACATATGGCGTCTGCTCTTTAGTCCAGCCATTTTTGCATTCGAAAAGTCAAATGGTGCTGCTTGCCTTCCGAGCCCTGCCATGTGCCCAAATAGTAGTTCTCCCCCATATACAGGGTATTGGCGCACTCAGGAGAAATTGCACAACAAATTTTGGGGCCCATTTTCTCCTGATACCATTGTGAAAGTAAAAAAATTGGGGCTAAAGCAAAATTTTTGTAAAAAACTTAAAATGTTCATTTTTTCCTTCCACATTCCATTAATTCCTGTGAAGCACCTGAAAGGTTAATAAACTTCTTGAATGTGGTTTTGATGATTTTATGGGGTGCAGTTTTTAAAATGGTGACACTTTTGGGTATTTTCTGTCATCTAGACCCCTCAAAGTCGCTTCAAATGTGATGTGGTCCTTCGCTGGAATGGCAGCGGAGGTGAAGATAGGCTGCTGTTATTTTATACCAATGAGAAGGGGACGTTCGAGTAGTTGGAAAACCTTTTTAATTTGCACCGGAAACCCTCCGATCAGATTTCTGCTGTGGATTTTCAATTTTACCGACATTCAGTGGGGCTAAACACCGAAAATGACAGCTCACCACACCCTCATCACTTGCATTTTGGGTGCACGACAGCCGGAGCAGGCAAGGAGGTCTAACAGAAGAAGAAAGTCGGCACTCCGTTTTCTTTGGTTCACTGCTTTATTGGAAATCCATGTGCACAAATGACATACAAGTGTGATCCTCAATATACAGCTTACGCCTTTCGGAATATAATTCCTTAATCATAGATATCATATATGGATGGATTTCCAATAAAGCATTAAACCAAAAGAAAACTGGGTGCCATCTTTCACATTCTGTTGGGCTAATCTGCTTATGTCTGCATCCCACAGTTTAAAATGGATTGAAGTCTCCTATTTAGGCTGGTTTCACACTAGCTTTCGGCCCTGCCTATTGCCGCACCACTTCCTTCAGCTCCGCCTAAGTCAGCTGCATGGAGCTGAAGGAAGAGGTGCGGCAGTAGTTGGGCTTAACGGAGGAAGAAGGCTACCATCCACAGCTCTGCTGAATGCTAGTGTGAAACCAGCCTTATTCTTATAGCATTTGTCCCAAAAATTAAAACTTGTTACCAATACACTTGCCTGGATGAGGCCATACATTGTCTAATAAGTTTTACAGAGTTAAGTAAAGCAGGAATTTGGCTGAGGAAACAAAAGTCAAAGACCTGTACGTGCTTACATGCTGTGTCCTACAACTGTCATGTAGGTGTGGAAGAATTGGTGGAAAACTATTTAAATACTGTAGTGGGAGTTTATCTTGCATGATTTCTCATGCCATACAAAAAATATGCTATGACCCATTAGCTTCCAGGGTTTTTATGACATTTGCTGAGGGAACCAAAATGAGAAGTGACTTAGGGTAAGTAAGATCAAGGGACAGCTGAGAAGACATCCACGATCACTGTGGCCACTATCGGGCATATATGCTAGGGTCACACACAAAGACCGTATGTTCTCCATCCGAGAAAAAAAGTACGATTATGCTACTCAGAGTTTGTTCAGAGTAGGATTTGAGTGGCAAAAGGGTTTTTCTCTCATGTGAAGTATATTAAAATAAAAAAAAATCTCCATTCTGATAGTCCTAGCAAATGTGACCACACTCGGGTATTATTTGAGTGGGGTTATATATATATATTTCTTTTTTTTTTTTTCACGGACCCATAAACTTGCATGGCAAGTCACAACAATTTCCTTTGACAGCTTCCATTCACAGGGCGCATGGTAGGTAATATAGGAGCTGTTTGTTGTCCATAGAAACCAATCTGTCACACTGTGAAGGTCTTCAGTAAGGAAGGGGGGCCTCATACTGTCATTGTACCTGGGACCCTAAGTATCCCTTTCCCTTGGGTACTCTTAAAGGTAGAGAGGCCCTAGTCTCCGACCTTACTATGTTCCTATTATTATTATTATAGCGCCATTTATTCCATGGCGCTTTACATGTGAGGAGGGGTATACATAATAAAAACAAGTACAATAATCTTAAACAATACAAGTCACAGCTGGTACAGTAGGAGTGAGGACCCTGCCCGCGAGGGCTCACAATCTACAAGGGATGGGTGAGGATACAGTAGGTGAGGATAGAGCTGGTCGTGCAGTGGTTTGGTCGATCGGTGGTTACTGCAGGTTGTAGGCTTGCTGGAAGAGGTAGGTCTTCAAGTTCTTTTTGAAGGTTTCGATGGTAGGTGAAAGTCTGATATGTTGCGGTAGAGAGTTCCAGAGTAGGGGGGATGCGTGAGAGAAATCTTGTATGTGATTGTGGGAAGAGGAGATAAGAGGGGAGTAGAGAAGGAGATCTTGTGAGGATCGGAGGTTGCATGCAGGTAAGTACTGGGAGACGAGGTCACAGATGTATGGAGGACACAGGTTGTGGATGGCTTTGTATGTCATGGTTAGGGTTTTGTACTGGAGTCTCTGGGTAATGGGGAGCCAGTGAAGGGATTGACAGAGGGGAGAGGCCGGGGAATAGCGGGGGGAAAGGTGGATTAGTCAGGCAGCTGAGGTTAAACCCTATTAAACCCTGATCTGTCCTCTCCCCCACCCCATGAGGCATGGGACAGAAATGTAATGTAAACAAGACACAAAGACAAAACAGGGATAGCAGAAAAACTCTATCATGCAGAAGCACTAACTACAATAGGGAGGAGGAAAGGGATAGGGAGGAATAAACTAAATGGAAACAGGGACCAGGAGATAAACACACACACACGTACTACAGCAAACCACAGATCAATACTACAACAACTCCACTCCAACCAATTAGCTTTACCACACAGCACAGGAAGACAAAGCTTTCACCGGCAGGAACAAGAAGGTGTGGCGAGTTTTTATAGGAACAGGTAATGACCAGATCAGAAGCAGCTGAAATGGAGCTGCATGTTTCTGACCAGAATAGAAAGGGTTATTAACATCTTCAGCACCAGAGAAAACAAACTCCATTTAATATGGGACACAAATCACACCATCTTTAAAGACGACCTGCGATTCATTACCCAACGTAACCGTCTAACTTCAGGTCTTCAAGGGGGATGTGACACCCACCTGACACAATCACAGTACAGCTTTCATTTTCTCAGACTTTAAAAAATGAAAGCCGAGCTCTGATTGGTCGCTATTGACAACTAGACTGGTTTTTTTTTTGGGACATTCTTGATAAATAAGGCTCAAGCAATGTCCCATCTAACCACGTTGTCATTAAATAGTCAATTCCGTTTGTTTTAGGTGTCCTAAATTATATTTCGAGTCTACCTATTAGACGTCCTTATAATTCTATCAACAGATTGATGATGGTGCCTGGTAGGACTGAAGTAAGGGATATTTTTTAGTAAATAGAACATTTGGCAAGAGCCTTAATGTTTAGTTATTTGGAAATATCCCAACAAAGTGAGGAAATTCCATGTTCTAATAACACAAAGACAAGAAGGAGGCCGTGTGCAGTCTGAAATGCTTCATTAATATCATTATAGCACTGATAAAACCCAGAATTGTTCCCAATTATGTAACAACAAAAGGCACCTTCCCCGTGATGTGAACAATAGGGTGTTTGTGCTGTGTTGCCAATGAGCTCTTTAAACCAAAAATATCTCTTTTTGTTGGCTAAACAGCCTGGAAATTGACTTTGCATGTCACTTACTAATAAATATGTATTTTTAATACATTTTGCCATAATGTTATATTATAGAGCAGGTCACGGGCCCGTGATATGTGGCTCGTGGCTGTCTGCCAGATTGGTGCATTAGCACCAGGTATACAAACCGCTATTAAAAGCAGTTCTCTCCTTGGTGACTTTTTTGTGTAGCCCTGCACAGAAGAGAAGATGTGAATGGGGATGAGATAGGTGTGGTGTGATTTCAGTGGAAAAGCTTTGGCTGTCATTATACCGGTAATGGGGGCTCTGGGTGTCACTACCGTGAGTGGGCAGGGGCTGGATGTGGCTAGCGACCCTCTTTCATAGCTGATTGTTGCGCTCAAGGTCAGAAACTTTGGGGACTTCTGTTATAGAGGATCACAGGATTCACTAAACTATCTGAGACAGATGTCGATCCAGCCTTCCATTGAAGGAGAACTCACCACCTCTGGTGGCAGCCTGTTCCACTGATTGATCACCCTCACTGTCAAAAGTTTTTTTACGAATATCTAATCTGTATCTTCTCCCTTTCATTTAATTCCATTGCTTCTAGTGTTTCCATGTGCAAATGAGAGTAATAATGATGATCCCTACACTTTGACATCCCTTCAGATATTTGTAGACAGCTATTAAGTCTCCTCTTGGCTTTCTTTTTTGCAAGTTAAACATTCCCAGATCCTTTAACTGATCCTAGTAGGACATATTTTGCAGTCCGCTCACCGTCCTTCTCTGAACTTGCTCCAGTCTTTTTTAAAATGTGGTGCCCAGAACTGGACACAGATGAGGCCTGACCAAGGAGGAGCAGAGGGGATAATCACTTCACGTGATCTAGGCTCTGTGCTTCTCTTTATACATCCCAGAACTGTGTTTGGCTTTTTTGCTGCTGCATCACACTGTTGAAGGTAGCTGATTATAGCAGTAACCATCGATACCAAGGAAGAATGAAGATATGGTAGACTATATTCTTCCAACTGGAAAAAAATGTAAAAAAGGGGAAAACAAGGGAAAATTAGAACCGTAAATCAAGAGGATAAAGAAAGGTTAAAAATGTTAAATTACATTAAAAACAGGTGCAAAGACCCCAAAATACTTTTTTGGAACAGAAAACCTGCAGAGTTCCTCTGTAACAGAAAGGTTTTAAGGTTTTTTATTTTGAGCGGTCACTTTAAAAAACAAACAACACATTTTAAATATATTCTTCCAGTGTGTCTGCAAACAAAGTACAGGGAACTTGCAATTTCCCCAAGCAGACAAAAATAATTGCAGGTGCAAAATCTAAAACAAGGGCCCTATTACTGGGATTTTTCATAATGGTGCACTCACGTCTTTACCAGCACCAGATTATGTGCAATTGCAATCTTTGCACCCTCTGTAGGTACACTGAACGCACGCAGAGCAGTGTAGGGGCTGATAGCCTTTCTATGGAGTCTGTACAATGCTCTGCTCCTTTACAGGCCGATATGTGTAGGTGCAGAGTGCTTCTGCTCCCCGAACACCACACATGTGTCTGTCTTAAAAAAATAAAGTGTAGGAACCCTTTTAATATCAATACATTTTTCATTTTATGGTTAAGTAAACTAATTTTTAGATAGTTTGACGTGCACTCTTCCTTCTATGATTTTACCTGCTCTACTAGTTCATGGTGTTTGCTCTTTGGCTGGCTTTGTCTAATAGGCCAGGATCACACTTACAAGAAACTCACACGAGTCTCGCATCTCAATACCCGACACTGCCGCCACTTGGACCAGAGGGATCAGCTGCATAGAAATACATGCAGCCGCATGCTCCGCTCCCGAGTGCCAGCCGCAGTGCCGCGTATTGAGATGCAAGACTCGTGTGAGTTTCTTGCAAGTGTGATCCAGACCATAGAGTTAAAGTCGCCTGTGTTCCATTTTAGGCACTGTGCTACCTTAAAGGAGTATTCCCATTTCCAACATCCTATTCCAATATGTATTAGGTGTAATAATAATATTTGCAAATACCTCCAATTAGAAATGTAGTATAGTTCTTCTGATTCTCTATGTCGCTTACTCCATGTGCAGGGCAGTGCAGTAGTTTAGGTATCCATAGTTACAACCACTGTGAGGCTGGGGCCTCTGATACAGCTAGGGGGCTCTGTTTGTTCTCCCCAGAATGTGCATGCAGACGGATGAAGTCCATAGGTGTGCATGAGAGTCACGGATTTCCGGTCCGGGTTTTCCATGTGGCTGAAGGCCACAGGTTTGTGGATGTGTTTAAAAACCCTGCAGTAAGGGGTATGGGTGTGTCAGGTCAGGTGTGCACGTCCGTGTCAGTCTGGTGTGTGCTGGTCTGCAGAGTGCATGGAGGCACAGGCCAGCAGAGCCAGCACCCAGGGCAGCTAAATAGCCTGGCACCCGCAGCGTACACAGAGATGCAAGTCTTCTATGGTACTGGTCTCGGATGTGGACAGTCCTGTGCCCGGAGGTGGATGTCCTGTGCCCAAAGGAGTCGGATGTGGACAGTCCTGTGCCCGGAGTTGGATGTCCTGTGCCCGAAAGAGGACTAGCATGTGCAACGATTGCAAACAGGTGGATATGGTGCCCGGCTACTATCCGGAGGATATCCTGAACTGTGTACGACTGTGTGAGTAAAGAGTCTGTAAGGAGACTGTGATACAGCGATGCAGGACACCCACGAGAACTAGTCAGAGGAGGGCTGGCGTGTGTAGTGTCTGCAACATATGAGGCTGTGTGTATGGAAAAGTATAGAGACTGTGAGATGACGTGCGGTCGCCCAGGGAAACTGGACAAGGGAAGTCTGGCCTGTTCAGGTACAGCAAATCTAAAGCCATGTGATATGTATTGCTTTCAGCTGGTGTAAACTGGTCACTGATAATATCCTCTGAAGTTATATGCATTTATGTGAATTGGACTTTAATGCTGTGAAGAAACACATTAAAAGAGACTTTTGTGTTTGAATTTGTGGGTCACTGCTCCTTCACTGCGTACGATGCTACTGCAGCCTTACACCACTCATATAGTGACAGTTAGTTAGCTGTTAGTGCTCGTAACCATGTATACCTAAGCATGTTTATTTTCACTTTCACCCCTATAATCCTTCACTTTCTGTTAACTCCCCTAATCCCTACTCCTAGTAAGGAACTGTTCATCTCTTCAATCCTCCTCCTCAGAACTGTTCCTCAACATACAATCCTCTGTCTCAAAGCACAGACAGCCACCTCATGCCCTCTCCTGCTCCCACCTGCTAACACTTTCTCTGCTCCTTCTCACTGCTGGTGATATCTCTCCAAATCCTGGTCCTCCTCACCACATCCCCACAGTCAGTTCTACCTCCTATCCACGATCTATCACAAATTTCCGTAGCCTCTCTAACCTTATACCCATTATGCCCGGCCCCCACTTCCCCAGTCCCATTAACGGGAGCTCTATGGAACGCTCGCTCTGTCTGCAACAAGCTTTCCCACATCCATGATCTTTTTATTACTACCAAACTTTCCGTCCTCGCCATCACCAAAACCGGGCTCAGCCCTTCTGACACAGCCTCTCCTGCTGCACTTTTGTATGGTGGCTTCCACCTTTCTCACACACCCCGCCCCAGCAGCAAGCATGGTGGAGGAGTTGGTTTTCTCCTGTCAGATAACTGCTCCTTTACCCACATCCCACTGCCACCCTCTGTTACCCTCCATTCCTTTTGAGGTTCACTCTGTGCGCATCTACTCCCCCTCCAACCTCCAACTGGCTGTCATTTACCGCCCCCCAGGGTCAGCCACCACCACCTTTGACCACTTCACCACCTGGCTACTTCATTTCCTTTCTGCGGACATCCCCACTATCATCATGGGCGACTTCAACATACCCATTGACACTTCACTCTTAGCTGCCACTAATCTTCTATCTCTCACTTCCTCCTTCGGCCTCACTCAATGGTCTTCTGCAGCCACTCACAAAGATGGTCAGACACTGGACCTCATCTTCACCCGCCTCTGCTCCCTATCTAACCTCTCTAACTCTCCTCTTCCTCTTTCTGACTACAATCTACTCACATTCTCTTCCCTCTCCACTCCTTGTCTACAATCCCCACCCCACAAACTTGCACACCCTCACAGAAATCTTAAACACCTTGATCTACACTCACTCTCTGAATCCCTCCTCCCTCTCACAGACATAGTCCCCTACACAATGCGGATGACGCTGCCGCTCTATATAACACCACAATAGCTGTAGCTTTGGAATCTCTTGCCCCTCTCACACACCAAAGCTCGCAAAATCAACAGACAGCCATGGCACACCATCCTGACCAAAGAACTGAGGTGAGCTTCCAGGGCTGCTGAGGGGAGATGGAAAAGATCCCACTCCAACGAGCACTTCATTGCATTCAAACAGTCCCTCACTACTTTCAAGACCACACTCGCCACAGCAAAACAAACCTACTTCTCATCTCTCATATCCTCCCTGTCTCACAACCCTAAACAGTTATTCAACACCTTCAATTCTCTCCTCCGTCCTCCAGCACCCCCTCCCTCCCCACTCATCTCAGCTGAAGACTTTGCCTCATTTTTCATGCAGAAGATTGAGAACATCAGAGACAGTTTTAGTCAACAACCCCCAGACCCCTTCCTCCCAACTACCCAGCCCTCCACCTCCAAAACAAACTTCTCCACCATTACAGAAGATCGACTCTCCACTCTACTCTCAAGATCGCATCTCACCACATGTGCACTTGACCCAATCCCTTCCCACTTCATCCCAAACCTCGCCACAGTCTTCATCCCAACCCTAACCCAACTCTTCAACCTATCACTAACAACTGGTGTTTTCCCCTCAAGCTTTAAACATGCCTCAATAAAACACCTATCCTCAAAAAGCCCTCTCTTTACCCATCCTCTGTATCTACAGTAGCTATCGCCCTATATCACTTCTCCCCTATGCCTCAAAACTACTGGAACAACACGTCCATCTTGAACTGTACTCCCACCTATCTTCCTGCTCCCTCTTCGACTGCTTACATTCAGGCTTAAGGTCCCATCACTCCAGTGAAACTGCCCTAACTAAGGTCATCAATGACCTATTAACCGCCAAGAGAAAGCGACACTACTCTATCCTCCTCCTCCTCGACCTGTCCTCTGCCTTTGACACAGTGGACCATTCACTGTTGCTGCGGACTTTCTCATCCCTTGGCAACACAGACTTGGCCCTATCCTGGATCTCATCATGCCTAACTGACCGGACCTTCAGCGTCTCCCACTCACACACCACCTCCTCACCTCGCCCCCTATGTGTCGGAGTCCCACAAGGTTCAGTTCTAGGGCCCCTGCTCTTCTCCATTTACACTTTTGGCCTGGGACAGCTCATAGAATCTCACGGTTTTCAGTATCATATCTATGCTGACGACACACAGATCTACATCTCTGGACCAGATATCACCACCCTACTAACCAGAATCCCTCAATGTCTATCCGCTATTTCATCCTTCTTCTCCGCTAGATTTCTAAAACTTAACATGGACAAAACAGAATTCATCGTCTTTCCCCCATCTTATGCGACCCCCCCCCCCCCCAGCGAACCTATCCATTACAGTAAACGGCTGTCCAGTCTCCCCAGTTCTGCAAGCTCGCTGTCTCGGGGTAATCCTTGACACTGATCTCCCCTTCAAACCACATATCCAAGCCCTTTCCACTTCCTGACGCCTTCAACTCAAAAATATTTCACGGATCCGCACATTTCTAAAACAAGAGTCTGCAAAAACCCTAGTCCATGCCCTCATCATCTCCCGCTTCGATTACTGTAACCTCCTGCTCTGTGGCCTCCCCTCTAACACTCTCGCACCCCTCCGATCTATTCTAAACTCAGCTGCCCGAGTAATCCACCTGTCCCCCCGCTACTCCCCGGCCTCTCCCCTCTGTCAATCCCTTCACTGGCTCCCCATTACCCAGAGACTCCAGTACAAAAGCCTAACCATGACATACAAAGCCATCCACAACCTGTCTCCTCCACACATCTGTGGCCTCGTCTCCCGGTACTTTTCTGCACGCAACCTCCGATCCTCACAAGATCTCCTTCTCTACTCCCCTCTTATCTCCTCTTCCCACAATCGCATACAAAATTTCTCTCGCGCATCACCCCAACTCTGGAACTCTCTACCACAACATATCAGACTCTCACCTACTATCGAAACCTTCAAAAAGAACCTGAAAACCCACCTCTTCCGACAAGCCTACAAACTGCAGTAACCACCGATCGACTAAACCGCTGCATGACCAGCTCTATCCTCACCTACTATATCCTCACCCATCCCTTGTAGATTGTGAGCCCTCGCGGGCAGGGTCCTCTCTCCTCCTGTACCAGTTATGACTTGTATTGTTCAAGATTATTGTACTTGTTTTTATTATGTATACCCCTCCTCACATGTAAAGCGCCATGGAATAAATGGTGCTATAATAATAAATAATAATGTGGAAGTAAATCTTAAATAAAAAATACTACATTTCTAACATTTCTAATTGGAGGTATTTGCTAATATTGTTATCACATCTACTACATACGGGGATAGGATCTTGGAGATGGGAATACCCCTCATCAGCATCCCATGATTACATGATCCTCCTGATTGCAGGGGTCTTGTAGTGCTCATATCGCTCCATCACAAAGATGTATATTTATGTAATTTAGCATTAAGGTGGGTTTTATTTTTAAATTTTCAATCTCTTCCATTAGGAAACATTTACTTTAGGGCATCTGATGAAGAATGACATAATTTTCTTTTTATTTATGGCTTCAAAAACACATAATTAAAAAAAAGTATAATAGCACACATTGGTATGGAAATATTTTCCTTCCACTACTCGGACAACACCTTCTCAATTTCTATATTTCCCCTTCTAAAATACCAGCCCCTACTGACCTCCGGCGCCATTCCAGTAATGACGACAATGAGAGTAAACAATAACGCAATATTTTTATATTTGTTATTAATGTAAATCAAACTAAAGTAGTAAAGTAAAGAATTGTTTATTATATGGCAGGAAATGTTAATTTTATCTAGTTTATTGCTTATCTTGTATACACCTGCTGTGTACGTCGCCTCACAAGAGATGAGGGTTCTGATGACACATTCGTAAACCAGAATTTACCAGGCTTCTAGAAATTGTCGTTCACTGTAGACGATCACAGCCTCCATCCTGCCGCCAAGGTTCTCACCATCTGGGATTATATTTTGCTTAATTAGCAACGAGGGATTTGGGAGCCTCCGTATGCCATGTGTGAAAATCTCCGATAAAAATGTTACGCTAACAAGATGCATTTAGATCAGATCTTTTAAAGATTTACTCTGTAGCTAATAACTCGTCCAGGTAGTTCTCAACATGTACTATGATCAGTAAGTCACGCAACATCATATGGCATGGTGATGTATTAGTACATAGGTGAGATTTAGTAATACTGGAATGGAAAGACCACACAAGGATTGTGCGTGATCACCATTTTTCACAATCATTGCCCATTACGGTGTTCATGTCAGCGGTGTAACATAGTAGCCATGCTAACGATAGATGCATAGTGCTGTTGCCATAATGAGCAACGCAGCCAAAGTTTGATGCTAACCAACCATGCGGTTACTTTGACTCGCGCATAACTCTTAGCGGTTTTGGCTCACATAAAAATGTAAAGCTCAGAGGGTATTTGTCATCACCCCAACTATTTTTATACACATGTCCAAAAATACCTTTACGTGGCCAGTTTACTCTTCCATCACTAAGAAATGAGTGTTTGAATTATACAAAATGAGTCTGAAGAGCTATTTGTAGATCTGAAGCCTCAGTCACTCCAGCTCTATTCCTGCCCAGTGCTACCTCATCCTCTTAACTGACAGCCTCTCTGCTGTGTTCCTTCAGGCAAATGAGCCATTAGTTAAGCAGGAGGAGGCGGCACTGGGTGGGGAATAGAGCTGAAGTGACTGAGGCTTCAGATCTACAAATACCTCTTCAGATTCATTTGCATATCAATTAAAATGCTGATTTCTCAGTAATAGACGTAACGGACCGGTATTGCTGAAATTGTCTTTGAAAGAGCCATATGTACAGATTCTCTTTAATGGTCAGATGCAGGTGGAGGCTTAGTAGTAGTGGCATCTGATCTGCAGGTTGTTTCTGCAGGGAATGCTCGTGGTCTGTCAGACTTCAATCCTGTAGCTTCTGTTTACATATTTACCAATCTCTAAAATTTGTAAGGCGCTCCTTAGTCACACTTCTTTGACCTGACACGCCGGGCCGGCTCCAGGTTTATGTGGACCTGGGCGAAATAGTCTCAGTGGGCCCCTTTAATACATACCATGATTCATAATGCACCGATATGGCAGAGAAATATGGGTATAATACAATGCCAAAGATTTCACTTCTCACATTACATGAGTGATATCAATAGCTCAGAAATCGGACAGTATAGTCCTCCATACAGTATTATGGGCACCACATAGTGCTCCATACAAAATAATGAGCCCCAAATATTGCTCCATACAGAATAATGGACCCCATATAATGCTCCATACAGAATAATGGGCCCCATATAATGCTCTATACAGTATAATGAGCCCTATATATTGCTCCATACATAATGAGTTCCATATAATGTTCCATACAGTATATGATGGGCTCCATATAATGCAAAGATTTCACTTACTTCTTACATTGCATGAGTGATATTAATAGCTCAGAAACTGGAGATTATAGTCCTCCATACAGTATTATGGGCACCACATAGTGCTCCAGGCAGAATAATGAGCCCCCAATATTGTTCCATACAGAATAATGGACCCCACATAGTGCTCCATAAAGAATATTGAGCCTCAAATATTGCTCCATACAGTTTCATGGACACCACATAGTACTCCATACAGAATAATGAGCCCCATATATTGCTCCATACATTACTATGGGCACCACATAGCGCTCCATACAGTATAATGAGCCCCAAATATTGCTCCATACAGTATTATGGGCACCACTTAGTGCTCCCTACAGAATAATAAGCCCCATATATTGCTCCATATAATATTATGCGCGCCATATATTGCTCCGTACAGAATGAGCCTCATATATTGCTCCATACAGAATGGGCCGCATATAATGCTCCATAAAGAATAATGAGCCCTATATATTGCTCCATACATAATGGGTCCCATCTAAAGTTACATACAGTATATGATGGGCCCCATAAATTGCTCCATATATAATGGGCCCCATAAAATGTTTCATACAATATAGGATGGACCCCATATAGTATAATGAGCCCCATATATTGTTCCATACAGTATGAGTCCCATATAATACTCCATACAGTATATCATGGACCCCATATAAGGCTCTATACAGAATGGGCCCTATATAATGCTCCATACAGAATAGTCCCCATATCATGCTCCATATATAATGGGCTCCATATATGGTGCTCCATATATAATGGGCTCCGTATGATCCTGCATATATAATGGACCCCCATATGTGATACTCTAGTGTACAATGGGCCTAATATATAATGCTCCAGTGTATGATGGGCACTAGATAAGATGTTCCAGGGTATAATGGGCCCCATATATGATGTACCTATATATGATGCTCCAGTGTATGATGGTCACCATTTATAATGCTTCAAACATAAAAAAAAAATGAAATACTCACCTCTGGTCGCTGCTCTGCTCTGGACTCCTTAGCGTCTTCTGGCTCTCTGCACTGTGACTGCTCAGGCAGAGGGTGCACAGACGTGACATCATCGCACCCTCTGACCTGAATGTCAGTCAAAAGATGCCGCAGTGGTGAAACAGGGAGAGGTAACTATCACAAGTGCGGGGGCCCTGAGCAAACGGGAAGGGGGGCTCATTCGCGGCTCATTCTGGCACAAACACCAGGCCCCCAGAGCGCACCGGTGTCCCTGACAGCGAGTGGGCCTCCCAGCCTGCTCAGGGCCCCGGCACTTGCCTGGGTGCGCCGGGTGCCGACACTGACCCTCCTGACATGGACCCTACGTACCTTGCACTGGTTCTCTGTGACTCATCTCACCAGGCCTGATCGCGGAAGGTCTACCAGTTAAACTCCGACCAATTGGCTGCTCATACCTCCTGCAGGAATCACTGCAGGTAACATTTGGTATCCCATCATACTCTTTTACACAAAGTCCCCCAGAGAAGAAGCCATTCTTTGCTGCAAAAGAGAAGGGTCCGAGCTAGAGACCTCCATCTATGATCTCAATATGTCTTATATATATATATTTATATATAATCTGTACATGTTGTATTCATTTTAATGGGAGCTGTAGAATCTGGATCTGTGAGGCCAACTAATATTTATAAATGTACAAACCTAGTACTTCTCATCTGTTTGCTGTGGTTTTGGATAAGAGAATCCCTGTTATCAGCTGTTCTGTCCAGAAGAAGCCCCAGCCAGAGAAATTTTGCTTTATATGCACAGTATTCCCGTGAATGAATGTAATATACAGGAACAAGCCACAGTTTCCGCTATGCTCACACACGCCATTTTTGCATAATTTTTTTTTTTATCCTTTTTTTGTGCATTTTACTGTGTGTGTAAAACTATGAGATTTCAGAAATCTCCTGCCCAAGCTGCTTTTCTTCCCTGACTGATTTCGAGCACTGCAGCATTTTTTAAACTATGCAGCATATCAATTTTGTGCATTTTTGCAGCCTTTTTTACCAATAGAAAGCAATGATAAACACAGCAATGTGCTGTATACATAAACTGTCATTCCTTTAAGGTACTGTTACACTAAACGATTTACCAACAATCACGACCAGCGATACGACTTGGCCGTGATCGTTGGTAAGTCGTTGTGTGGTCGCTGGGGAGCTGTCACACAGACCGCTCTCTCCAGCGACCAACGATCAGGGGAACGACTTCGGCATCGTTGAAACTGTCTTCAACGATGCCGAAGTCCCCCTGCAGCACCCGGGTAACCAGGGTAAACATGGGTTACTAAGTGCAGGGCCGCGCTTAGTAACCCGATATTTACCCTGGTTACCATTGTAAAAGTAAAAAACAAACAAAAAAAAACAACATACTCACATTCTGATGTCTGTCACGTCCACAGGGTTAAAACTGCTTTCGGCAGGAGCGCTTGCTAATGCTGCGCTGCTGTCGAGAGCTTCCTGCACTGAATGTGTCAGCGCCGGCAATAACAGTGGTGATGTCACCGCTGTGCTCTGCTTTACGGCCGGCGCTGACACAGTCAGTGCAGGAAGCTCTGAGCAGCAGCGCGTAACCCTGTGGACGCCGGGGGACGTGACAGACATCAGAATGTGAGTATGTAGTGTTTTTTTTTTTTTTACTTTTACAATGGTAACCAGGGTAAATATCGGGTTACTAAGCGCGGCCCTGCACTTAGTAACCCGATGTTTACCCTGGTTACAAGTGAACACATCGCTGGATCGGTGTCACACACACCGATCCAGCGATGACAGCGGGTGATCAGCGACGAAATAAAGTTCTGGACTTCTAGCTCCGACCAGCGATATCACAGCGGGATCCTGATCGCTGCTGCGTGTCAAACACAATGAGATCGCTATCCAGGACGCTGCACGTCACGGATCGTCATCGTTCTCGCTGCAAAGTCGCTTAGTGTGAAGGTACCTTTACAGCACAGACGTGGCATGAGGTAGAGTGCAGCATAATACTGGACTTACATACATCTTCCATGTACACTGTCATTTTGATTTTAGGATTTTATTGAATCTGAAGAATTACGGTACATTAGTACATGGAAAGTTGAAGATCAGTGTTTCTATTCATTGCAATGTTAAAATGAATGGACAGGAAGCCAGAGACTGAAAAAAAAACTTCAATTACAGTGATTTCCTTAGCTGTAATTAGTGGGAAATGGAGTTTCTATGAGGGTTGTTATTACCAGATGTTATGAAAAGTCACCATGGACTTGGCCTCATTAAACCGGTGTGTTACGTAGCAGAGGGATCTGCTCATTACCAACCAGACGTGTATTAGCTCTTCTCATTTCTCGTTAGAGCTTACAGTGCTGTATGTGTAGAGTGAACATCTAGGGCACATAGATGTCACATAGTGGGGTCCGCTACTTGGGACCGCCATCACTCAACACCGAAGAGAAGAACTGCTGTAAAGAATGACACCTGCTTTGGAAGACTCAACATGACACAGGAGGCTCCTACACTAAACCTATGGTATATTATATGAGTCCTTGTATAGAAATTCCTTGTTTCTAGTATTGGAAGTTCTGCCATTAGGATGTGTAGTGATCCAAGTAGAGTGCATTATGTATTCGGCTTAAAGGGGTTGTACACTACCAGGACAACTCCTTCTTAAACTAAATGTTTGGCCCCGATAAAATACACAAGCCTATACTCCCCTCCTATGTCGGCTCCATGTCGGCCCTCGCCGTTCCGGGTATGTGATGTGCTGGATTGACATGTGATGCCCGGCACCCAATCAGTGCTGGCGTCACTGTCTCCGCCTCCTGTCAAAAATGAACATGAAGAGGAAGTCCGAGATCAGCTGCAGCCCGGACTTCCTCTTAATGTTCAGTTCATACGAAGGCGGAGACAGTGATGCCAGCACTGATTGGTCACCAGTAGTGTTGAGCATTCCGATACCGCAAGTATCGGGTATCGGCCGATACTTGCGGTATCGGAATTCCGATACCGGGATTCCGATACTTGCCGCGTATCGGATACCGGAATCGGAAGTTCTAAGATTCAAAAAGCAGAAATTCAGCCAATGAGATTGATTCCAAGTGTGGGCACATCCTGTTTAGCATGGAGGGCATGAAACTACTGGCAAGGCTGTGATTGGCTGGTGTAATGATGTCATGATGCAGTTTAAAAGTCGCTGGCGCCATTTTGCGATCACTCTGCTGTGAATTCAGTTAGTGACAGGACGCTGTTTGCTGACTGAGGGACAGTTTAGAGATAGCGATTTGCTTCTTTGTGCTTTCCAAAGGCTAATTTAGCAACCGCTGTGTTCACCTACTATTCACCTTGCTTTTGCCTTGTAGCGCTGTTTTCACAGCGATCTGCAGGGTCTGTGTGTGTGTGTGTGTGAGTGCAGCCCAGTCTCCAGTCTGAGTGCAGCCACATAGGCCATCCATAGTTGGTTGTATTCAGTTCAGGGAGGGTGGTTCATTGCCTCATACTGTTCCTTTTTTTTTTTTTTTTTCCCAAGTAGTGTAGTCTGCTGCTAATTTATTCAAAAAAATCCTATTAGTGTCTTTCCACCCGTCTCCAGCTAATTTGTGGAAAAACACTACATAGGATAAAGTAGAGGAGGGTTTTTGGGCCTTGCAGCGCCGTTTACGGCTGTCTGCACGGTCTCCGTGTGACTGCAGCTCGCCCTGTAATCTGTGAGCAGCTATAGCCTGGTTGTCTCCAGCTCAGGGTTTTTCACTGCGTCATACCGCCAAATCAATTTTCTTTTTTTTCAAAGTAGTGTAGTCTGCTGCTAATTTATTTTAAAAAATCCTATTAGTGTCTTTCCACCCGTCTCCAGCTAATTTGTGGAAAAACACTACATAGGATAAAGTAGAGGAGGGTTTTTGGGCCTTGCAGCGCCGTTTACGGCTGTCTGCACGGTCTCCGTGTGACTGCAGCTCGCCCTGTAATCTGTGAGCAGCTATAGCCTGGTTGTCTCCAGCTCAGGGTTTTTCACTGCGTCATACCGCCAAATCAATTTTCTTTTTTTTCAAAGTAGTGTAGTCTGCTGCTAATTTATTTTAAAAAATCCTATTAGTGTCTTTCCACCCGTCTCCAGCTAATTTGTGGAAAAACACTACATAGGATAAAGTAGAGGAGGGTTTTTGGGCCTTGCAGCGCCGTTTACGGCTGTCTGCACGGTCTCCGTGTGACTGCAGCTCGCCCTGTAATCTGTGAGCAGCTGTAGCCTGGTTGTCTCCAGCTCAGGGTTTTTCACTGCGTCATACCGCCAAATCAATTTTCTTTTTTTTCAAAGTAGTGTAGTCTGCTGCTAATTTATTTTAAAAAATCCTATTAGTGTCTTTCCACCCGTCTCCAGCTAATTTGTGGAAAAACACTACATAGGATAAAGTAGAGGAGGGTTTTTGGGCCTTGCAGCGCCGTTTACGGCTGTCTGCACGGTCTCCGTGTGACTGCAGCTCGCCCTGTAATCTGTGAGCAGCTGTAGCCTGGTTGTCTCCAGCTCAGGGTTTTTCACTGCGTCATACCGCCAAATCAATTTTCTTTTTTTTCAAAGTAGTGTAGTCTGCTGCTAATTTATTTTAAAAAATCCTATTAGTGTCTTTCCACCCGTCTCCAGCTAATTTGTGGAAAAACACTACATAGGATAAAGTAGAGGAGGGTTTTTGGGCCTTGCAGCGCCGTTTACGTCTGTCTGCACGGTCTCCGTGTGACTGCAGCTCTATCTGTTGTCAGTTCAGCCCCCAAAAAATAAATAAATAATACAGTTCACCAAACACACCAGTTACACCACTTTACATTTCTGTAGGCCACATTAGCTCATATTAAAGTCTAGTCCACACTTTAGATAATTAGTGCTTCTTATACCTGTTAGGAGGAGTTGCTCAGGAATAAGCACACAAATCCGTTAGTACTTTTCTGCTTATCTTTATCAGTCAACCAAGATGAAGAAGGCAGTGAGTAAGGCACGTGGGCGTGGGCGTGGGCGCGGAGCAGGGAGGGGACGTGGGGATTCTGTGCCTGCTGCGGGCACCGGTGACTCATCAGCACCCACATTCACCAGGCAACAGTCGTTCATGCGAAGCTTTGTGTCAGAGCGCCGTACACCGCTGCTGCGTGAAGAACAAATTGAAGCTGTTGTCGGATGGATGGCAGCTAATGCATCAACTTCCATTAGTGCCACATCCTCTCAGACACAGAGCACTGGAGAGCAGCCATCTGTCTCTTCACCACCTGCCAAATTGCCCAGGCAGACAGAGAGCCCAGGACAGGAGCCGTCTCTACTTCTGTTCTCTGAATCTCTTGGCTTGGAAACAGGGGGCCAGCCAAGCAGCATTGGAGAAATGGAAGAAGAGGCAGGGTGCAGTGATGCCCAACAGCTTTTTCTGTCTTCCTCTGAAGAGGCGGGTGGGCCAGTGGCTCCGGTCACCACATCGCAGGCCGCATCAGCTGATGATGACACTCAGGTGCCACTTACTGGTGCGTGCTCTGCTGCTGAGACTACCCAGGAGGAGCAGTTGGGGGCAGAGGGTAGTGTAGATGATGAGGTCCTCGACCCATCTTGGCGTGAGGGACAGGAAGGTGGTGGGAGCAGCTCTGAGGAAGAGATTCCCCGTACGGCCCAAAGAGGGAGAGGGAGGGGGAAGACTGCGGATCCTGCAGCCTCCGCTTTGGCACCCGTTAGGAGCATGTCTCTTCCAAAAGCCAAAAAGGGCGCTCCCAAGACTTGCAGTGCCTGGTCCTTTTTTGACACAGTTGCAGATGACATTTGCTATGTCAGATGCAACGTGTGTCATCAAAAAGTCAAAAGAGGGAAAAATGTCAGCAACCTCAATACCTCCAACATGTGGAAACATGTGCGCAACAGGCACCCGGCGGAGTTAGAAAAACACACTGAAGAGGTAGGCCAACCAACAGCGGCAGCTACCACCTCTTCAGCTCGTGTTGCCTCTTCCTCTACCTCACACGCAGCTGGTTCGGCGTCCTCCCAGGATCGCCGTGGAAGAACCTCTGCCCCTGTTGTCCAGAGACCCGCTGTAATTCCACCCGCAGCGCCACTTTCCCAGTCATCCACACACTCCCAGCCCAGTCTACAGCCATCGGTAGTACAGGCATGGGAGAAAAGGCGGCCTTTCTCGTCAAACCACCCACGAGCACAGGCTCTGACTGCAGGCATTGCCAAACTTCTGTCACTGGAAATGCTGTCATTCAGGCTGGTGGAGACTGACAGCTTCCGTGACTTCATGTCATTGGCAGTCCCACAGTACAATGTGCCCAGCCGCTTTTACTTCAGCAGGCAAGCCGTCCCTGCCCTGCAGAAGCATGTGGAGGGACACATAAAACACGCGCTACTGAACGCCGTCAGTAGCAAGGTCCACCTCACCACCGATGCGTGGACCAGTCAACATGGACAGGGGCGATACCTTTCCCTCACTGCCCATTGGGTTAATGTCGTTGAGCCGGGTACAGACCGTGCGAGTGGCGCAGGACGTGTCCTGCCCACTCCAAGGATTGCAGGAATCCATTCTGTACGCATTGACTCCTCCTCCTACACCAGTTCCTCAGAATCATCGCTGCAGGAGCCGTCACAGTCCACCTCCACATGGACCCGTGATGAACGTGTACCTGTTACGACCGACATGAGCACAGCCGTGGCCAAACGTCAACAGGCCGTCTTGAAATTAATTTTCTTGGGGAATCGTAGCCACACAGCGCAGGAGCTCTGGAATGCCATCAAGCAGGAGAGCGATGTGTGGTTTGTGCCAGCGAATCTCCAGCCAGGCATGGTAGTGTGTGATAATGGCCGAAATCTGGTGGCAGCTCTGGGCCTCGGCAACCTCACTCACATCCCATGTCTGGCACATGTGCTCAATTTGGTCGTGCAGAGCTTTTTGAGGGACTATCCGGATCTTGATGCACTGCTGCACAAGGTCCGCCTAGAGTGTGCTCACTTGCGGCGTTCCAGCACGGCAAAAGCGCGCATTGCGGCTCTGCAGCGCCGACACCGCCTGCCGGAACATCGCATCATATGTGACCTACCTACCAGGTGGAATTCCACGTTACATATGTTGGAGCGGTTGTGTGAGCAGCAGCAAGCTGTAATGGAGTACCAGCTGCTTCAGGCGCAAAAAAGTCGCAGTCAGCGCCGTACAGACTTCACAACCACAGAGTGGGCCACTATGAATGACGTCTGCCAGGTTTTGCGTCCCTTTGATTATTCCACGCGGATGGCGAGTGCAGATGATGCACTAGTCAGCATGACTGTCCCCCTTATCTGCCTGCTTGAAAAATCACTGCAAGCGCTAAGGGATGATGTTGTGGAAGAGGTGGAGGATGAGGATTCACCATTTCCATCATCTTCTGGACAGTCAGCGCCACGTGGTTCCTCACAAACGCGTAGGCAGGGGACCGTTTGTGAGGAGGATGAGGAGGAGTCAATGGAGGAGGAAGACATCCGTCCAGAGGAGGGAGTTACACAATTGTCCAGTAGTCAGTGTGTACAGCGAGGGTGGGGTGATGACGAGCGGGCAGAGATCACGCCTCCAGCAGGGGACAGCGTTTCTTGGGCAGTTGGCAGTCTGCAGCACATGGTGGATTACATGCTGCAGTGCCTGAGAAACGACCGCCGCATCGCCCACATTCTCAACATGTCTGATTATTGGGTGTTCACCCTCCTCGATCCTCGCTACCGGGACAACGTAGAAAGCCTCATCACACCGTTGAACCGGGAGCGAAAAATGCGGGAGTACCAAGACACACTGGTCAATTCCATCATCTTCTCCATTCCAACTGAGAGAAGTGCTGCTAGTGCATTCCAAAGCAGCTCAGTGCGTCCAGGCCGTGGTGGAGGCTCTGCACAAAGAGGGAGCAGAAGCAGTGCCTCTGCCCAAGGCAAGACCAGTATGGCCGAACTGTGGCACAGTTTTCTGTGCCCGCCACAAAAGTCTACACCATCACAGACGGCTCCAGTCAGCAGGAGGCAACGGTTCCGTCAGATGGTGACAGACTACATGTCTTGCCCTCTTGCTGTACTCCCAGACGGCTCTTCCCCTTTCAAGTTTTGGGTCTCAAAGCTGGATACATGGCCAGAGCTAAGCCAGTATGCATTGGAGGTGCTGTCTTGCCCTGCGGCCAGTGTATTATCGGAACGTGTCTTTAGTGCTGCAGGTGGTGTACTAACTGACCGTCGCATGCGACTATCCTCCGATAACGTTGACCGGCTTACTTTCCTGAAAATGAACAAGGCCTGGATCTCGCCGGAATTTGCCACTCCTCCTCCTGATTGAATAATTAGGTCACTGTATACGTTATCCAGGTCTCCTGTTGTGTTCATCTTTCTACCACCTGAACTTAAATTCCTGGGCTCCAACACCGCCAGTTGAGGCTCAGACGTGCCGTCTGCACAGTCAAAACATACGACCCAGTGTTATTGGGTTTCAGTAACGTCAGCTGATCCCCAGCTGTGTAGCCGGCAATGTGTCATGCGACCGCCACGCTGACACAACAACTGAAATGTAAGGGAATCTGTCCCCCCCCCCCCAAGGCGTTTGTTACTGAAAGAGCCACCTTGTGCAGCAGTAATGCTGCCCAAGGAAAAGGTAGCTATTTTTGTTTAGCTCCTTGCACACGCAGAACTTAACACTTATAAAATGTGTCCACTGATACCGTAAAACCGTCCCGGAGGTGGGACTTTCCTTCGTAATGTGACGCAGCCCAGCCGTCATTCCTACCCCCCCGGCGCCGCGCACCGGCTCCTCAGCGTTGTTTTATTCCGTCCTGGAGCCTGCGCTGTTATGTTATCCCGTGGCCAGGCACACTTAGCGCTGCCCGTCTTCTGGCATCATTTGGTGTCTGGATGGCTGCGCCTGTGCGGCCGCGCTGGCATAGAGCCCGCCTCGCAGTGTCTTCTGATTTAATCCCACTGGGGGCCTGGGATCCATGGACATGCGCAGTGCATATCTGAACCTCCACCTCTCACTCATTTCCCTATGGCTTCTTCAGACTGTTCGGTGTCAGCTGGTCCCTAACAGCATGCCACGGCCGTGACACCGCACAGTCTGAAGAAGCCATAGGGAGATGAGTGAGAGGTGGAGGTTCAGATATGCACTGCGCATGTCCATGGATCCCAGGCCCCCAGTGGGATTAAATCAGAAGACACTGTGAGGCGGGCTCTCTGCCAGCGCGGCCGCACAGGCGCAGCCATCCAGACACCAAATGATGCCAGAAGACGGGCAGCGCTAAGTGTGCCTGGCCACGGGATAACATAACAGCGCAGGCTCCTTGACGGAATAAAACAACGCTGAGGAGCCGGTGCGCGGCGCCGGGGGGGTAGGAATGACGGGTGGGCTGTGTCACATTACGAAGGAAAGTCCCACCTCCGGGACGGTTTTACGGTATCAGTGGACACATTTTATAAGTGTTTAGTTCTGTGTTTGCAAGGAGCATGATGAAAAGAGCCACCTTTTCCTTTTGCATCTTTTGTGCTGCACAAGCTGGCTCTTTCAGCTACAAACGCCTTGGGGGGGGGTTAAAGGTTCCCTTTCGACTTTCTCAGGCTTCGGCCTACATTGTGTTCCTCTGCTTTTCCACCTGTCCCTGGGCTCCAACACCGCCAGTTGCCGTCCAGAAGTGCTGTACGCACAGTCAACAGTCCCTCCTCTGTTATTGGGGTTCAGTAACGTCAGCTGTTCCCCTGCTGTGTGTGTGGCAATCCCTCCTACCTCCTCCAACCTCCTCCTCCTCCACCCGTCCCTGGGCTCCAACACCGCCAGTTGCCGTCCAGAAGTGCTGTACGCACAGTCAACAGTCCCTCCTCTGTTATTGGGGTTCAGTAACGTCAGCTGTTCCCCTGCTGTGTGTGTGGCAATCCCTCCTACCTCCTCCAACCTCCTCCTCCTCCACCTCCTCCACCCGTCCCTGGGCTCCAACACCGCCAGTTGCCGTCCAGAAGTGCTGTACGCACAGTCAACAGTCCCTCCTCTGTTATTGGGGTTCAGTAACGTCAGCTGTTCCCCTGCTGTGTGTGTGGCAATCCCTCCTACCTCCTCCAACCTCCTCCTCCTCCACCTCCTCCACCTGTCCCTGGGCTCCAACACCGCCAGTTGCCGTCCAGAAGTGCTGTACGCACAGTCAACAGTCCCTCCTCTGTTATTGGGGTTCAGTAACGTCAGCTGTTCCCCTGCTGTGTGTGTGGCAATCCCTCCTACCTCCTCCAACCTCCTCCTCCTCCACCCGTCCCTGGGCTCCAACACCGCCAGTTGCCGTCCAGAAGTGCTGTACGCACAGTCAACAGTCCCTCCTCTGTTATTGGGGTTCAGTAACGTCAGCTGTTCCCCTGCTGTGTGTGTGGCAATCCCTCCTACCTCCTCCAACCTCCTCCTCCTCCACCTCCTCCACCTGTCCCTGGGCTCCAACACCGCCAGTTGCCGTCCAGAAGTGCTGTACGCACAGTCAACAGTCCCTCCTCTGTTATTGGGGTTCAGTAACGTCAGCTGTTCCCCTGCTGTGTGTGTGGCAATCCCTCCTACCTCCTCCAACCTCCTCCTCCTCCACCTCCTCCACCTGTCCCTGGGCTCCAACACCGCCAGTTGCCGTCCAGAAGTGCTGTACGCACAGTCAACAGTCCCTCCTCTGTTATTGGGGTTCAGTAACGTCAGCTGTTCCCCTGCTGTGTGTGTGGCAATCCCTCCAACCTCCTCCTCCTCCACCCGTCCCTGGGCTCCAACACCGCCAGTTGCCGTCCAGAAGTGCTGTACGCACAGTCAACAGTCCCTCCTCTGTTATTGGGGTTCAGTAACGTCAGCTGTTCCCCTGCTGTGTGTGTGGCAATCCCTCCTACCTCCTCCAACCTCCTCCTCCTCCACCTCCTCCACCTGTCCCTGGGCTCCAACACCGCCAGTTGCCGTCCAGAAGTGCTGTACGCACAGTCAACAGTCCCTCCTCTGTTATTGGGGTTCAGTAACGTCAGCTGTTCCCCTGCTGTGTGTGTGGCAATCCCTCCTACCTCCTCCAACCTCCTCCTCCTCCACCTCCTCCACCTGTCCCTGGGCTCCAACACCGCCAGTTGCCGTCCAGAAGTGCTGTACGCACAGTCAACAGTCCCTCCTCTGTTATTGGGGTTCAGTAACGTCAGCTGTTCCCCTGCTGTGTGTGTGGCAATCCCTCCTACCTCCTCCAACCTCCTCCTCCTCCACCTCCTCCACCTGTCCCTGGGCTCCAACACCGCCAGTTGCCGTCCAGAAGTGCTGTACGCACAGTCAACAGTCCCTCCTCTGTTATTGGGGTTCAGTAACGTCAGCTGTTCCCCTGCTGTGTGTGTGGCAATCCCTCCTACCTCCTCCAACCTCCTCCTCCTCCACCCGTCCCTGGGCTCCAACACCGCCAGTTGCCGTCCAGAAGTGCTGTACGCACAGTCAACAGTCCCTCCTCTGTTATTGGGGTTCAGTAACGTCAGCTGTTCCCCTGCTGTGTGTGTGGCAATCCCTCCTACCTCCTCCAACCTCCTCCTCCTCCACCTCCTCCACCTGTCCCTGGGCTCCAACACCGCCAGTTGCCGTCCAGAAGTGCTGTACGCACAGTCAACAGTCCCTCCTCTGTTATTGGGGTTCAGTAACGTCAGCTGTTCCCCTGCTGTGTGTGTGGCAATCCCTCCTACCTCCTCCAACCTCCTCCTCCTCCACCCGTCCCTGGGCTCCAACACCGCCAGTTGCCGTCCAGAAGTGCTGTACGCACAGTCAACAGTCCCTCCTCTGTTATTGGGGTTCAGTAACGTCAGCTGTTCCCCTGCTGTGTGTGTGGCAATCCCTCCTACCTCCTCCAACCTCCTCCTCCTCCACCTCCTCCACCTGTCCCTGGGCTCCAACACCGCCAGTTGCCGTCCAGAAGTGCTGTACGCACAGTCAACAGTCCCTCCTCTGTTATTGGGGTTCAGTAACGTCAGCTGTTCCCCTGCTGTGTGTGTGGCAATCCCTCCTACCTCCTCCAACCTCCTCCTCCTCCACCTCCTCCACCTGTCCCTGGGCTCCAACACCGCCAGTTGCCGTCCAGAAGTGCTGTACGCACAGTCAACAGTCCCTCCTCTGTTATTGGGGTTCAGTAACGTCAGCTGTTCCCCTGCTGTGTGTGTGGCAATCCCTCCTACCTCCTCCAACCTCCTCCTCCTCCACCTCCTCCACCTGTCCCTGGGCTCCAACACCGCCAGTTGCCGTCCAGAAGTGCTGTACGCACAGTCAACAGTCCCTCCTCTGTTATTGGGGTTCAGTAACGTCAGCTGTTCCCCTGCTGTGTGTGTGGCAATCCCTCCTACCTCCTCCAACCTCCTCCTCCTCCACCCGTCCCTGGGCTCCAACACCGCCAGTTGCCGTCCAGAAGTGCTGTACGCACAGTCAACAGTCCCTCCTCTGTTATTGGGGTTCAGTAACGTCAGCTGTTCCCCTGCTGTGTGTGTGGCAATCCCTCCTACCTCCTCCAACCTCCTCCTCCTCCACCTCCTCCACCTGTCCCTGGGCTCCAACACCGCCAGTTGCCGTCCAGAAGTGCTGTACGCACAGTCAACAGTCCCTCCTCTGTTATTGGGGTTCAGTAACGTCAGCTGTTCCCCTGCTGTGTGTGTGGCAATCCCTCCTACCTCCTCCAACCTCCTCCTCCTCCACCCGTCCCTGGGCTCCAACACCGCCAGTTGCCGTCCAGAAGTGCTGTACGCACAGTCAACAGTCCCTCCTCTGTTATTGGGGTTCAGTAACGTCAGCTGTTCCCCTGCTGTGTGTGTGGCAATCCCTCCTATCTCCTCCACCTCCTCCTCCTCCTCCTGTCCCTGGGCTCCAACACCGCTAGTTGCTGTCCAGAAGTGCTGTACGCACAGAGCCAAACACCTCGCCAATGTGTTAGTGGGGTTCAGCACCGCCAGCTGTTCCCCTGCTGTGTATACGGCAACGTGTACTGCGACCGCCACGCAGGCACAACAAGTTAAATGTAAGGGAACCTGACCCCCCCCCCCCCCAGGCGTTTGTTACTGAAGGAGCCACCTTGTGCAGCAGTAATGATGCAAAGGGAAAAAGTGCCTCTTTTCGTGATGCTCCTTGCACATGCTGAACCAAACACTTATGAAATGTGTCCCCACACAGCGTTAAACCGTCCGGTAGGTGGAACTTTCCTTTGTCGTGTGACGCAGCACAGCCATCATTTTTACCCCCTTGTCGCCGTTTGCCCCCTCCTCAGCGTTGTTTGAATCTGTCCCGGAGCCTGCGCTGTTAGGTTAGCCCATGGCCATGCACACATGTTGCGCTGCCCGTCTTCTGACCTCATTTGGTGTCAGGCTGGCTGCGCCTGTGCGGGTGCGCTGGCCGAGATCCCGCCTCGCAGTGTCGTCTAATGTAATCCCACCGCGGGCCTGTGATCCGTGCCCGTGCGCAGTGCATATCCTCTCCTCTCACTCCCCTCCCTACGGCTTCTTCAGACTGTGCGATGTCAGCTGGTCCCTAATAGCATGCCACGGCCGTGACACCGCACAGTCTGAAGAAGCCGTAGGGAGGGGAGTGAGAGGAGAGGATATGCACTGCGCACGGGCACGGATCACAGGCCCGCGGTGGGATTACATTAGACGACACTGCGAGGCGTGATCTCGGCCAGCGCACCCGCACAGGCGCAGCCAGCCTGACACCAAATGAGGTCAGAAGACGGGCAGCGCAACATGTGTGCATGGCCATGGGCTAACCTAACAGCGCAGGCTCCGGGACAGATTCAAACAACGCTGAGGAGGGGGCGAACGGCGACAAGGGGGTAAAAATGATGGCTGTGCTGCGTCACACGACAAAGGAAAGTTCCACCTACCGGACGGTTTAACGCTGTGTGGGGACACATTTCATAAATGTTAGGTTCCGCATGTACAAGGACCATAATTAAAAGAGCTAAGTTTACCTTTTCCAGCATTAGTGCTGTACACAATGGCTCTTTCAGCTACAAACGCCTGGGGGGGGGGGGGTTAAAGGTTTCCTTTCAACTTGCTCGAGTGCAGGCTTCGGCCTACACTCCGCTCCCCCTGCTCCTCCTGCTGACCCTGGGCTCTAACACCGCCAGTTTTTGCCCAGATGTGCTAGCTGCACAGAGAAAAACACCAGCCAATGTGTCAGTGGGGTCCAGCACCGCCAGCTGTTCCCCTGCTGTGCAGCCGGCAACGTGTCCTGCAAAAGCCACGCAGACACAAGAACTGAAATTGAAGGGAACCTGTCCCCCCTCCCCCAGGCGTTTTTACGTTATCCAGCCACCTTGTACAGCGGTAATGCTGCATGTGTGCAAGGTGGCTCAGAAACGTATTCTCCTCGCACATGTGGAACTGAAAACACGTCTGCAATGTGTCCTCTGTGTGACCATTTAACCGTCCCGGTGGTGTGACTTTCCTTTGTAATGACACGCTGCAACCCCCTTGGTAGCGCTGCCCGTCTTCTGGCATCATTGTTTGGCTGCCTGCGCCTCTGCGGCCGCCCTGACCCACACAACGCCCCTCGGTGTCTTATTTATTGGGACTGCGAGGGTGTGATTGATGGGCAGGATCAGTGCATCAGTTCGCCTGTCCCTCCTCTCCTTCCGCCTTCTTCGGACTGTGCGGCTTCATGGCCGTGGCATGCGATAAGGGATCAGATGACGCCGCACAGTCTGAAGCGGGTGTAAGGACCCGAGTGTGAGAGGCGAACATATGTGCTGCGCCAGGCCCTGAATCCCAGCCCCGCAGTGTTTTAACAATGTTAAGACACTGCGGGGCTGGGATTCATGGGCATCGCGAACCGCACCGGCCGACATTACATGATGCCAGAAGATGGGCAGCGCTAACGGCGCTAGGCCAGGGGATAACACGACAGCGCAGACTCCTGTACAGCAAATAACAACGCTCGGGAGGCTGCACCCAGCACCAAGGTGGGATTCTTGACACCTGTGCTGCGTCTCATTACAAAGGGAACTCTCGCCTCCATTACACAGTTTGACTGTATAAAGGGCTAAATGTTATACGTGTTTCATTCAGCGTGTGCAAGGAGCGAAATTAAAAGAGCAACCTTTGACTTGTGCAGCACTACTGCTGCATAAGCTGTGGCTCTTCTACTTTCTAACCCCTGAGGGGGGGTTAAAGGTTACCTTTGAAATTGGTTCAAGTAGGCTTCGGCCTACACTCTGCTCCCCCTGCAGAGCCCGGGCTACAACACCGCTCGTTGCTGTCCGGAAGTGCTGGCTGCACAGAGCCAAACACCTCGCCAATGTGTCAGTGGGGTCCAGCACCGCCAGCTGTTCCCCTGCTGTGCAGCCGGCAACGTGTCCTGCAAAAGCCACGCAGACACAACACACCCAAAGCTGCCGCCTGTGCAGGCTTCGGCCTACACTCCCCTCCCCCTGCTCCTCCTCCTCCTGCTCCTCCTCCTGCTGTCCCTGGGCTCTAACACACCGCCAGTTTTTGCCCAGATGTGCTAGCTGCACAGAGAAAAACACCAGCCAATGTGTCAGTGGGGTCCAGCACCGCCAGCTGTTCCCCTGCTGTGCAGCCGGCAACGTGTCCTGCAAAAGCCACGCAGACACAAGAACTGAAATTGAAGGGAACCTGTCCCCCCTCCCCCAGGCGTTTTTACGTTATCCAGCCACCTTGTACAGCGGTAATGCTGCATGTGTGCAAGGTGGCTCAGAAACGTATTCTCCTCGCACATGTGGAACTGAAAACACGTCTGCAATGTGTCCTCTGTGTGACCATTTAACCGTCCCGGTGGTGTGACTTTCCTTTGTAATGACACGCTGCAACCCCCTTGGTAGCGCTGCCCGTCTTCTGGCATCATTGTTTGGCTGCCTGCGCCTCTGCGGCCGCCCTGACCCACACAACGCCCCTCGGTGTCTTATTTATTGGGACTGCGAGGGTGTGATTGATGGGCAGGATCAGTGCATCAGTTCGCCTGTCCCTCCTCTCCTTCCGCCTTCTTCGGACTGTGCGGCTTCATGGCCGTGGCATGCGATAAGGGATCAGATGACGCCGCACAGTCTGAAGCGGGTGTAAGGACCCGAGTGTGAGAGGCGAACATATGTGCTGCGCCAGGCCCTGAATCCCAGCCCCGCAGTGTTTTAACAATGTTAAGACACTGCGGGGCTGGGATTCATGGGCATCGCGAACCGCACCGGCCGACATTACATGATGCCAGAAGATGGGCAGCGCTAACGGCGCTAGGCCAGGGGATAACACGACAGCGCAGACTCCTGTACAGCAAATAACAACGCTCGGGAGGCTGCACCCAGCACCAAGGTGGGATTCTTGACACCTGTGCTGCGTCTCATTACAAAGGGAACTCTCGCCTCCATTACACAGTTTGACTGTATAAAGGGCTAAATGTTATACGTGTTTCATTCAGCGTGTGCAAGGAGCGAAATTAAAAGAGCAACCTTTGACTTGTGCAGCACTACTGCTGCATAAGCTGTGGCTCTTCTACTTTCTAACCCCTGAGGGGGGGTTAAAGGTTACCTTTGAAATTGGTTCAAGTAGGCTTCGGCCTACACTCTGCTCCCCCTGCAGAGCCCGGGCTACAACACCGCTCGTTGCTGTCCGGAAGTGCTGGCTGCACAGAGCCAAACACCTCGCCAATGTGTCAGTGGGGTCCAGCACCGCCAGCTGTTCCCCTGCTGTGCAGCCGGCAACGTGTCCTGCAAAAGCCACGCAGACACAACACACCCAAAGCTGCCGCCTGTGCAGGCTTCGGCCTACACTCCCCTCCCCCTGCTCCTCCTCCTCCTGCTCCTCCTCCTGCTGTCCCTGGGCTCTAACACACCGCCAGTTTTTGCCCAGATGTGCTAGCTGCACAGAGAAAAACACCAGCCAATGTGTCAGTGGGGTCCAGCACCGCCAGCTGTTCCCCTGCTGTGCAGCCGGCAACGTGTCCTGCAAAAGCCACGCAGACACAAGAACTGAAATTGAAGGGAACCTGTCCCCCCTCCCCCAGGCGTTTTTACGTTATCCAGCCACCTTGTACAGCGGTAATGCTGCATGTGTGCAAGGTGGCTCAGAAACGTATTCTCCTCGCACATGTGGAACTGAAAACACGTCTGCAATGTGTCCTCTGTGTGACCATTTAACCGTCCCGGTGGTGTGACTTTCCTTTGTAATGACACGCTGCAACCCCCTTGGTAGCGCTGCCCGTCTTCTGGCATCATTGTTTGGCTGCCTGCGCCTCTGCGGCCGCCCTGACCCACACAACGCCCCTCGGTGTCTTATTTATTGGGACTGCGAGGGTGTGATTGATGGGCAGGATCAGTGCATCAGTTCGCCTGTCCCTCCTCTCCTTCCGCCTTCTTCGGACTGTGCGGCTTCATGGCCGTGGCATGCGATAAGGGATCAGATGACGCCGCACAGTCTGAAGCGGGTGTAAGGACCCGAGTGTGAGAGGCGAACATATGTGCTGCGCCAGGCCCTGAATCCCAGCCCCGCAGTGTTTTAACAATGTTAAGACACTGCGGGGCTGGGATTCATGGGCATCGCGAACCGCACCGGCCGACATTACATGATGCCAGAAGATGGGCAGCGCTAACGGCGCTAGGCCAGGGGATAACACGACAGCGCAGACTCCTGTACAGCAAATAACAACGCTCGGGAGGCTGCACCCAGCACCAAGGTGGGATTCTTGACACCTGTGCTGCGTCTCATTACAAAGGGAACTCTCGCCTCCATTACACAGTTTGACTGTATAAAGGGCTAAATGTTATACGTGTTTCATTCAGCGTGTGCAAGGAGCGAAATTAAAAGAGCAACCTTTGACTTGTGCAGCACTACTGCTGCATAAGCTGTGGCTCTTCTACTTTCTAACCCCTGAGGGGGGGTTAAAGGTTACCTTTGAAATTGGTTCAAGTAGGCTTCGGCCTACACTCTGCTCCCCCTGCAGAGCCCGGGCTACAACACCGCTCGTTGCTGTCCGGAAGTGCTGGCTGCACAGAGCCAAACACCTCGCCAATGTGTCAGTGGGGTCCAGCACCGCCAGCTGTTCCCCTGCTGTGCAGCCGGCAACGTGTCCTGCAAAAGCCACGCAGACACAACACACCCAAAGCTGCCGCCTGTGCAGGCTTCGGCCTACACTCCCCTCCCCCTGCTCCTCCTCCTCCTGCTCCTCCTCCTGCTGTCCCTGGGCTCTAACACACCGCCAGTTTTTGCCCAGATGTGCTAGCTGCACAGAGAAAAACACCAGCCAATGTGTCAGTGGGGTCCAGCACCGCCAGCTGTTCCCCTGCTGTGCAGCCGGCAACGTGTCCTGCAAAAGCCACGCAGACACAAGAACTGAAATTGAAGGGAACCTGTCCCCCCTCCCCCAGGCGTTTTTACGTTATCCAGCCACCTTGTACAGCGGTAATGCTGCATGTGTGCAAGGTGGCTCAGAAACGTATTCTCCTCGCACATGTGGAACTGAAAACACGTCTGCAATGTGTCCTCTGTGTGACCATTTAACCGTCCCGGTGGTGTGACTTTCCTTTGTAATGACACGCTGCAACCCCCTTGGTAGCGCTGCCCGTCTTCTGGCATCATTGTTTGGCTGCCTGCGCCTCTGCGGCCGCCCTGACCCACACAACGCCCCTCGGTGTCTTATTTATTGGGACTGCGAGGGTGTGATTGATGGGCAGGATCAGTGCATCAGTTCGCCTGTCCCTCCTCTCCTTCCGCCTTCTTCGGACTGTGCGGCTTCATGGCCGTGGCATGCGATAAGGGATCAGATGACGCCGCACAGTCTGAAGCGGGTGTAAGGACCCGAGTGTGAGAGGCGAACATATGTGCTGCGCCAGGCCCTGAATCCCAGCCCCGCAGTGTTTTAACAATGTTAAGACACTGCGGGGCTGGGATTCATGGGCATCGCGAACCGCACCGGCCGACATTACATGATGCCAGAAGATGGGCAGCGCTAACGGCGCTAGGCCAGGGGATAACACGACAGCGCAGACTCCTGTACAGCAAATAACAACGCTCGGGAGGCTGCACCCAGCACCAAGGTGGGATTCTTGACACCTGTGCTGCGTCTCATTACAAAGGGAACTCTCGCCTCCATTACACAGTTTGACTGTCTAAAGGGCTAAATGTTATACGTGTTCCATTCAGCGTGTGCAAGGAGAAAAATTACAAGAGCAACCTTTGACTTGCGCAGCACTGCTGCTGCATAAGCTGTGGCTCTTCTACTTTGTAACCCCTGAGGGGGGGTTAAAGGTGACTTTTGAAATCGGTTCAATTAGGCTTCGGCCTACACTCTGCTCCACCTGCAGAGCCCGGGCTCCAACAACGCTAGTTGCTGTCCGGAAGTGCTGGCTGCACAGAGCCAAACACCTCGCCAATGTGTCAGTGGGGTCCAGCACCGCCAGCTGTTCCCCTGCTGTGTAGCCGGCAACGTGTCCTGCAAAAGCCACGCAGACACAACACACCCAAAGCTGCCGCCTGTGCAGGCTTCGGCCTACACTCCCCTCCCCCTGCTCCTCCTCCTCCTGCTCCTCCTCCTGCTGTCCCTGGGCTCTAACACACCGCCAGTTTTTGCCCAGATGTGCTAGCTGCACAGAGAAAAACACCAGCCAATGTGTCAGTGGGGTCCAGCACCGCCAGCTGTTCCCCTGCTGTGCAGCCGGCAACGTGTCCTGCAAAAGCCACGCAGACACAAGAACTGAAATTGAAGGGAACCTGTCCCCCCTCCCCCAGGCGTTTTTACGTTATCCAGCCACCTTGTACAGCGGTAATGCTGCATGTGTGCAAGGTGGCTCAGAAACGTATTCTCCTCGCACATGTGGAACTGAAAACACGTCTGCAATGTGTCCTCTGTGTGACCATTTAACCGTCCCGGTGGTGTGACTTTCCTTTGTAATGACACGCTGCAACCCCCTTGGTAGCGCTGCCCGTCTTCTGGCATCATTGTTTGGCTGCCTGCGCCTCTGCGGCCGCCCTGACCCACACAACGCCCCTCGGTGTCTTATTTATTGGGACTGCGAGGGTGTGATTGATGGGCAGGATCAGTGCATCAGTTCGCCTGTCCCTCCTCTCCTTCCGCCTTCTTCGGACTGTGCGGCTTCATGGCCGTGGCATGCGATAAGGGATCAGATGACGCCGCACAGTCTGAAGCGGGTGTAAGGACCCGAGTGTGAGAGGCGAACATATGTGCTGCGCCAGGCCCTGAATCCCAGCCCCGCAGTGTTTTAACAATGTTAAGACACTGCGGGGCTGGGATTCATGGGCATCGCGAACCGCACCGGCCGACATTACATGATGCCAGAAGATGGGCAGCGCTAACGGCGCTAGGCCAGGGGATAACACGACAGCGCAGACTCCTGTACAGCAAATAACAACGCTCGGGAGGCTGCACCCAGCACCAAGGTGGGATTCTTGACACCTGTGCTGCGTCTCATTACAAAGGGAACTCGCGCCTCCAACACAGTTTGACTGTATAAAGGGCTAAATGTTATACGTGTTTCATTCAGCGTGTGCAAGGAGCGAAATTAAAAGAGCAACCTTTGACTTGTGCAGCACTACTGCTGCATAAGCTGTGGCTCTTCTACTTTCTAACCCCTGAGGGGGGGTTAAAGGTTACCTTTGAAATTGGTTCAAGTAGGCTTCGGCCTACACTCTGCTCCCCCTGCAGAGCCCGGGCTACAACACCGCTCGTTGCTGTCCGGAAGTGCTGGCTGCACAGAGCCAAACACCTCGCCAATGTGTCAGTGGGGTCCAGCACCGCCAGCTGTTCCCCTGCTGTGCAGCCGGCAACGTGTCCTGCAAAAGCCACGCAGACACAACACACCCAAAGCTGCCGCCTGTGCAGGCTTCGGCCTACACTCCCCTCCCCCTGCTCCTCCTCCTCCTGCTCCTCCTCCTGCTGTCCCTGGGCTCTAACACACCGCCAGTTTTTGCCCAGATGTGCTAGCTGCACAGAGAAAAACACCAGCCAATGTGTCAGTGGGGTCCAGCACCGCCAGCTGTTCCCCTGCTGTGCAGCCGGCAACGTGTCCTGCAAAAGCCACGCAGACACAAGAACTGAAATTGAAGGGAACCTGTCCCCCCTCCCCCAGGCGTTTTTACGTTATCCAGCCACCTTGTACAGCGGTAATGCTGCATGTGTGCAAGGTGGCTCAGAAACGTATTCTCCTCGCACATGTGGAACTGAAAACACGTCTGCAATGTGTCCTCTGTGTGACCATTTAACCGTCCCGGTGGTGTGACTTTCCTTTGTAATGACACGCTGCAACCCCCTTGGTAGCGCTGCCCGTCTTCTGGCATCATTGTTTGGCTGCCTGCGCCTCTGCGGCCGCCCTGACCCACACAACGCCCCTCGGTGTCTTATTTATTGGGACTGCGAGGGTGTGATTGATGGGCAGGATCAGTGCATCAGTTCGCCTGTCCCTCCTCTCCTTCCGCCTTCTTCGGACTGTGCGGCTTCATGGCCGTGGCATGCGATAAGGGATCAGATGACGCCGCACAGTCTGAAGCGGGTGTAAGGACCCGAGTGTGAGAGGCGAACATATGTGCTGCGCCAGGCCCTGAATCCCAGCCCCGCAGTGTTTTAACAATGTTAAGACACTGCGGGGCTGGGATTCATGGGCATCGCGAACCGCACCGGCCGACATTACATGATGCCAGAAGATGGGCAGCGCTAACGGCGCTAGGCCAGGGGATAACACGACAGCGCAGACTCCTGTACAGCAAATAACAACGCTCGGGAGGCTGCACCCAGCACCAAGGTGGGATTCTTGACACCTGTGCTGCGTCTCATTACAAAGGGAACTCGCGCCTCCAACACAGTTTGACTGTATAAAGGGCTAAATGTTATACGTGTTTCATTCAGCGTGTGCAAGGAGCGAAATTAAAAGAGCAACCTTTGACTTGTGCAGCACTACTGCTGCATAAGCTGTGGCTCTTCTACTTTCTAACCCCTGAGGGGGGGTTAAAGGTTACCTTTGAAATTGGTTCAAGTAGGCTTCGGCCTACACTCTGCTCCCCCTGCAGAGCCCGGGCTACAACACCGCTCGTTGCTGTCCGGAAGTGCTGGCTGCACAGAGCCAAACACCTCGCCAATGTGTCAGTGGGGTCCAGCACCGCCAGCTGTTCCCCTGCTGTGCAGCCGGCAACGTGTCCTGCAAAAGCCACGCAGACACTTGCTCTTGTACCTTCTGCTCCACATCCTGGTTCCAGTACCGTCAGCTGGTTCCGGGCAGAGCCTTTGGCTTAGGTGCCTCCCTCTGGGTATCCGAGTTCCACCAACGTCAGGTGGTCCTTGGTAGTGCTTTCAGGCACGGGTACCTCCTGCTTAGTAACCGGGTTCCAGTAACGTCAGCTGGTCCTCGGTAGTTCCATTGGCTCTTGGACCTTCGGCTACCCATCCGGGTTCCAGCACCGTCAGCTGGTTCTCGGCAGTGTCTTTTGCTCTTGTACCTTCTGCTCCCCATCCTGGTTCCAGTACCGTCAGCTGGTTCCGGGCAGAGCCTTTGGCTTAGGTGCCTCCCTCTGGGTATCCGAGTTCCACCAACGTCAGGTGGTCCTTGGTAGTGCTTTCAGGCACGGGTACCTCCTGCTTAGTAACCGGGTTCCAGTAACGTCAGCTGGTCCTCGGTAGTTCCATTGGCTCTTGGACCTTCGGGTAGCCATCCGAGTTCCAGTTCCATCAGCTGGTTCTCGGCATTTTCTCAGCCTTCTTGTACCTTCTGCTACATTTCCAAGTTCAAGAGACTAAACACGATGACCCGGAAGAACACCCCTAAGATGACGACGACACCAGAGACGACAACCACCGTGATGACGACGACCCTGGAGACGATGACCCTGAAGACCACCCCGATGACGACGACCCCGGAGACCACCCCGATGACGACGACCCCGGAGACGACGACCCTGGAGACGACGACGACCTGGAAGACCGAGAAGCAGAAGAACAAGAGGCTGCAGAACAAAGAGCAGAAGGACATTAAGCATAACACAAAATATCAGAGCAAAAAAATATTATGTAAATTATAAGCAGAAGAAGACTAAGCAGTGTATGGGGGTGAGTCCGTTCCTCCTCGTGGTGCCCCTGGATAAAGCCTGATGCTGCAGGCCAAACTGAACGCGGACAAATGTAACTGGTTTGTGACAGGCAGAACGGAAGGTGTAATCTTCAAACTTTTATAGATAACAACTACGGGAATGCCTGTCACAAATAAGAATATGATGAAGAAGTTGAATATGATGAAGATAATAGTAAAATAAAAAGAATATGAACAATGTAACCCAAAAAATAATAGGTAGAAGATGAAGAAGAAGATGAATAAGGTGAAGAAGTTGATGTCAAAGAAGCTGATGATGAGGATAATTAAGAAGAAAGCGTGGGAGAAGTAAAAAAGAAGGTGAAGGGCGTGGAAGTAGTGAAACATCAATATCTGACATAAAAAAAAAAAAAAATAACATAGTCAAATTCTTTCTAACGCCGAACTTCATAAAAAAAAAATAAAAATCCTGCTATTCTATTACATTGGGCTAAACCTCTGTCCCTTTAATATCTCCGCCACGTCCCCCAATACATCCTACATTATTCTTAGTTGTTTTCCTTCATGTAGAATGAACCTACAAGTTTATAAAGGGTTTATTTTAATTCCGATATTTTCGTCCCATTGACTTGCATTGGGATCGGGTATCGGTATCGGATTGGATCCGATATTTTGATGGTATCGGCCGATACTTTCCGATACCGATACTTTCCGATATCGGAAAGTATCGCTCAACACTAGTCACCAGGCATCATGTGTCATTCCACCGCATCACAGCCCCGAAATTGCGAGTGCTGACACCGCTGGAATGGAGCCGACACGGGATGGGAGTATAGGTTTGTTTATTTTATCGCAGCTGAACATTTAGTTTAAGAAGGGGGTTGTCCTAGTAGTGGTCAACCCCTTTAAGGGGTTTTGCATTGGTAGAATTTTGTATTTCTTCATTGATACCCCTGCGAGTCTTATAAAGACTATCCCTTTATAATGGAAGCCATATTCTCCAACCTCCCGTTCTTGACCAAGAGGCATGGGCTAAGATTCCTCAGAAACAATGGAAGTAGCTGGTGTCTAGTTATGCATCACAGGTGCAGCAGGTCATAACAGCCAGCAGGTGCTCTACTAAGTCCACTACTAAAGTAACGCTTGAGGCTGCAGTAGTCATTAGACATGCCATTTTGTGTTGAATTTCGAGAAACCTCTCATTATATTAGTTGTGTTGAACTGTTAACGTTTTTCTTGTTTGCTTTATTACAAATAGCAGAAAGTTTGTACATTTTGAGAATAAAACTAGTTTGTGGTTTCATTGGGGGTTGAATAATTTTGATTGCATCTGTCCGTATCTGAGTTTTTACGAACATTTGTTATTTTATGTTACCCCTTAATGACCAACAATACTGTATGCTTTCTTACAATAATGATGGGGTGCTGACAGATTTCCATGGCCACCCAAGGACAATATATTAGCAAATGTTTGTATTGAAAAAAAAAATATGTTTCATTCTATTTTGCATTAATTCCTTTGAAGCACTTAAAGGGTTAACAAACTTCCTGATAGCTGTTTCGAACAGACCAAAGGTGATAACTAGAGATGAGCGAATATTTCAATGTTCGGTTCGGATTACGATCCCCAAATTTACAATATTCGCTGATTAATTCGAGAATTTTCCTAATCATATCTATACTGTGATCATGTTGCAGATAGTGCAACAAGAAGACACTCATATGTCAGGCTCTACCATGAGGTCCAAGCCCATGCTGTGTTGGTAGCTTGGTAACAATGAGGCTCGTTTTCTCCGTCCTCTCCCGCCAACCACGAACAACAGAGAGAGGAGGATTATCCTCTTCATATGACAATTGCTCGCCCATCACCTCGTCCTCCTCAATTTGTTCCTCAGATCTTGCACCTTCGATAACAGTTTGTCTGTTGTCACCAGCCCCCCTCAATCGCAGTAATCAACCTTCTCTTGGCACCCGCCTGTGTGACGACGGTCTAGAAATTAGAGAAAATGTTATCCCTTCCGCATCCTTCTCCGCTTCTTCCTCTTCTTCTGGGACCACCATCTACTCCCACATGCTATTCAAAGTCTGCTCCAGCATATACATTACCGGAATAGTGATGCTGATGACAGCGTTGTCAACGCTAACCATCTTAGTAGCCATTTTGAAACTGCAGAAGGGTACAGAGGTCCTTAATCTGTGCCCACTCTGTAAACGTGATATGCGCCACGTCTGTACTGCGTTGGCCCAAGCTATACAACATGACATATTGTGTCGGGGCTCCTTGCTGCTGCCACAGTCGCCGCAACATGTGCAGAGGGCATTCCACCGTGTCGGCACATAGCATATCAACCTGGTAACTGGCATGGACAAAAACCTCTGTATCGATGCAAGTCGATGAGCAGAGGGGTGCGAACGGCGGAAATGACCACACGGCTTATGTGCTTTCTGGAGCAGCTCACCCAGGCCAAGACAATGGCAGAGAAAATGCTGTACCTCCAGGTTGAGGATGTGATCCATGCACGACACGTGTGTAAGCTTGCCTCGCCGTAGGGCCGCCACCATGTTTGGACCGTTATCGGGCACGGCCTTCCCTGGATGCAGGTTCAGCTGAGACAGCCATTGATCAAACTCAGCCTGGAGAGCTGTCCACAACTCTTCAGCTGTATGACTGTGATCTCCAAGGCAGATCAGTTTTAACACTGCCTGACTGCGGTGAGCCCTGGCTGTGCAGTACAGAGGTAATGGGGATTCGCTCTGCACTGTTGGAATGCATGTCTCATTAAGGCAGAGGTTGGAGGCGCAGGTGGAGGCCCTCGAGGAGATAGAGGGCATGTATGGATTGTCTTTTTTGGATGAAAAAACTGAACAAAGAGTACATTATCCAAAACATTGCTATACTTCACCTTGTGGTGTCATAAAAAAAAATTGGATACAAGGGAAGAAAAACAAAAAAACATTCTAAAAGCATTTATTTTTGTGCTAATGCTTAATGTACCATTCCTCTATACCAGTGATGGGCAACCTTTTGAGCTTGGTGTGTCAAAATTCGCCAAAAAAACGAACATAACTTGGGTGGTGTGTCACCTTGATAAAAAAACCCATAATTTTGCGACATGTATAGTTTAAATAACAAATATGTATAATTATAATTATTTAACTTACCTGCTTCGTGACTTCTTTGTTCATCTGTCAGTTGGTTTCTTTTGTTGGTCTTGCTATTATTTAACTTGTGTGGGGTGCCGTGAACTAAGATAAGTGAGGAGGAGGGGGAATTCTTGTGATGGCGAACCTGTGGCACTCCAGCTGTTGCGGTGGTAACTCAGATATTCTCTTAATAATTGCATCTTTATTCTGCATATCATGAAATAGAACTGGTGCACATCTTAAGAGAGTATCTTTAATAAATTCTCCCTCACTGAGTGCTTTTCCATGCTGAGCTATGGAGTGAGCAATGCTCAGACTTGCAGATGTTAAATTTGTAGAGCTTTTTACAAATTTAAGGATGGAATTAGATTGGCTCTTATGAAGGTGTAGCTGCCTGGAAATGTATTCCTTCCTTTCATCCTCACTTTTTTTCAAGAGCTGGGAATGATTAGTTTCAAAATGTCTATTTACATTCCACGTTCTGCTTACTACCGTTTCACTACATAGAACGCAAAATGATCTGCCATTTTTTTCTATAATGCCATACATCTCAGTCCATGTCTCTTGAAAGGGTCGGCTACTGCTACTACCACTCCCTTTACTTAACTTTGGTTTTTTATTTTGTGGCTTCTCCATGAGAGAAGATTTATAGTTAGCCCTGCAGGCAATTAGCAGAAATAGGGGTTAATAAGGATGCACCACAAACAGTAATGGTGGTGAAATGGAGTCTGTACTGCAAGATGGCGTTCCTAATGGCGGGAAACGGCACCCATAGCACAGGCCTCTTCCAGCCTCCCCCTCACTTATCTTAGTAATGGCCAATGACACCCCACAGTTCACTGGATGATGGTTGCAGTAGTTGTCACAGCGCCTGCAGACAGCAATCACAGGGCCTGCAGACAGCAATCACAGGGCCTCCAGACAGCGATCTCCTCAGTCCTCAGAAGTGCAGCCTGGGACTTCTGGCCGGCGAAGCAGGGAGCAGGGAGCAGCGCAATGTCGCCCAAACAACACAGCTCCGACGCAGAGGCCTGGGACTTCCGGGAGCTGCGCCGGGCCTACCGGAAGTCCCAGGCCTAGACGCTTTGCACCGGAGATCTGTTGTTTGGGCCCACAGACCTCCTGCATGGCATCCGACCCGCGCGGAGGCCTGGGACTTCCGGGAGCTGTGCCGGGCCTACCGGAAGTCCCAGGCCTAGACGCTCTGTGCCGGAGCTCTGTTGTTTGGACCCACAGACCTCCTGCATGGCATCCGATCCGATAAAAAATCGGATCGGATGCCATGCAATGTAAAGATGCAATTTCTATGGGGCTGCGGCCGGCGTGTCACTGAAAATGACTACGCGTGTCAGCACTGACACGCGTGTCATAGGTTCGCCATCACTGCTCTATACACTATTAATTTTCTGAAGCAGTTTTTTAAATGCTAGCACTTTTTTTTAATATACTGTATATAGATCTCTCAAAGTTTATTCAAAATTGAATAGGTCACTTTTTTTTATTTAAAAAATGCTGCTTTTACTTTTTTTTCGGAAATCATTTGGGGGATTTAAAATAAATTTAAAAAACACAGACTATTCAGTGGAGGAGCAGGAATAAAATAAGAGCAAAAATTGGTCACTTTTAACCTAGTAACGTGTCTTCTTAAAGGTTCAGTATATTATGGGCACTCAGTTTGTAACTGTAGTGTTGTTTTTAATGGTAAAACTAAACTTCTGTCCATGAGTTTTAGTTTGCTGACTTTGCTGTATTTTTGTACTTTGCTACTATCTTTAGCCAATGTTTAACAATGAGAACTGATGCATGCCGCTGTGGTGTACGAGCTCCCAGCATCACGTCTATTATTATTAATTTTAGCCATGGTTATCAAAGAGCATTTACAGTCATGGCCGAAAGTGTTTGCACCCTTGAAATTATTCCATAAAATTAAGTACCGTATTTTTTTGACTATAAGACGCAACGGACAATAAGACGCACCTAGGTTTTTAAGGATGAAAATTAAAAAATGTGGTCATAACGCACTGTTATTACACTATTATATATATAATGTCCCCCAATTCTGTACTAATATCCCCCATCATGGTATACATATGTCCCCATCCTGGTATATATGATCCCCATTCTGGTATATATGTCTTCTGGTATATATGTCCCCACCCAGGTACATATGGCCCCCAATCCAGGTATGCATAGCCTCCAGCCCCATCCTGGTATCCATGGCTACATCTCCATCCTGGTATCCATGGCCACCATCTCCATCCTGGTATACCTAGCCACCATCCCCATACTGGCATACATGGCCACCATCCCCATCCTGATATACGTGGTCCCTATCCCCATCCTGTTATACATGGCATCCATCCCATCCTGGTATACATGACCTCCTCATCCACATGGTAAACATGGCCCCCATCCCCATTTTGGTAAACATGGCTCCCATTATAGTGCACACATACAAAAATAAAGATTCTACTTACCTTTCTTCCTCTCCCTCGTTGCGTTGCGTCCTGTTATGACTACAGCAACTGATTTCAGCATGCGCATGACGTCACTACTATGCTCCATCACATGCCGAGATCACCCGGGACTATGGGTGTGAGGAGCAGAACATTCATTCTGTTTAGTAGTGGTCACAATGTTAGCAGTAGCCAGCGGCTTCCTGCAGAGACTGGGCGATCACATGTGCCCTCTATTAAAGAGAATTAATATTCACTGCTCCACACTCCCATGGGTGTAGGGAGCAGTGAATACTCATTCTTATTAATAGCGGACACACGTGATTGCCCAGCAGTTACAGGAGGTGGGCAGCGTCGGCTAACAGTGTGCCTATTACACAGAATTAATATACAATGCTCCTCACGCTCATAGTCCCTCCCACCTCTCGGCGCCAGCTTCAGTGCATAGAGGTGGGAGGGACTAGGGACGTGGGAAGCAGTGAATATTCATTTTCTTTAGCAGCGGGCACAGTTAGCCACAGCTGCCTCCTGTGACCCACTCTTCCACCCCATCCACAGCCAGACTATAAGACACACACTCCCCATTTTCCTCCATAATTTTGGAAGAAAAAAGTTGTTTTATAGTCTGAGAAATACAGTATTTCTCCCAGAAAATTATTGCAATTACACATGTTTACTTCCTTTTGTCTGTATTGGAGCAACAAAAAACAGACAAAAAAGCCAAATTGGACATAATTTCACACAAAAACTCCCCAAATAGGCTGCTTTCTCCCCTCAACCCAATGAAAGCACTTTATGCTAAGCCAACCCTAAAGGGTCAGTTGTGAAGGGGAGTTTGGAGAGAGAGTTGTAAAGCGTATAAGCTCCCTCCAACATTATGCCTTAAAAAATGCATCATGTTAAATAGATTACTAAAAACTTGACCATATATTGCTGTATACGGAAATGGTGCTTTTTAGTGCAAAGGTAGCACCACACATGAAACTATTCAGCCCCCAATATACTGTGCACTACTATTATGTATTGCATACTGCATTATAGGAAAATTGCACACAGTAATATACATGATACCTAAGGCGGAGTCTCTACCTTCACTATCTTTGATTGAGCCAATCATTATTACAGTGGGGGAAATAATTATTTGATCCCTTGCTGATTTTGTAAGTTTGCTCACTGACAAAGACATGAACAGTCCATAATTATAAGGGTAGGATAATTTTAACATTGAGAGATAGAATATCAAAAATAAAATCCAGAAAATCACATTGTATAAATTATATACATTTATTTTCATTTTGCATTGAGAAATTAGTATTTGATCTCTCTGGCAAACAAGACTTAACACTTGGTGACAAAACCCTTGTTGGCAAGCACAGCAGTCAGACTTTTTTTGTAGTTGATGATGGTGTTTGCGCACATGTCAGGAGGAATTTTGGTCCACTCCACTTTGCAGATCCTCTCTAAATCATTAAGACTTTGAGTCTGCCGCTTGGCAACTAGAAGCTTCAACTCCCTCCATAAGTTTTCTATGGGATTAAGGGCTGGATACTGGCTTGGCCACTCCATGACCTTAATGTGCTTACTTTTGAGCCACTACTTAGTTGCCTTGGCTGTATGTTTTGGGTCATTGTCTTGCTGGAAGACACAACCACGACCCATTTTTAATGTCCTGGCGGAGGGAAGGAGGTTGTCACTCAGGATTTTACAGTACATGGCTCCATCCATTCTCCCATTGATGTAGTGAAGTAGTCCTGTGCCCTTAGCAGAGAAACACCCCCAAAACATGACACCTCCATGCATGACAGTGGGGAAGGTGTTCTTTGTGTCATAGGCAACATTTTTTTTCCCCCAGACACGGCGAGTTGAGTTAATGCCAAAGACCTCAATTTTTGTCTCATCTGACCTCAGCACCTTCTCCCAATCACTCACACAATCACCCAGGTGTTCACTGGCAAACTTCAGACAGGCCTGCACATGTGCTTTCTTGAGCTGGGGGACCTTGCGTACACTGCAGGATTTTAAACCTTTACGGCGTAATATGTTACCAATGGTTTTCTTGGTGAGTGTGGTCCCAGCTGCCTTGAGATCATTAACAAGTTCCCCCGTGTAATTTTAGGCTGATCTCTCACCTTCCTCATGATGAAAGATACCCCACGAGGTGAGATTTTGCATGGTGCCCCAGATCGATGTTGATTGACTGTCATTTCGTATTTCTTCCATTTTCTTACTATTGAACCAACAGTTGTCTCCTTCTCACCCAGCGTCTTATTTATGGTTTTGTTATCCATCATGAGATTTTCATAATTCCGGAACTTTTCTTTCATAGTGTTTTCATTTTAATGTTGAGGAGTGTACAGTAGGTATCAAATAATGCAACTATACAAGGATGAAATATCTACATTGTGATGAAATATTACCTTTATGCTGTTATTGAGAAAAACGCTCTGTACAAAGACCATACTACCAATGAAAACACTCTACAAAGCCTACATAATGCCACCATCTCGTTACCACTACACAGTGACTCCCTAATGATGCCAAATTGTTATGGTGCCTGCGTAGCTTAGATATCTGGCGCCTGACTACTTATTTAACCAGCAGGTATTTTTCGTGACCTCTCCTCCTTCCTCCTTATACACCAGTATGCTCAGCTCAACCAAGCACTCATGTCTTCTGTTTGTGGAGAATATGGCAAGTCTCTGCCAGACACCGTGGTCTCCTTTAGTCACCTTTACAGTACACATACACAAGTTTGCCTGTAACTCACTAAACGTACGCACTTTGCAAAAGATTGCTCTGACATTTTATGCAAGCTGAGTTCAATGAAGAGGACTCCCGATATGAAAAATCGTCAGCTTCATGTACATGGTAGGTGTGAGGCTGTGAGGTATTAGTCATATGTTCTGACTGCATTTTTTCGGATCTTATTACAGGTTTGAGTTTGCCTTTATCATTGAACTATCAGCATCCATCTTCATCCTTAGACTTGCTTGTCCTTAGATCGCTGAAGCTGCTTTTTAGTATTTCTGGTTATCTGTGTTGTTTGCTAGCTCATCTTTGGCAGGGCACGCAAGATTCTTGCTGCACTATGCTTTTGAAATGTAGGATCCTGTTTTGATACTAAAGATGGTGGAGCTTGAGTTGTGGGACTCGGTTTTATGGTACCAGTGTTTTCGGCATCATGATTTAGATGGCAGATTCCCTTTAGGCCGGAGTCACACTACAGCGAGATACGGCCGAGTCTCGCAGGTTAAAAACAAGCTCTGGCACCGGCACTCCAGAGCGGAGCGTGCAGCTCCATGTATTGCTATGCGGCCGCACGCTCCACTCTGGAGTGCCGGTGCCAGAGCTTGGTTTTAACCTGCGAGACTCGGCCTTATCTCGCTGTGTGTGATCCCGGCCTTAAAAGTAGGGGTTTTATAGCATAAATTGCTTCTATATCTTTGGGGGAAATCTTTATATAATTTGTTCTTTTTTATCTTTTGCTTTGTTCACAGTTTGAAGACATTGGAAGCTTTGAGACGGTATGGCAAGTGAAGTTTTACAACTACCATAAAAGAGATCATTGCCAGTGGGGCAACAGCTTTAGCAGTATTGAATACGAGTGTAAGCCCAACGAGACCCGCAGCCTGATGTGGATCAACAAAGAGATGTTCCACTGAAGCCACCAAAGCTGGACAATCTTCTCATGAGAATGCAACTTGACCAGCACAACAAGCCTACTAAAGCCAGAAAACAGTGTAAATAGCATATTAGGAACCCAAAAAATCCTTGATGAATAATGTTTACTTGAGTTAAACCAATCCCCTACGTCGTTGGTGGTGACCGTAAGAGACATTATATTGTCAGTTCGCTATGGACAACTAATATCATTGAGACCCTAAATGCTTATAGGTAGGGCTACACAGCAGTTTGACATCTCACAATTTTTTTCCTTAATTCCTGGGTAAGTTTTCCCTTATTCAAAAAAATGTGCACTATCAATTTGACCTCAAATCATGGGTGATCTCATGTTGCTGTGTAGCCCAAATTTGCTTCTTCATGTTCACGTAATATTATTGGTTCAGAGTGAAGTGAGAGGTTGCAGTCTTGTGTGTGTGTATGTATGTGTGTATCAGCCAGAGCGCCGACCACCCCACCTGTGTTTCAGGAGGTACAGTTTTAAAGGGTTTCTTGATATTGTAATGGAAGGCACATCACTTCCTGATTAATATGGTCTGACTGTATTTTGAGGTCAGATATGCCTTCAAGCAGTTTCTTACTGCTTTGGCACATTCACAGTTTTTTTTCTGCATCCACTTGTTCAGTAAAGTAGAGTTGCGCTTTGGTTCTCTACAAAGAAGGACCATTTCTGTCATACAAATTGTTGGCCGTCACAGATACTGGACCCCAACCAGCTCTAATGTTAAATTATATCTTAGCGATATCCCATTACATTTTATGTAAAGAGCATTTGTCCAAAAATGATAAAAGCACAAATAACAGGTAAATAATATACTTTATCTGTCCTCCTTATGGTCTACTAAATTCAACTCCTCTGTGTGGAAGCCAAGTATCAAGAATGGAACTGGATCTCATCTGGAAGGGAAAGTTTTCTTTACTATATCCGTAGGCATTCAATCCCATCAGTGCTAAAATATACATCACCCATGTTATGGTCTTCTGAATATGGTCTCGAGCTGTTTACCCCGTGTTAATTGACAACAAATATGGCCACCACCACATCTAATACACATTATATCATCCAGCTTTTCCAGAATCCTGAATTGCAATTTTGGAGAGGTGAAGCAGACACATTTGTTATTTAGAAGTCTGGAAAAACTTGGTAAAAGTTCAAGACGAGAAATACTGAAGTCATTTACAGTTCATTTACTACAGCACTGGCAAAAATTAAGAGACCGCCACATAAAGACCCTGTCATGGGCAGCCCAATCTCCAGACCTGAACCCCATTGAAAACCTCTGGAATGTAATCAAGAGGATGATGGATGGTCACAAGCCATCAAACAAAGAAGAACTGCTTACATTTTTGTGCCAGGAGCAGTGTGAAAGACTGGTGGAAAGCATGCAAAGATGCATGAAAGCTGTGATTAAAAATCATGGTTATTCCACAAAATATTGATTTCTGAACTCTTCCTGAGTTAATACATTAGTATTGTTGTTTCTAAATGATTATGAACTTGTTTTCTTTGCATTATTTGAGGTCTGAAAGCACTGTTTTGTTTTTGTTTTTTTTACCATTTTTCTTTGTCAGAAAAAAAATACAAAATGTATTGCTTGGAAATTTGGAGACATGTTGTTAGAAGTTTATAGACCAAAAGAACAATTTACATTTTACTGAAAAATATACCTATAAGGAGAAGAATCAGACAAACTGAACATTTTGCAGTGGTCTCTTAATTTTTGCCATAGCTGTACATTAGAGGCAAATGCTCTTTAAATTAAAAGATAGGAACTATTAAAGTTAAGGTCTGGAGTGTTGGACCTTCAAGTCTTTACCTGCATCACATCCAAATGACCAAAACAACCACAACATATGGACCTTCATTCTCTTTATTGCACTTGTGGGAAGGGGAGTAAACCAAATCACTGACACATTACATGATGATGTGTAAGAAGTTGGTCAGGTTTGGTCGTCCACTTTTGAGGTCAGTTTTTCTTTTACATGAATGCATGTATTTGGGGCTAAAAAAATTTTTTGTAATTGGGCGTCAATAACAATTTTGCACGGTTTACCTTCTATATCCTCTGTGATGTTCTGCTCATTGCTGGCTGCAGAATAAGTTATCTGATATTCTCTGAAGGTCTGATTCAGAGTTTGTAACTTTTGTATTTATCTTTTTCTGATCTCCTTTCAGTTGATTTATGGCCATAGACCACATCAAAGTTGAATGTGGAGGAAACAAAGAGCCTGCAAAAGTCAAACGGTGACAAATTTCTAATGAAACCCAATTGCTAAAAAAAAAATGTTTTAGCTCAAAATCAATGTATTTAAGTAAATAAAAATATTGTTCCCAAAAAGTGGACAGCCCATAATCATTACTTGTGATAAGATCAGGAATTCTTTGGTCACAGAAGAGACAATGTGAAGTATTGCTCTGTGACATGATTCTTCTATATTTATATCCTATTTCTGTTTACAGTAGTGTTAGTAGATATGTATTATTTTTGTATATACTGTTATGTCTAAAGTGTTATTGCTTCTTGGCTTTGGAACATTAGTATTTATGATTATCAAATCCTGATAGATGAAATGTGAAGACTAGAGAATAGCCGTCATTGCCTTTATTTATCAAGCGTTTAAAGGGAAACTATCACTACTATGTTTTACTTTGTGCCTTTCTATCTTGGCTGTCTTGACAAGCATCATGTTTTTATGTAATTTATGTAATTGTTCTTGTTTCTTTCATTGCTATAATTTTATGTTGTGTCTGCACCTCAGCAAATCTTACATGTTTGCTTTGGTGTTAAAAATATGGAGATATTATTATTTGGACTTCAATACTTATCACGCTGCTGAGAACCCTAATACAGAAGATTTTGATATTTTAATAGGCATATCATACACCCATGGGAAATGATGTACTGCACTGTATCGTAATCAGAATGTGAAGGTGAATAAATATAAAACAGAAAATGATAGTTTCCCTTTATCCATGTGTCTTTTTTGTCTGTTTTGGTAAAGTTACATAAATAAGTTTTGCAAAATGTGTTGGTGTGGGGTTTTTTTTACATGGCATTGCTTATGCTATTCTAATGTATGTAGTTCTTAAAAATAAGTTGCAGAAAAAGCTGATGAACCCATACATGTCCTTGTCTCATACCCTACAAAACTGGACTAATAGGATGAAGATATTGGTGGAATAATGCTGATGAACCTATACATGTCCTTGCCTCCTGCCCTGCAAAACTGGACTAACAGGATGAAGATTTTGATGGTAAAATGGTGATGAACCCATACATATCCTTGTCTCATACCCTACAAAACTGGACTAATAGGATGAAGATATTGGTGGAATAATGCTGATGAACCTATACATGTCCTTGCCTCCTGCCCTGCAAAACTGGACTAATAGGATGAAGATTTTCGTGGTAAAATGGTGATGAACCCATACATGTCCTTGTCTCATACCCTACAAAACTGGACTAATAGGATGAAGATATTGGTGGAATAATGCTGATGAACCTATACATGTCCTTGCCTCCTTCCCTGCAAAACTGGACTAACAGGATGAAGATTTTGATGGTAAAATGGTGATGAACCCATACATGTCCTTGTCCCATGCCCTACAAAACTGGACCAATGGGATGGAGAGATTGGTGGAAATATGATGATTAACAAATACTGTACATGTCATTGTCTCCTGTTTCTAAATACATTTAAATTGCACATTACACTCATTTTGTCTATATTACTTTAAAATTAATGCCGATTTGTTACTCTGAAAAACCTTTCCTAGAATGTGAAGGGGAAATTAGATAGAAAAACAGGAAGTACAGTGGCGCTGTCTGATTAAAACGGCTTTTATTGATGGTGTGTTGAAAGCAGGATAAAACCGAGGTAATTGCAAAAATAAGAAAAGACTGGTCTTGTGATGAGTGACAAAAAACTGTATATAAACCAGGCAGCCTAATCTCTACTGCTATGAATTAGTAAACCTGAGGAAGGTCTCAGTACTGGACCAAAAATGCATTTGATTAACCTATGCAGTTTTTTATTTTTGTAATTGACTACAGTTTTGTCCTGGTTTTAAAACACAAGCAATAAAATTGGTTTTAATCCGACAACTACATTGGATTTTCTATCTACTACCCTTCTCTATGGACTCAGGAGATGATCCACATAGGATCTGGCAGCAGTATGCACAGAGTGCACATTACTATGCTTAGTTGCGTACCACCTATATCAGCAATGACCGTATCAGACATGTAGCACAGAAGAAGTCTGGTGGATACACAGCTGATGTCCTACTGAATAGACTGTTAGCTGCTTTTTTCTTGCCATAGTACAAATTCTAAGTAAAGAAAAACAAGTGGCCAACATTACTTTAAGAAATGAAGGTCAGTCAGTCCAAAAAATTGGGAAAACTTTGAAAGTGTCCCCAAGTGCAGTTGCAAAAACCATCAAGCGCTACAAAGAAACTGGCTCACATGAGGACCGCCCCAGGAAAGGAAGACCAAGAGTCACCTCTGCTTCTGAAGATAAGTTTATCTGAGTCACCAGCCTCAGAAATCGCAGGTTAACAGCAGCTCAGATTAGAGACCAGGTTAATGCCACACAGAGTTCTAGCAGCAGACACATCTCTACAACAACCGTTAAGAGGAGACTTTGTGCAGCTGGCCTTCATGGTAAAATAGCTGCTTGGAAACTACTGCTAAGGACAGGCAACAAGCCGAAGAGACTTGTTTGGGCTAAAGAACACAAGGAATGGACATTAGACCAGTGGAAATCTGTGCTTTGGTCTGATCAGTCAAAATTTGAGATCTTTGGTTTCAACCATGTCTTTGTGCGATGCAGAAAAGGTGAACGGATGGACTCTACATGCCTAGTTCCCACCGTGAAGCATGGAGGAGGAGGTTTGATGGTGTGGGGGTGCTTTACTGGTGACACTGTTGGGGATTTATTCAAAATTGAAGGCATACTGAACCAGCATGGCTACCACTTGCAGCGGCATGCTATTCCATCCGGTTTGCGTTTAGTTGGACCATCATTTATTTTTCAACAGGACAATGACCCCAAACACACCTCCAGGCTGTGTAAGGTCTATTTGACCAAGAAGGAGAGTGATGGGGTGTTACGCCAGATGACCTGGCCTCCACATGAGAAGATGTGTCCAAACTTTTGGTCTGTACTGTAGATTACAATATCCACACGGAACACATCTTTCCACACATAAAGGGAGGGGGCAAAACTCTTACTACACATGCTCACAGGCACCTGTCCTATTAATTTTGTAATTAAAGTTTATTTAGATTGATTTATAATGACATTTTATTTTTGTTTTCTATTCCTACAAAAAACTCCTTCAAAAAAGGAATCTGTTACCAGTTTTAATCTGAGAGCAGCGTGATTTATGGAGCAGAGATCCTGTTTACAGCAGGGTAACACTTACTGAGCTGCTAGCTGTAGTTTTGATAAAATCACTATTTTAGCAGGAAATTATCAACTAGATGTCTAGTAAAGCTTCTGACATGTATCTTCCATATTCATGAGCTCTGAATAATCCAATTCCCACCATTGATTGGCAGCTTTTTGCCTATGCATACAGTACACAAAAAGCTGGCAATCAGTGGTGTGTGCAGGGTTAAGTAGAGCCCAGCATTTAGGGTATGTGCACACGTCAGGATTTCTTGCAGAAATTTTCCTGACAAAATCCGGACATTTCTGCCAGAAATCCGCATGCGTTTTTTTTTGCGCTTTTTTTTATGTCAAGGAAGACATCTATTCCTTTTTGAAGACTCATCTGGTTTAAAAGACCTGATGGATAAAAGGTCGGAAGATCTCCTTAAAAAAGCCTGGGAGTCATCAGCTGCCATTATGAAAACAAACATAGCGGCTACCTCTGTAGCAAGATCCATGAGTCTCTGGGTAGACAAGCTGGAAGGTCACATTAAAGACAACTCCCAGGGAAGAAATTCTAAAATCACTGTCAATACTAAGAATGGCGACTGATTTCATGGCAGATGCTTCAGCAGAGTCAGTGCGTTTTGTAGCTAGAAATAATGCGCTGTCAAATACGGCAAGGCGGCCTTGTGGCTGAGATCTTGGACGGGAGATACTGTCGAAAAACAAGCTTTGTTCGACTCTGTTCTCAGGATCTCATGTATTTGGTCACGTCTTACACAAACTGCTTGAGAAAGCATCTGATAAAAAGAAGGGCTTTCCTGAAGAAAAGCCAAAGAAAATGCCATTCTTTCGGAAAACTCGTTCCCACCCTAGGCAGGACTATAAAGTGAAAGGGAAGTCTGGCAGATGGAGCTACCCTAAAGGCGGCAGAGGAAGAGGTTCCTTTCGAGACCAATCGTCGGGACCCAGCAGACAATGACACCAACAATATAGGAGGGAGACTGCAGTACTTCCTAGAGGGCTGGCAGGATATCACTCAAAATCAGTGGATCCTTCAGCCGGTCGCCCAAATGTACAAGATAGCTTTCACTCAACTACCTCCCAAAAGGTACTGCCTAACACGTACCGAGTCGCCAGCAGTCCATCAAAGATTGTTAACAGATATACAAGAGCTTTCAGAACTGCAGGTCATAGTTTCGGTACCCCATCACCAGCAGTTTCATGGACATTACTCCAGTCTGTTCTCCATAAAAAAACCGAGTGGAGAATACCGTACAATAATAAACTTAACGCCATTAAATCAGTGGGTAGCTTAGAAACGCTTTAAGATGGAGTCTCTCCGATCAATTATACCTTTAATAAAAAAGAACTCCGTGATGTGCACGATAGATCTAAAACATGCATATTACCATGTAAACATCCATGCCCCACACCAGAAATTCCTTAGATTTGTAATAAAAGACCATGAGGAAATTAATCATTTCCAGTTCCAGTGCCTACCATTCGGTCTCGCTTCGGCTCCACGGATATTCACAAAACTCATGACAGAAGTCATGGCTCACTTAAGAGAAAAGAACGTTCTCATCGTCCCATACCTAGACGATCTGTTGTTGATATCAGACTCGCCACATCAGATGGAAGAATCTTTAACATTGACCACGTTGCTCCTGGAGAGACTGGGGTGGATAATAAATTCAAAAAAATCAAATCTCATTCCAGAAAGGGAGAAAATATTCCTGGGAGTACTGCTAGACTCTGAACGGGAATACTCTTTCCTACCAGATCAAAAACAACAAACATCAAGCAAGAATTTCAATAATAATAAAACGCAGACACATATCCATCAGGAAAGCCATGAGGATTCTAGGTCTAATGACCTCATGTATTCCCAGCATAGAGTGGAGCCAGTTTCATTCAAGAACCCTTCAATGGGAGGTCCTTTCAGTATGGGATGGCAAGAAAGATTCGTTGGGCAACAAGATGCTGTTATCCAGAGAGGTAAAACAATCCCTATCTTGGTGGGTCAACATAAAGAACCTCAAAAAAGGGAGACCCTGGAGAGTGTCTACATGCATAAATGTAACCACAGATGCAAGCTTAAGTGGCTGGGGAGCTCACATAGAAGGACGTTACCTTCAGGGAACATGGCCCACATCTGTACGCAACAGTTCCTCCAATTACAGGGAACTCAGCGGTTTGGGATGCACTGAAAAGATGTCAAAAGGAGGTGCAAGGGCGTCATCTCAGGATCTTCTCGGACAACTCAACCACGGTATCTTTCCTTCTTCATCAAGGAGGTCCGAGGCACCATCACCTGCAGGGATTAGCTGAATCAATATTCTCTTGGGCAGAACGCACTGTGAAGTCCATCACAGCGGTACATCTAAAAGGTTCAAAGAACCAGATAGCAGACTTTCAACAGAGAAAGGGTGCAACCCTCGGAATGGTCTCTAAACGAAAAAGTCTTTGTTCAGCTAACCCAGCGATGAGGCACTCCACAGATAGACTTATTCGCCTCAAGGCGAAATACAAAGACAAGAGTTTTTTAAATTAAATCCAAGAGACAATCCAACCGGGGTAGACGCCTTAGCACAAAACTGGAACATGGAACTTGCTTATGCATTCCCACCACTCGCCGTAATACCGAGAATTTTGAGGAAAATACAGGAAAGTCCTACAGCAGTAATCTTAATAATGCCATATTGGCCCAAGAGGAGTTGGTTTCCCCCTTTGAAGTGGATGACATTGGAAGATCCTGCTACTATCAAGGTGGGACCTTCTGACGCAGGCACCGCTGGTCCATCAAAACCTAGAGATGCTACAACTTTCATCGTGGATCTTGAAAAGGAGATCCTGAAATCAAAAGGTCTATCAGATTCAGTCATCTCAACCATGCAAAAAAAAGCAGGAAGCCAGTGACATTGGCTATATATTTAAAAATCTGGAAAAAAATTTTGCACACACAGCAAAACTCCAATATCCATCTTTCAAGGACCAAATATTCCTCAGATGTTAAATTTCCTTCAAGCAGGCTTCAACACAGGTTTACGACCTAGTACTTTAACCCCTTACTGACATCGGACGGGATAGTACGTCCGATGTCAGCTCCCCTGCTTTGATGCAGGGCTCCGCGGTGAGCCCGCATCAAAGCCAGGACATTCAGCTGTTTTGAACAGCTGACATGTGCCTGCAATAGCGGCGGGTGAAATCGCGATTCACCCGCCGCTATTAACTAGTTAAATGCCGCTGTCAAACGCAGACAGCGGCACTTAACTACCGCATCCGGCCGGGCGGCCGGAAATGACGGCATCGCCGACCCCCGTCACATGATCGGAGGTCGGCGATGCTTCTCCATTGTAACCATAGAGGTCCTTGAGACCTCTATGGTTACTGATTGCCGGTAGCTGTGAGCGCCACCCTGTGGTCAGCGCTCACAGCACACCTGATTTTCTACTACATAGCAGCGAACAGCAGATCGCTGCTATGTAGCAGAGGCGATCGTGCTGTGCCTGCTTCTAGCCTCCCATGGAGGCTATTGAAGCATGGCAAAAGTTTAAAAAAAAAGTTTAAAAAAATGTGAAAAAAATAAAAAAAATATAAAAGTTTAAATCACCCCCCTTTCGCCCCAATCAAAATTAATCAATAAAAAAAAATAAAATCTACACATATTTGGTATCGCCACGTTCAGAATCGCCTGATCTATCAATAAAAAAAGCATTAACCTGATCGCTAAACGGCGTAATGAGAAAAAAAAATCAAAACGCCAGAATTAAGTTTTTTTGGTCGCCGCGACATTGCATTAAAATGTAATAACGGGCGATCAAAAGTACGTATCTGCACCGAATTGGAATAATTAAAAACGCCAGCTCGGCATGCAAAAGTTAAGCCCTCAACCGACCCCAGATCATGAAAAATGGAGACGCTACGAGTATCGGAAAATGGCGCAATTTTTTTTTTTTTCTTAGCAAAGTTTGGAATTTTTTTCACCACTTAGGTAAAAAATAACCTAGTCATGTTAGGTGTCTATGAACTTGTAATGACCTGTAGAATCATAATCACAGGTTAATTTTTAGCATTTAGTGAACCTTGGAAAAAAGCCAAGCAAAAAACAAGTGTGGGATTGCACTTTTTTTGCAATTTCACCGCACTTGGAATTTTTTTCCCGTTTTCTAGTACACGACATGGTAAAACCAATGATGTCGTTCAAAAGTACAACTCGTCCCGCAAAAAATAAGCCCTCACATGGCCAAATTGACGGAAAAATAAAAAAAGTTATGGCTCTGGGAAGGAGGGGAGTGAAAAACGAACACGGAAAAATGAAAAATCCCACGGTCATGAAGGGGTTAAAAATAAAAATTTCCGCTTTGGGCGCCTTTTATGACTATCCACTAGCCGACCATCCCTGGGTAGTAAGGTTCATTAAAGCTACGCAACGCATTAGACCAACAATACGAAGCTCAGGGTGACCAGAAAAATGCCCACAGGAAAAATGCCACAGGAAAATTGCCCACAGGAAAAATGCCCACAGGAAAATTGCCCACACGGAAAATTGCTCACATGGAAAATTGCCCACACGGAAAATTGCCAATTACAGCATCACAAAGTTTCAGATCTATGATATTTGAGGTGCAAGGTGTTCACATGATATGTGAAAAGTGCCCACAGACATGAATACCCACAGGAAAACAGTAGAGAGTTATAGGTGAGATGCTCTGCAGAACAGATAATAGCATAGAGCTATAGGCTAAATGCTCTGCAGGACAGGGGGATAGTATGCAGGTATATGTGAGATGCTCTGCAGGGCAGAAGAATAATATAGAATTATAGGTGAGATGCTCTGTAGGGCAGAGAACAGCATAGATCTATAGGTTAAATGCTCTGCAGGACAGGGGATAGTATGCAGGAATATGTGAAATGCTCTGCAGGGCAAAAGAATAATATAGAATTATAGGTGAGATGCTCTGCAGGGCAGAGAACAGCATAGATCTATAGGTTAAATGCTCTGCAGGACAGGGGGATAGTATGCAGGTATATGTGAGATGCTCTGCAGGGCAGAAGAATAATGTAGAATTAGTTTTTGGGTTAGGCAAATTACCATCTGTTCTATGATAGACCAGGCTTCTCGCAAGAGATGATTGTCTTGGCATATGGGCCAATACATCATTACTCAACACAGACAACACCTTTCCCATCACGTTGCGAGGAGTAGCACTTACTGCTCTCATGTCTTCTCTCATTTTGCTTCTGGCAACGTTTGCTTCTGCTTTTTGAGGGCAGGAGTCATGACAATGTTCTGTTGGTTCTTGAACTACGTTGCCATCTTTTGTTTTGAGATTTGAATGGCACTTTGAAGAGCAGGTGCAGTCGGCATGTCCAAGTCACCACTGCGTTGATACGAAATGCAGTTATTCAAACCCCAAGTAAATCATAACTTTGTTGTTTCTCTGGCTTTTTGAAAACTCCATTGTTAGCACTACAAGAAGAAATAGAATACTTTAGATGAACTCAAAATACACTTTTATTGAAAATAAATTAACTAATATGGGGATAGATAAGACTATTGGTTCACAATACAAATAAACACAGATGTGTAACGACTGTGGTCGCAGGCATCAAGTCCACAACCAGACAAGGGGGTACAGGTGCCTGCTTCTGCTGGATCTGCGTCTTCACTGAAGATGCAGATCCAGATGACATGCATCATGCTGCAGAGACCCATGGGGTCCCTGCACTGCGATACATGCTGCCGGCGCGTTGGCTGTGAGCTGACATCAGAGGTGCAGCCACAGGGAGCGGTGCATGAAATGGCGCTCCGATGTCAGCTGCCGGGCTGTGCGGTGGCTACAAAAGACACTGGGCGACGTGGGAGCAGAGGAAAGGTGAGTAGAATGTTATTGTTTTTAATTATGCATTAGGGTCAGAACGGGGACACATACACTAGGATTGGGGACCATGGAAACCAGGATAGGGACATATATACCAGAAAGGGGGCATAAATACCAGGATGGAGATCATGTGGACCATACATACTAGGATGGGGACCATATATACCAGCATTAGGACATATATACCAGGATGCAGACATATTCACCAGGATGATGGGCATATATACCAGTATGGGGGACATTACTACATAATGAAGGGGGAGGGGGCAATTCATACGTCTTTATAGAATTTAGAGCACTACAGGGGCCCATACATCTGACCAACGTGTGTGTGTGGGGGGAAGGTCCAAATTTCGCACTGGGGCCCATCGGACTCCACTGCAAAAGCATATCATACATTCTCAGCAAGAACCCAAAGTGGTACAAGTGACAGAATCTCACCTTTCTGCTGTGCCCTCTGGGCTTCCAGGACCAACTATCTCTGCCAGCAGCAGTGATACTTTTGTGGGTACTGATAGCAGTGATGGCTTCTCTGGATCACACTGCTGCTGGTTCTACATGTGCTGCTGCTCTGGGCTGGTGGGAGGAGTAAGGCAGAATCAGTGAGAGATGAGAGCAGACTAGATCTATCTATTGCTGATAATGACAGACTGCTGCAAACCACAGATCATCATTTTTGCAGTTTTGCACTAGGTCAACTGTAAATCACAAGTTGATCACATATTATGTGAACATCCTCACCTTGCACCTCAAATATCATAGATCTGAAACTTTGTGATGCTGCAATTGTCAATTTTCCATGTGGGTAATTTTCCATGTGGGCAAATTTCTGTGGGCAAATTTCTGTGTGGGCAATTTTCCGTGTGGGCAATTTTCCGTGTGGGCAATTTTCCGTGTGGGCAATTTTCTGTGTAGGCAATTTTCCTGTGGGCATTTTTCATGTGGGCAATTTTCCCGTGGGCAATTTTCCCGTGGGCATTTTTCAGGGAACCCAAGCTCAGTACCCCCCTGGAATCTCAGTTTGGTACTAAACGAATTACGGAAAACTCCATACGAACCGCTAGATCAAGCAGACCTAAAGTCTGTAACATTCAAAACTGTCTTTCTGGTTGCAATAACGTCAGCAAAGCGAATAGGTGAGATCCAAGCTCTGTCCATAATAGACCCATACTTAAAAATCCAGGAGGATTGTATTATCTTGAAATTGGATCCTACGTTTCTCCCCAAAGTAATGACTGACTTCCACAGAAATCAAGAAATTATATTAGCTACGTTCTGCCAGAACTGCAACAACGACAAAGAACGTTCTCTCCATTCTTTGGATGTCAAAAGGACAGTTCTACAATATTTGAAACTTACAGAAGGATGGAGAATTGACTCAAACCTCTTTATCCAGATGACCAGGAAGAACAGAGGGAAAAAAGCCTCAAAAGCTACTCTAGCCAGATGGATTAAATCTACCATTTGTGCCGCGTATATTTAAGCTGGTAAATCTCCTCCAGAGAATCTTAAAGCTCACTCACTGAGAGCAATCTCTGCTTCATGGGCAGAGAGTGTGGGTGCATCCATGGACCAAATTTGCCGGGCGGCAACTTGGTCTAACTCAAATACCTTTTGCAAATACTACAAGCTAGACATTCTGTCAAATCAACATATGGTCTTTGGGAGGAAAGTCCTCCAAGCTGTAATCCCACCCTAAATAGGAGTTATTTGGTAATTCTCCTGGTGGTGCTGTCAGGAGGGACGTCCTGGAAAGTAGGAATTAATCTTACCGGTAATAGTGTTTCCAGGAGTCCATCATGACAGCACCCCTTATTTACCCTCCCTTGAATTTCCTGTCTGATGTGTGATATGAACATGTATAGAGAGGAAGTTCAATAAAATTGCGTTGCATCCATCCTGGTATGGTACCTTGGAATATCACTGAAGGGTGGAGGTGGGGAGGGGCTATTTAACCTCTTCTGTGTTCCTGTCCCTATCAAGGATATGAAGGACAACCTCCTGGTGGTGCTGTCATGATGGACTCCTGGAAACACTAATACCGGTAGGACTAATTCCTACTTTTGAAGAGGCAGTATCAATTTTTCTAGTGTCCGGTGACTAGTTTTTTTCTAAGAATACTCAGGTTTTACTGAAGACATGCCAGGATGGCCAATATAATTACATAAAATGTCCTGAATGCTGTGGGGAAAATAAATTTCAGGAAGGCAAAACCCATTCTACTGTAGATACTTTTAGGTTCCTTTTCACTATTTTTTACAGATTAAAGGTTTTGGGTTGAAATCCGATGTTTAATATGAAATGCAATATTGAAATATATAGAATGGAAAGACTGTTGATAACCCCAAAAGAATTACCCCAAAAGAATTTCAAGAGACCAAATCTGCATTATTAGGTTTTAGATGATAATATTGACCAATATTTACTAGGACATACCTCTTTAATCATTCCTTCACCATAATGTAACTATAATGGTCAAAGGAACTGTCTAGAGACCTCCCTAATGCTATACATTCCATAGGCTGGGTGTCTCTAAACCCCATTCCAACTGGTGAAATTGGATATGTTGGATGAAAGCTTCCATCCAGTACAGCTGTACACTCTGTATTGTATAATTCACCTGTTTTTTATCTGTTTCACATTGTATACCTGTTGCCATAACCAATGCAATTTCCCACCATATCAGGGTTCATTGGTGTGGAGACACGGGGGGGAGGTCGGCGGGTGCCCAGGTCTGCTAGCGCAACCGCATGGACCAGGGATCAAACTGCTGAATGCCCACCCTCCTTTTAACGTGGGAATAACGCTACTCAGACAACGCAGTGTGAGGGTAAAACAGTGTGGCAATACTTTATTGAACCACAAGACAGGCAGATAACATGTAGAACAGTCCCAGCAAAATACTCAAGGATGGTGCACATTAGAGAGACTCACCCTTCCGCTGACTCACCAGGATAATAACAGCTGTTACTTCAGAGCTACCAGGATCGACTACCCCATCTGTGGCACACTGTCATGGATCCCAATGGCTAGGGATAGTACTGGACAAGCAAAGTAACATAAATAACGGACGAGCTCTAGGGTGATGGAACCTGGGCTGACCGCTGCCCTACTCCTGACAAACACAACTAGAAATAGCCAGGGAGCGTGCCTACGTTGATTCTAGACGCCACGCGCCAGCCTAAGAGCTAACTAGCACTACAGAGGAAATAAAGACCTAGCTTGCCTCCAGAGGAATGAACCCCAAAAGGTATAGTTGCCCCCCACATGTATTGACGGTGAAATGAGAGGAAGGCACGCACATAGAGATGAAAATAGATTTAGCAAATTGAGGCCCGCTATAACTAGAAAGCAGAATGATACAAAAGGGGTCTGAGCGGTCAGCAAAAAACCCTAATCAAAAACCATCCTGAGATTACAAGAACCCATGTGCCAACTCATGGCACATGGGGAGAACCTCAGCCCACTAGAGCTACCAGCTAGCATAGAGTCATAATTAGCAAGCTGGACAAAAAACCAAACAACTGAAAAACAAAACTTAGCTTATCCTGAAAGATCTGGGAGCAGGTAGTCAGGAACCAAACTGAGCACATCTGAGTACATTGATAGCCGGCAAGGGAATGACAAGAAAGCCAGGTTAAATAGGAAACACCCAGCCTCTGATGGACAGGTGGAAACCAGAGGCCGCAACCCACCAAAGTCACCCAGTACCAGCCGTAACCACTAGAGGGAGCCCAAAAACAGAATCCACAACAGTACCCCCCCCTTGAGGAGGGGTCACGAACCCTCACGAGAACCCCCAGGGCGATCAGGATGAGCTATATGGAAGGCGCGGACCAAATCAGTCGCATGAACATCAGAGGCGACCACCCAGGAATTATCCTCCTGACCATAACCCTTCCACTTAACCAAATACTGGAGTTTACGTCTGGAAACACGAGAATCCAAGATCTTCTCAACAACATACTCCAATTCTCCCTCCACCAGCACCGGAGCAGGAGGCTCAACCGAAGGAACAACGGGCACCTCATACCTCCGCAATAACGACCGATGGAACACATTATGAATAGCAAACGATGCTGGGAGATCCAAACGAAAAGACACAGGGTTAAGAATCTCCAAGATCTTATAAGGACCGATGAACCGAGGCTTGAACTTAGGAGAAGAGACCTTCATAGGGACAAAACGAGAAGACAACCACACCAAGTCCCCAACAAGAAGTCGGGGACCCACGCGGCGACGGCGATTCGCAAACTGCTGAGTCTTCTCCTGAGACAACTTCAAATTGTCCACCACCTGATTCCAAATCTGATGTAGCCTGTCCACCACCACGTCCACTCCAGGACAATCCGAAGGCTCCACCTGACCAGAGGAAAAACGAGGATGAAACCCCGAATTACAAAAGAAAGGAGAGACCAAAGTAGCAGAACTAGCCCGATTATTAAGGGCAAATTCGGCCAGTGGCAAAAAGGCAACCAAGTCATCTTGATCAGCAGAAACAAAACACCTTAAATAAGTTTCCAAGGTCTGATTAGTTCGCTCCGTCTGGCCATTCGTCTGAGGATGGAATGCAGACGAGAAAGACAAATCAATGCCCATCTTAGCACAAAACGTCCGCCAAAATCTAGACACAAACTGGGATCCCCTGTCAGAAACGATATTCTCCGGAATCCCATGCAAACGAACCACGTTCTGAAAAAATAAAGGAACCAACTCAGAGGAGGAAGGCAACTTAGGCAAGGGTACCAAATGAACCATCTTAGAAAAGCGGTCACACACAACCCAGATAACGGACATTTTCTGTGAGACAGGGAGATCTGAAATAAAATCCATGGAAATGTGCGTCCAAGGCCTCTTTGGGATAGGCAAGGATAACAACAACCCACTGGCCCGAGAACAGCAAGGCTTAGCCCGAGCACACACTTCACAAGACTGCACAAAGGTGCGCACATCCCTTGACAAAGAAGGCCACCAAAAAGACCTGGCCACCAAGTCTCTAGTACCAAATATTCCAGGATGACCAGCCAACACAGAAGAATGGACCTCGGAGATGACTCTACTGGTCCAATCATCCGGAACAAACAGTCTTTCTGGTGGACAACGATCAGGTTTATCCGCCTGAAACTCCTGCAATGCACGTCGCAAGTCTGGGGAGACGGCGGACAATATTACCCCATCCCTAAGGATACCAGTAGGCCCAGAGTCTCCAGGAGAGTCAGGCACAAAACTCCTGGAAAGAGCATCTGCCTTCACATTCTTTGAACCTGGCAGGTATGAAACCACAAAATTGAAACGAGAAAAAACAACGACCAACGAGCCTGTCTAGGATTCAGACGCCTGGCAGACTCAAGGTAAATCAGATTTTTGTGATCAGTCAAGACCACCACACGATGTCTAGCACCCTCAAGCCAATGACGCCACTCCTCAAATGCCCACTTCATGGCCAAAAGCTCCCGATTACCCACATCATAATTGCGCTCGGCGGGCGAGAATTTTCTAGAAAAGAACGCACATGGCTTCATCACCGAGCCATTGGAACTTCTCTGTGACAAAACCGCCCCCGCTCCAATCTCGGAAGCATCAACCTCAACCTGAAAAGGAAGTGAAACATCTGGTTGACATAACACAGGAGCAGAAGAAAACCGGCGCTTAAGTTCCTGAAAGGCCTCCACAGCCGTAGGAGACCAATTCGCAACATCAGCACCCTTTTTAGTCAAATCAGTCAAAGGTTTAACAACACTGGAAAAATTAGTAATGAACCGACGATAAAAATTAGCAAATCCCAAGAACTTCTGAAGACTCTTAACAGATGTAGGTTGTGTCCAGTCACAAATCGCCTGAACCTTGACGGGATCCATCTCAATAGTAGAAGGAGAAAAAATGTACCCCAAAAAAGAAATTTTCTGGACTCCGAAGAGACATTTTGAGCCCTTCACAAACAGAGAATTGGCCCGCAGGACTTGAAACACCTTCCTGACCTGTAGGACATGAGACTCCCAGTCATCAGAAAACACCAAAATATCATCCAAATACACAATCATAAACTTATCCAGATATTCACGGAAAATATTGTGCATAAAGGACTGAAAAACTGAAGGAGCATTAGAAAGTCCAAAAGGCATTACCAAATACTCAAAATGGCCCTCAGGCGTATTAAATGCGGTTTTCCACTCATCACCCTGTTTTATCCGCACAAGATTATACGCACCGCGAAGATCTATCTTAGTGAACCACCTAGCCCCCTTAATGCGAGCAAACAAATCAGTCAATAATGGCAATGGATACTGATATTTGACTGTAATCTTATTCAGAAGGCGATAATCTATACAAGGCCTCAGGGAACCATCTTTTTTTGCCACGAAAAAAAAACCTGCTCCCAGAGGGGACGAAGATGGACGAATATGCCCCTTTTCCAAGGACTCCTTAATATAATTCCGCATAGCAGTATGCTCTGGCACTGACAGATTAAATAAACGACCCTTAGGGAACTTACTGCCAGGAATTAATTCTATAGCACAGTCACAATCCCTATGAGGAGGGAGCGAATTGAGCTTAGGCTCCTCAAAAACATCCCGATAGTCAGACAAAAACGCAGGGACCTCAGAAGGAGTAGATGAAGCTAATGAAATCAGAGGTGCATCATCATGAACCCCCTGACATCCCCAGCTTAACACAGACATTGTTTTCCAATCCAGGACAGGATTATGAGTTTGTAACCATGGCAGACCAAGCACTAGTACATCATGTAAATTATACAGTACAAGGAAGCGAATCACCTCCTGATGAACGGGAGTCATGCGCATGGTCACTTGTGTCCAGTACTGCGGTTTATTCATAGCCAATGGTGTAGAGTCAATTCCCTTCAGAGGAATAGGAACTTCCAGAGGCTCCAGACTAAAACCGCAGCGTTTGGCAAATGACCAATCCATAAGACTCAGGGCAGCGCCCGAATCCACATAGGCATCGACGGAAATGGAAGACTGAACAAATCAGAGTTACAGACAAAATGAACTTAGACTGCAGAGTACTAATGGCAAAAGATTTATCAACCTTTTTTGTGCGTTTAGAGCATGCTGATATAACATGAGCTGAATCACCACAATAAAAACACAATCCATTTTTCCGCCTATAATTTTGCCGTTCACTTCTGGACTGAATTCTATCACATTGCATAGTCTCAGGTGCCTGTTCAGAAGACACCGCCAACTGGTGCACAGGTTTGCGCTCCCGTAAACGCCGATCAATCTGAATGGCCATAGCCATAGACTCATTCAGACCTGTAGGCGCAGGGAACCCCACCATAATATCCTTAATGGCCTCAGAAAGACCATCTCTGAAGTTTGCAGCCAGGGCGCACTCATTCCACTGAGTAAGCACCGACCATTTCCGAAATTTTTGGCAATATACTTCCGCTTCATCATGCCCCTGAGAGAGGGCTAATAAAGCCTTTTCAGCCTGAATCTCCAGGTTAGGTTCCTCATAGAGCAATCCCAGTGCCAGAAAAAACGCATCCACACTGAGCAATGCAGGATCCCCTGGTGCCAATGCAAATGCCCAATTCTGAGGGTCGCCCCGCAGGAAAGATATTACAATCTTAACCTGCTGAGCAGGGTCTCCAGAGGAGCGAGATTTCAAAGAAAGAAACAATTTGCAATTGTTCCTGAAATTCAGGAAGGTAGATCTATCTCCAGAAAAAAACTCTGGAATAGGAATTCTAGGTTCAGACATGGGAGTGTGAACAACAAAATCCTGTATGTTTTGAACTTTTGCAACAAGATTACTCAGGCTGGAAGCCAAACTCTGGATATCCATGTTAAACAGCTAAGGTCAGAGCCATTCAAGGGTTAAGAGGAGGTAAGAAGCAGCTAGACAGCAATTAAGGGCTAGGCAGCAAAACTCTGAGGGGAAAAAAAAAAATTCCCTTCAACACTTCTTTTTCTCCTGCTTCAGCCCAAACAATTAACACTTTGTGGGCCGGCTATACTGTCATGGATCCCAATGGCTAGGGATAGTACTGGACAAGCAAAGTAACATAAATAACGGACGAGCTCTAGGGTGATGGAACCTGGGCTGACCGCTGCCCTACTCCTGACAAACACAACTAGAAATAGCCAGGGAGCGTGCCTGCGTTGATTCTAGACGCCACGCGCCAGCCTAAGAGCTAACTAGCACTACAGAGGAAATAAAGACCTAGCTTGCCTCCAGAGGAATGAACCCCAAAAGGTATAGTTGCCCCCCACATGTATTGACGGTGAAATGAGAGGAAGGCACGCACATAGAGATGAAAATAGATTTAGCAAATTGAGGCCCGCTATAACTAGAAAGCAGAATGATACAAAAGGGGTCTGAGCGGTCAGCAAAAAACCCTAATCAAAAACCATCCTGAGATTACAAGAACCCATGTGCCAATTCATGGCACATGGGGAGAACCTCAGCCCACTAGAGCTACCAGCTAGCATAGAGTCATAATTAGCAAGCTGGACAAAAAACCAAACAACTGAAAAACAAAACTTAGCTTATCCTGAAAGATCTGGGAGCAGGTAGTCAGGAACCAAACTGAGCACATCTGAGTACATTGATAGCCGGCAAGGGAATGACAAGAAAGCCGGCTATACTGTCATGGATCCCAATGGCTAGGGATAGTACTGGACAAGCAAAGTAACATAAATAACGGACGAGCTCTAGGGTGATGGAACCTGGGCTGACCGCTGCCCTACTCCTGACAAACACAACTAGAAATAGCCAGGGAGCGTGCCTGCGTTGATTCTAGACGCCACGCGCCAGCCTAAGAGCTAACTAGCACTACAGAGGAAATAAAGACCTAGCTTGCCTCCAGAGGAATGAACCCCAAAAGGTATAGTTGCCCCCCACATGTATTGACGGTGAAATGAGAGGAAGGCACGCACATAGAGATGAAAATAGATTTAGCAAATTGAGGCCCGCTATAACTAGAAAGCAGAATGATACAAAAGGGGTCTGAGCGGTCAGCAAAAAACCCTAATCAAAAACCATCCTGAGATTACAAGAACCCATGTGCCAATTCATGGCACATGGGGAGAACCTCAGCCCACTAGAGCTACCAGCTAGCATAGAGTCATAATTAGCAAGCTGGACAAAAAACCAAACAACTGAAAAACAAAACTTAGCTTATCCTGAAAGATCTGGGAGCAGGTAGTCAGGAACCAAACTGAGCACATCTGAGTACATTGATAGCCGGCAAGGGAATGACAAGAAAGCCAGGTTAAATAGGAAACACCCAGCCTCTGATGGACAGGTGGAAACCAGAGGCCGCAACCCACCAAAGTCACCCAGTACCAGCCGTAACCACTAGAGGGAGCCCAAAAACAGAATCCACAACAGCACACACACAGAGAGGAGGTAATGACAAATGTAGGAAGATGACAGTCCATTGAGGTACAAGGCCAATTGACCTGAGAGTCATGACCTGGCTTCTCCGAACATCTTCATGGAGCCATGCAACAGGCGGGTCCCAATCCTGCCTATCTCCAAACATATCCATGGTTCAGTGATGGTCAGAGGAGCAGATCTTAATTCTTCCAACCGGGCCGAGGTCCTCTAGATTGTTTGTTGTAAATTGATAGATCCGTGACCGTCGTGATGGAGGCATGATTTATTGGCAGCAGTTCTGTAGGGTCCCCTGGATGTTTGCATTATTGTCTTAGCAGAATCTCTGGCTGTCTCTCTATAGAGGCATGTAACCTCTTTATACTTAACAAGTGTCCTTCATTCAGTAATGACATAAAGGGTAAGAATGGAGATGAGATCAAGTAGCATTACTTAATTATTTAATCTATTTGCATATTTTTCCTCTTCTGTTTTTCGAAATTACCAAACTTTCTGGCCTACACAATGCATAATTAGCATATCAGTAAATATCACTAGTAATCAAGGATAAGAGCACAATATGTTATTTGAAATGTCAATATTACAGGCTTACACAAACAAAAGTCTGTTTTCTTGACCAACATATAAATTCAAAAGCAAACATACAGGTAACAGTCTATTCTTCTTGGTTTGCTAAAAATAGACATCTGGTTAATTAAAATACAATGCTGTGTATCCACAATTGGCTGTTCCTGGCTCGTGTACAGTGGGTATGGAAAGTGTTCAGACCCCTTTAAATTTTTCACTCTTTGTTTCATTGCAGCCATTTGGTAAATTCAAAAAAGTTCCTTTTTTCTCATTAATGTACTCTCTGCACCCCATCTTGACTGAAAAAAAACAGAAATGTAGACATTTTTTGCAAATTTATTAAAAAAGAAAAACTGAAATATCACATGGTCATAAGTAGGGTTGAGCGACTTTCATTTTTTTAAGATCGAGTAGGGTTTTGGGAAACCCGATTTTGTCCAGAGTCGAGTCGAGTGCAGTCGGCCGATTATCGCTAAAAGTCGGGGATCGACCGAAACACGAAACCCAATGCAAGTCAATGGGGAAGCATAGTCGGCAGTGAGTGGAGGCCAGGAAAACACCTACAGTGCCCATTTTAATGCCAAAAACATCCATTCTTGTTTCTGAAGCTTGCCAATCGTAATTAACTTTATAATAATAGTTGGGCATAGGGAATTGGGGGTCATTTGGCAAAAGTTGTGGGGGGAGTAGGGCTGGCTCAAGTTTTTCGTGGGCCCAGGAAATGCGGACTACGTCACGGCGGTGGAGCAGGGAGAGGTAAGTATTTCAACGTTGCAAGTGCTGTGATCCTGAGCAAGCAGGGGGGGGCCCACTCGTTCGCATTGGCACTGGCACAGGGCCCCTCAAAGTACGGCGGTGTGTTTGCATGGCGGGGGCGCCTCCCACCAGCAGCGACACTTTTGCGTACTCTGAGGGGCCCTGTGCCAGTGACGTCGCCAACGAGTATGCCCCCCCCACCTGATGAAGGAACCTGCACTTTCATCTGCACCTTCCTCTTTGTCCCTGTGTAAGGTGGTATAACATGCGGGAAGGGGAACCTTACTTTCAGCAGGGTCAGATTCTGGCTGTGTAGAGTACAAGGGGAATGTAGTGGTCTAGGTCAATGTACCAGCAGACTCATTTAGCAGTGGCTGGGCAATGGGCAGGATGAGGAGGAAACAGATATAGGGCCAAAGAATAAAGTAGGCTAAATGCAGTTCAAAATTGGTAACAGGACTAAACAGGCGGCATTGCTTTGTTCAGTGGAGTAGCAAACCCAAGAGCAGCAGACACTGTTTCAAGGGCCTAACCACACTAGTAGGCCAAATGCAGTTTAATATCTGATAGTATAGGGCGAAAGCCAGAATGTGGAAGCTCAGCTTTGTTCAGTTGAGGACAACACCAGGGAGGGGCAGACACCTTTAGTAGGCCGGAACAGCCAATTGCATTTTTTAAAATGGTAATTTGGAACAGAAGGTTGAAGCTCAGCTTTATTTAGTTGAGGACAACACCAGGCAGGGGCACACAGACAGACACCTTTAGTAGGCCGGAAAAGCCAATTGCATTTTTTTAAATGGTAATTTGGAACAGAAGGTTGAAGCTCAGCTTTATTTAGTTGAGGACAACACCAGGCAGGGGCACACAGACAGACACCTTTAGTAGGCCGGAAAAGCCTATTGCATTTTTTAAAATGGTAATTTGGAACAGAAGGTTGAAGCTCAGCTTTATTTAGTTGAGGACAACACCAGGCAGGGGCACACAGACAGACACCTTTAGTAGGCCGGAAAAGCCTATTGCATTTTTTAAAATGGTAATATGGAACAGAAGGTTGAAGCTCAGCTTTATTTAGTTGAGGACAACACCAGGCAGGGGCACACAGACAGACACCTTTAGTAGGCCGGAAAAGCCTATTGCATTTTTTAAAATGGTAATTTGGAACAGAAGGTTGAAGCGCAGCTTTATTTAGTTGAGGACAACACCAGGCAGGGGCACACAGACAGACACCTTTAGTAGGCCGGAAAAGCCTATTGCATTTTTTAAAATGGTAATTTGGAACAGAAGGTTGAAGCTCAGCTTTATTTAGTTGAGGACAACACCAGGCAGGGGCACACAGACAGACACCTTTAGTAGGCCGGAAAAGCCTATTGCATTTTTTAAAATGGTAATTTGGAACAGAAGGTTGAAGCTCAGCTTTATTTAGTTGAGGACAACACCAGGCAGGGGCACACAGACAGACACCTTTAGTAGGCCGGAAAAGCCTATTGCATTTTTTAAAATGGTAATTTGGAACAGAAGGTTGAAGCTCAGCTTTATTTAGTTGAGGACAACACCAGGCAGGGGCACACAGACAGACACCTTTAGTAGGCCGGAAAAGCCTATTGCATTTTTTAAAATGGTAATTTGGAACAGAAGGTTGAAGCTCAGCTTTATTTAGTTGAGGACAACACCAGGCAGGGGCACGCAGACAGACACCTTTAGTAGGCCGGAAAAGCCTATTGCATTTTTTAAAATGGTAATTTGGAACAGAAGGTTGGAGCTCAGCTTTATTTAGTTGAGGACAACACCAGGCAGGGGCACACAGACAGACACCTTTAGTAGGCCGGAAAAGCCTATTGCATTTTTTAAAATGGTAATTTGGAACAGAAGGTTGAAGCTCAGCTTTATTTAGTTGAGGACAACACCAGGCAGGGGCACACAGACAGACACCTTTAGTAGGCCGGAAAAGCCTATTGCATTTTTTAAAATGGTAATTTGGAACAGAAGGTTGAAGCTCAGCTTTATTTAGTTGAGGACAACACCAGGCAGGGGCACACAGACAGACACCTTTAGTAGGCCGGAACAGCCAATTGCATTTTTTAAAATGGTAATTTGGAACAGAAGGTTGAAGCTCAGCTTTATTTAGTTGAGGACAACACCAGGCAGGGGCACACAGACAGACACCTTTAGTAGGCCGGAAAAGCCTATTGCATTTTTTAAAATGGTAATTTGGAACAGAAGGTTGAAGCTCAGCTTTATTTAGTTGAGGACAACACCAGGCAGGGGCACACAGACAGACACCTTTAGTAGGCCGGAACAGCCAATTGCATTTTTTAAAATGCTAATTTGGAACAGAAGGTTGAAGCTCAGCTTTATTTAGTTGAGGACAACACCAGGCAGGGGCACACAGACAGACACCTTTAGTAGGCCGGAAAAGCCTATTGCATTTTTTAAAATGGTAATTTGGAACAGAAGGTTGAAGCTCAGCTTTATTTAGTTGAGGACAACACCAGGCAGGGGCACACAGACAGACACCTTTAGTAGGCCGGAAAAGCCTATTGCATTTTTTTAAAATGGTAATTTGGAACAGAAGGTTGAAGCTCAGCTTTATTTAGTTGAGGACAACACCAGGCAGGGGCACACAGACAGACACCTTTAGTAGGCCGGAAAAGCCTATTGCATTTTTTAAAATGGTAATTTGGAACAGAAGGTTGAAGCTCAGCTTTATTTAGTTGAGGACAACACCAGGCAGGGGCACACAGACAGACACCTTTAGTGGGCCGGAAAAGCCTATTGCATTTTTTAAAATGGTAATTTGGAACAGAAGGTTGGAGCTCAGCTTTATTTAGTTGAGGACAACACCAGGCAGGGGCACACAGACAGACACCTTTAGTAGGCCGGAAAAGCCTATTGCATTTTTTAAAATGGTAATTTGGAACAGAAGGTTGAAGCTCAGCTTTATTTAGTTGAGGACAACACCAGGCAGGGGCACACAGACAGACACCTTTAGTAGGCCGGAACAGCCAATTGCATTTTTTAAAATGGTAATTTGGAACAGAAGGTTGAAGCTCAGCTTTATTTAGTTGAGGACAACACCAGGCAGGGGCACACAGACAGACACCTTTAGTAGGCCGGAACAGCCAATTGCATTTTTTAAAATGGTAATTTGGAACAGAAGGTTGAAGCTCAGCTTTATTTAGTTGAGGACAACACCAGGCAGGGGCACACAGACAGACACCTTTAGTAGGCCGGAAAAGCCTATTGCATTTTTTAAAATGGTAATTTGGAACAGAAGGTTGGAGCTCAGTTTTATTTAGTTGAGGACACCTTGAATTAGGGACTGCAGACAGACTTTGCAGGCTGTCCCCTGTGTGGACCATGCATCCAATACATTAACCCATTGAGCCACAAAGGACACGTAACCTTCCGTGGCCAGGCCTACAGGTCCATGTGTCTGTTGTCAGGTATACCTTTGGACTGACAAATTGACAGAATGCAAGGACAATGCGGTCTTTAACATGCAGGTGGAGGGGTGGGATGGCTTTTCACGCAAAAGAATTGTCAACTGGGTAGCTCATAGCGTGGTATATCGTAGTTCATCCTGGCTTTATTAATATTAAATAAAAAAAATAAAATAGGCTGTAGGCACTTTATAATTGGTTCCAGGGGTACACGGGCAGCAGTGGTCTGGTCAGTGGAGGCCTAGTGGAAGGAGGGAGCGCAGAAAGGCTTCGAAGGCCTAACATAAAAAAATGGGCTGGCTGTAGGCACTTTATAATTGGTTCCAGGGGTACACGGGCAGCAGTGGTCTGGTCAGTGGAGGCCTAGTGGAAGGAGGGAGCGCAGAAAGGCTTCGAAGGCCTAACATAAAAAAATGGGCTGGCTGTAGGCACTTTATAATTGGTTCCAGGGGTACACGGGCAGCAGTGGTCTGGTCAGTGGAGGACTAGTGGAAGGAGGGAGCGCAGAAAGGCTTCGAAGGCCTAACATAAAAAAATGGGCTGGCTGTAGGCACTTTATAATTGGTTCCAGGGGTACACGGGCAGCAGTGGTCTGGTCAGTGGAGGCCTAGTGGAAGGAGGGAGCGCAGAAAGGCTTCGAAGGCCTAACATAAAAAAATGGGCTGGCTGTAGACACTTTATAATTGGTTCCAGGGGTACACGGGCAGCAGTGGTCTGGTCAGTGGAGGACTAGTGGAAGGAGGGAGCGCAGAAAGGCTTCGAAGGCCTAACATAAAAAAATGGGCTGGCTGTAGGCACTTTATAATTGGTTCCAGGGGTACACGGGCAGCAGTGGTCTGGTCAGTGGAGGACTAGTGGAAGGAGGGAGCGCAGAAAGGCTTCGAAGGCCTAACATAAAAAAATGGGCTGGCTGTAGGCACTTTATAATTGGTTCCAGGGGTACACGGGCAGCAGTGGTCTGGTCAGTGGAGGACTAGTGGAAGGAGGGACCGCAGACAGGCTTCAAAGGCCTAACATAAAAAAATGGGCTGGCTGTAGGCACTTTATAATTGGTTCCAGGGGTACACGGGCAGCAGTGGTCTGGTCAGTGGAGGACTAGTGGAAGGAGGGAGCGCAGAAAGGCTTCAAAGGCCTAACATAAAAAAATGGGCTGGCTGTAGGCACTTTATAATTGGTTCCAGGGGTACACGGGCAGCAGTGGTCTGGTCAGTGGAGGACTAGTGGAAGGAGGGACCGCAGACAGGCTTCAAAGGCCTAAAATAACAAATAATAGGCTCATGGCAGTTTTACATCGGTTACATGGATACACAGGCAGCTTTGTGGTGAGTGGAGGAGTATTTAAAGTAGGGACCGCAGACAGGCTATCAAAGGCCTAAAATAACAAACAATAGGCTCATGGCAGTTTTACAGCGGTTACATGGATACACAGGCAGCTTGGTGGTGAGTGGAGGAGTATTTAAAGTAGGGACCGCAGACAGGCTATCAAAGGCCTAAAATAACAAACAATAGGCTCATGGCAGTTTTACAGCGGTTACATGGATACACAGGCAGCTTTGTGGTGAGTGGAGGAGTATTTAAAGTAGGGACCGCAGACAGGCTATCAAAGGCCTAAAATAACAAACAATAGGCTCATGGCAGTTTTACATCGGTTACATGGATACACAGGCAGCTTTGTGGTGAGTGGAGGAGTATTTAAAGTAGGGACCGCAGACAGGCTATCAAAGGCCTAAAATAACAAACAATAGGCTCATGGCAGTTTTACAGCGGTTACATGGATACACGGGCAGGCAGCTTTGTGGTGAGTGGAGGAGTATTTAAAGTAGGGACCGCAGACAGGCTATCAAAGGCCTAAAATAACAAACAATAGGCTCATGGCAGTTTTACAGCGGTTACATGGATACACAGGCAGCTTGGTGGTGAGTGGAGGAGTAGTGCAAGGAGTGTCTGTCCCAGTACTCCCAAAATATAAATAGATGTTAATGTCTCGCAAAACAACCAAAACAAAAAAAAAGGTGGCATACTTAGGTACAGGGGTGGGCTCATCTGCTGAGTTTCTGACATAGTAATTTGGCAGTAACTATTTAATGGTGCCAATATAGGACACAGACACAGACTACTTTAAGTTGCATCATAGATGTCTACAAATTTGTATTGTCAGTGCCAGACATTGAATGATGTCAGCGAATAGACTAAAGATTGGTGGAGCTGTGCGACATAATTTTGCACGTGGTAGAGCCCATTTTGAGCTGGGGTAGGGGGGAACTCTCTTGAGGCCGGCGGGACCGCCCCAGGGCCACTCATGTTACAACGGTGTGTCTGACGTTGGGTGCGCACCACCACCGCCAGAGACACTACATTGTACTATGAGGGACCCAGTAGCAATGCCGTCAACCAAAAGCGAGCACACCCACCTCTTCAGACAAACAGCAGTCTCACGGGTGCTTGCGCCAAGTCGCGATACCACGGCCCCGTGTGGGGAGTTTGGCCATTTAGGGAGGTGTAAACATGTCGTATGCTGTACAATCAGCTGCAGCAAATTAGACATTAGAAAAGTAATTCACAGGCAAGAGCTTTTCATAGGAAAGCTAGGTGTCGGCCGGGCAAGGTGGGGCAAAAGATTTCGAAATCCAGTTGTGGTTCATTTTAATGAATGTTAGATCGTCAACATTTTGGGTAGCCAGACGAGTCCTTTTTTCGGTTAATATTGACCCTGCAGCACTGAATACTGTTTCTGATAGGACACTTGCTGCCGGGCAAGCAAGCTCCTGCAATGCATATTCTGCCAATTCTGGCCAGGTGTCTAATTTGGAGGCCCAGTAATCAAATGGGAATGACGGTTGAGGGAGAACATCGATAAGGGATGAAAAATAGTTAGTAACCATACTGGACAAATGTTGTCTCCTGTCACTTTCAATTGATGCAGCAGTACCTGTCCTGTCTGCGGTCATAGCAAAATCACTCCACAACCTGGTCAGAAAACCCCTCTGTCCAACGCCACTTCTGATGTGTGCACCCCTAACACTCCTAGTCTGCTGCCCCCTGGAGCTCGTGTGAGAACGATCACGTGCGCTGTGTGCTGGGAATGCCTGAAGCAAACGGTCAACAAGAGTTGATTGTTTGGTTGCTAATATTAGTTCCAAGTTCTCATGTGGCATAATATTTTGCAATTTGCCTTTATAGCGTGGATCAAGGAGGCAGGCCAACCAGTAATCGTCATCGTTCATCATTTTCGTAATGCGTGTGTCCCTTTTTAGGATACGTAAGGCATAATCCGCCATGTGGGCCAAAGTTCCAGTTGTCAAATCTCCGGTTGTGATTGGTTGAGGGGCAGTTGCAGGCAAATCTACGTCACTTGTGTCCCTCAAAAAACCAGAACCCGGCCGTGACACGCAACCAATTTCCTGTGCCCCCGTGAAAGGTTCCGCATTAAAAATATACTCATCCCCATCATCCTCCTCGTCCTCCACCTCCTCTTCGCCCGCTACCTCGTCCTGTACACTGCCCTGACCAGACAATGGCTGACTGTCATCAAGGCTTTCCTCTTCCTCTGGTGCAGACGCCTGCTCCTTTATGTGCGTCAAACTTTGCATCAGCAGACGCATTAGGGGGATGCTCATGCTTATTACGGCGTTGTCTGCACTAACCAGCCGTGTGCATTCCTCAAAACACTGAAGGACTTGACACATGTCTTGTATCTTAGACCACTGCACACCTGACAACTCCATGTCTGCCATCCTACTGCCTGCCCGTGTATCCTCCCACAAATAAATAACAGCACGCCTCTGTTCGCACAGTCTCTGAAGCATGTGCAGTGTTGAGTTCCACCTTGTTGCAACGTCTATGATTAGGCGATGCTGGGGAAGGTTCAAAGACCGCTGATAGGTCTGCATACGGCTGGCGTGTACAGGCGAACGTCGGATATGTGAGCAAAGTGCACGCACTTTGAGGAGCAGGTCGGAGAACCCAGGATAAGTTTTCAATAAGCACTGCACCACCAGGTTTAAGGTGTGAGCCAGGCAAGGAATGTGTTTCAGTTGGGAAAGGGAGATGGCAGCCATGAAATTCCTTCCGTTATCACTCACTACCTTGCCTGCCTCAAGATCTACTGTGCCCAGCCACGACTGCGTTTCTTGTTGCAAGAACTCGGACAGAACTTCCGCGGTGTGTCTGTTGTCGCCCAAACACTTCATAGCCAATACAGCCTGCTGACGCTTGGCAGTAGCTGGCCCATAATGGGACAACTGGTGTGCAACAGTGTCATCTGCCGATGGAGTGGTTGGCCGACTGCGTTCTGTGGAAGAGCTGTAGCTTCTGCAGGAGGACGAGGAGGAGGAGGAGGAGGGGGTGCGAACGCCTACAGCCAACTGTTTCCTAGACCGTGGGCTAGGCACAACTGTCCCTAAATTGATGTCGCCTGTGGACCCTGCATCCACCACATTCACCCAGTGTGCCGTGATGGACACATAACGTCCCTGGCCATGCCTACTGGTCCATGCATCTGTAGTCAGGTGCACCTTTGTACTCACAGATTGCCTGAGTGCATGGACGATGCGCTGTTTAACATGCTGTTGCAGGGCTGGGATGGCTTTTCTGGAAAAAAAGTGTCGACTGGGTAGCTCGTATCGTGGTTCAGCGTACTCCATCAGGGCTTTGAAAGCTTCGCTTTCAACTAACCGGTAGGGCATCATCTCTAACGAGATTAGTCTAGCTATGTGGGCGTTAAAACCCTGTGTACGCGGATGCGAGGATAAGTACTTCCTTTTTCTAACCAGAGTCTCATGTAGGGTGAGCTGGACTGGAGAGCTGGAGATCGTGGAACTTTCGAGTGTGCCGGTGTACATGGCAGACTGAGAGACGGTTGGAGACGGTATTGTTTCCGCCGGTGCCCTAGATGCAATATTTCCTCCTACAAAACTGGTGATTCCCTGACCCTGACTGCTTTTGGCTGGCAAAGAAACCTGCACAGATACTGCCGGTGGTGCGGAAAATGGTGGCCTTACAGTGACGGAAGGGATGTTGCGTTGCTGACTAGCTTCATTGGCCGAGGGTGCTACAACCTTAAGGGACGTTTGGTAGTTAGTCCAGGCTTGAAAATGCATGGTGGTTAAGTGTCTATGCATGCAACTAGTATTTAGACTTTTCAGATTCTGACCTCTGCTTAAGCTAGTTGAACATTTTTGACAGATGACTTTGCGCTGATCAGTTGGATGTTGTTTAAAAAAATGCCAGACTGCACTCTTCCTAGACTCGGATCCCTTTTCAGGGATTGCAGACTGAGCTTTAACCGGATGGCCACGCTGTCCTCCAACAGGTTTTGGCTTTGACACGCGTTTTGGGCCAGATACGGGCCCGGCAGATGGAACCTGTTGCGATGTTGATGCCTGCTGCGGCCCCTCCTCCACCTCCGCTTCTGAACTACTGCCGCCTGCACCCTGTTCCCCCAATGGCTGCCAATCGGGGTCAATAACTGGGTCAGCTATTACCTCCTCTTCGAGCTCGTGTGCAACTTCGTCTGTGTCACTGTGTCGGTCGGTGGTATAGCGTTCGTGGCGGGGCAACATAGTCTCATCAGGGTCTGATTGTGGATCTGTACCCTGAGAGGGCAATGTGGTGGTCTGAGTCAAAGGAGCAGCATAGTACTCTGGCTGTGGCTGTGCATCAGTGCACTCCATGTCAGAATCTACTTGTAATGGGCATGGCCTGTTAAATGTTTCACTTTCTAAGCCAGGGACGGTATGTGTAAAGAGCTCCATGGAGTGACCCGTTGTGTCGCCTGCTGCATCCTTCTCTCTTGTTGTAGTTTTTGCTGAGGAGGACAAGGAAGCGACTTGTCCCTGACCGTGAACATCCACAAGCGACGCGCTGCTTTTACATTTACCAGTTTCTGAAGAGGAGGCAAAAGAGCTAGAGGCTGAGTCTGCAATGTAAGCCCCAAAACTTGCTGTTGCTGCTCCGCCTTTAAAAGCGGTTTTCCTACTCCCAGAAAAGAGAGCGTTCGAGGCCTTGTGTAGCCTGACGACGAAACTGGCTCCACAGCTCCAGACTTAGGTGGAATATTTTTATCCCCACGACCACCTGATGCTCCACTACCACTACCATCATTACCAGCTGACAATGAACGCCCACGACGACCTCTTGCACCAGACTTCCTCATGGTTTTAAAATCTTAACCAAAGTAACTTTATTTGTTGCTGTCAAACAACTTACACGGTGAGCTATAACTTCAGTATGATTTCAATATCCCTTAACAGGTTGGTGAGACCACAAGGAAAATCAGGCACAATGTTACACACTCTGTTTTCTGTGGCACCAAATCACAGAGATGACACACACGCAGGACTGTCACTCAAGCACTAATGTCAATATTAATCTCCCAACTAATTAATTTATTTTTTTTTCTCAGGGAGACTTTAGAAACCCAAGAATATTTAAAAAAAAAAAAAAAAAAAAAAGCCTTTCTATGGCCCACTGAATGAGAGATGGCACGCACAGGAGTGGCACACAAGCCCTGACTGAGGCCAATATTTTTCTCCCACTGATTGATGTAGTGTTTTTGTGTTGAGGTAGATTTTAAAACACAAATGAAGGAAAAAAATTAAAAGGCTTTCTATGGCCCACAATTAGAGAGAGAGGTGGCACACCCAGGAGTCAAGACTGGCACACAAGCTGAAAGGGCAATATTACTCTCCCACTGTTTTTTTAGGTATTTTTTTTTTTCAGGGAGACTTTAGAAACCAAATAATATTAAAAAAAAAAAAAAAAAAAAGGCTTTCTATGGCCCACTGAATGAGAGGGACAGAGGTGGCACACCCAGGAGTCAAGACTGGCACACAAGCTGAAAGGGCAATATTACTCTCCCACTGTTTTTTTATGTATTTTTTTTTTTTTCAGGGAGACTTTAGAAACCAAATAATATTAAAAAAAATAAATAAATAAATAGCCTTTCTATGGCCCACTGAATGAGAGAGAGAGGTGGCACACCCAGGAGTCAAGACTGGCACACAAGCTGAAAGGGCAATATTACTCTCCCACTGTTTTTTTATGTTTTTTTTTTTTTATTTTCAGGGAGACTTTAGAAACCAAATAATATTAAAAAAAAAACAAAAAAACAAGGCTTTCTATGGCCCACTGAATGAGAGATGGCACGCACAGGAGTGGCACACAAGCCCTGACTGAGGCCAATATTTCTCTCCCACTGATTGATGTAGTGTTTTTGTGTTGAGGTAGATTTTAAAACACAAATGAAGGAAAAAAATTAAAAGGCTTTCTATGGCCCACAATTAGAGAGAGAGGTGGCACACCCAGGAGTCAAGACTGGCACACAAGCTGAAAGGGCAATATTACTCTCCCACTGTTTTTTTAGGTATTTTTTTTTTTCAGGGAGACTTTAGAAACCAAATAATATTAAAAAAAAATAAAAAAAATAAATAGGCTTTCTATAGCCCACTGAATGAGAGATAGCACACACAGCAGTGGCACACAAGCCCTGACTGAGGCCAATATTTTTCTCCCACTGATTGATGTAGTGTTTTTGTGTTGAGGTAGATTTTAAAACACAAATGAAGGAAAAAAATTAAAAGGCTTTCTATGGCCCACAATTAGAGAGAGAGGTGGCACACCCAGGAGTCAAGACTGGCACACAAGCTGAAAGGGCAATATTACTCTCCCACTGTTTTTTTATGTTTTTTTTTTTTTTCAGGGAGACTTTAGAAACCAAATAATATTAAAAAAACAAAAAAAATAAATAGCCTTTCTATGGCCCACTGAATGAGAGAGAGAGGTGGCACACCCAGGAGTCAAGACTGGCACACAAGCTGAAAGGGCAATATTACTCTCCCACTGTTTTTTTATGTTTTTGTTTTTTTTATTTTCAGGGAGACTTTAGAAACCAAATAATATTAAAAAAAAAAAAAAAAACAAGGCTTTCTATGGCCCACTGAATGAGAGATGGCATGCACAGGAGTGGCACACAAGCCCTGACTGAGGCCAATATTTTTCTCCCACTGATTGATGTAGTGTTTTTGTGTTGAGGTAGATTTTAAAACACAAATGAAGGAAAAAAATTAAAAGGCTTTCTATGGCCCACAATTAGAGAGAGAGAGGTGGCACACCCAGGAGTCAAGACTGGCACACAAGCTGAAAGGGCAATATTACTCTCCCACTGTTTTTTTATGTATTTTTTTTTTTTTCAGGGAGACTTTAGAAACCAAATAATATTAAAAAAAAAAAAAAAAAAGGCTTTCTATGGCCCACTGAATGAGAGGGACAGAGGTGGCACACCCAGGAGTCAAGACTGGCACACAAGCTGAAAGGGCAATATTACTCTCCCACTGTTTTTTTATGTTTTTTTTTTTTTTCAGGGAGACTTTAGAAACCAAATAATATTAAAAAAAAAAAAAAATAAATAGCCTTTCTATGGCCCACTGAATGAGAGAGAGAGGTGGCACACCCAGGAGTCAAGACTGGCACACAAGCTGAAAGGGCAATATTACTCTCCCACTGTTTTTTTATGTTTTTTTTTTTTTTATTTTCAGGGAGACTTTAGAAACCAAATAATATTAAAAAAAAAACAAAAAAACAAAGCTTTCTATGGCCCACTGAATGAGAGATGGCACGCACAGGAGTGGCACACAAGCCCTGACTGAGGCCAATATTTTTCTCCCACTGATTGATGTAGTGTTTTTGTGTTGAGGTAGATTTTAAAACACAAATGAAGGAAAAAAATTAAAAGGCTTTCTATGGCCCACAATTAGAGAGAGAGAGGTGGCACACCCAGGAGTCAAGACTGGCACACAAGCTGAAAGGGCAATATTACTCTCCCACTGTTTTTTTATGTATTTTTTTTTTTTTCAGGGAGACTTTAGAAACCAAATAATATTAAAAAAAAAAAAAAAAAAAGGCTTTCTATGGCCCACTGAATGAGAGGGACAGAGGTGGCACACCCAGGAGTCAAGACTGGCACACAAGCTGAAAGGGCAATATTACTCTCCCACTGTTTTTTTATGTTTTTTTTTTTTTTTTCAGGGAGACTTTAGAAACCAAATAATATTAAAAAAACAAAAAAAATAAATAGCCTTTCTATGGCCCACTGAATGAGAGAGAGAGGTGGCACACCCAGGAGTCAAGACTGGCACACAAGCTGAAAGGGCAATATTACTCTCCCACTGTTTTTTTAGGTATTTTTTTTTTTTCAGGGAGACTTTAGAAACCAAATAATATTAAAAAAAAAAGAAAAAAAAAAGGCTTTCTATGGCCCACTGAATGAGAGGGACAGAGGTGGCACACCCAGGAGTCAAGACTGGCACACAAGCTGAAAGGGCAATATTACTCTCCCACTGTTTTTTTATGTATTTTTTTTTTTCAGGGAGACTTTAGAAACCAAATAATATTAAAAAAAATAAATAAATAAATAGCCTTTCTATGGCCCACTGAATGAGAGAGAGAGGTGGCACACCCAGGAGTCAAGACTGGCACACAAGCTGAAAGGGCAATATTACTCTCCCACTGTTTTTTTATGTTTTTTTTTTTTTATTTTCAGGGAGACTTTAGAAACCAAATAATATTAAAAAAAAAACAAAAAAACAAGGCTTTCTATGGCCCACTGAATGAGAGATGGCACGCACAGGAGTGGCACACAAGCCCTGACTGAGGCCAATATTTCTCTCCCACTGATTGATGTAGTGTTTTTGTGTTGAGGTAGATTTTAAAACACAAATGAAGGAAAAAAATTAAAAGGCTTTCTATGGCCCACAATTAGAGAGAGAGGTGGCACACCCAGGAGTCAAGACTGGCACACAAGCTGAAAGGGCAATATTACTCTCCCACTGTTTTTTTAGGTATTTTTTTTTTTTCAGGGAGACTTTAGAAACCAAATAATATAAAAAAAAAATAAAAAAAATAAATAGGCTTTCTATAGCCCACTGAATGAGAGATAGCACACACAGCAGTGGCACACAAGCCCTGACTGAGGCCAATATTTTTCTCCCACTGATTGATGTAGTGTTTTTGTGTTGAGGTAGATTTTAAAACACAAATGAAGGAAAAAAATTAAAAGGCTTTCTATGGCCCACAATTAGAGAGAGAGGTGGCACACCCAGGAGTCAAGACTGGCACACAAGCTGAAAGGGCAATATTACTCTCCCACTGTTTTTTTATGTTTTTTTTTTTTTTCAGGGAGACTTTAGAAACCAAATAATATTAAAAAAACAAAAAAAATAAATAGCCTTTCTATGGCCCACTGAATGAGAGAGAGAGGTGGCACACCCAGGAGTCAAGACTGGCACACAAGCTGAAAGGGCAATATTACTCTCCCACTGTTTTTTTATGTTTTTGTTTTTTTTATTTTCAGGGAGACTTTAGAAACCAAATAATATTAAAAAAAAAACAAAAAACAAGGCTTTCTATGGCCCACTGAATGAGAGATGGCATGCACAGGAGTGGCACACAAGCCCTGACTGAGGCCAATATTTTTCTCCCACTGATTGATGTAGTGTTTTTGTGTTGAGGTAGATTTTAAAACACAAATGAAGGAAAAAAATTAAAAGGCTTTCTATGGCCCACAATTAGAGAGAGAGAGGTGGCACACCCAGGAGTCAAGACTGGCACACAAGCTGAAAGGGCAATATTACTCTCCCACTGTTTTTTTATGTTTTTTTTTTTTTTTCAGGGAAACTTTAGAAACCAAATAATATTAAAAAAAAAAAAAAAAAAGGCTTTCTATGGCCCACTGAATGAGAGGGACAGAGGTGGCACACCCAGGAGTCAAGACTGGCACACAAGCTGAAAGGGCAATATTACTCTCCCACTGTTTTTTTATGTTTTTTTTTTTTTTTCAGGGAGACTTTAGAAACCAAATAATATTAAAAAAAAAAAAAAAAAAAAAAGGCTTTCTATGGCCCACTGAATGAGAGGGACAGAGGTGGCACACCCAGGAGTCAAGACTGGCACACAAGCTGAAAGGGCAATATTACTCTCCCACTGTTTTTTTATGTTTTTTTTTTTTTTCAGGGAGACTTTAGAAACCAAATAATATTAAAAAAAAAAAAAAATAAATAGCCTTTCTATGGCCCACTGAATGAGAGAGAGAGGTGGCACACCCAGGAGTCAAGACTGGCACACAAGCTGAAAGGGCAATATTACTCTCCCACTGTTTTTTTATGTTTTTTTTTTTTTTATTTTCAGGGAGACTTTAGAAACCAAATAATATTAAAAAAAAAACAAAAAAACAAGGCTTTCTATGGCCCACTGAATGAGAGATGGCACGCACAGGAGTGGCACACAAGCCCTGACTGAGGCCAATATTTTTCTCCCACTGATTGATGTAGTGTTTTTGTGTTGAGGTAGATTTTAAAACACAAATGAAGGAAAAAAATTAAAAGGCTTTCTATGGCCCACAATTAGAGAGAGAGAGGTGGCACACCCAGGAGTCAAGACTGGCACACAAGCTGAAAGGGCAATATTACTCTCCCACTGTTTTTTTATGTATTTTTTTTTTTTTCAGGGAGACTTTAGAAACCAAATAATATTAAAAAAAAAAAAAAAAAAAGGCTTTCTATGGCCCACTGAATGAGAGGGACAGAGGTGGCACACCCAGGAGTCAAGACTGGCACACAAGCTGAAAGGGCAATATTACTCTCCCACTGTTTTTTTATGTTTTTTTTTTTTTTTTCAGGGAGACTTTAGAAACCAAATAATATTAAAAAAACAAAAAAAATAAATAGCCTTTCTATGGCCCACTGAATGAGAGAGAGAGGTGGCACACCCAGGAGTCAAGACTGGCACACAAGCTGAAAGGGCAATATTACTCTCCCACTGTTTTTTTAGGTATTTTTTTTTTTTCAGGGAGACTTTAGAAACCAAATAATATTAAAAAAAATAAATAAATAAATAGGCTTTCTATAGCCCACTGAATGAGAGATAGCACACACAGCAGTGGCACACAAGCCCTGACTGAGGCCAATATTTTTCTCCCACTGATTGATGTAGTGTTTTTGTGTTGAGGTAGAATTTAGAACACAAATCACGGAAAAAATAAATAGGCTTTCTATGGCCCACTCAGTGAGAGATGGCACACACAGGGATGGCACTGTAGCAGAAATGCCAATCTTAATCTCCCACAAAAAAAAAAAAAAAAAAAAAAAACAGGGACTGTCCGACAATTACTATCTCCCCTGCAGTAATCTCAGCCAGGTATGGCAGGCAGCAATAGGAGTGGACTGATGCACAAATTAAATAAAAAGTGTGGACAAACAAAAAAGATAGCTGTGCAGAAAGGAAGGAACAAGAGGATATGTGCTTTGAAAAAAGCAGTTGGTTTCCACAGTGGCGTACACACAGCAATACAGCTATCAGGGAGCCTTCTAGGGCAGCCCAATGAGCTACAGCGCTGAGGGGAAAAAAAAAAAAAAAAATAGCTTCCACTGTCCCTGCACACCGAAGGTGGTGTTGGACAGTGCAAATCGCTGCAGCACAAGCGGTTTGGTGGTTAGTGGACCCTGCCTAACGCTCTCCCTGCTTCTGACGAAGCGGCAGCAACCTCTCCCTAAGCTCAGATCAGCAGCAGTAAGATGGCGGTCGGCGGGAACGCCCCTTTATAGCCCCTGTGACGCCGCAGACAGCAAGTCAATCACTGCAATGCCCTTCTCTAAGATGGTGGGGACCAGGACCTATGTCATCACGCTGCCCACACTCTGCGTTCACCTTCATTGGCTGAGAAATGGCGCTTTTCGCGTCATTGAAACGCGACTTTGGCGCGAAAGTCGCGTACCGCATGGCCGACAAGCACAGGGGTCGGATCGGGTTTCATGAGACGCCGACTTAGCCAAAAGTCGGCGACTTTTGAAAATGATCGACCCGTTTCGCTCAACCCTAGTCATAAGTATTCAGACCCTTTGCTCAGACACTCATGTATAAGTCACATGTTGTCCATTTCCTTGTGATCCTCCTTGAGATGGTTCTCCTTCATTGGAGTCCATCTGTGTTTAAACTGATAGGACTTGAATTGGAAAGGCACACACCTGTCTATATAAGACCTCACAGCTCACAGTGCATGTCAGAGCAAATGAGAATCATGAGATCAAAGGAACTGGCCAAGGAGCTCAGAGACAGAATTGTGCAAGGCACAGCTCTGGCCAAGGTAACAAAATAATTTCTGTAGTACTCAAGGTTCCTAAGAGCACAGTGGCCTCCATAATCCTTAAATGGAAGAAGTTTGGGACCACCAGAAGTCTTCCTAGACCTGGCCGTCCAGCCAAACTGAGCAAGAAGAAGAGTCTTGGTGAGAGAGGTAAAGAAGAACCCCAAGATCACTGTGACTGAGCTCCAGAGATGCAGTAGGGAGATGGAAAAAAGTTCAACAAAGTCAACTATCACTGCAGCTCTCCACCAGTTGGTTCTTTATGGCTGAGTGGCCTGACGGAAGCCTCTCCTCAGTGCAAGACATATGAAAGCCTGCATAGAGTTTGCTAAAAAACACATGAAGGACTCCCAGACTATGAGAAATAAGAGTCTCTGGCCTAATGAGACGAAGATAGAACTTCTTGGTGATAATTCTAAGTGGTATGTGTTGAGAAAACCAGGCACTGCCCAATACAATCCCAACAGTGAAACGTGGTAGCATCATGCTATGGGGGTGTTTTTCAGCTGCAGGGACAGGACGACTGGTTGCCATTGAAGAAAACGTGAATGTGGACAAGTACAGAGATATCCTGGATGAAAACCTCTTCCAGAGTGCTCTGGACCTCAGACTTGGCCGAAGGTTCACCTTCCAACAAGACAATGACCCTAACCACACAGCTAAAATAACAAGGGAGTGGCTTCAGAACAACTCTGTATCCAATCTTGACTGGCCCAGCCAGAGCCCTGACCTAAACCCAATTGAGCATCTCTGGGGAGACCTAAAAATGGCTGTCCACCAACATTCACCATCCAACCTGATGGAACTGGAGAGGATCTGCAAGGGAAAATGGCAGAGGATCCCCAAATCCTGGTGTGAAAAACTTGTTGCTTCATTACCAAGAAGACTTATGGCTGTACTAGCTCAAAAGGGTGCTTCTACTCAATACTGAGCAAAGGGTCTGAATACTTATGACCATGTGATATTTCAGTTTTTCTTTTTTAAAAAACTTTGCAAAAATTTCTACATTTCTGGGGTTTTTTCAGTCAAGATGGGGTGCAGAGTGTACATTAATGAGAAAAAAATCTAACTTTTTTGAATTAACCAAATGGCTGCATTGGATCGAAGAGTGAAAAATTTAAATGAGTCTGAATACTTTCCGTACTGTGATATATGTGATGGTGTAGTGACCCCTGTGGCAGCTAGGGGGCGCTCTGGGCGCTCTGCGTGATATGCATGGAGGCGTATCTGTTGTGGTGATATTCGTGGTGAACCTGTAATCGGCACTGTTGTGAATGGCCGATATGTGTCGCAGAGGGAGTCTGCGTAGTAAGTCTGATGTTTTGTGTTTATGCTGGGACCTGTAGTCCCTCAAGAGTTTCTGTAATGTGTATAGTTAAGTTTGGGTGACTTACTAGGCTAGTCATGAGAGACGGGAGGGTCAGACTAGCCACACATCCACACACACATCCAGGGGTGTGGTTTCAGGTATATAATGTGACCAGGATGTGGGTCACATGGGAGGTGTGTCCGGCAGGTCCTGTGTGGTTCCTGTGTGGAACCTGTGTATGGACCTGACCGGTGAAGTTGCTGGATTGGCCTGGGAATGACCAGGGTCCTGCAAGCACCTGGGAACGGTGCGGGATTGTCCTAGGAATGACTAGGGTCCCGAATGGTGCTGGATTGGCCTAGGAACGACTAGGGTCCGGAGAGCACCTAATACCGTGAGACTTCGAGACTGTCCTAGGAATGACTAGGGTCCCGAATGGTGCTGGATTGGCCTAGGAATGACTAGGGTCCGGAGAGCACCTGAGAACGTGGACTAGGCCACTGGCGTGATCCTGGTAACCTGAGGTAACGGGTGGAGGACGGGGTCCAGGACCTAAGCTGATAGGTGGAGGACGGGTTCCAGGACCTAAGCTGACAGGTGGAGGACGGGGTCCAGGACCTGTTGTGACAGGTGGAGGACGGGGTCCAGGACCTAAGCTGATAGGTGGAGGACGGGGTCCAGGACCTAAGCTGATAGGTGGAGGACGGGGTCCAGGACCTGTGGTAACGAGGTGACGACCAGGATCTGCGGAGCCAGTGTCCGTTACGGTGTGGGGAAGCTGCAGTCCTTCGGTGAGGTCTGGACTGACTACTGTGTGCCGGACAGGCAAGTCGGGGATCCCTGTTAGGCAGCTTACCCAGAAGAGTGTTAACAGAGTGTGGGGAAGCTGGAGTCCTTCGGTGAGATCTGGACTGACTACTGTGTATTGACCAGGCGAGTTGGTGATCCCCGTTAGGCAGCTTACCCAAAGGCTGTTGGAAGAGTCGGCAAGGTGGAGCAGGAGCTCCCGTCAGGTACCAAAGAGACTGTTGGTGCCTGTTGTATTCTATGTAATGAACTGTGCTTAACCCGGTTTATCTGGCTTAATAAACCGTATGGACTGCTTTCTTTTATAAACCCAAGCTGTGTGCTTAAATATCGCGGTCAAGCGAGTGTCCCCCAACACTCTCAGTAAGAGAAACCTTACAATTGGTGGAGAATTTTGGCAACGATCCCGCTAGCACGTGGAGTTAATTGCTGTGGCAGAGCCACGAAGGTGACAAGCGTCTAGCTGTAACTCGGCGGGGTTACGAAAGTGACAAGCGTCTGCTGTGACTCGGCGGGGTCACGAAGTTGACAAGCGGCAGCGGTGGAGCCGTGCAGAGCCGTGTGGAGAGTAGTCGCGGTTGCAACGAGAGGTTCCACAGCAGGCGGAGCTGTAGTGGCTTGTGGCTGGCAGCATCTGGAGGTGCCGGTTGTGTGTGACTGCAGCGGGAGCTGTGGCGGTACCAGCAAGAGCTGGTGAAAAGTGACATAGAAAAAAAAAAAAAAAAAAAAAATTTTTCTCTTTTTGTGCAGACTCTTAAAGGGCCAGTACAAGCCCAGAGACGTTGGGGTGTACTGTGTGAACTGGGGCCTGAGTGCCGTGGGAAAGTTCACGGGGTGTATCCCAGGGAGGGGAGTATCCCTAATAGTGAGCAGGAACCCAAATGGAGATAGTTGCCCAAAAGGGGGCGGAGTCCCAAAAAGGGGCGGTAACCCGAATAGGGGTAATGGCCCAAAAAGGGGTGGAATCCCGAAGGGGGGCTGAATCCCGAAACGGGCTGGTGTTAAAAAGCGGAGCACTTGCACAAAAAGGGGGTGGAGCCAAAAAAGGGGTGGCAATCAGTGAGGAGCCACGTCTGTGTACTTTTTGGCTGAATGGAAAGTGTGTGCGGGGGTTGATAGACCCAGGGAGAGAAGCGTCTGTGCTGGGAACCCTGCCAGGAGGTTCTGTATCACCTGGGGACACTAAATGTCTTCAGGCAGCCACTCTCTCCCTTACTGCAGTTGATGTTTCCACATACCATGAGGTGATTGTAGTCCCGAGCTGGCCGTGTCCTATGGTTAAAGGACAAGATTTGGTGAGACTGGGGGACTGGTGGAAAACGGGTGCAGTGTTTGTGGATGTTATGTGGAAGGGTGGTAGTATTAGTGAGAATGCGCCCCCTAGAGTTGACGGTCCTAAGGTGGGCGTGACTAAAGGAAATGATAAACGTGCCCAACTTACGGACATGCCACCTGAAGTGTGCCACAATGCGACTGGTAGTGGTCTGGTGGAAAAAATAAGTGGAGCTGACACCCAGACAGAGAGGGATCTTCGTACTCTGGGTGGTGACTATGACAGGTCATGGCCAGTAATAGGCGCTGGAGCGGAGTATGACCCTGTGTTAACGCACGTACTGACACAGAGAAACGACAGGGCTCCACAGACTGAAGTCATGATAGCGGGGGCAGCCATTCCAGAAGTTGTGACCTGGTTAGGAAGGGACGGCTGGTTCCTGGTTGACAGATCGGGTGGTGGTGACTCCCATTCAGACGGTGATGCCAGTGAGAAAGAAAGGCTCCTGAGACAAGAGGCTGAGCACAGGCTGAATGAGCTGGAGAAGGAAGTCTCGGAGCTCAGAGGTCACCCGTTATCCAGGGAAGATGTGAAAGGGCTCAGAGAAGCATTATGTGGTCTTCTACAAGAGAAGAAGATGCTGGTTGAAGACTCACGTCTGCTATTGCCTATCGTGACCAGGGGTCTGGAAGAGGGTAAAGCTGAAGAAGAGCGGGCGTTAAGAGCCGTACAAGAGAGTCACCCGGTTGTGGCAGATGTCTTGTTGGAAAGGACGATGGCAAAACAGGGGCCGTCCGTTCCTGAAGAAAGTGAGGATCCACTCTTCAAGTGGGTGATAGATGTAACCGAAGAGGCGCAAGATGCATGTACCGGTGAGGGTGTGCATGAAGCCTTTAAAAAGACAGTAAAAGCGTATAATGTGCATTGGGCACTAGAGATGAAGCAGTTGGTGGTACGGTCAACTAACGAAGTCGCAGTGAAGCGAGGACCGGTCCTGAAGAATATGTGTCTATGGTGCTTCTGCATGAAACAGATGATCCTGTTAAGGGATAATGAAGCAACTCGACGTTTGGAGCAGGCCAGGGAAGCTCAAAATCGCCTGGGCCTGGTGGAATGGCTGATCGCCAAAGAAGAGTTAGAGGCAGTAACTCCTCAGTTAAAGGGAACCTGTCACCACGTTTTTGGAAGATGGGATAAAAATAGCGTTAAATAGGGGCAGAGGTGGGCGTTACATTAGTGTGTTTGTTATGCGTTTATTACCCACCTAAGTTGCCGAAATACTTTTGCAAAGTCTCCGTTTTCGCCTGTCAATCAGGCTGGTCAGGTCGCATGGGCGTGGTGTCTTCCCCCAGATTTTGCGTAGTTTTCCGTTGGTGGCGTAGTGGTGTGCGCATGCCCAAGGTCCCGAATCCTCTGCCAGGGGATTTTAAAAAGCGCGCTGTTCGTTATTCCATTGGTGATCGGTGGGCGCGGCCATCTTTCTTTGGCCGCGCGTGCGCAGAAGCGGCGCTCTGCTGGCCGCGGCTTCAGGAAAATGGCCGCCGCGATATCCATCTGCGCACGCGCGGCATCCCGCGGCCATTTTCCTGATGCCGCAGCCAGCAGAGCGCCGCTTCTGCGCACGCGCGGCCAAAGAAAGATGGCCGCGCCCACCGATCACCAATGGAATAACGAACAGCGCGCTTTTTAAAATCCCCTGGCAGAGGATTCGGGACCTTGGGCATGCGCACACCACTACGCCACCAACGGAAAACTACGCAAAATCTGGGGGAAGACACCACGCCCATGCGACCTGACCAGCCTGATTGACAGGCGAAAACGGAGACTTTGCAAAAGTATTTCGGCAACTTAGGTGGGTAATAAACGCATAACAAACACACTAATGTAACGCCCACCTCTGCCCCTATTTAACGCTATTTTTATCCCATCTTCCAAAAACGTGGTGACAGGTTCCCTTTAACTCAGTGTTGAGTGACCTAGGTGGGAGACCTGGTAAAGAAAATGTAGTGACTAAGGGTTGGTGACACAGACAGACTGTGATTTAAGGGCTAAACTCAAGGCCTACGTGTTGACCGCTGGGGGCGGGGTAACCCAACAAGGGTATGAGTATGATTATGAGTGTTGCTCAAAACCGTTTGAGACAGTCTTCTCGTCTGGTGGGACAAGAGAGTGTGTGTGACCTGTCTCGAGAGTTCAGGTGTTTGTCAGGTGTTCAACCCTACGGGTGTGAACAGAGGGGGAGGATATGTGATATATGTGATGGTGTAGTGACCCCTGTGGCAGCTAGGGGGCGCTCTGGGCGCTCTGCGTGATATGCATGGAGGCGTATCTGTTGTGGTGATATTCGTGGTGAACCTGTAATCGGCACTGTTGTGAATGGCCGATATGTGTCGCAGAGGGAGTCTGCGTAGTAAGTCTGATGTTTTGTGTTTATGCTGGGACCTGTAGTCCCTCAAGAGTTTCTGTAATGTGTATAGTTAAGTTTGGGTGACTTACTAGGCTAGTCATGAGAGACGGGAGGGTCAGACTAGCCACACATCCACACACACATCCAGGGGTGTGGTTTCAGGTATATAATGTGACCAGGATGTGTGTCACATGGGAGGTGTGTCCGGCAGGTCCTGTGTGGAACCTGTGTATGGACCTGACCGGTGAAGTTGCTGGATTGGCCTGGGAATGACCAGGGTCCTGCAAGCACCTGGGAACGGTGCGGGATTGTCCTAGGAATGACTAGGGTCCCGAATGGTGCTGGATTGGCCTAGGAATGACTAGGGTCCGGAGAGCACCTGAGAACGTGGACTAGGCCACTGGCGTGATCCTGGTAACCTGAGGTAACGGGTGGAGGACGGGGTCCAGGACCTAAGCTGATAGGTGGAGGACGGGGTCCAGGACCTAAGCTGACAGGTGGAGGACGGGGTCCAGGACCTGTTGTGACAGGTGGAGGACGGGGTCCAGGACCTAAGCTGATAGGTGGAGGACGGGGTCCAGGACCTAAGCTGATAGGTGGAGGACGGGGTCCAGGACCTGTGGTAACGAGGTGACGACCAGGATCTGCGGAGCCAGTGTCCGTTACGGTGTGGGGAAGCTGCAGTCCTTCGGTGAGGTCTGGACTGACTACTGTGTGCCGGACAGGCAAGTCGGGGATCCCTGTTAGGCAGCTTACCCAGAAGAGTGTTAACAGAGTGTGGGGAAGCTGGAGTCCTTCGGTGAGATCTGGACTGACTACTGTGTATTGACCAGGCGAGTTGGTGATCCCCGTTAGGCAGCTTACCCAAAGGCTGTTGGAAGAGTCGGCAAGGTGGAGCAGGAGCTCCCGTCAGGTACCAAAGAGACTGTTGGTGCCTGTTGTATTCTATGTAATGAACTGTGCTTAACCCGGTTTATCTGGCTTAATAAACCATATGGACTGCTTTCTTTTATAAACCCGTGCTGTGTGCTTAAATATCGCGGTCAAGCGAGTGTCCCCCAACACTCTCAGTAAGAGAAACCTTACAGTACCCACCGTATATCTGGGTGTTGCATCCGGTCACCTGCTTTACACTACAGTGCTTCATTAAATAATTAAAGTGCTTGTCCAGGTTTGAGATGAAAGTCTTGCAGACATTACATGTGACTGCAGGCTTCTGAATTCTCACAGTGGATGCACTGCACGCTTTTTTGATTCTCCTTGTAATGTGAGCACAAGTATGCAATTTGTATAATTCTTGCCACATTCCAACTAGACGTGTCCAGCCTTGCTCAATTCATTTTCATTGAATGAGGCCATGCATGTCTAGTCGGCACATGACCACATGTATGTAAATTCACAAACTACCCCAATTTATCAAAAACTAAGCAAACTCAAGTCTTCACACCAACACATAAAGGATTCCACACCCAAAGAGTATATTAGCCATAATTAATCTTTATTTTAAAAAATATATATTTTTTCTTTTTTTAACAAGATTTCAATATAAAACACAGAAAGACTGTGGCAAAAGTGCAGGGATCAGCTAGAAATAACATTACTTATAGTATTGTGCCTATAATCAAAGTTGACACGGCGCTACCTGAGCTGCCCAAAGCCTAAACATTACTGGCACACTAAGAGGAGTGATTAAATCAAAGTAGGACAATGCACTTTCAAACTTAATGTAGCTGATCCCTGCCGCCCCAACGCACGTTTCGTGGTAACTTCTTTGGTGCGTTGGGGCAGCAGGGATCAGCTACGTTAAGTTTGAAAGTAAGTGCATTGTCCTACTTTGATTGTTTTATATTGTAATCTTGCCATCAGTCATCATCACACTGCAGACCATACAGGAACCACAGTACTGATGAGAATTAGTATCACAAAAACATTAACATTTACACCCAGGTACCTTATAGATGACATTGTCTCTGATTGGAGATGTTCTCTTTCTTTTCTTCATCTTGTCCAGACACAATGATGACTTTTCTCAGCCACATCTCATTTCTGCAGCCTTTCATCTCCTCCGGTCTTGTGCTAGCAGTGTCATTATAATGCTCCTGAATAAAAAATGTCTGCCCTACTTTGAACCCCTGAATAAATAATTACCCATCACTATATTCCATGCACAAAATATGACCCACACATTGGTACATGTCCTCCAAACTGCCCTCTCCTTTCCAAACTGAGGCCCCTCTTCACACTGTCCTCTCACACTGGGTCCCCCTTATAGGGCCCAGTTTCTATACTGTGCCTCTTCATCACACTTCCTCTCCTTCTCATACTGCCCTTCCTGGCTGTACCCTTATAATGTATACTTATGCTACCCCCCCCACACACTACTCAGTCTCTATTCTGTACCAACTCACACTTTTTCCCCCCATACTGTCTCCTCACACTCCCCCTCTCAATAGTCTCCTCAAATCTCCCCTGCTCCCTATTCTGTGTTCCCGAAAACATTCTTTCTCCTCACTTCTCTGTGTCTGCATACATTAGCCCTTTGCTACTCATACTGCGTCTGCATATATTCAACCCCTAGCTCCTCAGCTGGTCTCTATCTTTCTTCAATGATAATGTATTGACACATGACCATTTCAGTCAGTTAAGTATTGACACTTTACCGCTGCTGTCAATCAATAATAGAAGACCACTATAGTCAAATAATGTACCAACATATGACCACTGCAGTCAATCACTGATGGCGTAATAACGTATGACCACTGCAGTCAATGTACTGATATATAAGAAGAAACCCGGCACTCAACTTTGAAGTGATCAATCTGGTAATTTAATATGATTCACTGTAGTAGTCAAAAAAAATGTTTCGGTCTTAAATCAGGCCTTCTACAGTTACAAGTTACAGTGTTCCTATTGGTTTGATAATGCCAATAGGTGCAGTAGCAGATCACTGGATCCAGGGGACTGTGTATCCTGGAAAAAAGGAGTAATGAAGCCTGATTGCTGCTAGATGAGGAGTATGGCGTGCTGCAGTGGCTAGGAGAGACGCCTGCTAGTCTGCTACTGCACCAATTGGCATTATCAAACCAATAGGAACACTGTAACTTGTAACTGAAGAAGGTCTGATGTAAGACCGAAACGTTTTTTCTTTTCCAGTAAGGGGCGAAGATTCTGTATCAGTGGATCCTGAGGAAGGAAACAGGTGTTTCCGAAACGTGTCGGTTTTGGTCCTTACCGCGATCCATACCAAGCATTCAGTCACATGGGTGGTCACCTGATCCACTGCGTAATGCAGGTCCTAGACGAGACGCTCTCACTGCTCGCCCCTCGCGTGGCGCGTCTATACCAGGATATAGAATCTCCGCCCCTTACTAGAGTGCATTGACGGAGCAGCTGCCACCGGCCGGGGCAGCTCTCCGATACCACATTTAGAAGATTTTATTCACCGGATTCATTGCATCTTAGAACATCTCAGAACATTTGGAATCCACCGATCCGTATGTTTCATCGCCGGTGAGCAAGGTATGATTATGATTCTTTTATACCTAGCTGACTTTGTGCATTTGAATCATTCATTTTATGTGTCTTGGACACAGCGGTAGGGTGTTTGTTTGCTCATCTAATCACCCTATAGACTTCTTTGGCAGACTTTACCGAACTATATCGGTGCATCTAGTTTGTTACATACTTTTGGATACAACAGCGCGAATTGTTGTATTTTATTTTCTTTATTTGTTTTTTTTCTTGGGTTTTCTCAAGTGAAAGTGACTTTAAGCAATGGGAAATAGAGAATCTTGAAACTACGAATTGTTTCCATTTTTGCAATATTTGTGCTATATTTAGTGCCCATTAATATAGAACAAAATCCAATATGTGTCCTAATAGAGAAGCAGCGTGACCGTGTGTAATTGCTGTCAGCTACTCAGTTTCCGATGAGTCAGGAGATGTTGTATTGTCTGAGCAATACTTCAGGCCCTTTTTGTTTAATCTAGTGGTTTTTGCTAATTATATGTTTAGTATTTTTCCTCTTAGTATGACAGAACAGCTCTTTGTTCTACAAACAGAACATTAGTTAAGCTAATATCCATGAAGGAGATGTCTAGCAAGCATATGGGCTAAAGCAACACATAAGCCTATTGTCACCTTTTACATCCCGTGCTGCCGATGGTCCTGTGGTCCTCTGGTGGTCTCTGTTTACACCGCTGCAGTTGTAATGCGCTATCCCATGTTGTGATCACTAGTCATAGAAGGCACAAGTTCATCTTCATTGGTTAATTTTAGGGGTCATATATCAGTACATTGACTGCAGTGGTCATACGTTATTACGCCATCAGTGATTGACTGCAGTGGTCATATGTTGGTACATTATTTGACTATCCTCTAGCTTTCCAATATGGTGGTGGTGGCCCAGTAGAGGGCTCTGATAGGTACATGTGGAGGTTGCTGTTGGAATTTTTTAGCATACCCTTTATTTTTGTAGACCCAATAAGAATGGTGACCAAAATTATGGCCAAGGTGCTACTCTTTTCACTGTCTAATTCTGGCTAATGTAAATTATACCTATAATGTGAAATAGACACCAGCTAATAATCCAATCTACAAGTTTCTATCTGATGACAAAATTCAATGGGCAAATCAATATTGTGATGCAGTGACCCCTGTGGCAGCTAGGGGGCGCTGTATGTGCTCCCCTGGACACGCATGGAGACATAATGGGAATAGTAAGACAGTGTCCGGCATTGTGGTGAATGGTCGGTATGTGTGTCGCAGAGGAAGGAACTCTGCGTTGTCAGCCTGAAGCAATGTTGTGTTCTAGGACCTCTAGTCCCACAAATAGTTGTGTAGTTTTTAAGGGAGGCTGGTAAGGCTAGTTATGAGAGATGGGCGGGTCAAACTAGCCACACACACACTCCCACCTAGGGGAGTGGTTAAAGGTATATAATGTGACCAGGGTGTGGGTCACATGGTTCCTGTATGGTTCCAGTGTTTGGATTGAATGGTCCAAGTGCAAGGTCCTGGAAGCCTGTATTGGAAGTCCTGGGAGTAGGATTCCTGAACAGCACATGGTGGGGCTTTGGACCTGGTGGCCTGGGGTGTTGGACTAACGTCCTGAATAGCACCTGGACAGGTCACATGCCTGGGGTGTTGGACTAACGTCCTGAATAGCACCTGGACAGGCCACATGCGTCTGTGTTGGACGGTCCCAGGTGGGATGGACGTCCTGAAGAGCACAGTGTGATCGTGGTCCTGGACGGTCTGTGTTGAAAGCTCCTGTGAGTGGAGTCTTCCTGGAGCACCTGAGAGACTGTGGACCTGGACGATCTGTGTTGGGGAAGCTACCGTCCTTCGGTGGTTCTGGACTGACTAAGGTGTGCTGGCCAGGCAAGTCGGTGATCCCCGTGAGGCAGCTTTCCCGGAAGAGAGGACTGACAAGGAGTCAGCAGGTGGAGCAGGAGCTCCAGTCAGGTACCTATACAGACTGTTGGTGCTTGTGATGTTCTATGAACTGTGTGGTAACCCACGGCAACTGGTCAGGAGAGGACCAGCGTGTTTAGTTACCGCAGACTAAGGATGTGAAACTTGATGTGATGTCCTGGTACAGTGTGTAAATGGACTGTTCATGATGTGGTTTATGATACCTTAATAAACCAAATAGACTGTTTTGTGTGAAAAACCATGCCCGTGTGCCCAAATATCGAGTGTCCCCCAAGACACGTGGTAAGTGCAATCTTACAATATAAAGGGTGAGAAAGAAAGGTGAGTGTGAGCACACTGAAACACAAACATATGTAGAGCTAGTTTTCCAATTTCTGTTTTAACCCCTTCATGACCTTGGGATTTTCCGTTTTTCCGTGTTCGTTTTTCGCTCCCCTCCTTCCCAGAGCCATAACTTTTTTATTTTTCTGTCAATTTGGCCATGTGGGGGCTTATTTTTTGTGGGACGAGTTGTACTTTTGAACGACATCATTGGTTTTACCATGTCGTGTACTAGAAAACGGGAAAAAAATTCCAAGTGCAGTGAAATTGCAAAAAAAAGTGCAGTCCTACACTTGTTTTTTGTTTGGCTTTTTTGCTAGGTTCACTAAATGCTAAAACTGACCTGCCATTATGATTCTCCAGGTCAGTACGAGTTCATAGACACCTAACATGACTAGATTTTTTTTTATCTAAGTGGTGAAAAAAAATTCCAAACTTTGCTAAAAAAAAAAAAAAAAATTGCGCCATTTTCCGATACTCGTAGTGTCTCCATTTTTCATGATCTGGGGTCGGTTGAGGGCTTATTTTTTGCATGCCGAGCTGGCGTTTTTAATGATTCCAATTCTGTGAAGATACGTTCTTTTGATCGCCCGTTATTGTATTTTAATGCAATGTCGCGGCGACCAAAAAAACGTAATTCTGGCGTTTTGAATTTTTTTCTCGTTATGCCGTTTAGCGATCAGGTTAATGCTTTTTTTTATTGATAGACCGGGCGATTCTGAACGCGGTTATACCAAATATGTGTAGGTTTGATTTTTTTTTAATTGATTTATTTTGATTGGGGCGAAAGGGGGGTGATTTAAACTTATATATTTTTTTATTTTTTTCACATTTTTTTTTACTTTTTTTTAAAACTTTTGCCATGCTTCAATAGCCTCCATGGGAGGCTAGAAGCAGGCACAGCACGATCGGCTCTGCTACATTGCACGATCTGCTGTTCGCTGCTATGTAGTAGAAAATCAGGTGTGCTGTGAGCGCCGACCACAGGGTGGCACTCACAGCTGCCGGGGATCAGTAACCATAGAGGTCTCAAGGACCTCTATGGTTACTATTCTGAAGCATCGCTGACCCCCGATCATGTGACGGGGGTCAGCGATGTGCTCATATCTGGCCGCCCGGCCGGAAGCGGTAGTTAAATGCCGCTGTCTGCGTTTGACAGCGGCATTTAACTAGTTAATAGCGGCGGGTGAATCGCGATTTCACCCGCCGCTATTGCGGGCACATGTCAGCTGTTCAAAACAGCTGATGTCCTGGCTTTGATGCGGGCTCACCGCGGAGCCCTGCATCAAAGCAGGGGAGCTGACCTCGGATGTACTACCCCGTTCCGAGGTCAGTAAGGGGTTAAAGGGATTGTCCCCTTTATTTATCAACTGTGTTGCAGACATTATTTGATGGCACTTACTAATATATGTGTCATAGTTCCTTCTCCTGCACTTGTTAGTGCCATGTTCTTCACAGACTGTATAACTATCCTGCTCTTGGCATGGCTGCTGATGAAAGACCTGTCCATCATCCCCTTACAACTGAAAATCAGTGTTTTTTTTTAGATGCTTTTCAATCAGCAGCCACATTGAGATCAGGAGAGCGGGGCAGCCTGTGAGGAAGGAGGCACTAGGAAACGTAGGAGGAAAACCTACAGTATATATTAGTAAGCGCCACAAAATCACGTTGTCAAAAATCACGTTGTCAAACGCAATTGTGAAAATAAAGTGGCTAAACCTTTTAAAGCCAGGAAGAGAGAAGTCTGGTGCTGTCTGTATGAATGCACATGATCCCTGCAGGCTTCAGTGATTGGCTGCAGTGGTCACATAGATGCATAGCATGTCATTGCTGCAGAAAAGTAAACAGACGCAGGCAGGGCCGGACTGGCCATCTGGCAATTCTGGCAAATGTCAGAAGGGCCTGTCTGGTCATGGGCCGCCTTGTCTGCTATGTTGTTAACAGAATCTGTGTTCTCAAGACACCCATACTGTTAAGAGTTGTGACGAAGCACAAAGTCGCTGTTTCAGTCACTTACCCCAGCAGGCCATGGGTATCACTGGAAATATTGGTCTTGTAGTAAATCTTCCTTTCCTCCATCCAGGGTAATATTAGTATTATATCCCATCTGGTTCATGGGGACGGTGACAACATGGGCCTGTGTGATTTCAAATGCCAGGGCTGAATTTCAGCCCCAGTCCCTACCTGGATGCAGGACTCAACTGGAGTAGAAAATGTCTCTGGTGAGTGCAATTTTTTTCTTATACAGTATTTTTTATTTTACAGGATTTTGCACTTTACAATTTTTTTTAAAGATCTGTACAATTTTTTTTAACGAAGACATTTACTAAAATAACTTTTGTTAGTAAAAGATGGATGGAAGAGGAGAAAGAAAGTGGTAGGTGTGAACAGAACCATTTATGTATCTCTTGTGGAGATGAGTTCAAACTGCATGTCCTTAGGCCTTGTCCGTTTGTAAGTTTTGAACCATTTTAAAAAATCAAAGATGGTATTAAAAAGGACCTGTTCACGTGCCGTAAATATGTAATTTTTTACCTAATGTAAATGCCGCTGTTGTCCTGAATCAGATAGTTCTCGCTGACACTGATGCACCCTGAGCCTGCAGGACAACTTGAATTTCTTTGGAACTTGATTGGGGCTGCTTATCCACCAACCAGACTACCAGACTATCCTCCATTGAACCTTTCATCAATTTTTGTCTGCGGTCCACTTCCAGGGAGATTAGCTACAGTGCTATGAGTTATAAACTTCTTGATTATGTTGCGCACTGGGGACAAAGAAACATCAAGATCTCTGGACTTGTAACCTTGAGATTGTTGATATTTTTCAACTATTTTGGTTCTCAAGTCCTCAGACAGTTCTCTTCCCCTTTTTCTGTTCTCCATGCTTAGTGTGGCACACACAGACTCGCAATCCAATGATTGACTCAAATTCTTCCTTTTTTATCTGGTTTCATTTGTGATTTTCATAATGCCCACACCTGTTACTTGCCATAGGTGAATTTGAACGAGCATCACATGCTTGAAACAAAATTGTTTACAACAAAATTTTGGAAAAGTGCCAACAATTTTATCCGGCCCATTTTGGGGGTTTTGTGTGAAATGATGTTCAATTCGACTTTTTTTTCCCCTTTTTTGTGTTCTTCCAATACACACAAAGGAAATAAACATGTGTATAATAAAACATGTGTAATTGCAATAACTTTCTGGGAGAAATACTTCATTTTCTGAAACAATTTCAAGGGTTTCAACACTTTTGGCCATGGCTGTATATATAGGACAAGGTGTAACTACTGATCGCTGGGGTCCAACTGCTGAGATCCCTGCCTATCCTAGGAAAAGGGCTCTCTAGAGCCCAGTCTGAATGGAGTGGAGGTCCAGCATGCATTTATTCTTAATGAGAGTGCAGAAGACCAGCCGATTGTTGCTCTTGACTATCTCCAATTGTCCCATTGAGTATAAATGGAGTAAAAGTACGCATCCTTGACCTGCGCTCTACTCATTCAGGGTTCTTCAGAGTATCTTTTTCAGGATCAGTTGGTGTCACAGTAGTCTGAACCCTAGAGATAGAGAAGTCCCCTCTTATGGATAATTTTCAAACTTGGTACAACCCCTCTAACGAACATTGAACGTTATAAGGGAAAAGGCCAATAATAATAATATATTTCCTAGTGACATGGGCTTTTATTGTAGAGATTACAGCCAGAGATGTGGTTTTGAACTTAGTGCCCAGTTGTAGTGACTGCCGGGTAGCCGTGTTATGGCCGGAGTGCTACGTATGGCTCCTGAATTACTGGTTGAAGAAGACTTGCCTTAGACTCATGGTAATTGAATTTTATAAATTCTCAGTTTGTTCTGAGCAGTTTACATCATATATTTCTAAACCTATATATAAACTTTAGTCATACAGGGTACAAAACCAAGACACCATCTTCCTTTACCCATTTTCACCACAGTTTATCCTTCATTGTTAAAATTACATTTTGGTTAAGAAAAACCCACCACTCTGACATTGCTTCCCCTATGTAACTGTAAAATGAGGAAACTGCGAGCACAGGGTGTGATTGGTCACTGAAGTGTTACTAAACCTGCACGGAAACAGATAGTCAATGCCCAAAATGTATTTCTGTCACAACCTCGGAAATTGCCATTTCACATTTTCTGACGAGAAGGAGAAGATGGAGAGAGAGCCGCAGAAAATTCGAGACGGCTATCTTGTGAAGAAAGTAAGTACGGTACCTGTGCACATAATGTTAAAGAGTCTTAATGACTAGAAAGTTAATTACAGAGGCGTGTGTTTTAGGCTTTTTAGCATACATTTTCCTAAAAAAGGGTCACAGTCTTTTAAGGGAACAGTTTCATACTATAGTAAGTAACGGGGCCACAAGAGGACTATTGTATTTAAGAGACAATTTTTAACCTAGCGATAGCCAACAATTGCCCAGTTGTGTTACTGTTGTGTTCTGTCTGTCATTTGATATTTGATTTTTAAGGAGGGATGACATAGAAACATATCTTTATAAAATTAGATCATTAGAGATTGAGCAGAGAGATAGGTGATGGGACCTCACCTGGCTTTCGAGAGGTTTTCAAATAAAAATTAGTGATAATAGCAGCATGGATTAAAGAGAACCTGACAGCTGATACATGCTGCCTGATCCACTGACAGCATGCATCAGGCACCGGCTGTATGATTTCAGCCAGGTATGTTTGACTCTGAAACTTTCAGAGAACAAGGTGGGACCAAGCCTCATTGGAGATTAGTCAGACAAGCTGGTATCTGGTGGCTTCTCCATGCCGCTGACAGGGATTACCAGGTCCCTATAGACTAAGGCACAGGGAGAAACCCATCAATCAAGAAGAACAGAAATGGAGACCCTGCTGGAAGTCGCTTTTAACCCCTTCACCCGAAGCCTGTTATTACCTTCTTGACCAGGCCAATTTTTTCAATTTGGACCAGTGTCACTTTTTTTTTTTAACTCTGGAACACTTCAATCCATCCTAGTGATTCTGAGACCGTTTTCTCATGACATATTGTACTTCTTGATAGTCTTAACATTTGTTCGATATGACTTGAGTTTATTTGTGAAAATATTAGAAATTTGGCAAAAATTTCGCAATTTTCAAACTTTTCATACTTATGCCCTTAAACCAGAGAATTATGTCACACAAAATTGTTAATAGATAATGTTTCTCACATGTCTATTTTACATCTGCACAAATTTTGAAACATATTTTTTTTTTTTGTTAGGAAGTTAGAGGGGTTAAAAGTTGCTGAGCAATTTTTCATTTCTACAACAAAATTTACAAAACTTTTTTTTAGAGACCATATCACTTTTGAAGTGACTTTGAGTGGCCTATGTGACAAAAAATACACCAAATTGACACCATTCTTAAAACTGCAGCCCTCAAAACCACAACCAAGAAGTTTATTAACCCTTTGGGTGACTCACAGAAATTAATGCAATGTGGAAGGAAGAAAATTAACATTTTACTTTTTTTTCACAAAATGTTTACTTTAGCCCCAAATTTTTATTTTCCAAAGGGTATTAGGAGAAGCTGGACCTCAAAGTTTGTTGTGAAAATTCTCCTGAGTATGCCAATACCCCATATGTGAGGGAAAACTGTTTGGGCGCATGGCAGGGCTCGGAAGTAAAAGAGCACCATTTGACTTTTTGGCTGGAATTGAGAGCGGACACCATGTTGCATTTGGGGCACCCCTCACGTGCCTAAACAATGGAAACCCCGAATAAGTGACCCCATTTTGGAAACTATACCCATCAAAGAATGTATCTAGATGTGTGGTAAGTAGTGTTGAGCGATACCGTCCGATACTTGAAAGTATCGGTATCGGAAAGTATCGGCCGATACCGGCAAAGTATCGGATCCAATCCGATACCGATACCCGATACCAATACAAGTCAATGGGACTCAAGTATCGGACGGTATTCCTGATGGTTCCCAGGGTCTGAAGGAGAGGAAACTCTCCTTCAGGCCCTGGGATCCATATAAATGTGTAAAAGAAAGAATTAAAATAAAAAATATCGCTATACTCACCTGTCCGACGCAGCCTGGACCTCAGCGAGGGAACCGGCAGCGTTGTTTGTTTAAAATTCACGCTTTTACTTGGTTACGTGAAGTCCCGGCTTGTGATTGGTCAGGGCGGCCATGTTGCCGGGACGCGGACCAATCACAGCAAGCCGTGACGAAATTACGTCACGGCTTGCTGTGATTGGTCCGCGTCCCGGCAACATGGCCGCCATTAACCAATCACAAGCCGGGATGTCACGGGAGGCTGGACACGCGCCCATTTTAAAAAGCGCGCGTGTCCAGCCTCCAGTGACGTCCCGGCTTATGATTGGTCACGGCGCCATGTTGCCGGGACGCGGACCAATCACAGCAAGCCGTGACGAAATTACGTCACGGCTTGCTGTGATTGGTCCGCGTCCCGTCAACATGGCCGCCATTAACCAATCACAAGCCGTGACGTCACGGGAGGCTGGACACGCGCGCTTTTTAAAATGGGCGCGTGTCCAGCCTCCCGTGACGTCCCGGCTTGTGATTGGTTGCGCCGCGGTCAACCAATCACAAGCCGGGAGGCTGGACACGCGCGCATTTTAAAATTTTAAAATGGGCGCGTGTCCAGCCTCCCGGCTTGTGATTGGTTGACCGCGGCGCAACCAATCACAAGCCGGGACGTCACGGGAGGCTGGACACGCGCCCATTTTAAAAAGCGCGCGTGTCCAGCCTCCCGTGACGTCACGGCTTGTGATTGGTTAATGGCGGCCATGTTGCCGGGACGCGGACCAATCACAAAGCCGGGACGTAATTTTAAAATCCTTAAGGACCTGAAATTACGTCACGGCTTGCTGTGATTGGTTGCGTCTCCCATGTGACTGCGACGCAACCAATCACAACGCCGGAACGTAATTTTAAAATCCTGAAAGACCTGAAATTACGTCACGGCTTGCTGTGATTGGTTGCGTCCCGGTCACATGGGCGGCACGCAACCAATCACAAGCCGGGACTCACGTAAAGGAAAGAAAAGCGCGAATTTTAAACAAAGAACGCTGCCGCTTCCCTCGGTAAGGTGCAGGCTGCGTCGGAGAGGTGAGTATAGCAATATTTTTTATTTTAATTCTCTCTTTTACACATTTTTACATTAATGTTGTTTCGATACCGATACCCGATATCACAAAAATATCGGATCTCGGTATCAGAATTCCGATACAGCAAGTATCGGCCGATACCCGATACTTGCAGTATCGGAATGCTCAACACTAGTGGTAAGCACCTTGTACCCTCAGGTGCTTCACAGACCTTTATAACATAGAGCTCTGAAAATAAAAAATCTAATTTTCCCACAAAAATGTTCTTTTAGCCCCAGATTTTTTGGGGGTAGAAAATGGACCATACAGTTTGTTGTGACATTTCTCCTGAGTATGCTGATACTCCATATGTGTTGGAAAACTACTGACTGGGTGCTAGACAAGAGTTGGAAGGGATGGAGAGCTGTTTAAGTGTTTGAACGCAACATTTGCTGTAATCATTAGCGGACGCCATGTCAAGTTTGCAGAGCTTCTGATGTGCCTAAACAGTGGAAACCCCCACAAGTGACTTCATTTTGGAAACTACACCCCTCAGGGAACTTATCTAGAGGTGTGTTGACCACCTTGAACCCACAGGTGCTTCAGATAATTTAATATTGTTGAGCTGTGAAAATGAAAAAAATAAATTTTCCCACAAAAATGTTGCCTTAGCCCCAAATTTTTCATTTTCACAAGGGTAACAGGAGAAATGGACCATTCAATTTGTCCTGAGTACACAGACACCCCAAATGTTGTGGAAAACTACTGTTTGGTCACATGATAGGGCTCAGAAGGGCAGTAGCACCAATTGAATTCTGGAGCGCAATTTTGGCTGGAACAAACTGCTAAAGCCCCCGATATGACAAAACAGCAGAAACTCCCACAAGCAGCAGAAACCCCTAACATTTTACAATTTTTTTCCACTAAAATGTTACTTTGGCCTCAAGTTTTCAGTTTCCAAGAGGGATAATGGGAGAAAATGGACCGCAAAATATGTTGTCGAAAACTACTTTTGAGGCACAGTGCAAAGCTCAGAAGTGAAGAAGTGCAATATTGTAGTGCACATTTTGCTGAAATGATTTGATGGTGCCATTTCAGATTGGTACAGACCCTGAGGTACCAGAACAGCCGAAATCCCCATAATTAACTTCATTTTTACAAACTACACCTTTCAATGAATTCATATAAGGGTGCAGTGATCATATTGACATCAGAGGTGTGTCACAGAACCTTACATCATTGGGTGGCCTTTGTACTACCAGTTACAAGGAAGCCCCTATATCCATTGATAGATGATGAACCTGAGTGGGGACTTGCTTTTTTTGTGGATTACGTTGATTTGGGATCATATTTATCTTGCATTCTATGCTGAGCACTTACCTCAAGGTTTTCATCTAAATCTCCAAATGTTGTGATTCAGAAGAAAATGCTGCTGTATCCATTCACTATAATGAGGCAGCAGATTTACTTTGGACTCCTCCTGGCTGTCTCTTCAGTGGTGTCTATCTTTTCAGAGGTGCACAAATCTGTGCATTGCCATATTTTGAAAGCTATAATTTTTCTATATTTCTGCCAACAGAGTCATGTGAGGGCTTGTTTTTTGTTGGATGAGTTGATGTTTTTATTGGTACCATTTTTGGTCACATAACATTTTTTGATCGCTTTCTATTCCGATTTTTAGGAGGCAGAATGAACAAAAAACAGCAATTCAAGAATTGTTTCTTTGTTTTTTTTATGTTGTTCGCCATGTGGTAAAAGTGATAAGACAACGTTATTCTTCGTGTCAGTACGATTCGAGTGATACCACATTTATATAATTTTTTTATGTTTAGGCGCTTTTACACAATGAAAACTGTTTTGTAGAAAAAATCAGGGCCGGCCCGAGAGATTACGGCGCCCTAGGCAAAACTATTTTGTTGCGCCCCTACTACTTTTAACATACCTCCCAACTTTTGAAGATGGGAAAGAGGGATAAAGTTTGCGATGCCTCTGACTCCTCCCCCCTGTGACCTCATCACAGGTCCTGTGGCCACGAAGCAGCCAATATGTGGTGTGCTGTGCTCAGGCAGCTCTGCGGGTGCAGGGATGAGGCTGACCGCCTGATATTGCAGCACACCTCCCAACCACTGTGGGACAACTAATGTCCTGCCTGGGATCGCGGGGCTGACTGCCAAAATCGGGACAGTCCCGCTGTATCCGGGACGGTTGGGAGGTATGCTTTTAAGTATACGTATTTTTTTCTCTCGGGCGCCCCCTTAGTGTAGTGTGTGCTAAGTGTGCATTTTTGGTTGTTTGCTTTGTTTTGCCAACATTTGAAAACTTAGGAGCAAAATAAACGCGCGGGATCAAACACCTGTCAGCAGACGATGCAAACGACTCACGTCCGTAGTTTAGCGCCTCCTTTCCGTGCGTAAATTGAAGCTCAACGGTTTTTCTTTTAAATTTATGGTAAGAAAATTTATGTACACTTTTCTTTCCATCCCTAAAACTTTTTGCCTTTTGAAAAGATTTTTTATAACTTTTTCTATTTTTTCTCTGGCGCCCCCTTAGGGTCGGCGCCCTAGGCGGCCGCCTAGTTCGCCTATACGTTCGGGCCGGCCCTGGAAAAAATAATTGTTTTTGCATCGCTTTATTCGGAGTTCTATAACTTTTTTATTTTTGAGTTGATGGAGCTGTATGGTGGCTTATTTTTTGTGGAACAAGATGATTTTTTAGCGATACCAATTGTATTTACATTCAACTTTTTGATCGTGCTGTATCCCATTTTTTGTTCAGCAGTATGATGAAGAAGAATATATTTTTGCCACGTTTTAATTATTTTTTTTATGGCATTTACTGAAGGGCTGCAGCGTCGTATATATACAGCGGGGTTAAAGGATGTTTTTCTCCGAAATGCCCCAGTGGTTCAGAGTCAAGCATACATAGCTGATATCATACAGCCAGTACCTAATACAGTGGGGAAAATAAGTATTTGATATATTGCCCATTTTGCAAGTTTTCCCACCTACACAGAATGGAGAGGCTGTAATTTTTATCGTAAGTACATGTCAACTGTGAGAGATAGAATCTAAAAAAAATCCCTAAAATCACATTGTAATATTTTTACATAATTAATTGGCATGAAATATGTATTTTATACAATAGAAAAACAGAACTTAATATTTGGTGTAGAAACCTTTGTTTGCAATTACAGAGGTCAGAAGTTTCCTGTAGTTCTTAACCAAGTTTGCACACACTGCAGCAGGGATTTTGCCCCCCTCCTCCATACAGATCTTCTCCAGGTCTTTTAGCTTTTGGGGTTGTCGCTGGTCAACATTGAGTTTCAGCTCCCTCCAAAAATTTACCATTGGGTTCAGGTCTAGAGACTGGCTTGGCCACTCCAAGACCTTTAAATGCTTCTTACAGAGCCACTCCCTAGTTGCCCTGCCTGTGTGTTTCGGGTGATTGTCATGCTGAAGACTCAGCCACGACCCATCTTCAATGCTCTTAGTAAGGGATGGAGGTTGTTGACCAAAATCTCACGTTCATGACCCCATCTATCCTCTATTCAATACGGTACAGTTGTCCTGTCCTCTTTGCAGAAAAGCACCCCCAGACAGATAAGGTTTAAAGCTAACTTGGCAAAATGTTTTGGTTACAGAACCCTCAAACCTTTATAAACCTGTGCAGCCCCTGTGACCTCACCGTGGATTCTCCAATGATCCCTGCCAGTCTTTGTTAGCTTTTATGGAGTGATGATTTGGAGTGTGTGCATATGACTGCCGCCACCAATCAGTGGCCTCTTTACCCAAGAAAAAGAAACGAAGTCCAATGTGGCATCAACGATGGATCAAGAGAGATTTTAATAGATCCACAATGTTTCTCTTTTAATCAAATTCCCTTCAGTCAGTTTAATTTCTTAAATATGCAGACAGCCCTCTTACCGTAATAGCCCTGACATCAGAAGCACACGTCTGCAATGAGGATAGGGGTGAAAGTGTCGATGAGGCAATTAGGATTGCTTTACAGAGGAAAGTTAAGGGAAGGTAGAAAACTTTTTTTTTGCAGGTATAAGGTTATTTAAGTCCTTATATGAATTTGGAATTAAAATAAGAACTATTCTCCAGATCTAGAGCACCTTAGTAAATCTGTGGCAACCAAGTACAGTATAATACAAGTTATTGGGGGGGGGGGGGGTTAAAAACAAGAAATTACCTTAACATCTATTCAGACGAGATGCATTAGAGCAGGGAAAATGGTCAGGAACATTTGAGATACAAATATGCAGGATGAGGGGCAAGTGAGTAATATTTTGTCAAACTTCCAAACTGCACCCAAAACCATGTTACAAGCAATATAAGGAGTTCTCCAGATGTCCAATTTTCATACACCATGTTAACAAATTCTGAGTTAATAGAGCAGGTCGTCTGAATCCTCTCTTGGCCAAAATTAATATCAGGGAAGTATACTTTCAACATAATAAATGCAGATACATGAAGCTGTGTAATATATCTTATCAGATAATTCTGCTTTCTTCTTGTCTTAGGGTACCGTCACACAGTGGCATTTTTATCGCTACGACGGTACGATTCGTGACGTTCTAGCGATATCGTTACGATATCGCAGTGTCTGACACGCAGCAGCGATCAGGGACCCTGCTGAGAATCGTACGTCGTAGCACATCGTTTGAAACTTTCTTTCGTCGCTGGATCTCCCGCTGTCATCGCTGGATCGTTGTGTGTGACAGCGATCCAGCGATGCGTTCGCTGGTAACCAGGGTAAACATCGGGTTACTAAGCGCAGGGCCGCGCTTAGTAACCCGATGTTTACCGTGGTTACCAGCGTAAAAGTAAAAAAAAACAAACCGTAAATACTCACCATCTGATGTCCGTCAGGTCCCTTGCAGTCTGCTTCCCGCTCTGTCTGCCGGCCGGAAAGTGAGAGCAGATCACAGCGGTGACGTCGCCGCTGCGCTCTGCTCTCACTGTACGGCCGGATCTCAGTCAGAGCAGGAAGCAGACGGCAAGGGACCTGACGGACATCAGATGGTGAGTATGTACTGTTTGTTTTTTTTTACTTTTACGCTGGTAACCAGGGTAAACATCGGGTTACTAAGCGCGGCCCTGCGCTTAGTTACCCGATGTTTACCCTGGTTACCGGGGACTTCGGCATCGCTCCAGCGCCGTGATTGCAACGTGTGACCGCAGTCTACGACGCTGGAGCGATACTCATACGACGCTGCGACGTCACGAATCGTGCCGTCGTAGCGATGTAAATGGTACTGTGTGATGGTACCCTTAGAAGCTTCCTCTTCCCCGTCTCCTGATTTTGTTTTCTACTGTAAAAACAACATCTTAACTCTTAGTTTTGCTGAAGACAAGACAGAATGGCAGCATATTGATGTGTCAGATTACATAGGCTATTATACTGGAGAGGGTAGAGTACAGAGAAGAAAGGAGCAAAGCAAGAAACAGGCAGAGGGAAACACAGGAAGATTGTGCTGAGCTTTCCAACAAGTCTTTTACCTCACCTCAAAGTTGGATTTACAGCTATACTGCCAAGTACTTCTACATTATATACCCCTCACTGCTGCTAGTTAGATCTCAATTATTTAGCTGTACACTAAGTAAAAGAGATCAGAAATCCCTTTCTGTGTCCTGTGCTGTGTATGTGAAATTTAATAGCAGCTAGTAATGAACCAGCAAGAGAGCGCACTGTCAGTGTGTGTTATAAGAATACACGGTGTGCGGAGACCAGCACTGCCCAGCCCTGTAACGGAGGGCACTGATGAGGCTTTGTTTCAGCGAGGGGATTGAGGCTGTGGCAGTGACCGCAGCCTTAGCCCCTTGGTGGTGCTTCATTTGAGTATCTCAGCATGCACTGGGATTCTCAAATGAAGCATCATCAAAGAGGAAGTAGTAAAAACAAAAAAATTCAGTTAGTGTTGTGAGGGAAGGATAGGAAATTGTAAATATGAATGTTTTATAAAATAGAATACATGATGACATCAAATAGATAGGAATTTTAGATTAAAATTAATTTGTATATTGGATCACCCCTTTAAGCTGTCCTTATTGAATCATGTGATGTCAGGAAAAATCCTAATTCGGAACTTCAGCACTAGTGATGAGCGAGGATAGTCGTTGCTTGGGTTTTCCCGAGCACGCTCAGGTGGTCTCCGAGCAGGGCCGGACTGGGACTAAAATTCAGCCCTGGCATTTGAAGTCACACAGGCCCACTTGTCACATGGTGACTGTATAATATCTTTGTACACTTGTAGGCTACAAGAAGTGAGGGGAGTGTAACACGACTATATAACATATAATTATAGCTGTATCCAGCATTACAGCTCAGCCCCCATAGAATGTAATACAGCCAGCCCCCATAGAATGTAATACAGCCAGCCCCCATAGAATGTAATGCAGCCAGCCCCATAGAATGTAATACAGCACAGCCCCATAGAATGTAATGCAGCACAGCCCCCATAGAATGTAATACAGCCAGCCCCCATAGAATGTAATACAGCCAGCCCCCATAGACTATAATACAGCACATCCCCATAGAATGTAATGCAGCCAGCCCCCATAGAATGTAATACAGCCAGCCCCCATAGAATGTAATACAGCCAGCCCCCATAGAATGTAATGCAGCCAGCCCCCATAGAATGTAATACAGCACAGCCCCATAGAATGTAATACAGCCAGCTCCCATAGAATGTAATACAGCCAGCCCCCATAGACTATAATACAGCACAGCCCCATAGAATGTAATGCTGCACAGCCCCCATAGAATGTAATGCAGCACAGCCCCCATAGAATGTAATGCAGCACAGCCCCCATAGAATGTAATGCAGCACAGCCCCATAGAATGTAATACAGCCAGCCCCCATAGAATGTAATACAGCCAGCCCCCATAGAATGTAATGCAGCACAGCCCCCATAGAATGGAATGCAACACAGGCCCATAGAATGGAATGCAGCACAGGCCCATAGAATACAATGCAGCACAGGCCCATAGAATATAATGCAGCACAGACCCATAGAATATAATGCAGCACAGGCCCATAGAATATAATGCAGCACAGGCCCATAGAATGGAATGCAGCACAGCCCCATAGAATATAATGCAGCACAGGCCCATAGAATGGAATGCAGCACAGGCCCATAGAATATAATGCAGCACAGCCCCATAGAATATAATGCAGCACAGGCCCATATAATGGAATGCAGCACAGGCCCATAGAATGGAATGCAGCCAGCCCCATAGAATATAATGCAGCAGAGGCCCATAGAATGGAATGCAGCCAGCCCCATAGAATATAATGCAGCAGAGGCCCATAGAATGGAATGCAGCACAGTCCCCCCCCCCCCCCCAATAGCTCCACAATCCAGTCATCACTCATTGATTAAAAAAAAACAAAAAAACACTCTACTCGCCTTTCCTCTTGCCCCGCGCTGCTCTGGCTCTGGTCTCAGCAGTCGCAGTCTGCCCGCCCGGTCACACAGCAGGTGCGCGATGATATGACGTCATCACGCACCCGCAGTGTCAGCGGCAGACAGAGCGGGGAATGATGGGAAAGGAAGCGTCAGCAGACGCTCTCTCCTCCATCATTGCATTCAACTGTACCGGCGTCTATGACGCCGGTATAGTTGAATGCGGGGCCGGGAGTACGCCGACAGCGGGGAGAGTGTGCCGACAGCGGCACACTCGAGCGGCCCACTACTGCCACCGGCCCTTCTGGCATTTGCCAGAACTGCCCGATGGCCAGTCCGGCCCTGTCTCCGAGTATTTGTATGTGCTTGGAGATTTAGTTTTCATTGCGGCAGCTGAATGATTTACAGCTATTAGCCAGCTTGATTACATGTGGGGATTCCCTAGCAACCAGGCAACCCCCACATGTACTCAGGCAGGCTGGCTCGGGAAAACCTGAGCAACTAGTACACTCGCTCATCACTATTCAGCACACTAAGCACTAGAGGAAGCTCTAGCATTAAGGATAACATGCTGACCGCTAGAGGGCACTCCGCTTGCTCCAGTGTGTAGAACAGTACACCGACCACCAGAATGAGCTTCAATGCCGGAAATGAAGGATGACAATGGGAAAAGAAGAGAGGCTGGGCAAGAGATGGGATTATCTGACACTGCAGCCATTTTGTGACATTGTTTGGACCATGAGGCATTCATGCCATTCTTTCATTATGCCCTAAATATTGCTAAAATATATTATTTTATATTTGTAGTACTGTGCATATGGTCATTGTGTAGCTAGTACAAAATATACAGCGTATACACAGAGCCATAATGACACTGTATGCAAGAACATGCTTATTTAGGCTAGTTTCACACTAGCGTTTATCCCGGCTACGGAGGGATGCGGACTTCCTCCGTGAAGCCCCGCCCACTGCCGCGCCTCTTCGTTCAGCTCCGCCTACAGCTGCATGCGGCGTACGCACCCTATCTGTAACATTGGGTATGCAGGCCATGCCGCTGTATGCGGATGCCGCAGCATGCGTCGTTTTGACAGTGCGACGACCTGCGCCGAACGCAATAAGTTGCATTTTCGTGCAGATGCCGCACCGTCAAAATGACGCATGCAGCGGCATCCGCATACAGCGGCATGGCCTGCATACCCAATGTTAAAGATAGGGTGCGTACGCCGCATGCAGCCGTAGGCAGAGCTGAACGAAGAGGCGCGGTAGTGCGCGGGGCTTCACGGAGGAAGTCCGCATCCCTCCACAGCCAGGATAAGTGCTAGTGTGAAACTAGCCTTATATGGCCAAACGTTTGTGTTATGTCCCTTTAAATGTTTCTCTATAAAAGGTTGAAAGTGAGATTAGGGACATAGAATTTGGTGTGTGGGTGCCAAGTCACCAGTTCTGCATTGGGAGCCTTCTTCCTTGTTACTGTCAGGCATTCGTGGTACCATGAAACCTATATGAAGCAAAAAACCTAAAACGGGGAACTTAAAAAATGGGTCTAATCAGTATTCTGGTGTTGACAGTGCTCAGAACTTTCACAATTTACACAGAATTAGTTCATGTTTTGTTCTTAGAATTAGAGTACGGAAAGTACGGTATATTTTTATTTTTCAGATACAGCATTCCAGAAATTGGCCAAATTATTTCATGGTCTTGATTCCATCAATGACTTTGCGAGGCAGAATTATATTTTTTTATCTTAAAGGGACTCTGTCACCCCCTCCAGCCGTTATAAACTAAAAGCGCCACCTTGTGCAGCAGTAATGCTGCATTCTAACATGGTGGCTCTTTTAGTTTGTGGTGCAGTTATAGCCAAAATAAAGCGTTTTATAATTTCGCCAAAATACCTGTCTTTAGCCCTAGAGGCAGGTCTTAACCCCTCTGCTGCAACCGCCACACTTCAGTCACTCAAATCTTCTTCGGCGCCGGGCGCCGCCCCCTCCGCACTGTTTTCCACTCAAATCCGGCGCCTGAGCTGTTTAGTACTGGCTGGGGCAGGCGCAGTGAGCTCTGGCCGTCTGACCTCACATGCAGTCTTGCAGACTGCGCCTGTGCGGCCAGTGTGGCCACCCAGCTTGTGAATCCCAGCCCCGCAGTGTGTTATGCATTATGCACAGTGCCGGGCTGGGATTCCATCCTTTCAAATTGATCATGGGTGCCGATGGTTTGCCAAGGCCGTCAGGGGTCTGTCCAAGGTACTACTATCAACCCCGTATGCTTGATAGGCTTCATAGCCGAAAAACAGTTTCACTACACACTGGAGTATGGAAGTACATTAAACAAGTGGGGAAACGTATGTGGGTTCAGGTCTCTAAAAACGAATGTAAAAAAAATAAAAATAAACATTTAAATGACTCCCCTTTTTCCAATTTAAAGGTACAAAAAAAATAATATTTGCATTACATTAAATGTTATAATCCAAAAATAAATTTATACGGCAAAATTTCCATTTTTTTTGTCACAGCACTTTCCCAAGAAATGAAACAAAAGCGATCGAAACAACATATTTAACTCAAACTGGAACCAATAAAAAAGCTGATTGTACACTGTGCATAGGCAGAAAGCTGCAAATCATTTGTGGTGTGGGGTTATTCAGAACTCATGAATATGGTGACAGATAAGCTATTAGATGGCAGACAGTGTTATTTACCGTAATTTACCCAAACTTACACTTTTAGGTCAAGGAGTTTACATATTAGTCCTATAAAGCTCTTTTTATTTTTGTTTGCATTTCCGCTTTTAACTTCCTTTTTATTGTTCTCTAATTTATTTTGGGAAAAATAACAGCAGCACACAGGTTCATGTTATGTGATGATTCCAGTCTAAGTCTTCTATAAAAGGTCTATTGGTAAATTTCTATGTTAACAAATACAAGAAAAGGGGACAGCTGCATAAAACGTAGTGAAACCTGTCATATATTCATCACTGTTACATTGAAAGTGATGTCTGCTAGTATAGTATGTGACTTTAAAAAGCAATGTGCCAAACCTGAGAATATGAGTCAGTTTTCCTGCAGCGCCACTACTGGCGATATTAAGCATTACACATTACCTATTCAAATCGATAAGTTGTCTGTGTGATGAAGGGACAGGACTGGTCTTCAGGAGGGAGAGATACTCTGAAATACAACACTCTGCCGAAAAGATGAAGATGCTTATAACTCAGACTTCCCAAAATTGACTAATTATTATTTTTTTTAACAAACAATCTCTTTATGTAACCAATATGTTTATTTCCTAGTAGACGGCTGGCAACTAAGAGCTATTGCACCTGTGTATTACAGCAAAAACTCAACGGTAGAAACATAGAATTTTGGCAAATTTATACCCGACACCATTGGGTCTGGAGAAGGCTTTGTCTGGACTTGGGACAGTTTTTGCAGAGAGGGAGAGACTCACAAGTCAAATCCGGATATGTTTTACTAACAGGAAGCTGTCTACTTCATATCCTAGGCTTTTTGACAACTCCAGTCACACAACGGTGACTCGACACTTCTACAGAAATATGTGGTCAAACTTGCCTTTGATATCAAAATGCACAGAAGTAACTGAATCAGGGAGAAATTGCAAGAAAAAGTACAATTAAGGCGACCTATCTCTGGCTTAGAATATGTAACTGAAGCTATAGTTAAACCTTGACCTTAAAGAATTATTTCCAAAATATAAAGTGTAATGGGAGTGGTGGAAACACTGTGCTGTGGTCCGAGGAGAGCCTTGAGGGGCGTAACTAGGTGAGCACCTGACTCTTCACTAGAGGCCCTTATGGTGGGTTAGGCTTGGCTTCCGATGGACACTTGGTGCTACTCCTGGACAGACCTCGGACGTACTGCAGCTGACCCCCAAGGACAGGTAGCTGGGACAGATCGTTAGGAGAGTAAAGCTGATGCAGGCAGGCACAGGTACCATAGATGCAGATGGGTACAGCTGGCGAACAGATAGGCACTGGCAGGTGTGGTGGGTCCAGCTGATCTACAGATTGGCACAGCCGGTGAAGGCGGGTCTGGCTGATCTACAGAATGGCACGGCAGGTGCAGCCACCTCCAGCTGATATACAGATTGGCACAGCAAGTGCAGGCGGGTCCGGCTAATATACCGATTTGCACAACAGGTGCAGGTGGGTCCAGCTGAAAAACAGACTGGCATGGAGGTTAGGGGTGGACAGACACTAGCAGAACTTAACTAGGCAGGAACTAATGGGCAGGGACTTGAGAACTAGCAAGCATGTTGGGAACAAATTAACAACCTTAACAGTCATGGTGGAGGTGCCTTAAATAATAAGTGTCTCCCAGCCATTGGGTGAAGGCACTTTAGGACAGCGCACACGGCCCCTTTAAGAAGGAGGTTGTGCGCACATACCCTAAGCACAGTGCCTGGGCATCTGCGCACAGTGTGCAGACCCCGGGCAAAAGCTGGAGAGGAGGGAGGAGGAAGTGTGGGGGCCACAGCGGTAGTGAGTTGGCATACTTACCAGGGGAGAGGAGCAGCATGCAGGTACACTGGCGCTAAATTTTGTTATCTTCTATCCATAGTATAGGGGATAACTTACTGATCATTAGGATCCCAAGATATGTGCTATAGGAACCAGGCTCTGCACAGCTCCTTTTGAATGGTCAGGAGGTGAACTTGCCACCCTTATTTTCCTTTTGTTGTATGTAAATGACAGGTTTGTAGATCAATGTATTATGCAGCTTTTCCCTGTATATTGAGATCATTACAAATTATGAGACTAAGGATTCCTCTGTACAGTGTGACGGCGGTGGGTGTGTGCCATTGGTCGAGCTTACCGTGTAGGGGAATGACTAAGCGGCTACCTTGTCTTCGCTAGAGCCTCTGATGGTGAGGATAGGCTTGGGCTGCATGACAGCCACTAGCTACCACTCCCGGGCAGTGCCCAGACCTGCAGAAGCTGATCAATGGGTCAAGGTAGGTATACACGGTACAGAGCGTACAGGCAGAGATGTAGTTAGCACAAGAACAAACAGGAAAAAACAGCCATAAGAATCCTATATACATGATTTTATTAAATATCCATATAAAACACCAGACATGAACAAGCAATTGGCATGGACAGGGGACAACCACTGGAACATAACCAGGTATAATAAAAGACCAGGTGCCCACCCGCAACCGAATCACTAGCAGGGGTACAACATAACGCAGAATAGCATAATACAACAACCCATGATATTGAGAGACAATGCTACTTTGAATAAATATTTCTATCATGGGTGTATACTGCACATAATGTCAGAAGATCATAGCCAAATCGGCGTGATTCCTCACCCCCTGAGGAAGGAGCGCTTTATTTGGCTCCGAAACGTGCGTTGGGGTTCGTCCAGCTGTCCCACCAGTATACCGGTCCTGCAGGTTTTGGTATGTAATCACGCCGATTTGGCTATGATCTTCTGACATTATGTGCAGTATACACCCATGATAGAAATATTTATTCAAAGTAGCATTGTCTCTCAATATCATGGGTTGTTGTATTATGCTATTCTGCGTTATGTTGTACCCCTGCTAGTGATTCGGTTGCGGGTGGGCACCTGGTCTTTTATTATACCTGGTTATGTTCCAGTGGTTGTCCCCTGTCCATGCCAATTGCTTGTTCATGTCTGGTGTTTTATATGGATATTTAATAAAATCATGTATATAGGATTCTTATGGCTGTTTTTTCCTGTTTGTTCTTGTGTTTCATATTTTTACAGCTGATCCTTTATAGTCCGCTATGCATATTTTCTTAGCTCCATATAGGAGATACAATGGTAGTAATTGTCTATTCTAATATGCTTGCCTCAATATTTTTGAGAGATGTAGTTAGACAGTCCGAGGTCGGAGCAAGCAGCACAGGTTCAAGTTACAAAGCCGAAGTCAGGAGTGGAGCGATCAGATGGAACGGATGGACAAGCAAGGTCGCTAACAGGAGACAAAATAGAAGCACAGCTTGACTGGAAGCTAGAGCAGACTACTGACTAGAACTAAAGGCAAGAAGTGGAGGGAGTGCATAGGCCAGGGAAGTTAATCTCTGCAGGAAAGAGCAGAGTTAAATTCCTGCAGAGACTGACCGTGCCTCCTTATAGACAGATGGAGACAGCAGGAGGATGCAGCAGTGCTGGGGAATGCTGCAGGATGCAAACTCAGGGAGATGGCCTGAAACAAGGGAAATGGAGCGGTGACAGCAAATTTCCAAAGTACACATTATGTCGTGTTAACTGCTGAAATTTATCTTGTTCCACCCCTTGCTAGCAAATTGATCTGAACAAGAGGCTTTTTATACATTTCCTGGGATTGTGGTTTATTGTATGTTTGATATTGAATGATAGTTATATGTTTGTCTCACAGCGCAAGTTTCCAATGTTATGTGACAGTTGCATTCCACAAAAGTGCACCAAACTGGAATCAGCGTAGTCCTTTGTGGGACCTATATCTGTAGCTCAATTGACCATTAGAAAGTTACAATTCGCCCACAGGGCTAATTACGCAACTGCTGAATCACCGCTCTGTACAATATTCTGGTTTCTATTGACCAATAACATAGCACCTATCGAAGTGTATGGGACTCTTCTGTACTCCCATATTCTTCTGATTTCATATTGAGATATACAGAAAACTTTCTGTTGTTTACTATATGAACCCCTGCTCTCAAAAACGTATGCAGTATTATGGAGATATTCTGCCCTAAAAATATTGTTAACATTGCTGTATTACAAAGCTGCCGGGATTCTATATATCTCCGTACACAATGGACACTAATTATGAATTTACAGGTTTGTTGTTCTTCAGTAAGATTTAGGTACACAGAGAACACACAGGCTCTGACTCAAGCAGTTTTCATCAATTTTCTGGCATAAAACTGCTTAAAATATATTTTTTTACGCAACTTTTGTAAGAAATAGAAACTTTACAACTTTTGACCTTTTTACATCATTCCATGCCAGCTCCTGCCACTTTTTTGAAAGTGAGTAGAGCTTAGTAGGAAGTGAGTGGATGTCTGCTGCTGACAAATTCATTATAATTTAAGCAAAATAAATTTTTTTAATTATGACAAAAATGTACTCCAGTCCCACAGCATGGCAGCTAAAAGAATAAATTAATTAGGGAACTCTTGCTCTAGCGCACCCATCATTAAGATTGATCTACAAAACACCAGTCTTGAACTAAGGAGCCCATTCATTAACGTGTTTACGCCAAAATCCTGGCAATATTTTCATGCAACTTGTAAGTTGTGAAAAATTATTGTGACTTTTAGGTTTAGTCATTTTTATGGTAATCCCGGCCATCTACACCAATATGGGTAGAGCACGGGTAGGATGGGGGTTTTCTATGCGCGGATGTGAAATTCTTGAAAAGTTATGTAATTCTGGTGGCATTACTTACTCCAGAAATGTGCTCCAGTCCATGGCCACATTGCATCTCTGTTAGAAGAGCATGGCACTAGGAAGATATATCTAATCCATTAAGTGATGTGCACCTCTTAATGAATTAGGCGCCTCTTACTCCAGCAGCCCCATTCATTAAGACTTCCTTGCACAACGCCAGTCTTAATGATTCGGGGCCTTAATGTTTAGAGCCTTGATTTTTCCTATCTCACATTTCAGGCCATCTTTAATAAATGGAAGCCAATGTGGGTGACACTGCTGGAAGATGGAATAGAATACTACAAGAAGAAAAGTGACAATAGCCCAAAGGGAATGATACCACTAAAGGGAGCAGTTATCACGAATCACTGTCAGGATTTCAGTAAAAGGATGGTGAGTGATGTATAAGGAGCCACTGTTCTCATAGTATCCATATTGGCATATTTACGTGAAGAGTCGGAGAGCTTCTATAGGCCTAATAGTTCTCACTGCTCAGAGTTTGCAAAACTAGTGTTTAGTCTAGGTAATCTGTGCTAGACTACTAAGTGCATCCGCAGTAATAGCTGATATCTCTTGTTTTAATGTAACCTTCCAGAGTAAACCACGCTCATCGGATATCTTTATTAATATCTCATTAATTAATCCAGCAAAAACATAGTTTCTCGTATCCAACTAATTATTACAGATGTAAATTAACAGAATACTCGAGACCACTAAAGTTAACGTTTTGTTCCTCTCAAATTTGTGTTATTCTGCCAATAAAAAGTAAGAGAATGCCACTATAGACACTGTCCGGGAGGATTGAAACATTAACTTTGGTTTATTTAATGGTTCTGTCAAGTTTAATCTCTACCAATTTGTTGGATGCCAGAAACTACAAGTTATTGCTGGAATAATTAACGAGTTATCAAAAAGATACCTGATGAGCATTGCAAGTGCTGTGACTTACTCTGGAAGGTTACGAATTTTAAATTCCTCCTTTTTTCATGAGCTGAGACGTTTAGTGGCACTACGCGCTTCAGGAACGGGTCGTCCCCTTTATCAGATGTACCTGATGAAGGGGATGGACCATCCGTGAAAAGCACAATGCCATTAAACATCTCATCTTGTGAATAGGCTGGTTTCCTCCATCAAAATCAACACAACACAATGATTACAGGGTCGAATGAAAATATATAGAAAGATCATAATTTATTAGTTAAAATGACCACACATAAGGTCAAACAATGAATCAATATAAGAAAAACCGTATGAGAGAAATATGCAAAGAATAGAACATGCATTGTGAGATGTTACAAATGTCAGGACACACTGGGACACCGGGAAGTGATTGAGGCTAGAAAAACTACAACCTCACATACGAGCAGGGTACATTAAAGCCATATAAACCCCTATATAAAGGGTAAAGGATTACCCACTACTACGGCTCGACTGTGCCTATGCTCAAAGTCTTAGTGACTCACCTCAGCATATTGCTGACTTTCAGGTGACCGCCTCACTATCCTAATAGAACCACAATTACCTGTAGATTGGCGACACCCGGCACCACAACTCCCAATGACCCGGTCCGTCCGCCCCACGGGGAGATACCATATCTACTGCCACCTTGAGTTGCCAATTCCCAAAGTAAAGTTTCAAATTTAGGAGCTTTGCCAACTACTTTGGACTAGCAATTCATTAATTAAAAGGTTTGTTAGCTACGTGGAAAAAACAAACGGAGCTTTACTTACCCTTATTGGATTCAGCTCTGTGTCTCTGCCGTTTCTTCAGTATTTGTTTTTTGGCCGGAACGATGACATGACATAGACTGTGCTGTAGCCAATCACTGAGCTCAGTAATTCAGTAAGTCTACATCAGGAGAACTGCTTAGCTCAGTGATTGGATGCACTGCTGTCGATCTGATGTCAACACTGCAGCCAATCAACAGGAAAGAGGCACGGCACTGGATCCGAGAAGGGTACGTGAAGCTCAGTTGGTTTTTTACAGGTAACTAAGACAATGGGCAAAGGTTTGTTGAAAGTGGACAACACCTTTAAGTCCCATTGGGACCACATCAGGAATGCCTTAAAGAACTTAGAAACAAATTTAGAGAAACCATCTGACAAAAAATAAATTATTGACTTCAAAATATAATACTAAAATGATGCTGCACTAGAGGGTTGGTACATAAAAATAACACAAAAATTAAACAACACGGTTATGTCGATCCTTCAAAGATTATATAAATATACATAAAAATACATGTGCAGTATGTAATATGTGAAAACAGGGGGAGTGTGATGGAGTCCCAGCTATGACTCACGCTGACCCCAGAGGCACGGCTGTTAGCTTACCTGTGGATGCAGGGTGCTATTCAGTGAACGAAGCAGTTGTACAAATGCCGGGTACAAATAGCGGCCATCTTTTCCGTCCTGCGTGGTATCCAGGGACGCCACCAGACAAGGCATCCCTGGCTCTACACAAGAGCTCCAACACCCGATACACGCAGCGCCGTAAATCCTGGGGTCTGCTCCAAGCAGGAGACCCTGCACCCGGCATTTGTACAACTGCTTCATTCACTGTATAGCACCCTGCATCCACAGCTAAGCTAACAGATGTGCACACTTGTCACGCTCCCTCTGGGGTCAGCGTGAGTCGTAGCTGCGACCATCACACTCCCCCTGTTCTCAAATACGGGCCCTCGGGGAGTCTTCCAGTAGATTAACTATAATGCCACAAGGCGACTGGGCACAGTATGAGCTAGGTGGTCTACTACACATGTATTTTTATGTATATTTATATAATCTTTGAAGGATCGACATAACTGTGTTGTTTATTTTTTGTGTTATTTTTATGTACCAACCCTCAAGCACGGCATCATTTTAGTATTATGTTTTGAGTCCCAATTCGGACAGAATTTGGCACCGGCTCTGTCCTGATTCCTGCAGCTGATTGTTTTCTTTCAGGGTTGAGCACCAATGTGATTGTTTTAATTTAAATTATTGACTTAGTGTAAACCAATCAAATTCCAGATTGCATGATTTATGGGAGACACAGAATATGCACCACTCATTGCACTCATTTTTATACAGTGTATGATTATGACGCAACATAATTTGACAACTAAATATTCACCTGCACAAAATTTCAAGCCACATATACAACATGGATATATTCTTGCAAGAAAAAAGTAAGCAAACCCATTGGAATCACCTATATTTTTGTATTGATTATTAATAAACTTTTATCTGGTGATTTAAACTAAACTACGAACAAGAGACAGTTGTACCATTCATGTCTTTTAATGAACACACTGATTTCAGAATACAGGAAGAAAAGGTAAGTAAACCTCTGTGTCGAGGACTTCTCCAAAAACTAAATGGAAAAAGGTGTTTCATTTAAGGAGAAGACATTGGATATGTGGGTTTTGTAAGTGCTTTGCCCATTAAATAAAGACACGCAAAGCTTGGCTACTGACAAATCTATTCTTCTTAAGAATGATTGGCTAGTGTTAGCCATGGCTTGAAATAAGCTCCTTTTAGAAGACCTCAGTAGAGATGTTATAGAGATGCATAATGGTGGAAAAGCCTACAAAAGCATAGCTAAAACGTTGCGTGTGCATTATTCACTGGTTATGCAAATTGCCTACAAATTGATGACTTTTAAGTCAACAGTACAGCTCAGATTCATTGGATCAATCACACTTTTTAATAAAAACTTGATGTGTTTTATTATTAATGTAATATTCTTGCCATAGTTTGTGTTTAAGCTCACCACCGCTAAACAGCAGGATCACTACTTCCAAGCGTCTCACCATGAAGAGCGTGATGCTTGGGTGAAGGACCTAAAAAGAGCAGCAAAATGTATTGCAGATGGTCAAAAGTTTGCAAGGAAATCCACCAGAAAGTCAATCAGACTACCGGATACAATTAATTTGGTGTAAGTACATAATAAATTCTACTGGGAATCTGAACACCTAAGTACGGAAAATATGAGCCTGATTGCACTAAATCATTACAAACAAAGCAAAGAGTTCCAGGGTCACATTTATTGATGCCCACCCTATGAGGATCCTTATACTAGATTGAGTCTAATTATAATTACCACCAACTATGGGGACATTAAAGGTGTTGTCTAGCTTAGAAAAGCTAAATTCATATACCCTTTAAGGGAATTCTGAGATAATACAGATGGCCCCCTTGTTCAAGATCTTAAACCCTTGGCCAGAGAGAGCTTATAACTCTTCCACTGTCTCTGGAGGGCCTGCTTCACCAAACAACCCATTAATTTCAGTATATATATATATATACAGTATATCTTGTATACTATTAAATAGGTTGCCCAGGCTTGGTGTTCACATCTACAATCTATGTGACTGCAGACTTGTGAATCCTCACCATGTGCTCAGTGCGTGATCTTAGGCAAATACAGTACATTGCCGATGTCGGGTGCTGGCAGGCGCATGACAAGTAAGCGATTTGCACACATGCGATCTCAGGCCGATTACACGTGCGCTGTCTTGCTTAATACAAGTGAATGGTGTGAGGCCGGACATGTCTAGTCTGAATGTGGCTGGAAGTATGTAAATCGCACAGGATTCCCAAGTCTTCAGTCACGTAGACTTAAACCTCAAGCCTGGATAACCCCTTTAAGGTGCGTTTCCAGTGGCCAACTATTGGGACCAAGCATACCTGATAATAGGCCTATCTAAAAATGCTGTCAATCATCCGACAAATCAGCAAAATGCTCGTTCATTGGATGAAGTGATTTTTAAGCTTTTGTAAAAATCATTGTTCTCTGCAGCACATCACCCCCCGTGTAAAGATGTGCTACCGAGAAAAGTGATGTTCTGTGTGCACAATGTGTTAAATGACCAGTCTATTAAATGACCGCAGAACAGATTACATGCTATCAAATTGGGGGTCATTTAAAATGTGGGTTAGAGAGTGTAAATGCAGATTACAGATGATATGTAATCAGTCGGACTCCTATGTTTCACAATTTGCAAGGAGGTTTTTTTTTTTTAAATAGTGTAGATCTGAATTGTGCTAAACATCCCAGCACAGAGTATAATTTATTTCTGTGATATGAAGTCTACATTGAGTATTGAGTCCTTTCCTTTTTGTAAGTTTGTATGGGAAACTTGAAGTTCACAGAAACTAACTCTGAGGTTAACACTTGCAGAGTCAACCCTGTGAAAAGATGAATCATGCGAAACACTAATGTTTCAGAGGGTTATAATGATAGATCTTGTACAGAAGTCTGAGTATAAGGCCACATTCACACCCTCTGTATTTGGTCAGTATTTTACATCAGTATTTGTAAGCCAAAACCAGGAGTGGGTGATAAATGCAGAAGTGGTGACGTATTCTATTATACTTATCCTCTGAATGTATAGTGTGATACTAGAAAAGAGAGAGAAGTGACTGAAGGAGAGAGTGATGTGCTAGAGACAGTGAATGTGCGACGAAAAGAGTGCTCTGGGTGGGAGTTCCAAGATATCAGCAAGCTAAGATGTTAAAGTGAACTTGTCAGCAGTTTTGACCCATATAAGATACGGCCACTGCCTTTCAGGGCTTATCTCCAGCATTCTGTAATGCTGGGTGTCCGATGGGTGTTGCAGGTCCGGGTCCGGCGCCTCCCATCTTCTTGCAATGCCGCCCTCCTGTTGCTTAATTGCTCCCCGGCATTGCGCTCCTGCACAGGCGTACTTCTCTGTCCTGTTGAGGGCAGAGTAAAGTACTGCAGTGTGCAGGCTCTGGGCCTCTCTGACCTTTCCCAGCGCCTGCACACTGCAATACTGTGCTCTGCCCTCAACAAGGCAGATAAGTACGTCTGCAGGAGTGTGATGCCGGGGAGCAATGAAGCAACAGGAGGGCGGCATTGCAAGTAGATGGGAGGCGACGGACCCGGACCTGTGACACCCATCAGACTGGACCGCCCAGCAGGTGAGTATAATCTTTCATGTCAGACAGGGAGCTTATCTACAGCATTAAAGAATGCTGTATATTAGCCCTGAAAGGCGGTGGCCGTATCTTATATCGGTAACATGCGGCCTGCAAGGGCGTAGCGCACCCAGAGATGGAGTCCACACATCCAGCCAGGACCCCCATCTTCCTGTAGTGTGCCGGGGTGTAAGAGATAAGAACCTCACCCATGACTACTGCCCCGCACCACGATACAGCAGAAAAATGTGCCTGAGAAAAAACAAGCAATTTTATAATTTCTAAAATCCTAGAAAATGTATAGATTGCAAACCCAACATCTATCAGTCTGCACTTGCCTTACAAACACTATCTGGGTTAGACGGCTATGTGCATCTTTGAAACCACACTTTATTTTTGCTCAAAGTTACCTATAATGAAAAGCAACTTTTTAAATTCTTCATCAAAAGTGTCTTCCTTCGATCTGTTCTCTTCTTGCTTCTTTACATTCGATGGGTTTTCTAGTACAGATATAGAACGCATGAGTTGTACAGCCAAGGTCTCAGTTATTATTGTAATGCCACATGTTTGGCATTTGCACAGCACGCCCTCGTAATACAAACTGTATGAATGACTGCATTACACAAATAATGTTATGTTAATGGCTTATAACCCATGACTTTTGGATATGGGACGGTCCCCCATTCCATCTTAGAACAACCATAACTACAGTAAACCTAGGCACTAGAATAAATACACAAAACACACTATTTTGGTTGTCAAACGGGCCACAGCTTTATTTAAATCACAAGATTAAAACAACCACAGTAGGAGTCAGGTGAAGTGCTAGTACATTGGGATTCACAAGTACTGTGATACCCCCAGCTGTCTGACATACAGCACCAGAACAGACAGCCATAAAGGGGCGGCACGCCCTGGCTTTCCATTCAAGCAGAGCCAGTAAACTTTCAGGGCACCAATGACCCTATTGTCCTCACTCCTGTGCTTAACCACTGTGCCCGCCCCTGATTGACATTACCATAACAAAGTCCTTAAGGCTGGCCACCAAAGCCGAGCCTGTTCACCACCATTAGGTTTTTACGTCCTCTATTAGTTAAAATGAGTCCACCTCAACTTGTCCACAACTTCCACCTGACTCCTAAACCGCCACCAAGAGGCCATTTGACACCTTAAATGGACTCGACCGCCATCAACCATGCCTAATAAAGCCATTAACCATTTCTACATGCTATGGAAAGACTGCGCAAACAAGTAACACAATTCCAGAGCTCCAACTGAATAATTTTATCAATGCAACTCTACCAAATTATGATCGATAATACTGTAACTAAAGCAAAATAACAGTCGGTAAACATCCTGCAATGAGGATCCCATCATGGGGAATGTGAAAAGTACACCATAATAAAGGTGGTAGCCACAGTTTGAATACCTTTATAATGACATCTGTCATGCCTCAAAAACTATTATGCTGCATGTATCGTAGCCAGCTCTAATAATTCACCAATTCACAGTTGTTGGTTCTAGAAACCACCACTATATGCATTAGCTGTGCTGTGCAGTAATCATTTCTGAAACCCACTTACTACTACTACCGGAAAAGTGATGAGTATATAAAGAGAAAGATACTATAAACAAGGAGTAATTAAAAGCTATACACAATATAACATCAACATTAAAACCGACCCTTAAATAACTTTCATAAAATTTGGACATAGTAATTGAAATAAACCTATAGCAGAAAAAATGTACAAATGCATTATGAATAACCCTGCCATGCCATTGTTGATTGTTTTTAATGCACTTGATGACATTCTCTGTTAACCGCTCTAACTGGGTCAAAATCATCGGGGAAAGCATCTTGCCCTTCATGTTGACGCACTTAATTGCTTTAACCTTAGCCACTCCCCCTGGCTCAAGGGCATCATGAATAGGCATATTGCCCTTCGTGTTATTGCACTTGATTACTTCACCCTTATTCACTCCCCACTGACTCAAGGGCACACAGATTAGGTATAATGTTCTTCAGTTTAATGCATTGCTTTTCCAGAAGAAACCCTTAAAAGAAACAAGAGTTGGGCAATATAAACAGTCAAAATCCGTGCCTCAGCATTCTCAAGTCACATGAACAAAAGAGAGGGTCCTTGAAGTGACGGATTGTATTGAATGGCATGGTTTTTGTTTTTTTTCCTCCCCTCCAGTCGCTGTTCCTAGCTCGGAGGAGCCAATTGCAATTTATTCTTTAGGCATGCAAAATATGACTGCCATGACCCCAGGGACTCTATCCTAACAGGATCTTATAGGCTATAAATGCTTCAGGAGACCAGGGGGCCCTACTGTGATGGTCACCCTGAATAAATAGGCCACAGCAGCCCTGTTTATTAACATATTTACATTTCAAAAATAAACATATCAATATAACATTGACAAATAAGGAACGGGGTCTGTGAAAGCCGTGCACCAGCTTTTTTGCGCCATCAGCTGCACCTTAGGCCCTCAACCACATTGGTTCGAGGACCCTCCTGCTTATGTCCTCAACCGCACACCAGTTGGAGGACCCTACTGAGTGGTACCACCAATTAAATTGTCCCGCTGAGACCTCAGCCCAGTAGGGACCCCTTTTATTTAAATTATACTCTGATCACCAATTGAAGCAAAAGAGAGGAGGGGTAGATAACCACCCCACCAAACGGGCCCCCTTCTCTCCCCCCTCTGCTACCATCACCTGGCTCTCCACAAACCCATTCCCGTCCCACCCGAGATGTTTGCCCCTCCACTGAATATCATTAAACAGCATTAACTTGAATTTTGAAAAATTGCAACAAAACAGCTCCACCATGCCACCCCCAGCTGCAACGCAACTGGCCCAGTGGGACCCAGCTGATTGCTGCCCATATCAAAAATGTCCCCCTGAAACCTCTCTCAGTAGGAACCCATTTTAAATTTTTTAACAACAAACAGCTCCACCATGCCACCACCAGCCACATCGCAACCAGCCCAGGGGGACCCAGAAGACTGTTGCCCATACCAAAAAATTGTCTGGTTGATACCTCTCTTAGTACAGACCAGTTTTCAATTGTAAGAACAAATAGCTCCACCATGCCACTTCCAGCCGCATCGCAACCAGATCAGGGGACCCAGCAGACTGTTGCCAAAAACGAAAAATTGCTTTAATTCAGTTCCTGAAAATGTATATAAGTGAGGATGAAACACCATGTATGTACATATAAGTTATAGTTTACAACCAAGGTATACAACAGGTTAATCTCCCATCGTAAGGTCAGATATAGTCAGTGATGGGCAATATGCTGCAACAATAAATCAGGAGAAGCAGCCTGCTCCTCTACAACAGTTACAGGCAGACACGGCTCTCAAATCACCAGCTGCACATAAGCAGACGCTTGCACCGGTGAGAGCCAGGGTCCGTCGGAGGGGTGAGTATATCCATATTTTTTATTTGTATTCTTTATTTTTTACATGAATATGGATCCCAGGGCCTGAAGGAGAGTTTCCTCTCCTTCAGACCCTGGGAACCATCCAGGATCGCTTCCGATATTTGTGTCCCATTGACTTGTATTGGTATCGGGTATCGGTATCGGCGATATCCGGTATTTTTTGGATATCGGCCGATCCAATCTGATACCGATACTTTTGAATATCGGAATGTATCGCTCAACACTAGTGATAACATGTACCTCAGGTATGTATCCATGATAAGGTACAGCACATTTAGACGGAGCCTTTACACAGATACCACATACTGTATATAGTGAAAGCAACCAGGTTGCACTGAATCTGTACACACAAGATGATCAGCATATAGCAAAGATGAGAAAGATGAGGTCACATACAGGTCACTAAATGGGAAGGGGAGAGGGAATAATCAGCACAGCAAGGCCAGTACACACAGCATTGCCATGAAGTGCAGCCACTCCTCATCAAACACACACCATGCCCCAACTCTTCCCCTCTCACCATTGTCTCCAGCACCTGCCCACAGAACTAATGGCAGACAATGTACGTGTCCATGCTCTGTCCTCTCATACATATACCACCCCCCAAGTGCCCCCCTATCACCAGTGTCCAGTAAACTCAGCTCCACCATGTTAATGGCAGACCCTGTAAACCTGTAGCAGCCACATGAGTAAACATGGTGGCCACATGAATCTCTGAGGTAATATTAATCCCATATATGATGTAGGAGCTGATACTACACTAATACATGATGTCTGAGATAGATGTGCTCATATCATCTGTAATGTGAGGTGATGACCCCAGTATTACACTCCCTTACACTGCAGATATGAGGGAACATGGCAGATAAATTAATTCTGAGGTAATATTGATCCCATACATGATGTAGGAGCTGAGACTACACGATGTCTGAGGTGAATATGCTCCTATCATCTGTTATGTGAAGTGATGACCCCAGTATTACTCTTCCTGACACTGCAGCCATGAGGAAAAAAAATGGTGCGGTCAGGCAGAGCGCTGGGCATACAGAAAGGGGCAAAAGGTTATTAAAATGTACAGACCTGTAATAAAAATTCTGAACACACAACGCGTTTCGATGGCTGAATGCCGCCTTCATCAGGTGAAGGAAAAATATTACAATCAGGTGGCTTATATATAACAAATGAACAGGAAGTGATCTGAAACCCATTAACCCCTACTTAACCTAACCATCGATTAAAAGTGAAATAACAACAATCTTCTTATATAAAAGGGAAATAAAAATGAAAACGAATATAAAAATAAGAATAAAAACTAAATATATATATATTTATATATATATACATGTATATAAAAATACAAGAAAACTTAATGAAAGAAAAATAAAAACGATAGGAAAATGTGTTTATTACATCATCTTCTCCAATGATAAATTGAGGCCCTCTGGGGACAATGTGCCAAGTTTGAAGTTCCAGTAATTTTCCTTATTAACGAATTTCCTGTGTCTATTTGCACAGGACTCAGATATATGATCAATAATGGTCAGTCTCATTTCACTAGGGCTTTTTGAATGTTCCAATGAAAAATGTTTAGAAACACTATGAAGAAGGTAACCTGTCCTAATGTTGTGTCTATGTTTATTAAGTCTGGCTTGCATGGTCTGTATCGTCCGTCCAACGTATTGCAGGCCGCACGTACATTCCATCAAGTACACAACATAGGACAAATGACATGAAACATTACATTTAATGGGAAAAGTCTCTCCCGTGGTGCGATATAAAAAATGTTCTAACCCCATTAACAATAATAGGGCAGCATAGACATTTAGGAGCATTACACCGAAAACAGCCCAGCTTGCAATCAAGATTATCCCCTTTTTTCTCTGGGACTTGCAATATGCTACTGGGAGCTACTAAATTTCTAAGATTTCGGCTACGCCTATAAATAATCCTTGGTTTAGTGGGTAGGCTTTTTGACAAAACTGGGTCATTCATCAGGATGAACCAATATTTATTCATCAAAATTTGGAGAGTCTGCCGAGACTGAATGAAAGTTGTTTCAAGACTCAAATTTTTTACATCATCCCGTTCTTTTGACTGGGATTTAGAATGGGTCTTTTCAATTCAATCTGCTTGAGTGAATGCCTTAGATCTGTTAAAAGCATCACTAAGCAGCCTTCTAGGATATCCTTTAGCCACAAATCTTTTTTTCAGAACTTTTGATTCAAGGAAAAAATCATGGTCACTACAACAATTCTTACGTATTCTCCAATATTGCCCATATGGAATGTTTTTAATCCAACTAGGGAGGTGTCCGCTGTCGAACCCAAGTTAGCTGTTCACATCGACCTGTTTAAAATGCATGGCTGTGGACAACCTCCCAGAGGACTCCAGCCGGATAGACAAGTCCAAGAATTGAATGGCTCCGTCGGCAATATTGGAAGTAAATGACAGCCCCCAAGAATTAGAATTCAAACGAGCCACGAACCCAATAGCCTCCTCCCTAGTGCCTCTCCAAATAATAAAAGATCATCGATGAAGCGGTGATATAAAACGATATGGGTTAGAGCCCGGGCGAACTGCGTAATGTGGACGGATTCGAAGAGCCCCATAAAAAAATTGGCATAACTCGGTGCAAATCTCATCCCCATTGCGCAGCCCTTCAACTGGCGATAGTAGGAACCCTCAAAGGAAAAAACATTGTTCTAAAGAATGAAGGAAATGCCGTCCAGAATTATTTTTTTCTGTATAACCGGCATCGAATAGTGGAGTTCCTAAGGTAGGAATCCAAAGATCACACATTTTTTTCAAGTGGTCCCAGTACGGCAACCAAAAAGAAAAAGACATCTTGTGGGTATAGAGGAGGGAGAGGATGTAATAGGAGAGTCACCCAACCAGTTAGATCAAATTGTGAAAAAAAACATTATTTAATGAAGAACGATTTGATGCCGGTTATCTACGAAGATAGGCGAGAGTTGTGATTGGCTAGTCTTCAGCTCTTCCCTAAGAATGAAAGGAGCGGCAGTGGGGATCCCAGCAGTCGGCCCCCTAGCAAAATTGTCTGTGAAGGTGGAGGTAACCTTCAAAAATGATCATCTGGATTTTAGAATATTGTACATATTAAAGCACAGTGAATTATATTTTGGGGGGTAAGAAGTGTTAATGAGCTTTCTTTTCTAACCATTGACGTGAGTTTTCTAACCATAACATCTCCCTATTTACAGTGAGTTATTTATCGCCATGAAAGATCCAGACAAAGGAATCACAGAAATTAAGTTGGAGAAGGACAAAAAAGTGTTTAATAATTGTTTTACCGGTAGGTCTTGTGAATAAAGATGGTCTAGAACTGGGATGCACATTCTCCTTTGATCGGGAGCCAGAGTGTCAGATTGCATTATTTGACAAGCTTAATATAAGATACTAACATAGTGCATGCTACACACCTCCTGTATAGTCACAGCCTAAATGCTATGGATGCAACTAATCCATCATCCTGTCTCAGCTCCTTGGCTGGGTCTATGCCCAACACTAGACTCCACAGAATGGCCATGTACATTAGTTATGGAAGCCATCAGCCGAGCATCAGTTTATCCCACAGCTTTTGATTCCCCCAGTACACATGCACGCTCCCCCAGCACACATGCACGCTCCCCAGTACACATTCACGCTCCCCCAGCACACATGCGCACAACCCCAGTACACATGCTCACAACCCCAGTACACATGCATGCTCCCCCAGTACACATGCACGCTCCCCCAGTACACATGCACGCTCCCCAGTACACATGCATGCTCGACCAGTACATATGCACGCTCCCCCAGTACACATACATGCTCCCCCAGTACACATGCACGCTCCCCCAGTACACATGCACGCTTCCCCAGTACACGTGCACGCTCCCTCAGTACACGTGCACGCTCCCCCAGCACACATGCATGCTCCCCCAGTACACATGCATGCTCCCCAAGCACACATGCACGCTCCCCCAGTACACATGCATGCTCCCCCAAGTACACATGCACGCTCCCCCAGTACACATGCATGTTCCCCTAGTACATATGCACACTCCCACAGCACACGTGCACGCTCCCCCAGTACACATGCACGCTCCCCCAGTACACATGCACGCTCCCCCAGCACACTCCGGCCAATCATGTATGCATTCTTAGAGGTAAGATCACTGTAACAAACATAACCTTTATTTCTTGAGCAAATATTACACTTTCGAATACTATGTGCTCTGACTAAAGTGGTTGATCTAATGTACATAAAATATAGGTGTAAGTCTTTTATTTCCCCAAATTCATCGGTTTCTAGGCCGTTGCATCTCCATTATATAGTGATGTGACGGTGGCCTCACACGTGCTTTTGGTTTGGGTTTGATTGTGTCTATGTTTTTCTTGTCATTACAGGAACTTGTGTCATTGATTGGTTAGAAGGAAGTAATTCAGTCAGAAACCGCCAAGAAGGACTTGTCTTGGCCTCTGCTTTACTCAATGAAGGGCACCTTCAGCCTGCTGGAGATGTGTCAAAAAGTGCAGCTGAAGGTTTGGCAGAAACAACATTCCTTGATACTACCGAGGCCTTGTATTACTTTGTAAGTAATTATAATTTATATTTTCTTAAAGGGTTATCTGTTGGCAAGATTTTGCTATGTAAACTGCCAACAACATGATGTAGGAACAGAGACCCTGATTCCAGCGATGTATCACTTAGTTTACTCGGTGCAGCAGTTGTGATAGAATCACAGTTTTCTCAGTTGCAGATCTAGCAGTTCTCGGAATGTTGAGCTGTGTATAACCCCGCCCACATCACAACTTTTATGTACCTTGTATATTGACAGAAAGCTGCTAATCAGTGGGCAGGGTTGGACCAGGATGGACGAGACACCTGGTCCTTTAGTGATAAGCTCCTGATGATAAAACACTGATTTTATTGAAACAGCAAAACACAGCCCAGTAAGAGACACATCACTGGAATCAGGTTCTCTGCCCCTTCATCATGCTGCTCTCAGATACATAGCAAAAATCATACGGTTTTTGATGTTCTAAACAGCTGGCACTGCTTTCTTAGCCCTCTGAAGTGCTAAATGTACCTTAATTTTACCCCTGCAGCCTGGCACTCTCTAGAAAAGTTGACCTTGCTATATGAAAATAATAATCAAGTGGTTTGATAGATCGGCCCAGAACACTCTTGGCACTTCCTTGAACAAAACAGTCTCATTCATATTGAGCTGTAAGTCTCCAGCAATGGCGTTCACCTACAGCCCTGTGCATGCACATATCCTGTGATACTGCCCGGAACAAAGGAATCAATGGGACTACGTGCAAGTCCCGGGCTTCAGTTACAGGGACCGTGCAGACGTCCTTACTGGGCATATAGTGTATTATACCTTTGTGTAGATGACCAGTTGTGTAGTCCATGCCTGCCATCAGTACTGGCTGCTATTGATGTGCTGGTGACGTACTGGGATGACACTAAATGTTACCGATAAAATGTAATACTGGCTTTATAGGGGTCACTGGCGGACACAGACAAAAAAGGGCCCCTGTGCAAGAACAATATATGGGCCCTTTGCAGCCCAAGAGCTCCTAAAAATACAAAATTGCACCTGCTTTGGAGGTAGAAATGGGCCCCGTTACCTCTTAGGCCCCTGTGCGGCCACCCAGATTGCACTAACGATATGTTCGCCCCTAATAGGGGTTAATGTATTAGTAATGTGATGATGGATTATGTGTGAGAATAGTTCTAATTTGTATTTTCCAAAGCATAAACTGAAACTCAACAGACTGTTCACGGTTTCCTTTCTGCAGCCAGATAGTGGATTTTTCTGTGAAGGTAACTCCAGTGATGACGATGCGATCATCAAAGAGCAATTTCGAGGAATAATTGTGAAGCAAGGATGTTTATTAAAGCAGGTCAGTATATTTTTGCAGTACATAGTATTACTTTGGGTATATGAAGCTTTGTTTGCCCATCCCAATTGCCCAGCCCATAACAGCAGCCGAGCGACCATTTTGTTGTTAAAGGGAACCTGTCACCCCCAAAATCGATGGTGAGGTAAGCTCACCGGCATCAGGGGCTTATCTACAGCATTCTGTAATGTTGTAGATAAGCCGCCGATGTTACCTGAAAGAGAAGAAAAAGAGGTTATAATATACTCACCTGGGCGGTCCCGCTGCTGGTCCGTGGTCAAATGGGCGTCTCAGGTCTGCTCCGTCGCCTCCTATCTTCATTCCATGACGTCCTCTTCTGGTCTCCGCACCGCGGCTCCGGCGCAGGCGTACTTTGTCTGCCCTGTTGAGGGCAGAGCAAAGTACTGCAGTGCGCAGGCGCTGGGCCTCTCTGACCTTTCCGGCGCCTGCGCACTGCAGTACTTTGCTCTGCCCTCAAGAGGGCAGACAAAGTACGCCTGCGCCGGAGCAGCGGCGCGGAGACCAGAAGAGGACGTCATGGAATGAAGATGGGAGGCGCTGTACCAGACCTGAGACACCCATCGGAGCGGGACCGCCCCTGGGTGAGTATAATCTAACGTCTTTTTCTTCTCTTTCAGGTAACATCGGCGGCTTATCTACAGCATTACAGAATGCTGTAGATAAGCCCCTGATGACGGTGAGCTTACCTCACCATCGATTTTGGGGGTGACAGGTTCGCTTTAACAGATTGGGGACAGATCTTCGCTATTTCAGTAAATCTTATAAAAGGTTTGGAAAATTTTGTGCCGAGGAACTATGACTGGTCCTGAGTCCTGACGAAATATGAGTTGGATGCCAGGCGTCACCTCCCAACATCAATGTCCTACCTCAGCAGTATTGTTAGGCTTTATGGACACAAATCCTTCCAGTAATGTTCCAAAGGCCACATTCACACGGTGAGTATTTGGATAGTATTTTACATCAGTATTTATAAGCCAAAAAAAGGAGTGGAACAATCAGAGGAAAAGTTTAATAGAAGCATGTCACCGCTTCTGTATTTATCACCCACTCCTTGTTTTCGCTTACAAAGACTGAGGTAAAATACTGACCAAATGCTGAATATGTGAATGTGGCCTAAATGTAAAAAGAATTCCCAAAACAGAGTCCAATGCAAGCAAAGTCCATGGAATGAGATGTTCAATATTCACATACAGATATGATGGCCCGGTGTCCACATGTTTTTGGCCATTTAATGTGTGTAAAATAATCATACTTAGAGGGAATTTGTCACCAGGCTTTTTTATAGAATCTGAGAGCACCATGATGTAGGGGAAGAGACCCTGAATTCAGCGATGTGTCACTTACTGGACTGTGGTTTCCTGTTTCAATACAATCAGTGTTTTATCAGCAGGAATTTATCACTACAGGACACCTGGCCTTGTGCATCTTAGTCCAACCACTCCACCAGCACTGATTGGCAGCTTTCTGTCTTTATATAATGTACACACAGCGCTCAACATCTGAGCTCTGCTAGACCTGCAACAGAAAACTGTGATTATATCACAACTCATCAGGCTCTCTATCCTTACCCAGTGCTGCTGTCAGATTACATAGCAAAAACCTGCTGATATATTCACTTTAAAATTTCTAAATCGTGTTACGCTACCTTTTGGTGCTAATCTTTCATAGTAGATAATAGATAAACGGCAGAGAGTACTATTCATCTGGCAGCAATGATTAATCCATACCTACAAAAAGTCCCCAGAAAAGGATGGCTTTTCATAAAACTACCACACTTAAAACTGTACATTTTAGTGGAATTATTGGGATGGAACTTAAAGGGGTTGTCTACTACTAGGAGAACCTCTTCTCATTCCTCATGTTTAAACCTATTAAAATAAAAACACCTATACTCACCTCCCATGCCGGTGCCTTTCCAGTAGTGTTGGCACTTGCGTTCCCAGGGCTCACATGAGGTTGTTATGTCACGTGAGCCCTGCATCCAATCAGCCCTGGCTTCATTATACCCTCCTTTGGACGTATTGAACATCAACAGGAGTTAGGGCCGCGGCTGCTCTCTGACTTCCTCTTGATGTTTGATTTTTCCAAAGGAGGCGATAAATAAGCCGGGGCTGATTGGGCGCAGGGCTCACGTGACATAACAATGTCATGTGAGCCCTGGGAATGCGAGGGCCGACACCGCTTGAATGGCACTGGCATGGGAGGTGAGTATAGGTGTTTTTATTTTAATAGGGCTAAATACGAGGAATTAAAAGAGGTTGTCCAAGTTGTGGCAGGGCCAGTGTTTGGGGCAGGCAGACCATGCAGACGCTTGGGGCCCCCACCTACAAAGGAGGCCCCCTGCGTCTGCAGCCCCTTTATGAAGTGCCCAGAGGGTGTACAGCAGTGAATAATGCTGTGCATTGCTCTGTTGTTCTGGAATGTCTCTCCCAAACCCCCCTTGAGACCCCCTCAGTGCTGTGATTTACTCATGAGGTCCCGGAGCTCTGTGCTGATTGCTGTAGGATCAGGTTTCACAGTCACATACAGCAGCCATCAGCATAGGCTCTGACCACAGTCACTCAATCACTGCTTTTAATCTGACAGGGTGACCTCCTGTCACTACTGTCTGGATGACACAAGACAGGAATATTGTCTGCTGAATCAGGGTATTTATTATATAGAAATAAATGAATTCCCACGTGAAATAATAAGGGTAAACCATACACATATAGTACAGGTGTGCATATGAATCAGCGTTTTTGGTGCATTTTTTTTTGCAGCCAAAGCCTGCTCTCTTGGCAGTAAAAACACTGCTTTCAAAGCACCCATTTTTTAGGGTATGTGCAGGCGATCCGGAAATGGCAGCCCTTTGGACGCAGCAGATGTGCTACGTCCAAAGTGCTGCCAAATTTTGAAAACATAAGATTACGCATGTGTTCAGTGAACCGTGCGGAATCACCGCGTCCTATACATTGCACGGGTGAGATTTCTCTTGCGGAGACTCACGTCTACGCAAGATAAATTGGCATGCTGCGGTCTGGAGAGACACGCCGTATGTCCGTCTCTGTGGGTGATCCGCAGGTGTCAGTGCACACATAGTAGAGATGGAATTTCTTGAAATCCCATCCACTATACTGTAAGTGGATAACCCCTTTAAGTGCCATGAATTCTGCTATGTACCTGTTGGTAATCACAGCTTTGCAAGGAACCTGATGAATAGGGAGTCTCTCTGAGACAATCATCTAACCTCTCTGATTCTATACTAAAGGATAGATGATCTAAAGGTCCCCATGCACATAAGATAAAAGTCAGCCGATTTTGCCTATTTCAGGCTTATGGGGGTTTCCTTAGTTCCCCTACAGATGGAAGAGAAGGATCTGGGTGTTGAAATTTCACGGCTGATCCTCTTGCTGGATGAGGAGATAAGCACCACCAATGGAGTCTGTCAGCAGTTCTCTTACAGGGAACCCTGTGCATTGGGGTGTCAGGAGAGACAGCAGTCAGCCAAACAACGTAATGTGTATGGGACTCTAATACATACATTATGCTTTGGTTATATAGCACTATCATATTCTGCAGCACCCGACAGACATTATCATTGCTGTCCCCATCGGGGCTCACAATCTAAATGCCCTATCAGTATGTCTTTGGAGTGTGGGAGGAAACGGGACCACCCAGGAAGCTCCTTGCCGATATGGTCCTTGGTGGGATTTAAACCCAACATCCCAAAGTAACTGTGCTAACCACTGAGCTTTAGATTGCCCAAGTAAAAGCTTGACTGGTGGAGTTTTGTAAAAATATATTGAAAGCATGAGCAATTTTAATTCCATTTTACAGAGAGGATTGCATTACTTTCAGAAATTCACTAATAACCAGAATGTGGTTTAGCAAATGCTTAAAGTGACAACTGGTTTCACAGATATTGATAAACATACGTTTCCTGAGTGGGAGATTGCCCTCACATATATTCACTTCCTCTTTGTGTTGACATTTTGAATTGCTGTTTATGCTGCCTCTGTTTAATATGCAAATCTAATATTAAAGGAAATGCAAATTACACCTCCCGACAGAGATGACATAGATAACATTGGGCCTTGTGCAAAAACAGTATAATTAAGTAGCAATTGAGCTCAACGTAGATCTCCACTCTTGTGGCTAGAAAAGCACAATTAAGCTACATTCCCACAATGAGATTTTGGTGAGTTTTTATGCTGAATATTAAAAAAAGCATGCAATTAACCTACCGTATTTTACATAATGGGTGAAGATATAATGCAGAAAATCTACATCATAAAAAACTCAATAAAAGCTCCTCGTGGGAAAGTAGCCTTAAGGGCTTATTCACACTGCGTTTTTGCCTAGTTTTTAACAGTTTTTTTCTCTTGCTGATTTGAATCGTCACTGTGCTTTTTTCTAATCTGCAGAATTCAATTCTTTTCCGTGCTTTTCATCCATCCATTAGAAAAAAATGCGTAAAAGTAAAAACTCATTAAAAACGCATGTAAAACGTGCATATGTTATTCAACATTTTACCGGCTGACACTCTAGTTTTATAAATACTAAGCCCTAGTCTCTTTCTTTGAGCTACTCAAATACCAAATATCATTATTCTAGGTAAATAATTAGTGTAGCCAGTGGTACACATGAGATGTCAGCCCATTTTTTTTCAAGAGTTTTCATTGTCCATTTTGTGTGTAATTTGTGGAAGGAACACTTTTTAGGCATTTGCTTTTACTTTACTGAAATATACTGTATTTTTAATAACCAACTGCGAAATGCTAAAGATAACAGAAGAAAATCTTCCATCCAGGACTCCATGTTAGTTAGAGCACAGAATGGCTAAAAAAAAAGTATTATCCTTCATGGCCTGCATTGTGTAATGCTTTGTTTCACCTGTTGTGGTGCTGCAAAGAATTTAAACAATTGTTACCGGAATCCCCCACAAATTATTGCTCATTGTTGGGGGTTCTGTGATCAGCATATTATTAGAATCTGCTGTTGCAAAAAGTGATTGTCTAAAGGAGTAGATGGGGGTGAGAACTCGGCCCCTGCACACTGACACTGTGCGTGCGTGCGCGCGTGCTCAGCACCTGTAGTTTCAGTATGTACATGGCTGGGGAGTTAGATCAGGCAGCGTTCCAATTCGAGCACCATGAAGGCAGGGGCGGACGATGGTAATTGAGGGGGTTGAACAGTAATTAGAAAAAATACTATCAGATAATTGGGACTAGTATCAACACAAAAACTAACCAAAAAACTAATACCATAAAAATACAAAGTTTATTAATCAAAGTATTGCCAAAAAACAACATAGACAAAAAAGGCTTTAAAAGCATACACAAGCTTTTAACCCCTTAACGACCGCCGATACGCCTTTTAACGGCGGCCGCTAAGGGTACTTAAACCACAGCGCCGTTAATTAACGGCGCTGTGGAAAAAGTGAATAGCGCCCCCCAGAGTCGGATTTTCTCTGGGGTCTCGGTTGCCGAGGGTAGCCGAGACCCCAGAGAACATGATTCGGGGGGTTTTTACCGACCCCCGAGTTGCGATCGCCGGTAATTAACCGTTTACCGGCGGTCGCAACAAAAAAAACCAAAACGCGATTTGCCGTTTAATTTCTCTGTCCTCCGATGTGATCGCACATCGGAGGACAGAGAAATGTGGTCCCCGATGGCCCCCAATAGCCCCCCGATACTTACCTACCTCCCCCGGTGCTCCTCGTGGCTCCCGATGGGCGCCGCTATCTTTTCCGGGAAAAAATGGCGGGCGCACGCGCAGTACGCCCGCCGCCCGGCACCCGGAAGATCTTTGGGGTCTCGGCTGCCGGGGGTAGCCGAGACCCCAAAGAACATGATCGGGGTCGGTTTGCACCGACCCCTGCTTTGCGATCGCCGGTAATTAACAGTTTACCGGCGACCGCAAAAAAAAAAAAAAAAAAAGCGATCAGTTATTTCTCTGTCCTCTGATGTGATCGCACATCAGAGGACAGAGAAATAGGGGGATTCGGGGACCCTAACATACTCACCCGGTGTCCCTGGGTCCTCTTCTGTCTTCTCCTGCCAGCCGGCTTTTTCATCATGGCGGGCGCATGCGCAGTGCGCCCGCCATCTCCTGCCATCTGCCGGCCGGCAGGAGAAGACGAGTTGGGGCTAAAATTAGGGTTAGGGTTAGGGTTAGGGTTAGGGTTAGAGTTAGGGTTAGAGTTAGAGTTAGGGTTAGGGTTAGGGTTAGAGTTAGGGTTAGAGTTAGGGTTAGGGTTAGGGTTAGAGTTAGGGTTAGGGTTAGGGTTGGGGCTAAATTTAGGGTTAGGGTTAGGGCTAGGGTTAGGGTTAGGCTACTTTCACACTAGCGTTTTTTGGCTTCCGTCGCAATGCGTCGTTGGAGAAAAAACGCATCCTGCAAAAGTGCTTGCAGGATGCGTTTTTTCTCCATTGGCTTGCATTAGCAACGCATTGCGACGGATTGCCACATGTCGCATCCGTCGTGCGACGGATGCGTCGTGCTTTGGCGGACCGTCGACACAAAAAAAAATACATGTAAATTTTTTGTGCGACGTGTCCGCCATTTCCGACCGCGCATGCGTGGCCGGAACTCCGCCCCCGCCTCCCCGCACCTCACAATGGGGCAGCGGATGCGTTGAAAAAACAGCATCCGCTGCACCCGTTGTGCGGCGCTTACAACGCTAGCGTCGGTACGTCGGCCCGACACACTGCGATGGGCCGAGTACGACGCTAGCGTGAAAGTAGCCTTAGGCTTCTTTCACACTTGCGTCGGTACGGGGCGGTCGCAATGCGTCGGCCCGACGTACCGACGCACGTTGTGAAAATTGTGCACAACGTGGGCAGCGGATGCAGTTTTTCAACGCATCTGCTGCCCAGTCTATGTCCTGGGGAGGAGGGGGCAGAGTTACGGCCATGCATGCGCGGAAATGGCGGACGCGACGTACAAAAAAAAGGTTACATTGAACTTTTTTTGTGACGACGGGGGCTAAAGTTATGGTTAGGGTTGGGGCTAAAGTTAGGGTTAGAGTTGGGATTAGGGTTAGGGTTTGGATTAGGGTTGGGATTAGTGTTACGTTTGGGATTAGGGTTGGGATTAGGGTTGGGATTAGGGTTAGGGGTGTGTTGGATTTAGGGTTTTGATTAGGGTTATGGTTAGGGTTGAGATTAGGGCTGTTTTGGGGTTAGGGTTGTGATTATCGTTAGGGTTGTGATTATCGTTAGGGTTGTGATTAGGATTATGGATCGGGTTGAGATTAGGGTTAGGGGTGTGTTGGAGTTAGGGTTGGAGTTATAATTTGGGGGTTTCCACTGTTTAGGTACATCAGGGGGTCTCCAAACACGACAGCCAATTTTGCGCTAAAAAAGTCAAATGGTACTCCCTCCCTTCTGAGCTCTGCCGTGCGCCCAAACAGTGGTTTACCCCCACATATGGGGCATCAGCGTACTCGGGATAAATTGGACAACAACTTTTGGGGTCCAATTTCTCCTGTTACCCTTGTGAAAATAAAAACTTGGGGGCTAAAAATCTTTTTTGTTGGAAAAAAAAATATTTTTTTATTTTCACTACTCTGCATTATAAACTTCTGTGAAGCACTTGAGCTTTCAAAGTTCTCACCACATATCTAGATAAGTTCCTTAGGGGGTCTAGTTTCCAAAATTTGGTCACTTGTGGGGGTTTCTACTGTTTAGGTACATCAGGGGCTCTGCAAACGCAACATAACACCCACAGACAATTCTATCAAAGTCTGCATTCCAAAATAGCGCTCCTTCCCTTCCGAGCTTTGCCGTGCGCCCATGCGCCCAAACAGTGGTTTACCCCCACATATGGGGTACCAGCATACTCAGGACAAATTGGACAACAACTTTTGGGGTCCAATTTCTCTTGTTACCCTTGTGAAAATAAAAATTTGGGGGCTAAAAAAATCTTTTTTGTGGGAAAAAAAATATTTTTTATTTTCACTACTCTGCATTATAAACTTCTGTGAAGCACTTGGGCATTCAAAGTTCTCACCACATATCTAGATAAGTTCCCTGGGGGGTCTATTTTCCAAAATGGGGTCACTTGTTGGGGGTTTCTACTGTTTAGGTACATTAGGGGTCTGCAAACGCAACATAACGCCCGCAGACAATTCTATCAAAGTCTGCATTCCAAAATGGCGCTCCTTCCCTTCCGAGCTCTGCCGTGCGCCCAAACAGTGGTTTACCCCCACATATGGGGTACCAGCATACTCAGGAAAAATTGTAAAACAACTTTTGGGGTCCAATTTCTCTTGTTACCCTTGTGAAAATAAAAACTTGGGGGCTAAAAAATCTTTATTGTTAAAAAATATATATTTTTTATTTTCACGACTCTGCATTATAAACTTCTGTGATGCACTTGGGCATTCAAAGTTCTCACTACACATCTAGATAAGTTCCATGGGGGGTCTAGTTTCCAAAATGGGGTCACTTTTGGGGGGTTTCTACTGTTTAGGCACATCAGGGGCTCTCCAAACGCGACATGGCGTCCGATTTTAATTCCAGTCAATTTTGCATTGAAAAGTCAAATGGCGCTCCTTTGCTTCCGAGCTCAGCCATGCGCCCAAACAGTGGTTTACCCCTACATATGGGGTGTCGGCGTACTCAAGACAAATTGTACAACAACTTCTGGGGTCCATTTTCTCCTGTTACCCTTGGTAAAATAAAAATTTGGAGGCAAAAAGATCATTTTTGTAGAAAAAATTTGATTTTTTTATTTTCACGGCTCTACGTTATAAACTTCTGTGAATCACCAAGGGGTTTAAAGTGCTCACCACACATCTAGATAAGTTCCTTAAGGGGTCTAGTTTCCAAAATGGTGTCATATGTGGGGGGTCTCTACTGTTTAGGCACATCAGCGGCTCTCCAAACGTGACATGGCGTCCGATCTCAATTCCAGCCAATTCTACATTGAAAAAGTAAAACGACACTCCTTCTCTTCCAAGCTCTGCGGTGCGCCCAAACAGTGGTTTACCCCCATATATGGGGTATCGACGTACTCAGGAGAAATTGCACAACAACTTTTGTGGTCTAATTTCTCCTGTTACCCTTGTGAAAATAAAAATTTTGGTGCAAAAAGATCATTTTTGTAGAAAAAATGAGATTTTTTATTTTCACGGCTCTACGTTATAAACTTCTGTGAAGCACTTGGGGGTTCAAAGTGCTCACCACACATCTAGATAAGTTCCTTAAGGGGTCTAGTTTCCAAAATGGTATCACTTGTGGGGGGTTTCCACTGTTTAGGCACATCAGGGACTCTCCAAACGCGACATGGCATCCGATCTCAATTCCAGCCAATTCTGCATTGAAAAAGTCAAACGGTGCTCCTTCACTTCCAAGCTCTGCGGTGCGCCCAAACAGTGGTTTACCTCCACATATGGGGTATCGACGTACTCGGGAGAAATTGCACAACAACTTTTGTGGTCTAATTTCTCCTGTTACCCTTGTGAAAATAAGAATTTGTGGGCGAAAAAATCATTTTTGTGAAAACAAATGCGATTTTTTATTTTCACGGCTCTACGTTATAAACTTCTGTGAAGCACTTGGGGGTTCAAAGTGCTCACCACACATCTAGATAAGTTCCTTGGGGGGTCTAGTTTCCAAAATGGTGTCACTTGTGGGGGGTTTCCACTGTTTAGGCACATTAGGGGCTCTCCAAACGCGACATGGCGTCCGATCTCAATTCCAGCCAATTCTGCATTGAAACAGTCAAACGGTGCTCCTTCACTTCCAAGCTCTGCGGTGCGCCCAAACAGTGGTTTACCTCCACATATGGAGTATCGGCGTACTCAGGAAAAATTGCACAACAAAATTTGTGGTTACATTTCTGTTTTTACACTTGTGAAAATTAAAAAAAAATGGTTCTGAAGTAAAATGTTTGCAAAAAAAAGTTAAATGTTCATTTTTTTCTTCCACATTGTTTTAGTTCCTGTGAAGTACATAAAGGGTTAATAAACTTCTTGAATGTGGTTTTGAGCAGCTTGAGGGGTGCAGTTTTTAGAATGGTGTCACACTTGGTTATTTTCTATCATATAGACCCCTCAAAATCACTTCAAAGGTGATGTGGTCCCTAAAAAAACATGGTGTTGTAAAAATGAGAAATTGCTGGTCAACTTTTAACCCTTATAACTCCCTAACAAAAAAAAAAATTGTTTCCAAAATTGTGCTGATGTAAAGTAGACATGTGAGAAATGTTATTTATTAACTATTTTTTGTGACATATCTCTCTGATTTAAGGGCATAAAAATACAAAGTTTGAAAATTGCAAAATTTTAAAAATTTTCGCCATATTTCCATTTTTTTCATAAATAATTGCAAGTAATATCGAAGAAATGTTACCACTAACTTGAAGTACAACATGTCACGAAAAAACTATCTCAGAATCAGCGGGATCCGATAAAGCGTTCCAGAGCTATAACCTCTTAAAGTGACACTGGTCAGAATTGTAAAAATTGGCTCGGTCATTAAGTACCAAATTGGCTCTGTCACTAAGGGGTTAAAGCCTTTTTTTGTCTATGTTGTTTTTTGGCAATAATTTGATTAATAAACTTTGTATTTTTATGGTATTAGTTTTTTGGTTAGTTTTGGGGGTTGAATAGTAAACAGAACCCTTGGCCATGCCAAAGTTGCACTGAAGCCCCCTCATTTACATATGTAATTAAACTGTCTTTCTATACAATAAATTTACTAAAATTTTCAGTACCGGAATGATTTTTATAGGGGCTACGTCTACTATATGGAAGTCTGAATAGTTTCAGTTTTGGGGTGTCAGACTCAATTACATAGTTCAGAAAAAAAATCTTTCTCAACTGGGAAAGTATAAACAGGTTTGTTAATTTGTTATTTTTATGCTGTGTATACTTGACCATGTATGTAGGTTATTTCTTCTACTATGACCAGTAATTATGTGATTCTATTTTTACTTCCACTTTTATTTTAACACTATATTAATTACATAATCACAGGGACACAGAAGGAAAAACTGGAAAGTAAGGAAATTTGTGCTCCGAGAAGACCCTGCCTACCTGCACTACTATGATCCAGCCTCAGTAAGAGACGTTTTTATATTTTTGCCCATATTTTTTTTTAATTTTTCATTCAGTGATTAGGACAACTTTCAAAAGCATAGCTTCCTGTAGAAAAAAATTCCACTTGTTTAGTCAAGGGACCCCCACAAAACTTACCCAAAGTGCATTGTGGGACACATTTACATAAGTCCTACTCTTCACGGGACACTTTGGGGTAAATAAAAATACATAGTAAAAGAAACACCCTTCAAAAATGTTCTTACCTGTTATGAAATTTGCACTAATTTTCCACGATCTCTGATGCTTATAATAGATAATGACATCAAAATTCTGGAATCTAATTTTGGATTAACTAACGGCAAAATTTCTCCCTTTAGATCCACTATAGTAACATTTACTGTACATTTTACAAAATATTAGCATTAGCCATAAAATAATTCTAGAGCATCTTTTTTAAAGAAAATCTGCCATGTGCAAAAACACTTTACTTGCAGATATAGCATTGATCTGCAGATAAATAGCATACAAAATGCTGTATGGCCACTTTAGTGAAAATGCAGCTACTGGGAGAAAATAAAGTTATATCCTCCCAGGAGCTGCTGGCTTTTAGTAATTGGTGAGTGCATGGCGCGGTTATAGTCATTACTCATTCTACTGTGAGCGATGGCTGTAATCTCCCCCCAGAAGTTTGATTGACAGCTCGCTCTACAGTTAATCAGTGCACAATGGGCTAGGTCACTTATATGTTACTGTGATTGTGGCGATAGGGAACATTGTACAGGAACACAATGCTCATAGGTAAGGGGCATAGGGCAAGTCTAAGCTGGATACCTCTTACTGATGCCTCTATGGTGCATCTGTCTTGTCCAGTGTGGAGGTACCACTTCTAGGAACAACGTAAAATTACGGTAATAGCATTTTTTTCCCGGTAAGCAATGTAATTTTTTTTTTACAGGGGGATGACGATCCATTGGGATCTATACATTTGCGAGGCTGTGTTGTGACTGCTGTGGAGGAAGGTCAGTGTTTTATGAGATCTTATGAGGGGCAGCTTATGTTAGTAAATGCTGTCTAAGGGCGGTTTCACTCATCCAGATATTTCCGGTACCGTAAAAATCGATACCGGAGATATCTGTGTCCGTGTCCTCACGTGGTACATCTGTGTGGGACACGTGCGGCAGCCATGTGCCGTATCAGGACCACACGGACGGGCACCGAGAAGCAGCGCTACAGTAAGCTGCTGTCCCCCTGCGTGTGGTGCTGAAGCCGGCTGTCATCCCTTCTCCCCTGCTCGGCCAAAAGCAGTGTGAGCAGGGGAGAAGGGATGAAAGAAAACTAGATGTGCGGTCCCCCTATATTTTCCAACCAACCCGGCAAAAGTCACATTTACGGGCTGCTATTCTCAGGCTGGTAAGGAGCCATGGATATGGCCCTCCCAGCCTTAAAAAAGCAGCCCACAGCTGCCCAGAAAAGGCACATCTATTAGATGTGCCAATTCTGGAGCTTTGCCTGATTCTTCCCACTGCCCTGTGGCATTGGCATATGGGGTAATAAGGGGTTAATGTCATCTTGCTATTGTAAGGTGACATTAAGCTGGCTTAGTAATGAAGAGGTGTCAATAAGACACCTATCCATTACTAATCCCACAGTTGTGAAAGAGTTAATAAAACACACACACTAAGAAAAAAGTATTTTAATGAAATAAACACACAGGTTTTAACATCTTTATTGCGCGCTCAATCTGTACTCTGTAGCTTGGGAAAATATTCAGAAACTTTCCCACACTACAGATTTCATATGAGTTCATGCCGCCAGGGGGCGCAGCTTCGGTGATGGCACCACTAGTCACTGAAGCTCCGCCCCCTGCATTTCATTCATTCCCCAGTCGTTTACAGCCGGGAGCAGTCGCATAAGCAGCGCTCCCGGTTGTAAATGTAAATTCCCCCAGATATGGATTAGTGCGTGGGACTTGACTGTAAGGCGGACAGGTATGGGATATTGTTGTTTTTTATTTTGGAATTTTTTACAGGAGAACGAGGGCTTCGCTTGGATTGAGCGTGCAATAAAGATATTAAAAACCTATGTGTTTCATTATTTCATTAAAATACTTTATTCTTAATGTGTGTGTGTATTTTTAACCCTTTCATACTATTGGATTAATAATGGATAGGTGTCATATTGACATCTCTCCATTACTAAGCTGGCTTAATGTCACCCTACAATAGCAAGGCGACATTAACCCCTTATTAGCCCATATGCCAATGCCACAGGGCAGTGGGAAGAACTGGGCAAAGCTCCTGAATTGGCAAATCTAATAGATGCGCCTTTTCTGGGCACCTGCAGGCTGCTTTTTTAAGGCTGGGGGGGGGGGGGCATATCCTTGGCCCCTTACCAGCCTTAGAATAGCAGCCTGCACCCGTGAGTTTTTTTTCCGGATTGGTTGGAAAATATAGGGGGACCGCATGTTGGGTTTTCTTTCATCCCTTCTCACGCTGCTTGCAGGGGAGAGCGGATGATAGCCGGCTTCAGCACCACACGCAGGGGAACAGTGCTTACAGTAGCGCTGTTTCTCCCCCGGCCATCCGTGCGCACTGAGGAGAGTGTACTCTTCTCCGTGTGCACGTGTGTGGGACATATTGCAGTATGTGATGTCGGTAAAAAACTGACATGTCTCCTTGTTTTGCACACGGACACACGGTCTGTGAAAATGCGCTGACATGTGCATAGACCCATTCAAAGTGAACATATATCCCTTTAAAACGCAACTTTTAATAATATTAATATAAAATTTAACACCATACAGTGTGTCTCCCAGCAAAAAATATTGCTAAAAATTACCCAAGGTGACCACCTAGCAAATACCCTACAATGAACTAGCTATAACCTGCCTTGCTGTGGAGGTTGGCACCCTAAACACGCTTTTTTGGCGCCCCCACTCACCGTAGACTGTCCCTTTCTGCCCTATCTCACCCTATATACAAAGGTGAGAAAACAATATTTAATAGAACAGAAATGAAAAAAGCAAAATAATTTATTGGTCACACCAACCCATATATAAAAAATAAATATAATGAACTTAGCAAAAATAGGGAGGAGGAATGCCTTTTTTTATCCATGGCATCTGGTATCTGACGTGTGATGGGCCTCCTGATGAACCGTACCACGGGGAAACGCGTTGAGGCGTACAGAGGCATACATTATCAGGATAAGTGATCCCCATCTTTACCATTGCATAGAAACAGTTTATCTTGTATGGATTATTGAATGTGTGTCCTCATCTATGGGCACTATCTAATCTTTAAGCTATCTCTGGTGATACTCTAGATGGTATAATATTATATGGGTGCTTTCCTGTGCCTCTTTCTTTTGTTTTGTTTGTTTTTTGATACTGATTTATTGCCGTTATGATATGGCAAAACCTGGCAATATACTTATTATTGTGAGTAATCACTTTGCAGTCAGTTGGATGCACATTTAAATTATATATGACTGCATGTTGCTCTGCCTTGCACCCTCCTCCCTATTTTTGCTAAGTTCATTATATTTATTTTTTATATATGGGTTGGTGTGACCAATAAATTATTTAGCTTTTTTCATTTCTGTTCTATTAAATATTGTTTTCTCACCTTTGTATATAGGGTGAGATAGGGCAGAAAGGGACAGTCTACGGTGAGTGGGGGCGCCAAAAAAGCGTGTTTAGGGTGCCAACCTCCACAGCAAGGCAGGTTATAGCTAGTTCATTGTAGGGTATTTGCTAGGTGGTCACCTTGGGTAATTTTTAGCAATATTTTTTGCTGGGAGACACACTGTATGGTGTTAAATTTTATATTAATATTATTAAAAGTTGCGTTTTAAAGGGATATATGTTCACTTTGCTGTTAAAAAATTCCCGCTAAAAATCTGAAATGTTAGATGACATAGACCCATTCAGTTGAATGGGTCTACGTGCGTCAGTGTCTTCGGTACGTGAAAAAACTGTCACTACACGTACCGGAGGCACTGACGTGTGAAACCGGCTTAAGGGGAAGGTGCCATCAAAAACATTTTTTTTCCAGTGATTGAAAAAATGTAAAGAATTAATGTTTAAATGTTCTTAAAAAATATTATCATTTGTTTATAATTTAGTAAAATATGAAAAATAATTTTAAAAGGTTTGGCATTTCCACTTTTAAACACTAGGGGGAGCAGCTGCTGAAATTTGACAAAAACCTAGTGTACAACTAGCTCACATTACTGCACTGCAGTAATTATGGCTGGCGTCTGCTGACGTGTATGATGTCTCTTCTCCTCCCCTTCTGGGTGTTTGCTAAGGGATAAGAGGATGATATTCAGGAACCCAGTGAGCAGCCATTTTGTTGGTGACTGCAGAGTTATACTGACAAGTAGACAGTCACCGAGGATGGCAGACAGCAAGGATTCTGGGAGATATGTGGTGGAGGGAGCAGGGTGACAGCAGCACAGAGTATTTCAGGAGAGCGGTGTGCTGGTCTATGGGGGGGCACCATGTTCAGTGTGCGGAGCAGCCAGGGATTGTACATAGAACGCTGTCTTTTATACACATGGATAGACCGTCTCCTCAGAAATCCAGGAAACATTTCTGCGGATTGATGGCCTGTTCTGATCCAGACTTTGCATGCAAAGACCCCATTCCCCTCCTCAGATCCTGTCTTCTCCATCCTGTCCTGGCGATGTGTGAAAGCGAGGTGACAGGCGCAGTCGGGGTGACGCTGGGAAGGAAATGTAGCCATGTAGTAACGATAAAAATGAGACCACTCTCTTTAGCTGCCTCACCAGCCCTCCCCTGACTGCACCTAACTGGAGGTCATGCTGCCCCCTCTATTACCCCAGACCCGTGTGCAGGTGCTCAGCCAGAACCACTCTAGAATGGGTCCCCTTTGTGAAGATAATACTGCCATAGTGTTCTCACATAATACCGCCATAGTGTTATCACATAATACTGCCATATATATCACACATAATACTGTCCTATAGTTCTCACATAATACCATCATATAGATCGCAAATAACGATGCCAGTGTTCTCACATAATACCGACATATATATCTCACATAATACCGCCATATAGAGCACACATAATACCACCATATAGATCTCACATAATACCACCATATAGAGCACACATAATACTGCCATATAGAGCACACATAATACCGCCATATAGAGCACACATAATACCGCCATATAGAGCACACATAATACCGCCATATAGATCTCACATAATACCGCCAGTGTTCTCCCATAATACCGCCATATAGATCACACATAATACCGCCATACAGAGCACACATACCGCCATAAAGAGAACACAATACCACCGTATACTTCACACATAATACCGCCATATACTTCACACATAATACCGCCATATAGATCACACATAATACCGCCATATAGATCACACATAACGGGGGAGAGGAGTGCATAGGAGAGGATTAGATACACAGCTCAGCCAGTATCATACAGGATAGGATTAGATACACAGCTCAGTCACTATCACACAGGATAGGATTAGATGCATTGCTCAGCAGACAGTATAACACAGGAGAGGATTAGATACACAGCTCAGCACAGTAACACACATGGGAGGAGATAACTGCTCACAGTCAGCATCACAAAGGAGAGGATTAGATTGCCTCTCCTCCTCCCCACTGATACTTACTTCACGGCTCCCTGATGAGTCCTTTCTTCCTCCAGTCCTTGGTCTCCTCCTCCTCCTCCTATAACTGCAGGGCTCCTGCGATTATACTGGGAAACTGGAGCTCACAGATGCACCGGTCTCCTGCCTCTGCTGTGGTGTGGACGGCTCAGGGGCATGGCCAGATCACAGCAGGGAGCAGCACAATGAAAACTATACGGTCGGACGCCAACCGCAGATCTCTATGCCCAGGGCTGCCGTATTTGCAGTGTAAGTGTCGTGCAGCTACACTTACACTCCTGCAAAGCAAAATGGTGGCGCCCAGTGGCTGCAAAAAAAATTAATTATAAAAAAAAATTTAAAGTTAAAAAATGTAAATTTGTATTAAAAATAATTGTTTATATAAACAATCATTTTTAATACAAAAAATAAAATGCGGCACCTTCCCTTTAAGTCATCTGTCTGTGATATGTACAAGCAGAGGTGTAAAGTGCTAGGACCAGGAGTGTAACTACAACAGGTGCAGGGGTTGCAATCACACCCGGGCCATGGAGCCTAGGGGGCCCTAAAAGTCCCTTTGGCCTATAGAAAAAGACTATTGCTATTAAAGATTTAAAATATTTGAGCTTTCGCATCGGGGCCCATGAGTTTCAAGTTACGCCACTGGCTAGGACAAAGTAAGACTTTGGAGACCTGTGGAGTATATTGCCACCATCATTTTCTTAAGAGTTGAATGCAAAACTTGAGGCATAAATTGAATAAAGCCACAAGCAATAACAAGTAGAAGTTACTTCTGCTAGTGACTCTGTCAGTCCCACCAGTGATATATTTCTACAACCCATAATTCCGATATGAAGACTTTAGCTGTATTCACTGTAAACTGTAAAATGAAGATAATTACAATCAAAATAATCTGTAGAAGTTTCTTCAGCTTCAAAAAAAATAACGGACGCCTCACACATTTGTTACGGATAGGGCAATAAAGTGCCCTATTTTTACCGACTGTCTTGGAAATTCTGAACGGATGCTGACTATTGGGCAGAGTTTACATAAACCACACTTAGTGTTACCCAGAACAACTCAAAATTTGCCACGGTTATATCTGAAATATTTCAGGTCTGTTGGCAAGTATGCATATGCTGGTATTCCTATCCAAGATTGTAGTGAAATAATAAAAGAGCCAGAGATAAAGGGGCAGTGCAGAGGCTGGCATTGGAGGGGGAGCCAGCCAGTGCCTCTGTACTGGAGTATGTGTAATATTGGAATAGTCCCACCGCAAGGAAGTTCCTTCCTGATGCTAACATTATAATGAGGCACTGTTCTTTATAGGGTTTATCCATTACTATTTACAAGTATCCATCTATTTCAATAGACCTATTATTACTATTTACTACTGCTATTCAATAGGACTGTTCTGACTTAAAGCGATTGTCTTCTTTCAGAAAACTTCAGGCTCCGGTAGGTGTTTAAAAAACAGCTTAGCTTTAATTACACTCCAATGTAGACAGCAGGAGCCGCTGTGCCCTGTGATTGTCTGCAGTGCTGATGTTATCACTGCAGCCAAGCAACAGAGACTGGGGCAGAAGGGTAAACACAGTGCCGGACCCGGGGAGGATATGTAAAATTATTTTGACTTTTTACACCTAACTGAGTCTGCGGTGAGAAGTTTGCTGAACGAGGAGAACCCCTTTAAATTATATGATGCGTCATATTATCTGCTAATTTAGGTGACACATCTTTTATTTTTGTCTTTTTCCAGCGAAGAGGCAAGATGTTGATGGAAATCTTTTTGAAATCATCACAGCATCTGAAGTGCATTATTTCGTGCAGGCCGCATCAGCGGAGGAGCGGAAAGAGTGGATAAAAGCCATTCAGACAGTCTCCAAAATCGGAAAATAAGTCCAGACAGCCAAAGCTAGAGAACACGTCGTTTACCATACTACTGCATCATGAAGATGAATAAATCTCACAACTGGCTTCATAAATGCTTTTATTTCATTTGAATGCACTTTTGATAAACAGCATAATAAATTCTGCGGAAAAGTATTCATGTGGTTTAAATGTCATTATTTCTTATGCAGTTAGGAAATATTCCATAGTTGTAGCGCCACCACTGGGGAAATTAAGCATTACAATAATGCCTATTGAAATTAATGGACAATCTATATAATGCACAAACATTTAGGCTACAATCCCACAATGCGCTTTTGGTGAGTTTTTTCACACTGCATATTTTCAAAAAAATGCAAGTAACCTATTTTACTTAATGGGTGCAGAAAATCTGCAACATCAAAAACGCATTATGGGAATGTAGCCTTACAGGGAACCTGTCATCAGGATATTACATAGTTATTAAGGTTGAAGGAAGACTGTAAGTCCATCTAGTTCAACCCATAGCCTAACCTAACATGCCCTAACATGTTGATCCAGAGGAAGGCAAAAAAACCCATGTGGTAAGAGTAACTCCACTATGGGGAAAAAAATTCCTTCCCGACTCCACATACGGCAATCAGACTAGTTCCCTGGATCAACGCCTTATCAAGGAATCTAGTGTATATACCCTGTAACATTATACTTTTCCAGAAAGGCATCCAGTCCCCTCTTAAATTTAAGTAATGACTCACTCATTACAACATCATACGGCAGAGAGTTCCATAGTCTCACTGCTCTTACAGTAAAGAATCCGCGTCTGTTATTATGCTTAAACCTTCTTTCCGCCAGGCGTAGAGGATGCCCCCTTGTCCCTGTCTCAGGTCTATGATTAAAAAGATCATCAGAAAGGTCTTTGTACTGTCCCGTCATATATTTATACATTAACATAAGATCACCCCTTAGTCTTCGTTTTTCCAAACTAAATAGCCCCAAGTGTAATAACCTATCTTGGTATTGCAGACCCCCCAGTCCTCTAATAACCTTGGTCGCTCTTCTCTGCACCCGCTCCAGTTCAGCTATGTCTTTCTTATACACCGGAGACCAGAACTGTGCACAGTATTCTAAGTGTTAGACAAAAATTGAGGGCGCTGCATAATCAATATATGGAGTACACCTGCTGCAGCAAATATTAGGACCCAACTACCAAATAGTCCAATATTAGGCAAAAACGCCAAAGTAAATAATCTATATATGAAAATATTTGCGCTGCGGGTACGTTAGAAATTCCCCCTAGGTTTCCAAATAATAACAACAATAATTCAAAATAACACACAGATTTGCACCAAGAGGTACCTTATATTGTCTCTTGCACACACTTTTACCTTTCCTTAGTGTGGTAATGCGATTTTCATGGAGCGTTGTCAAAGGTCCTAGTCGTCTTCAAGTGGTTATATAGAAATGTCCACAGTTTGCTTGAATGGATCCGCAGGACTTCAAAAATATAGGTAATGAGGTGTAAATCTGTCCCGGCCGGTGACAGACACCCCTATTCTATTATAAAAAATCACCCGCTTACTGAACAGTGATGCGCGCTTCCAGTAACAACTTGCCGGCTTACCCAAGTGCATGACCTTACATTTATCCCCATTAAAGCTCATTTGCCATTTATCAGCCCAAGCTTCTAGTTTACATAAATCATCCTGTAATATAAAATTGTCCTCCCCTGTATTGATTACCCTGCAGAGTTTAGTGTCATCTGCAAATATTGAAATTCTACTCTGAATGCCCCCTACAAGGTCATTAATAAATATGTTAAAAAGAAGAGGGCCCAATACTGACCCCTGTGGTACCCCACTGCTAACCGCAACCCAGTCCGAGTGTCCTCCATTAATAACCATCCTTTGTTTCCTATCCCTGAGCCAGCTCTCAACCCACTTACACATATTTTCCCCTATCCCCATTATTCTCATTTTATGTAACAACCTTTTGTGTGGCACCGTATCAAAAGCTTTGGAAAAGTCCATATACACTACGTCCACTGGGTTCCCTTGGTCCAGTCCGGAACTTACCTCTTCATAGAAGCTGATCAAATTAGTCTGACATGAACGGTCCCTAGTAAACCCGTGCTGATACTGGGTCATGAGGTTATTCCTCTTCAGATACTCCAGTATAGCATCCCTTAGAATGCCCTCCAGGATTTTACCCACAGTAGAGGTTAAGCTTACTGGCCTATAATTACCGAGTTCAGTTTTTGTCCCCTTTTTGAATATTGGCACCACATTTGCTATACGCCAGTCCTGTGGTACAGACCCTGTTATTATGGAGTCTTTAAAGATTAAAAATAATGGTCTATCAATGACTGTACTTAGTTCCTGCAGTACTCGGGGGTGTATCCCATCCGGGCCCGGAGATTTGTCAATTTTAGTTATTTTTAGACGCCGCTGTACTTCCTGCTGGGTTAAGCAGGTGACATTTAATGGGGAATTTTTATCACTAGTCATTTTGTCTGCCATGGGATTTTCTTTTGTAAATACTGATGAAAAAAAGTCATTTAGCATATTGGCTTTTTCCTCATCCTCATCCCCCATTTCACCCAGACTATTTTTAAGGGGGCCAACACTGTCATTTTTTAGTTTCTTACTATTTATATAGTTAAAGAATATTTTGGGATTATTTTTACTCTCTCTGGCAATGAGTCTCTCTGTCTCAATCTTTGCTGCCTTGATTTGCTTTTTACAGAATTTATTTAATTTTCTGTATTTATTTAATGCCTCCTCACTACCTACTTCCTTTAATTCTCTAAATGCTTTCTTTTTGTCCCTTATTGCGCCCCTTACAGCTCTATTTAGCCATATTGGTTTCCTCCTATTTCTAGTATGTTTATTCCCATACGGTATATACTGTGCACAGGTCCTATCCAGGATGCTAATAAATGTCTCCCATTTTCTTTGTGTATTTTTGTGTCTCAGGATATCGTCCCAGTTAATTGCACCAAGATCCTCTCTCATCCGTTGGAAATTTGCCCTCCTGAAGTTTAGTGTCCTTGTCACCCCCCTACTACCCATCTTATTAAAGGTTACATGAAAACTTATTATTTTGTGATCACTATTCCCCAAGTGACCCCCAACCCTTATATTTGATATGCGGTCTGGCCTGTTGGTTAATATTAGGTCTAGCAGTGCCCCCCTCCTTGTTGGGTCCTGAACCAGTTGTGAAAGGTAATTGTCTCTCATAGTTGTCAAAAACCGATTACCTTTGCTGGAACTGCAGGTTTCTGTTCCCCAATCTATTTCAGGGTAGTTGAAGTCCCCCATAATAATGACTTCTTCTTGAGTCGCAGCTTCATCTATTTGCTTTACGAGGATATTCTCCATTGCTTCCATTAGTTTTGGAGATTTATAACAAACCCCTATCAGTAATTTATTATTTTTTCCCCCTCCCCTTATCTCCACCCACAGGGACTCTACATTTTCATTAAATTCACCTATATTATCACACAGGATGGGTTTTAAGGAAGATTTTACATATAGACACACCCCTCCCCCTCGCTTATCTGTACGGTCATTTCTGAACAGGCTATAGCCCTGCAAGTTAACAGCCCAGTCATGGCTCTCATCCAGCCACGTCTCAGATATCCCCACCATGTCATAATTATGCTCCAACAACATTAGTTCTAATTCATCCATTTTGTTGGCGAGGCTTCTGGCATTAGTATACATGCACTTGATGTTACTCTCTGTACCTCTATTCTTTCTTAAATTACTAACTGTTCTAACCCCACCCCCCATGCCACCGCCACCCCCAACTTCCTTATTTGTGCCCAGGTCTCTATCTGCACTATCTTCCCCTCCTATAAAATGAATACCCTCCCCCCCATTCCCTAGTTTAAACACTCCTCCAACCTTCTAACCATTTTCTCCCCCAGCACAGCTGCACCTTCCCCATTGAGGTGCAGCCCGTCCCTAGCGTAGAGCCTGTAGCCAACTGAGAAGTCGGCCCAGTTCTGCAGGAACCCAAACCCCTCCTTCCTACACCAATTCTTGAGCCACTTATTAACCTCCCTAATCTCCCGTTGCCTCTCTGGCGTGGCACGTGGTACAGGCAGTATTTCGGAAAATACCACGTTGGAGGTCCTTGCTTTCAGCTTGCAGCCTAATTCCCTGAAATCATCTTTAAGGACCTTCCACCTACCTCTAACTTTGTCATTTGTGCCAATGTGCACCATGACCGCTGGGTCCTCACCAGCCCCTCCCAGTAATCTGTCCACCCGATCAGCGATGTGTCGGACTCGAGCGCCAGGTAGGCAGCACACCGTCCGACGATCCCTGTCTTTGTGACAGATTGCCCTATCTGTTCCCCTAATAATTGAGTCCCCCACTACCAGCACCTGTCTGGTCTGCCCTGCTCTCCTATTTCCCTCCTTACTGGAGCAGTCACTCCTCCGGCTTTCAGAGGACATGCCTGGCTGCAGCAGTGCTACCCCTGTACTGGCACCCCCCTCATCTGCCAACTTAGCAAACTTATTGGGGTGTGCCAGATCAGGACTAGCCTCCCTGGCACTCTTCCCTCTACCCCGCCTTCTATCTGTCACCCAGCTAACTGCCACACTGTCCTGCAGCTCCATCCTACCATCCCCCTCCTCATCTATCCCATTGAGCGTCTGCTCTGTGAGCAGAAGACTCCTCTCCATATTGTCTATGGATCTCAGTGTTGCCAGCTGCACATTTAGATCCAGTATCTGGGTTTTCAAATGCACAATGTGCTCACATCTCGCACAGCAGTATGCACCCTCGACCGACTGATCAAGGATTGCATACATGTGGCAAGATGTGCACTGGATGGCATTAACAATTGTGGAGCACATTTCTTAATGGGGATTGCACCACACAGAAACGTTAATTAAAAATAAATACAAAGTATTATTTAAAAAAAAACAAAACAGAAGCAATTCCTCCCTTGGAAACTCCCTGATTCCAAAGTCACTGAATCACAAGTCACACTTACCGCCGTCCACACTTACGCTCAGGTCACACTCAGCTCGCTCACACTCGCTGTGCTGAAGATTTATAGATTTTTTTTTTCTCTCTATCTCCCCTCAACAGCAATCCACCTTGCTGTTCAGATGCACTTCCAAAGTCCTCTAATTAAAGGAATGAGTGAAAAGGCCCTTTAATGTCCATACCTTGCTTGTTGCATTTTGTTTGGACATTGTAGAGAAATCCAGCTTTGAAGTTGGTCGCAAGTGCAAGTGTTGGACACTGAATTTCCACCTCTCTTGCCTCGCTCCCTATTTCCCTGCCTGCTGCCAGCTTTCAGTCTATGATGAACACTTCTTGACCAGGCTCCCCTGCTTGAAATTCTTCAAAGGCGCCGTCATTGCCTGGAGTCAGAGGGGGCAGCGCATTTGCAAATTGAGACCAGGAAGTGCAGTGTCCGCCCCCTGCACTTGCAATTAAAACTTGAAATCTGGATTTCTATACCACTTCCATATGAAATACTACAAGCATAGAATGGCTTTAATAAAGAATTAAAGGGCCTATACACATATATCTTTAGTTGCTTTAGATCCTGTGACACACCTGAAGGGTTAATACACTTCTTTAATGTGTTTTTGGCCCATTTGAGGGATGCAGTTTTAAAAAAACGGTGTCTCTTTTGTGTATTTTCTGTCAAATAGACCCCTCAAAGTCACTTCAAATGTGATGTGATCCCTATTGGATGTGTAAACTTTTTTGGAAAAAAATGAGAAATTGCTGATAAACTTTTAACCCTTGTAAAAAAAATTAAGTTTAAAAAATTAAGCTGATGTAAAGTAGACATGTATCGGTTCAAAGGCATAAAAAAAAATCAAAGTTTGAAGATTGCAATTGCATTTATTGTCAAATTTTCCATATTTTCCTAAATACGCACAAATAATATTGACCAAAATTTACCACTAACATGAAGTACAATGCGTCCTGAAAAACCAGTCTCGGAATCACTGGGATATGTTGAAGCGTTCCAGAGATATAACCTCATAAAGTGACAGTGGTCAGAATTGAAAAAATTGACCTCATCAGGGAGGTGAAAACAGGCTGGAGGGTGAAGAGATTAAATGTAGTGTTTTTCTCTCAGGTGTCACCCATTTTGCCTCAATTTCGCATCTGTATTTATCCCATCCGTTTTTAAAAACTGAAGCAGGTAGACTGTCTGAACGTTTTTCATCCATTGATTCTTAAAAACGTTTGAAACACGGATGGAAATGAAAAAGAACAAAGTTCGCCTTCCCTTTTTTCATCTGTGCTTAATGGATCCTCATAAACTTTAATTGACCAGAAACACGAAACTGTTTTTAAAATGCCTGTGTGTATGGTATAATGAAACACTGACTCTGTGTGCTGTCCGATTAAAAAAAAAAAATGGACAGCACTAGGACGTGTCACACAAATGTGTGAGTACAGCCCAAATCCTTGGCACCACCTAGCACATATTTATGGCGGAAAGTGCCAGGAAGCGGCTGGAGCCCACTGCAATACGTAGCTCTTACAGAAAAGTCAAGGTTTGGAGATAATTGATCACAGGCATCTAACTCTTTTGTCTTGGTCAATAGTCTGGATGGTTAAAGGGAGGAGGATGTCTCCCTCTGTCACCAATCACCCCCTCCAAAACATGATCAGTTTGCCAATAGGCTCAGGGTGTGCCATCTTTGTACTCAGATTAAAGGGTTTGTCGTGGAAAAAGAAAAAGTTTCTTAGGGGCTCGGGTGTGTAAAAAATAGCAAGCTCAGTAACAATCATCTACAGGCACATGATTAGATCCAATGCAGCCCAAGGTCTGTGCTAACACAGGGAGAGAATGGAGAGGAGATGTCACCGTGTCACCAGCAGGACTGCTGTGGTCTGCGATTGGCTGCAGTGTTACCTCCCAACCTTTGAAGAAAGGAAAGAGGGACAAAGTTTGCAGCGCGCATAGCGCGCCGCGGCAAGTTTTAGGCTCCACACAGTGCTCCATACTGTATAATGGCCACATATGATGCTCCATTCTGTATAATGGCCCCACAGTGCTACATACTATATAATGGACACTTTCAACGTTTGCCCAATTTTTCGGACTGACTGACCTTCATTTCTTACAGTAATGATGGCCACTCGTTTTTCTTTACTTAGCTGCTTTTTTTCTTACCATAATACAAATTCTAACAGTCTATTCAGTAGGACTATCAGCTGTGTATCCACCAGACTTCGGCACAACACAACTGATGGTCCCAACCCCATTTATAAGGCAAGAAATCCCACTTATTAAACCTGACAGGGCACACCTGTGAAGTGAAAACCATTCCCGGTGACTACCTCTTGAAGCTCATCAAGAGAATGCCAAGAGTGCGCAAAGCAGTCATCACAGCAAAAGGTGGAAACTTTGAAGAACCTAGAATATAAGACATATTTTCAGTTGTTTCACACTTTTTTGTTAAGTATATAATCCCACATGTGTTAATTCATAGTTTTGATGCCTTCAGTGTGAATGTACAATTTTAATAGTCATGAAAATACAGAACAATCTTTATATGAGAAGGTGTGTCCAAACTTTTGGTCTGCACTTTATGTGAATATGTGAATCCTGCGTAATTGATTAAATTCAAGCAAACAATTGCATGTTAAAATCTTCTAGTGGAACTAAAAAAGCTTAGAAAAAAATTATAAAATGTTCAAAAAAATATATAAAAAAGCCAAAATATTAAAGCCTCAATTCATCAAATAGTTTTCAACAGAATTCTGGCATAGAACTTTTTTAAATTTTGCAAATTTTTGCACAACTTATCTTCAGTCATTATATATTATCATTACCTGTTGGTAATGAAGGCTACTGAGCCTGAGCATTGGGGGTCTATTTTTTACAAAGTTGGGAAGGGTTTATCATACTTGTTTGCTTGGTTTGGTATTAAAGGTATGACATATAGAACATATTTTTTCACCCGCTGCCTATCATGTACTTTGCCTTTGTACTGTTGTTACTGTGTGACTATGATTTTTGTCTGCTCTCGTGTTTCCACCAATCGGTGTCTCCAGTCCATCGACTTGTCAGCCATGGCTAAAGGAGACTACTCTGGGAGTACAAACTTTGGGATTCCCTGTGGGAAAGTCCGGTTGCAGGCGCTGCCTAATTCCTCCTTCTTGAGAGAGGCCCTATCTATAGATTTCTGCATTTCATGACTGAAGTTTCTCACACATTATATTCAAGACGTATATTGACCACAAGGTGGCAGTACTGTATTATTCCCAGATTTAACATTCTATTTATCTTCAGTTTTCATCATTTCGCTTTGTGTGCATGCTTAATAATATGATATAATGTATACAAGTGTATTTAAAATCAATGACATAAAAAATTCAATGAAAAAATAACAATAATAACAATGTAAAAAGCAAATGCTAATGCAATAATTATTATTATTATTATTACTATATGATTGGTGTTAATAACTTTCCTGGTGTTCAAACTGCAAATAGTGAAAATACTTATGTATGTAAAAATGAAAAATGTTAAGTCCTAGAAGATCAAGATCGGCCAAGAAGATCTGCTGTTAAGCCAAAAAACATGGGGCAGTGCAGGGTAACCCTAATACAGTTGTCATGGCCTTGCTCCTTGTCAGTTATACTTTCGCCCTCAGCTGAGTAAGTTGACCCCTGTGTGCCTGTGCCTTGTGCTTGTGTTCTTGTATGATCTTTTGGTTTTGACCCGGTCCGTTTCTCTGTTGTGGTTTTGTCTGCTGATTTGGTACTGTCTGCTGATCTGTCTGGTTCCTGACTCCTGTGTGTTTTGAGCCTACCTGTCCTGTCTATCCCTTCGGTACTGTTGTTTGCCTCTCTCGGTTTCTGACACATCGGCCTGTCCCTGACTACTCTCCCCGCTTCTGGCGCTCATACCCAGCGGTCCTTAATTCACTTGGTCTCTCTGAGGTCCTGTCGGTCTGCGCCATGTCCCGCTGTCTTCTCCAGGTACCCGGCGGTTGGCTCTGCCCCGGTCCCTCCTCCCTGCGGTCACGTGCCGCAGGTTCTGTACATTGGCAGTAGCTTGCCATCCCGGACGCCGTGAGCCCCGCTTGCCTGCACTCCACAGAAGACTTACTCCGCAGGGGGTATCAGGTACGCGGCTGCTGATAACAGTACTGTTAATCCCCTCCCTTGCGGTGGAGGTTGGTACCCTAGAACCTGCGCTGTGGTGCCCCCGCTCACCATCTACTCTCACTATTATGCCCTAGTAGGCCCTAAAAAGTGAGGAGGAGGACAAAGGCAGATATAAGGGTTCAGAAAATGCAAAAGCATTTTAAAAAAAGTATACTACAGGTGCACTGGGATATGTTGAAGCGTTCCAGAGTTATTACTACATAAAGTTACACTGGTCAGAATTTTAAAATTTGGCCCGGTCACTAAGGGGTTAAATAAATGTTCCTGTGGATTCACACAACTGAAGAGTTCTGTCCCTGTTAGAAGTTTATCTGCCAAGTTTAAAGGGAACTTATCATCTCACTCATGCTGGCCAAATCACAGGCAGCATGAACAAGAGCCTGGCTGCCAGATATATCTTCTTCTGAAACGCTCTGGCATTTCAGAGAAATTATAGTTAGAACATCCGGCCAGGGACGATAGTCAGAAAATGAGATATGTGTGGCCCGTCCCCTGGCTGCCTTTATAATTTCAGTTGATTGTCAGGTCTAATCCACAGCGAGAGACCTGTAAATCACCTCCGGCAGCACTATGAAGCGCTGGTGGGGAATGGCGCTGGACTAGTCTACAGTATTTTAGAAGTGGAACATAGGCTCTGATTCATGCTGCACGAGGGTCGGACGGCATGCAGCAGATGACAGGTTCTCTTTAAAGGGGTTGTTCCGGCCTTAGGCTAAAAGTCACCCTATGAGACATCAGACTTGTGAATCCTTACATTGTGCATGCTGTAAGGATTCTCCAGTGCCGGCCGTCATGTGACCAATGTAAACAATTTACATATTTCTAGCCACATTCCGACTAGATTGTATCCAGCCGCACGCAGTACACTTGCATTGAACGAGGCCGCTCACATTGTCGGCATGTGACCGTATGTATATAGAGCACATATGTTCAGTCACTTGCCCGCCGCTCCGGGTGCAGGCACAGGAAAATCCTCATAGCGTGCATAGAGTGACTGCAGACTTGTAGCCTGAGGCTGGACAACCCCTCTAGAGACTGATCCTTGGTGTAACCATCAAGCTCAGTGCCTCAACACTGATGTGTAACCAAGAAGATGGCTCATTACTATTGATTAAGAATTAGGCTTTGCCATGACAGAGCCTGTACCTGCTAAACCTGCCAGAGGGTGCCACGTAAGAGGGTGAGCAGTGCTCAGGAAGACAATGTGTCACGTGGGTAAAATTTGATGAAAGTTGTCTTTGTTTTGCATATTTTATTTATATATAAAAATGTATTTTATCCTTATGGCTTGTTTGTGTTTGGTTTTCCGGAGGTCTAACCTCAAGGCCTTCCGCAGGAATTGGGGAGGGCTGTCCAATAAGGTAACCATGGAGTGCTTATATGAACTCTCTATTACATTCTGTCATCACATAATTAACTTTATGGTTGTCAACTGATTTTTCCCTTTCGTGGGGCTCCACATCTCTGCCTTTATCCAGTTTATTTTTCCTGGAGGTTGTATATACACTTATCCTAGGTACTCCAAGGGTCGGTAATCGTTGAGCGGGGGCACCAAATCTGCTGTCAAGTGGGATTCCAACCTCCACTGGCAGGCAGGTTTTTTGGGGGGCAGTACTCCCTTAATGTTCATCTTTGATCATCCAACAACATGTGAGTGATGCCCGATTGTTCACTAGCCCATTCATCTCTCTGTCACTTGCCCGCCTACATCCCCATTTCCAGCCGCCCGCTTGCCCTGGTATTCCTTCCTTTCACCCCCAACATTGTGTGATTGGTTTCACTTATTTACAGGGTTATCAGGGGCAGTGAGGGACAGCCGCTGAGGAGCGGGGGGCGCCATTTTTCGTATATACACATCTAGAGTGCCAACTGTTATGACCCCAATGGCGAGGGTCTCAGAGGAACGTGGAAGTCTGCAGAATACAAAAATCCAGCTCATAGGGCAGTGGTAACTGGGTTGACCATATATCTACTCCTAACGCCAACACTAGAAGTAGCCGGGGGATCATTCCTACGTTGATTCTAGATGACACGCGCCAGCCGGAGAATCTAGCTACCCCTAGTAGAGGAAAACAAAGACCTTTCTTGCCTCCAGGGAAGGGGACCCCAAAGCTGGATAGAAGCCCCCCACAAATAATGACGGTGAGGTAAGAGGAAATGACAAACACAGAAATGAACCAGGTTTAGCACAGAGAGGCCCGCTTACTGATAGCAGAATAAAGAAAGGTAACTTATATGGTCAACAAAAACCCTATCAAAATCCACACTGGAAATTCAAGAACCCCCGAACCATCTAACGGTCCGGGGGGAGAACACCAGCCCCCCTAGAGCTTCCAGCAAAGGTCAGGATATAGTTTAGGAACAAGCTGGACAAAAATACAAAACCAAAACAAATAGCAAAAAGCAAAAGGCAGACTTAGCTGATATAACTGGAACCAGGATCAGTAGACAAGAGCACAGCAGACTAGCTCTGATAACTACGTTGCCAGGCATTGAACTGAAGGTCCAGGGAGCTTATATAGCAACACCCCTAACTAACGACCCAGGTGCGGATAAAAGGAATGACAGAAAAACCAGAGTCAAAAAACTAGTAACCACTAGAGGGAGCAAAAAGCAAATTCACAACAGTACCCCCCCCTTAGTGAGGGGTCACCGAACCCTCACCACGACCACCAGGGCGATCAGGATGAGCGGCATGAAAGGCACGAACTAAATCGGCCGCATGAACATCAGAGGCGACCACCCAGGAATTATCCTCCTGACCATAGCCCTTCCACTTGACCAGGTACTGAAGCCTCCGCCTGGAGAGGCGAGAATCCAAGATCTTCTCCACCACGTACTCCAACTCGCCCTCAACCAACACCGGAGCAGGAGGCTCAGCAGAAGGAACTACAGGCACAATGTACCGCCGCAACAAGGACCTATGAAATACATTGTGAATAGCAAACGACACAGGAAGATCCAGACGAAAAGATACAGGATTAAGGATTTCCAATATCTTGTAAGGCCCAATAAAACGAGGTTTAAATTTGGGAGAGGAGACCTTCATAGGAACAAAGCGGGAAGAAAGCCATACCAAATCCCCAACGCGTAGTCGGGGACCCACACCGCGGCGGCGGTTGGCAAAGCGCTGAGCCTTCTCCTGTGACAACTTCAAGTTGTCCACCACATGATTCCAGATCTGCTGCAACCTATCCACCACAGAATCCACCCCAGGACAGTCAGAAGGCTCCACATGACCCGAAGAAAAGCGAGGATGGAAACCAGAGTTGCAGAAAAAAGGTGAAACCAAGGTGGCGGAACTAGCCCGATTATTAAGGGCAAACTCAGCCAACGGCAAGAATGTCACCCAATCGTCCTGATCAGCAGAGACAAAACACCTCAAATAAGCCTCCAAAGTCTGATTGGTTCGCTCCGTCTGTCCATTAGTCTGAGGATGGAAAGCAGACGAAAACGACAAATCAATGCCCATCCTACTACAAAAGGATCGCCAGAACCTGGAAACGAACTGGGATCCTCTGTCAGACACAATATTCTCAGGGATGCCGTGCAAACGAACCACGTTCTGGAAAAACACAGGAACCAGATCGGAAGAGGAAGGCAGCTTAGGCAAAGGAACCAAATGGACCATCTTGGAGAAGCGATCACATATCACCCAGATAACGGACATGCCCTGAGATAGCGGAAGATCAGAAATGAAATCCATGGAGATATGTGTCCAAGGTCTCTTCGGGACAGGCAAGGGCAAGAGCAAACCGCTGGCACGAGAACAGCAAGGCTTAGCTCGAGCACAAGTCCCACAGGACTGCACAAATGACCGCACATCCCTTGACAAGGAAGGCCACCAAAAGGACCTGGCCACCAGATCTCTGGTGCCAAAAATTCCCGGGTGACCTGCCAACACCGAGGAATGAACCTCGGAAATGACTCTGCTGGTCCACTTATCCGGGACAAACAGTCTGTCAGGTGGACAAGACTCAGGCCTATCAGCCTGAAATCTCTGCAACACACGTCGCAGATCCGGAGAAATAGCTGACAAGATAACTCCATCTTTAAGAATACCAACAGGATCAGCGACTCCAGGAGCATCAGGCACAAAGCTCCTAGAAAGAGCATCGGCCTTCACATTCTTTGAACCAGGTAAATACGAGACAACAAAATCAAAGCGGGAGAAAAACAATGACCAGCGGGCCTGTCTCGGATTAAGGCGTTTAGCAGACTCGAGATACATCAGATTTTTGTGATCAGTCAAGACCACCACACGATGCTTAGCACCCTCGAGCCAATGACGCCACTCCTCAAATGCCCATTTCATGGCCAACAACTCCCGATTGCCCACATCATAATTTCGCTCGGCAGGCGAAAACTTCCTAGAGAAAAAGGCACAAGGTTTCATAACAGAGCAACCAGGGCCTCTCTGCGACAAAACGGCCCCTGCCCCAATCTCCGAAGCATCCACCTCAACCTGAAAGGGAAGTGAGACGTCAGGCTGGCACAAAACAGGCGCCGAAGTAAACCGGCGTTTCAACTCCTGGAAAGCCTCCACGGCAGCAGGAGCCCAGTTAGCTACATCGGAGCCCTTCTTGGTCATATCCGTCAAAGGTTTCACAATGCTAGAAAAATTAGCGATAAAACGACGGTAGAAGTTAGCGAAGCCCAAGAACTTCTGAAGACTCTTAACTGACGAGGGCTGAGTCCAATCAAGAATAGCTCGGACCTTGACTGGGTCCATCTCCACAGCAGAAGGGGAAAAAATGAACCCCAAAAAGGGAACCTTCTGTACACCAAAGAGACACTTTGAGCCCTTGACAAACAAAGAATTTTCACGCAAAATTTTAAAGACCAACCTGACCTGCTCCACATGCGAATCCCAATTATCAGAAAAAACCAAAATATCATCCAGATAAACAATCAAAAATTTATCCAGATACTTCCGGAAAATGTCATGCATAAAGGACTGAAAAACTGAAGGCGCATTGGAGAGACCAAAAGGCATCACCAAGTACTCAAAATGACCTTCGGGCGTATTGAATGCGGTTTTCCATTCATCACCTTGCTTAATGCGCACAAGGTTGTACGCACCACGAAGGTCTATCTTGGTGAACCACTTGGCACCCTTAATCCGGGCAAACAAGTCAGACAACAGCGGTAAAGGATACTGAAATTTGACAGTGATCTTATTTAAAAGCCGATAATCAATACAAGGTCTCAAAGATCCGTCCTTTTTTGCCACAAAAAAGAATCCCGCACCAAGAGGGGAAGAAGACGGACGAATATGTCCTTTCTCCAGAGACTCCTTGATATATGAACGCATAGCGGTATGTTCAGGTACCGACAGATTAAACAGTCTTCCCTTAGGAAATTTACTGCCTGGGATCAAATCTATAGCACAGTCACAGTCCCTATGAGGAGGCAGTGCACTGGACTCAGACTCACTGAAGACGTCCTGATAATCAGACAAATACTCCGGAACTTCCGAAGGCGTAGAAGAAGCAATAGACACAGGCAGGGAATCCCCATGAATACCACGACAGCCCCAACTTGAGACTGACATAGCCTTCCAGTCCAGGACTGGATTATGGGTCTGTAACCATGGCAGCCCTAAAACAACCAAATCATGCATTTTATGTAAAACCAGGAAACGTATCACCTCGCGGTGTTCAGGAGTCATGCACATGGTAACCTGTGTCCAATACTGCGGTTTATTTGCAGCCAATGGTGTAGCATCAATACCCCTAAGAGGAATAGGATTTTCTAATGGTTCAAGAGTAAAACCACAGCGCTTAGCAAATGAGAGATCCATGAGACTCAGGGCAGCACCTGAATCTACAAACGCCATGACAGGATAAGATGACAGTGAGCAAATCAAAGTTACAGACAGAATAAATTTAGGTTGCAAATTACCAACGGTGACAGGACTAACAACCTTAGCTATACGTTTAGAGCATGCTGAGATAACATGTGTAGAATCACCACAGTAGTAGCACAAGCCATTCCGGCGTCTATGAATTTTCCGCTCATTTCTAGTCAGGATTCTATCACATTGCATTAAATCAGGTGTCTGTTCAGACAACACCATGAGGGAATTTGCGGTTTTGCGCTCCCGCAACCGCCGGTCAATTTGAATAGCCAGTGCCATAGTATCATTCAGACCTGTGGGAATGGGAAAACCCACCATAACATTCTTAATGGCTTCAGAAAGGCCATTTCTAAAATTAGCGGCCAGTGCACACTCGTTCCAATGTGTCAGCACGGACCATTTCCGAAATTTTTGGCAATACACTTCAGCCTCGTCCTGCCCCTGAGACATAGCCAGCAAGGCCTTTTCTGCCTGAATCTCAAGATTGGGTTCCTCATAAAGTAAACCGAGCGCCAGAAAAAACGCATCAAGATCAGCCAATGCCGGATCTCCTGGCGCCAGCGAAAAAGCCCAATCCTGAGGGTCGCCCCGTAAGAACGAAATAACAATTTTTACTTGCTGAGCAGAATCTCCAGATGAACAGGGTCTCAGGGACAAAAACAATTTACAATTATTCACGAAATTCCTAAACTTAAACCTGTCTCCGGAAAACAGTTCAGGAATCGGTATTTTAGGTTCTGACCTAGGATTTCTGATAACATAGTCTTGTATGCCCTGCACACGAGTAGCCAGCTGGTCCACACTTGTAATCAAGGTCTGGACATTCATGTCTGCAGCAAGCATAGCCACTCTGAGGTAAAGGGGAAGAAGAAAAAAAAAAAAACTCAGAATCTTCTTTCTTATAATCCCTCTTCTGCAATGCATTAAACATTTAATACTGGCCTGGCAAACTGTTATGACCCCAATGGCGAGGGTCTCAGAGGAACGTGGAAGTCTGCAGAATACAAAAATCCAGCTCATAGGGCAGTGGTAACTGGGTTGACCATATATCTACTCCTAACGCCAACACTAGAAGTAGCCGGGGATCATTCCTACGTTGATTCTAGATGACACGCGCCAGCCGGAGAATCTAGCTACCCCTAGTAGAGGAAAACAAAGACCTTTCTTGCCTCCAGAGAAGGGGACCCCAAAGCTGGATAGAAGCCCCCCACAAATAATGACGGTGAGGTAAGAGGAAATGACAAACACAGAAATGAACCAGGTTTAGCACAGAGAGGCCCGCTTACTGATAGCAGAATAAAGAAAGGTAACTTATATGGTCAACAAAAACCCTATCAAAATCCACACTGGAAATTCAAGAACCCCTGAACCGTCTAACGGTCCGGGGGGAGAACACCAGCCCCCCTAGAGCTTCCAGCAAAGGTCAGGATATAGTTTAGGAACAAGCTGGACAAAAATACAAAACCAAAACAAATAGCAAAAAGCAAAAGGCAGACTTAGCTGATATAACTGGAACCAGGATCAGTAGACAAGAGCACAGCAGACTAGCTCTGATAACTACGTTGCCAGGCATTGAACTGAAGGTCCAGGGAGCTTATATAGCAACACCCCTAACTAACGACCCAGGTGCGGATAAAAGGAATGACAGAAAAACCAGAGTCAAAAAACTAGTAACCACTAGAGGGAGCAAAAAGCAAATTCACAACAGCCAACCTCCTCTGGAAGGTAGGTGCGGAGATAAGGACCCTTATCGTAGGTTGTACCAAGAGAGCACTTTTTAATTGTATGATGTTTGTTTTTTTTGTCTTTTTAAATTATTTATATTAAAAGTTATATTTTATATCTACTCAGGGGTTTCTCATGTTAGCCAGGCCTTGTGCATGAGCCCTTAAAGTAGGCAACAAGCCACTGTAGTAAGATGATTGATTCACGCTGGAGGACCACAGGAATCTGCACATTACACAGACACTTGTTTTTTCAGTGGGCATTTATTGCAGCAAGAAGGGAACCCACCATTTTCAAAATTAAGATAATATACTGTACAAGTGTTACACTTTCCCTTTCTAAACCCATAGATAAATTAGATATTAATAATAAATATGATAAATAAAACCCTAAAAGTCAATATATGATCAGGTGCTCCTTTTGGTTTCTCTTGCGAGTTCAGCCTCAAGTATTTCTCCCCAGGATTCAGCTCTCAGTGGACACATGGTTTTTGGAGGCAGTTTTTCGTAGGAATCAATATTGCTAAATGTACCGTCCATCCATTTCTGCTTGATCACAGATTTGTAGTTTCTTTGCACAATTTCCTGCAATCGTAAGCAAATTATACATTACAAAATTTATGTCCAAAGACTGAAATAACATGCAGCTCTACAACTTCTAGGAAGAGAATTTGCAAAATATGATTAACATTTGCAGCCATCTGAAAGGTGAGGCGCGTCACTTCAGGACTGCAGTAATAATTTGATATTACCGCCATTATGACGTGTATTTAAAATAAAAAGCATAATGATTAAAAATCTGCGCTTAATAGTCACATTTCCTATTACAGTTTAGCAAATCACAATATACAGTGGTTTTATACTGGCAGTTATTCTCTTTAAGAACTGCTAATCTAGAAAATGACAAACGGCTGTAATAAAAAGCTAGTTCCAATCTGGTGTTGTTTTAACACTCCGGCAAACTGTTAAAAATCGGGTGTGCTGCCTGCTGGTGAATCTGTCAGAGACTACACTGGGTCTAAAATGTGTGTCAGAATTGTTATCTCTCCCTTTGTCTTATCATTAAGGTATCTGCCGAAGGCGCCTTTAGGAGCAGAAATTGAGCATTGAGCATTCTAAATTTTTGAAGACTTTTCCATGTTTGAGGAGCATTTTGAAAGTTTTCATTCAGTTTCCACTCAGTTTCTGCTCCAAAACTTCATCAAAAAGCTCTTTGTTCATAGCCAATATTTATCCTCATGCTTCTGGTTACGTTTGCAAGGTTTTTTTTTCCTTTAAAGGGGTTTGCCCGTAGATTATAAAGATTTGATTAATGGATAATTATCAAGCACTGACCAGCACCTAATAGAATAAAGCATGCGTGAGCAGCTGTATCCGACTATCTAGATCTAGATACAAAAGCATGCAGCAGCACTCTGTAAGCGCTAAGGGCAGTCTCACACGTCCAGATAATTCCGGTACCGGAAGCAATCGGTACCGGAATTATCCGTGTCCGTGTGCCCCTACGTTTCTGGTGTACATCAGTGTGGCACACTTACGGCACACGTATGCCGCCCGTGTGCCCACTGGGTACCACACGCACCGTGCTGGGTACCACACGTACCAGCATCTGGTGCTGAATCCGCGATTCATATCTTCTCTGCAGCAGCGTTTGCTGCATAGAAGATATGAATAATAGTGTTTAAAAGAAAGATCTATCTGTCCGCCGCCCCCCCACCCCCTGTGCGCCCCCCCGCTGTTCTGAAAATACTCACCCGCTTCCCTCGTTGGCTGTCGCTGCTTCCTGTACTGGCCGCTCCTTCTACTGTATGCGGTCATGTGGGGCCGCTCATTTACAGTCATGAATAGGCGGCTCCACCCCTATGGGAGGTGGAGCCACATATTCATGACTCTAATCGGCAGCCCCACGTGACCGCATACAGTAGAAGGTGCGGCCAGGACAGGAAGCAGCGACAGCCAACGAGGGAAGCGGGTGAGTATTTTCAGAACAGCGGGGGGGCGCACAGGGGGTGGGAGGGCGGCGGACAGATAGATCTTTCTTTTAAACACTATTATTCATATCTTCTATGCAGCAAGCGCTGCTGCAGGGAAGATATGAATGGCGGCTTCAGCACCATGTGGGGGGGACAGCGCTTACTGTAGCGCTGTCTCCTGCACGCCACAGGGACTGCACACGGAGACCGTCCGTGTGCGGTACGTGTTTTACATGGACCCATTGACTTTAATGGGTCCGTGTAATACGTGCGCTCTCCCACGAACACTGACATGTCTCCGTGTTTGGCACACGGAGACACGGTCCGCAAAAAATCAATGATATCTGCACAGATGCATTGATTTTAATGGGTCTACGTGTGTCAGTGTCTCTGTTACTTGAGGAAACTGTCACCTCACGTACCGGAGCCACTGACGTGTGAAACCGGCCTAATATGTATGCATGCATTGAATACATACACTTTAAACTGCATTACTGGACAATAGAACATACTTAAAGGGAACCTGTCATCCCCAAAATCGAAGGTGAGCTAAACCCACCGGCATCAGAGGGGCTAATCTACAGCATTCTATAATGCTGTAGATAAGCCCCCGATGTAACCTGAAAGATGAGAAAAAGAGGTTAGATTATACTCACCCAGGGGCGGTCCGATCCGATGGGCGTCACGGTCCGGTCCGAGGCCTCCCATCTTCTTACGATGATGTCCTCTTCTTGTAGTCACGCCGCGGCTCCGGCACAGGCGTACTTTGTCTGCCTTGCTTTCTCATCTTTCAGGATACATCGGGGGCTTATCTACAGCATTCCAGAATGCTCTAGATAAGCCCCTAATGCTGGTGGGCTTAGCTCACCTTCGATTTTGGGGGTGACAGCACAAACAGAATACAGCATGTGCTTAGTTATTAGGCTACGCTCTCACTATTAGGAATAGTAGTATTTTGGGCGCAGCATATTTTTTCTGTGTCCAAAACGCTGCATTCTACATTGCACACTTGTGTTTTGGAACTATGCGGATTTACCGCATATAATGACAATCTATTAGGGAGAACACGCACAGGACACTAGCGTCTCCGCTACAGAAATTTACATGCTGTGGCTCGGAAACTCGCACTGCAGATGAGTTTACACAGCGTTAAAAAAAAGTAAAGTCTATAAATGCCATCCACTATGCTTGTAATGTAGTAATGTAGAGCACAACATTTTGTGAGCAGCAAAATATGCTGTGTCCAAAATGCTAATATTTCTGATTGTGGGCACGCCACCTTAAGCTATATAGCTACACATCCTCATAGATACAGGATAAGGCAGCTTTAGCACTCTCTCTTTGGGAAAGCTAAGTGACAACTCCTATAAGACCTGTCGTGGTCATCATTTTGATTTTGTTTTTTTGCGTTTTTAGCAATTGTACTGCACATTTGCACAATAAAACAAACATATTTATGTCTATTATGAGATTTTAGTAAAAAAAAAAGTAAACTATTGAATTGCTTGGAGACGTTATTGACCTGCCAGGTACGGCCTTGTTTCTGATCTTCATCAATTTCCGATGGACACACAGTTCTCATTTGCAGACAGTGACGCCTCCATACCCCATCATTGTATTCTACAAGCTGATTGAAGCGTCTACATGTTTGTTTTATAGTTAATAAATCATCTAGGTCGAGATATTTTAGGATTTCAAGAATCATCTCTGGAGGTAAAGAGTCAATGTTCTTTTGATGATTATTTAAATTATCCATTCCAGTCAATATGTCAGCAAATTACCTAAAAAAGATAAAAAAAAAAATTATTTTGTAATTTCTTCTTAAAAATAGTTTAACTTAAAGGGATGGTCTGAAGGCAAGAGTAAATTTAATCTAAATTCATATCTATTTGATGTCATAATCAAAGTTATTTTCTAATATACCGTACTCTTTTTATTTCTCTATTGTTCCCTAACTACTTTATCTAACCGCTAGTCTATTGTTTTTAACTTCCTGTCTGATGATGATTCATTTGAGATCCCCCCCGGCAGTTGACATCACTGGTCTCTGGCGCGTATTGTAACAACATTTAGATAAAATTCACTTTCACCTTTGGACCACCTCTTTGATCTTAGTTTGTAGTAAAAAAAGAATACATACCTGCTTGTGGTCTTGAGTGATCAGTAATTATATAAAGCTGTCTGTCGAGGCTTATATCTGGAGCGGCCTGATTGAGATAAAATTTACTGGGTTCACCAAAACTCAGTTGACCAAATGCCTTCGAGCCTTCTATACAATTACTTGTCAAATGAGAATGAAAAAACTGATAGAACTCAAAGAAAGAGAAATAAGAGCTACAAACTCTACTATCAGGATGAGCTCCCTGTTATCACCTATGCAAAGCATATTTATATTCATTGTACAGGGTGATTCACTCGCTACTCTACCCGTAAAAATAGCTGTAACATTTAAAAGAGACAGCCGACCATACTGAAATTTGGGTTGTACATATTTTGGTTCATGAGAAGTGAGCGTGCAATGATCCTGAGAGACAGCGACAAGAAACATCTTCGTGCCGAGTGATCTTGATTAAAAAAGTCTGCTGAAGTTAAATAGTTGAAAATTTAAATGAGACGCCATAATAGAAATGGTTTGTAGGCATCGGACTATGGTCTGCTACTCTTCTAGTACTTGGGAAACCTCTGGTTCTTGAGAAGAGGTGCTTGGGTCATTATATTATTGTATTTTACAATTGTTAAAATTTTTTCAATTTTACTGAAAACTATTTGATAAAAAAAAATATATTTTTAGCCAAAAAATGCATATGTTTTAAAGGGAGCCTTTCAGTTATTGCTGCTGCATATCAGAGAAAACATATCGTAACAAGGCAGCTGGTGACAAGGTGACTAGCCACGGAAGTACAGGTGCATCTCACAAAATTAGAATATCATCAAAAAGTTAATATACAGCTCTGGCAAAAATTAGGAGACCACTGCAAAGTTATCAGTTTGTCTGATTTTTGTCTTTATATTTATACTAGCTGTACTACCCGGCTTCGCCCGGGTTAATGACTGCTGTTAGCAAAATAGAATGTGTTAACAAAAATTTATTCTGCACACAAAAACCACAAAACAAATACCGTATATACTCGAGTATAAGCCGACCCGAGTATAAGCCGACCCCCCTAATTTTGCCACAAAAAACTGGGAAAACTTATTGACTCGAGTATAAGCCTAGGGTGGAAAATGCAACAGCTACCGGTGAATTTCAAAAATAAAAATAGATGCTCCATACTGTTCATTATGGCCCCATAGCTGTGCCATATAGTGCTCTGCACCATTATTGCCCCATAGCTGTGCCATATAGTGCTCTGCACCATTATTGCCCCATAGCTGTGCCATACAGTGCTCTGCACCATTACTGCCCCATAGCTGTGCCATATAGTGCTCTGCACCATTATTGCCCCATAGCTGTGCCATACAGTGCTCTGCACCATTACTGCCCCATAGCTGTGCCATATAGTGCTCTGCACCATTATTGCCCCATAGCTGTGCCATACAGTGCTCTGCACCATTACTGCCCCATAGCTGTGCCATATAGTGCTCTGCACCATTATTGCCCCATAGCTGTGCCATACAGTGCTCTGCACCATTACTGCCCCATAGCTGTGCCATATAGTGCTCTGCACCATTATTGCCCCATAGCTGTGCCATACAGTGCTCTGCACCATTACTGCCCCATAGCTGTGCCATATAGTGCTCTGCACCATTATTGCCCCATAGCTGTGCCATACAGTGCTCTGCACCATTACTGCCCCATAGCTGTGCCATATAGTGCTCTGCACCATTATTGCCCCATAGCTGTGCCATACAGTGCTCTGCACCATTACTGCCCCATAGCTGTGCCATACAGTGCTCTGCACCATTACTGCCCCATAGCTGTGCCATATAGTGCTCTGCACCATTATTGCCCCATAGCTGTGCCATACAGTGCTCTGCACCATTACTGCCCCATAGCTGTGCCATACAGTGCTCTGCACCATTACTGCCCCATAGCTGTGCCATATAGTGCTCTGCACCATTACTGCCCCATAGCTGTGCCATACAGTGCTCTGCACCATTACTGCCCCATAGCTGTGCCATATAGTGCTCTGCACCATTGCCCCATAGCTGTGCCATATAGTGCTCTGCACCATTACTGCCCCATAGCTGTGCCATATATATAGTGCTCTGCACCATTGCCCCATAGCTCTGCCATATAGTGCTCTGCACCATTACTGCCCCATAGCTGTGCCATATAGTGCTCTGCACCATTATTGCCCCATAGCTGTGCCATATAGTGCTCTGCACCATTACTGCCCCATAGCTGTGCCATACAGTGCTCTGCACCATTGCCCCATAGCTCTGCCATATAGTGCTCTGCACCGTCCATTATTGCCCCATAGCTGTGCTGCTGCTGCAATAAAAATAATAAAACACATACTCACCTGTCTTGCTTGCAGCTTCTCGGCGCCATCTTCCCGGCGTCTCCCTGCACTGACTGATCAGGCAGAGGGCGGCGCGCACACTATATGCGTCATCGCGCCCTCTGACCTGCACAGTCAGTGAGGAGAGAGAGACGCCGGGAAGATGGAGACAGCGCCCGGCGTGTGGAACCAGGACAGGTGAATATGCGATACTTACCTGCTCCCGGCGTCCCGCTCCTTCCCCCTGCCTGTGTTCGGTGCCGCAGCCTCTTCCTCTGTCAGCGGTCACCGGCACCGCTTCATTAGAGAAATGAATAGGCGGCTCCGCCCCTATGGGAGGTGGAGCAGCCTATTCATTTCTCTAATGAGCGGTCCCACGTGACCGCTCAGGGGAAGAGGCTGCTGCACCCGGAGACCGTGGGACGGGCAGGGGGAGTGACAGGATCGCCGGGACTAGGTAAGTATGCCTCAGCGCCCTCTCCCCCTCACCCGCCGACCCTGCCACAGACCGTGACTCGAGTATAAGCCGAGGGGGCACTTTCAGCCCAAAAATTTGGGCTGAAAATCTCGGCTTATACTCGAGTATATACGGTAGATAGAAATGTAATTATTAAAAGGCAAAAACTAAGCTAATAGAAGAATTTCACAACATATATTAGCTTTGTTATACTGAGAATGTCTTTGTTGCCTATATTAACCAATCAGAGTTCAGGTTAATTAACTGTAGCAAAATAGAAGCTGAGCTGTGATTGGTTGCTATTGGCAGCCTGATAAATCCTCAGCCAACAGGAAGCCCTCCCCCCTGGCAGTATATATTAGCTCACACGTACACATAATAGACTGGTCATGTGACTGACAGCTGCCGGATTTCCTATATGGTACAATTGTTGCTCTTGTAGTTTGTCTGATTACACTGGTCAACAGCATTTTTGGTGCCAAAGATATTTCATCGAATTTAGGGTATTTTTGGGGTGCTGATTCTGAATATGTCATCAGTTTTGCCAGATTGGCTCAAGTTTTTGAGATTTTTGGTATCTTATTTATAGCACTTGTTGGTAAATGCGACGCATCATCTCATTAATTTCTTTGGATTAGTACTTGAACTGAGCAGTTCTCAATATAGTTTTGTGTTAATTAGTGTTCTAAAAGTTTGTTCATAGCTTGATTTTTGCACTAACTTTATGTTGTTGTCTGTTTTCCAGTGAAAAGCATGAACTCATCAAGAAGAAGTTGTCTTAACGATCCAGACTCATTCTGTTACATTTGTGGTGAATACACACTGCCAAAACATAGAGGAAACATAACAGACTTCGTAAAAAAAGTGTATTTTGCCTATTTTGGGGTTATGCTTGGGGACCAAGACAAGTTTTGGGCACCACACATAGTGTGCAAAGCATGTATCGAATTATTACGAAAATGGAGCAAAGGACAAAGAAAAAGCTTCAAATTTGGTGTTCCAATGGTGTGGAGAGAGCCAAAAAATCATCATGATGACTGTTATTTATGGCAAACACAGGTACAGGCACATCTTCACAATGAGGGACAGGCCTTCTTGCAGATTCCATGTTACTCCCATTTTCGTTTCTTATGCTTATTGAATCCTTGCACTTGCACTGCACAGAAATAACAGTCATCATGATGATTTTTTGGCTCTCTCCACACCATTGGAACACCAAATTTGAAGCTTTTTCTTTGTCCTTTGCTCCATTTTCGTAATAATTCGATACATGCTTTGCACACTATGTGTGGTGCCCAAAACTTGTCTTGGTCCCCAAGCATAACCCCAAAATAGGCAAAATACACTTTTTTTACGAAGTCTGTTATGTTTCTTCTATGTTTTGGCAGTGTGTATTCACCACAAATGTAACAGAATGAGTCTGGATCGTTAAGACAACTTCTTCTTGATGAGTTCATGCTTTTCACTGGAAAACAGACAACAACATAAAGTTAGTGCAAAAATCAAGCTATGAACAAACTTTTAGAACACTAATTAACACAAAACTATATTGAGAACTGCTCAGTTCAAGTACTAATCCAAAGAAATTAATGAGATGATGCGTCGCATTTACCAACAAGTGCTATAAATAAGATACCAAAAATCTCAAAAACTTGAGCCAATCTGGCAAAACTGATAGCATATTCAGAATCAGCACCCCAAAAATACCCCAAATTCATTAAAATATTTTGGACACCAGAAAAAAAATTTTTTTTTGTTGACCTGTGTTATTAATCAGATTTTTATTTTTGAAGGACAATACCAGACTTGTGTGTGTTTTAGGGCGAGTTTCATGTGTCAAGTTGTCTGTGTTGAGTTGCGTGTGGCGACTGTTGTGAATTTGGATTCTGGGCTCCCCCGGTGGCTACTGGTGGAATTGAACTGGTGTCTTCATCTTCTCTGTTCACCTGTTCCCATCAAGATGTGGGAGTCGCTATATAACCTTGCTGCTCTGTTAGTTGCTTGCCGGTCAACAATGTTATCAGAAGCCTCTCTGTGCTTGTTCCTGCTCCTAGACAACTACTAGATAAGTTGGACTCTTGTCCATGTTTGTTTTTGCATTTTGTTCCAGTTCACAGCTGTAGTTTCGTTACTGTGTCTGGAAAGCTCTTGTGAACAGGAATTGCCACTCTGGTGTTATGAGTTAATGCCAGAGTCTTAAAGTAATTTCTGGATGGTGTTTTGATAGGGTTTTCAGCTGACCATGAAAGTGTCCTTTCTGTCTTCTGCTATGTAGTAAGTGGACCTCAAATTTGCTAAACCTATTTTCATACTACGTTTGTTATTTCATCTTAATTCACCGCCAATACATGTGGGGGGCCTCTGTCTCCTTTCGGGGTATTTCTCTAGAGGTGAGCTAGGACTAATATTTTCCTCTGCTAGCTTTATTTAGTCCTCCGGCTGGTGCTGGGCATCTAGAATCAACGTAGGCATGCTACCCGGCCACTGCTAGTTGTGCGTTAGGTTTAGTTCATGGTCAGCTCAGTTCCCATCTTCCAAGAGCTAGTTCCTATATATGCTGATGCTATGTTCTCTTGCCATTGAGATCATGACAGTTTGACCGGCCCACAAAGTGTTAATTGTATTGGCTGAAGTAGGAGGAAAAGAAGTCTGAGGAACCTTTTTTTTTTTTTTTTTTTCCTCTCTCTTACTCAGAGTGTGCTGCCTAGCCATAATTGCAGCCTGCTGCTTCTTTCCTCCTCTTAATCCTTGAATGGCTCTGTGTCCACCTGTTTGTAATGGATCTTCAGAGTGTAACTGCAGGTTTGAATAATCTCGCCACGAAGGTACAAAATTTGCAAGACTTTGTTTGTCATGCACCTGTATCTGAGCCGAGAATTCCTTTGCCGGAATTTTTCTCGGGGAATAGATCTGGGTTTCAGAATTTTCGAAATAATTGCAAATTATTTTTGTCCCTGAAATCTCGCTCTGCCGGAGACCCTGCACAGCAGGTCAGGATTGTGATTTCCTTGCTCCGGGGCGACCCTCAAGACTGGGCTTTTTCATTGACACCAGGGGATCCTGCGTTGCTCAATGTGGATGCGTTTTTTCTGGCCTTGGGGTTGCTTTATGACGAACCTCATTTGGAGCTTCAGGCAGAAAAAACTTTGATGTCCCTATCTCAGGGGCAAGATGAAGCGGAAATTTACTGCCAAAGATTCCGTAAATGGTCTGTGCTTACTCAGTGGAATGAGTGCGCCCTGGCGGCGACTTTCAGAGAGGGTCTCTCTGATGCCATTAAGGATGTTATGGTGGGGTTCCCTGTGCCTGCGGGTCTGAATGAGTCCATGACAATGGCTATTCAGATCGATAGGCGTTTGCGGGAGCGCAAACCAGTGCACCATCTGGCGGTGTCCACTGAGAAGTCGCCAGAGAGTATGCAGTGTGATAGAATTCTGTCCCGAAGCGAGCGGCAGAATTTTAGATGGAAAAATGGGTTGTGTTTCTATTGTGGTGATTCTACTCATGTTATATCAGCATGCTCTAAGCGCACTAAAAAGCTTGATAAATCTGTTTCCATTTGCACCTTACCGTCTAAGTTTATTCTATCTGTGACCCTGATTTGCTCTTTGTCATCTATTACCACGGACGCCTATGTCGACTCTGGCGCCGCTTTGAGTCTTATGGATTGGTCCTTTGCCAAACGCTGTGGGTATGATTTAGAGCCTTTGGAGACTCCTATTCCTCTGAAGGGGATTGACTCCACCCCATTGGCTAATAATAAACCACAATACTGGACACAAGTAACTATGCGTATTAATCCGGATCACCAGGAGATTATTCGCTTTCTGGTGCTGTATAATCTACATGATGATTTGGTGTTAGGATTGCCTTGGCTGCAATCTCACAACCCAGTCCTCGACTGGAGAGCTATGTCTGTGTTGAGCTGGGGATGTAAGGGGGCTCATGGGGATGTACCTGTGGTTTCCATTTCATCATCTATTCCCTCTGAAATTCCTGAGTTCCTGTCTGACTATCGTGATGTCTTTGAAGAATCCAAGCTTGGTTCGTTACCTCCGCACCGAGAGTGCGATTGTGCCATAGATTTAATCCCGGGTAGTAAATACCCAAAGGGTCGTTTATTTAATCTGTCTGTGCCTGAACATGCTGCTATGCGAGAATATATAAAGGAGTCCTTGGAAAAGGGACATATTCGTCCATCGTCATCTCCCTTAGGAGCCGGTTTTTTCTTTGTGTCAAAAAAAGACGGCTCTTTGAGACCATGTATCGATTATCGGCTTTTGAATAAAATCACTGTTAAATATCAATACCCATTGCCATTGCTGACTGATTTGTTTGCTCGCATAAAGGGGGCCAAGTGGTTCTCTAAGATTGACCTTCGTGGGGCGTATAATTTGGTGCGAATCAGGCAGGGGGATGAGTGGAAAACCGCATTTAATACGCCCGAGGGCCACTTTGAGTATTTAGTGATGCCTTTTGGTCTTTCAAATGCTCCGTCAGTTTTCCAGTCCTTTATGCATGATATTTTTCGCGATTATTTGGATAAATTTATGATTGTGTATCTGGATGATATTCTGATTTTTTCGGATGACTGGGACTCTCATGTCCAGCAAGTCAGGAGGGTTTTTCAGGTTTTGCGGTCTAATTCTTTGTGTGTGAAGGGTTCTAAGTGTGTTTTTGGGGTACAGAGGATTTCCTTTTTGGGATATATTTTTTCTCCCTCTTCCATTGAAATGGATCCTGTCAAGGTTCAAGCTATTTGTGATTGGACGCAGCCCTCTTCTCTTAAGAGTCTTCAGAAATTTTTGGGCTTTGCTAACTTTTATCGTCGATTTATTGCTGGTTTTTCGGATATTGCTAAGCCATTGACCGATTTGACTAAGAAGGGTGCTGATGTTGCTGATTGGTCCCCTGATGCTGTGGAGGCCTTTCGGGAGCTTAAGCGCTGTTTTTCCTCTGCCCCTGTGTTGCGTCAGCCTGATGTTGCTCTACCTTTTCAGGTTGAGGTCGACGCTTCTGAGATCGGAGCTGGGGCAGTGTTGTCGCAGCAAAGTTCTGACTGCTCCGTGATGAGGCCTTGTGCCTTCTTTTCCCGTAAATTTTCGCCCGCTGAGCGGAATTATGATGTTGGGAATCGGGAGCTTTTGGCCATGAAGTGGGCTTTTTGAGGAGTGGCGCCATTGGCTTGAGGGGGCCAGACATCAGGTGGTGGTATTGACTGACCACAAAAATTTGATTTATCTTGAGACCGCCAGGCGCCTGAATCCTAGGCAGGCGCGCTGGTCATTATTTTTCTCTCGGTTTAATTTTGTGGTGTCATACCTACCGGGTTCTAAGAATGTTAAGGCGGATGCCCTTTCTAGGAGTTTTGAGCCTGACTCGCCTGGTAACTCTGAGCCCACAGGTATCCTTAAGGATGGAGTGGTATTGTCAGCCGTTTCTCCAGACCTGCGGCGGGCCTTGCAGGAGTTTCAGGCGGATAGACCGGATCGTTGCCCACCTGATAAACTGTTTGTTCCTGATGATTGGACCAGTAGAGTCATCTCTGAGGTTCATTCTTCTGCGTTGGCAGGTCATCCTGGCATTTTTGGTACCAGGGATTTGGTGGCAAGGTCCTTCTGGTGGCCTTCCCTGTCACGAGATGTGCGAGGCTTTGTGCAGTCTTGTGACGTTTGTGCTCGGGCCAAGCCTTGTTGTTCTCGGGCTAGTGGATTATTGTTGCCCTTGCCTATTCCTAAGAGGCCTTGGACGCACATCTCGATGGATTTTATTTCAGATCTGCCTGTTTCTCAGAAGATGTCTGTCATCTGGGTGGTGTGTGACCGTTTCTCTAAGATGGTCCATTTGGTTCCTCTGCCCAAGTTGCCTTCTTCTTCCGAGTTGGTTCCTCTGTTTTTTCAAAATGTTGTTCGTTTGCATGGTATTCCTGAGAATATCATTTCTGACAGAGGGACCCAATTCGTGTCTAGATTTTGGCGGGCATTCTGTGCTAGGATGGGCATGGATTTGTCTTTTTCGTCCGCTTTCCATCCTCAGACGAATGGCCAGACCGAGCGGACTAATCAGACCCTGGAGACATATCTGAGGTGTTTTGTGTCTGCTGACCAGGATGATTGGGTTGCTTTTTTGCCATTGGCGGAGTTCGCTCTCAATAATCGGGCCAGCTCTGCCACTTTGGTGTCCCCGTTTTTCTGTAATTCGGGGTTTCATCCTCGATTTTCCTCTGGTCAGGTGGAATCTTCGGATTGTCCTGGAGTGGATGCTGTGGTGGAGAGATTGCATCGGATCTGGGGGCAGGTGGTGGACAATTTGAGGTTGTCCCAGGAGAAGACTCAGCTTTTTGCCAACCGCCACCGTCGTGTTGGTCCTCGGCTTTGTGTTGGGGATTTGGTGTGGTTGTCTTCTCGTTTTGTCCCTATGAGGGTCTCTTCTCCTAAGTTTAAGCCTCGGTTCATCGGCCCGTATAAGATATTGGAGATTCTTAACCCTGTTTCCTTCCGTTTGGACCTCCCTGCATCCTTTTCTATTCATAACGTTTTTCATCGGTCATTATTGCGCAGGTATGAGGTACCGGTTGTGCCTTCCGTTGAGCCTCCTGCTCCGGTGTTGGTTGAGGGTGAGTTGGAATACGTTGTGGAGAAAATCTTGGACTCTCGTGTTTCCAGACGGAGACTCCAGTATCTGGTCAAGTGGAAGGGATACGGCCAGGAGGATAATTCTTGGGTGAATGCATCTGATGTTCATGCCTCTGATCTGGTTCGTGCCTTTCATAGGGCCCATCCTGATCGCCCTGGTGGTTCTGGTGAGGGTTCGGTGCCCCCTCCTTGAGGGGGGGGTACTGTTGTGAATTTGGATTCTGGGCTCCCCCGGTGGCTACTGGTGGAATTGAACTGGTGTCTTCATCTTCTCTGTTCACCTGTTCCCATCAAGATGTGGGAGTCGCTATATAACCTTGCTGCTCTGTTAGTTGCTTGCCGGTCAACAATGTTATCAGAAGCCTCTCTGTGCTTGTTCCTGCTCCTAGACAACTACTAGATAAGTTGGACTCTTGTCCATGTTTGTTTTTGCATTTTGTTCCAGTTCACAGCTGTAGTTTCGTTACTGTGTCTGGAAAGCTCTTGTGAACAGGAATTGCCACTCTGGTGTTATGAGTTAATGCCAGAGTCTTAAAGTAATTTCTGGATGGTGTTTTGATAGGGTTTTCAGCTGACCATGAAAGTGTCCTTTCTGTCTTCTGCTATGTAGTAAGTGGACCTCAAATTTGCTAAACCTATTTTCATACTACGTTTGTTATTTCATCTTAATTCACCGCCAATACATGTGGGGGGCCTCTGTCTCCTTTCGGGGTATTTCTCTAGAGGTGAGCTAGGACTAATATTTTCCTCTGCTAGCTTTATTTAGTCCTCCGGCTGGTGCTGGGCATCTAGAATCAACGTAGGCATGCTACCCGGCCACTGCTAGTTGTGCGTTAGGTTTAGTTCATGGTCAGCTCAGTTCCCATCTTCCAAGAGCTAGTTCCTATATATGCTGATGCTATGTTCTCTTGCCATTGAGATCATGACAGGCGACATGCATGTAGCGACTTTTGTGAGATGAGTTTTGTGTGGCGACTGTTATGATGACCCCAATGGCGAGGGTCTCAGAGGAACGTGGAAGTCTGCAGAATACAAAAATCCAGCTCATAGGGCAGTGGTAACTGGGTTGACCATATATCTACTCCTAACGCCAACACTAGAAGTAGCCGGGGATCATTCCTACGTTGATTCTAGATGACACGCGCCAGCCGGAGAATCTAGCTACCCCTAGTAGAGGAAAACAAAGACCTTTCTTGCCTCCAGAGAAGGGGACCCCAAAGCTGGATAGAAGCCCCCCACAAATAATGACGGTGAGGTAAGAGGAAATGACAAACACAGAAATGAACCAGGTTTAGCACAGAGAGGCCCGCTTACTGATAGCAGAATAAAGAAAGGTAACTTATATGGTCAACAAAAACCCTATCAAAATCCACACTGGAAATTCAAGAACCCCCGAACCGTCTAACGGTCCGGGGGGAGAACACCAGCCCCCTAGAGCTTCCAGCAAAGGTCAGGATATAGATTAGGAACAAGCTGGACAAAAATACAAAACCAAAACAAATAGCAAAAAGCAAAAGGCAGACTTAGCTGATATAACTGGAACCAGGATCAGTAGACAAGAGCACAGCAGACTAGCTCTGATAACTACGTTGCCAGGCATTGAACTGAAGGTCCAGGGAGCTTATATAGCAACACCCCTAACTAACGACCCAGGTGCGGATAAAAGGAATGACAGAAAAACCAGAGTCAAAAAACTAGTAACCACTAGAGGGAGCAAAAAGCAAATTCACAACAGTACCCCCCCCTTAGTGAGGGGTCACCGAACCCTCACCACGACCACCAGGGCGATCAGGATGAGCGGCATGAAAGGCACGAACTAAATCGGCCGCATGAACATCAGAGGCGACCACCCAGGAATTATCCTCCTGACCATAGCCCTTCCACTTGACCAGGTACTGAAGCCTCCGCCTGGAGAGGCGAGAATCCAAGATCTTCTCCACCACGTACTCCAACTCGCCCTCAACCAACACCGGAGCAGGAGGCTCAGCAGAAGGAACTACAGGAACAATGTACCGCCGCAACAAGGACCTATGAAATACATTGTGAATAGCAAACGACACAGGAAGATCCAGACGAAAAGATACAGGATTAAGGATTTCCAATATCTTGTAAGGCCCAATAAAACGAGGTTTAAATTTGGGAGAGGAGACCTTCATAGGAACAAAGCGGGAAGAAAGCCATACCAAATCCCCAACGCGTAGTCGGGGACCCACACCGCGGCGGCGGTTGGCAAAGCGCTGAGCCTTCTCCTGTGACAACTTCAAGTTGTCCACCACATGATTCCAGATCTGCTGCAACCTATCCACCACAGAATCCACCCCAGGACAGTCAGAAGGCTCCACATGACCCGAAGAAAAGCGAGGATGGAAACCAGAGTTGCAGAAAAAAGGCGAAACCAAGGTGGCGGAACTAGCCCGATTATTAAGGGCAAACTCAGCCAACGGCAAGAATGTCACCCAATCGTCCTGATCAGCAGAGACAAAACACCTCAAATAAGCCTCCAAAGTCTGATTGGTTCGCTCCGTCTGTCCATTAGTCTGAGGATGGAAAGCAGACGAAAACGACAAATCAATGCCCATCCTACTACAAAAGGATCGCCAGAACCTGGAAACGAACTGGGATCCTCTGTCTGACACAATATTCTCAGGGATGCCGTGCAAACGAACCACGTTCTGGAAAAACACAGGAACCAGATCGGAAGAGGAAGGCAGCTTAGGCAAAGGAACCAAATGGACCATCTTGGAGAAGCGATCACATATCACCCAGATAACGGACATGCCCTGAGATAGCGGAAGATCAGAAATGAAATCCATGGAGATATGTGTCCAAGGTCTCTTCGGGACAGGCAAGGGCAAGAGCAAACCGCTGGCACGAGAACAGCAAGGCTTAGCTCGAGCACAAGTCCCACAGGACTGCACAAATGACCGCACATCCCTTGACAAGGAAGGCCACCAAAAGGACCTGGCCACCAGATCTCTGGTGCCAAAAATTCCCGGGTGACCTGCCAACACCGAGGAATGAACCTCGGAAATGACTCTGCTGGTCCACTTATCCGGGACAAACAGTCTGTCAGGTGGACAAGACTCAGGCCTATCAGCCTGAAATCTCTGCAACACACGTCGCAGATCCGGAGAAATAGCTGACAAGATAACTCCATCTTTAAGAATACCAACAGGATCCGCGACTCCAGGAGCATCAGGCACAAAGCTCCTAGAAAGAGCATCGGCCTTCACATTCTTTGAACCTGGTAAATACGAGACAACAAAATCAAAGCGGGAGAAAAACAATGACCAGCGGGCCTGTCTCGGATTAAGGCGTTTAGCAGACTCGAGATACATCAGATTTTTGTGATCAGTCAAGACCACCACACGATGCTTAGCCCCCTCGAGCCAATGACGCCACTCCTCAAATGACCATTTCATGGCCAACAACTCCCGATTGCCCACATCATAATTTCGCTCGGCAGGCGAAAACTTCCTAGAGAAAAAGGCACAAGGTTTCATAACAGAGCAACCAGGGCCTCTCTGCGACAAAACGGCCCCTGCCCCAATCTCCGAAGCATCCACCTCAACCTGAAAGGGAAGTGAGACGTCAGGCTGGCACAAAACAGGCGCCGAAGTAAACCGGCGTTTCAACTCCTGGAAAGCCTCCACGGCAGCAGGAGCCCAGTTAGCTACATCGGAGCCCTTCTTGGTCATATCCGTCAAAGGTTTCACAATGCTAGAAAAATTAGCGATAAAACGACGGTAGAAGTTAGCGAAGCCCAAGAACTTCTGAAGACTCTTAACTGACGAGGGCTGAGTCCAATCAAGAATAGCTCGGACCTTGACTGGGTCCATCTCCACAGCAGAAGGGGAAAAAATGAACCCCAAAAAGGGAACCTTCTGTACACCAAAGAGACACTTTGAGCCCTTGACAAACAAAGAATTTTCACGCAAAATTTTAAAGACCAACCTGACCTGCTCCACATGCGAATCCCAATTATCAGAAAAAACCAAAATATCATCCAGATAAACAATCAAAAATTTATCCAGATACTTCCGGAAAATGTCATGCATAAAGGACTGAAAAACTGAAGGCGCATTGGAGAGCCCGAAAGGCATCACCAAGTACTCAAAATGACCTTCGGGCGTATTGAATGCGGTTTTCCATTCATCACCTTGCTTAATGCGCACAAGGTTGTACGCACCACGAAGGTCTATCTTGGTGAACCACTTGGCACCCTTAATCCGGGCAAACAAGTCAGACAACAGCGGTAAAGGATACTGAAATTTGACAGTGATCTTATTTAAAAGCCGATAATCAATACAAGGTCTCAAAGATCCGTCCTTTTTTGCCACAAAAAAGAATCCCGCACCAAGAGGGGAAGAAGACGGACGAATATGTCCTTTCTCCAGAGACTCCTTGATATATGAACGCATAGCGGTATGTTCAGGTACCGACAGATTAAACAGTCTTCCCTTAGGAAATTTACTGCCTGGGATCAAATCTATAGCACAGTCACAGTCCCTATGAGGAGGCAGTGCACTGGACTCAGACTCACTGAAGACATCCTGATAATCAGACAAATACTCCGGAACTTCCGAAGGCGTAGAAGAAGCAATAGACACAGGCAGGGAATCCCCATGAATACCACGACAGCCCCAACTTGAGACTGACATAGCCTTCCAGTCCAGGACTGGATTATGGGTCTGTAACCATGGCAGCCCTAAAACAACCAAATCATGCATTTTATGTAAAACCAGGAAACGTATCACCTCGCGGTGTTCAGGAGTCATGCACATGGTAACCTGTGTCCAATACTGCGGTTTATTTGCTGCCAATGGTGTAGCATCAATACCCCTAAGAGGAATAGGATTTTCTAATGGTTCAAGAGTAAAACCACAGCGCTTAGCAAATGAGAGATCCATGAGACTCAGGGCAGCACCTGAATCTACAAACGCCATGACAGGATAAGATGACAGTGAGCAAATCAAAGTTACAGACAGAATAAATGTAGGTTGCAAATTACCAACGGTGACAGGACTAACAACCTTAGCTATACGTTTAGAGCATGCTGAGATAACATGTGTAGAATCACCACAGTAGTAGCACAAGCCATTCCGGCGTCTATGAATTTTCCGCTCATTTCTAGTCAGGATTCTATCACATTGCATTAAATCAGGTGTCTGTTCAGACAACACCATGAGGGAATTTGCGGTTTTTCTATCACATTGCACCGAATTAGGTGTCTGTTCAGACAACACCATGAGGGAATTTGCGGTTTTGCGCTCCCGCAACCGCCGGTCAATTTGAATAGCCAGTGCCATAGTATCATTCAGACCTGTGGGAATGGGAAAACCCACCATAACATTCTTAATGGCTTCAGAAAGGCCATTTCTAAAATTAGCGGCCAGTGCACACTCGTTCCAATGTGTCAGCACGGACCATTTCCGAAATTTTTGGCAATACACTTCAGCCTCGTCCTGCCCCTGAGACATAGCCAGCAAGGCCTTTTCTGCCTGAATCTCAAGATTGGGTTCCTCATAAAGTAAACCGAGCGCCAGAAAAAACGCATCAAGATCAGCCAATGCCGGATCTCCTGGCGCCAGCGAAAAAGCCCAATCCTGAGGGTCGCCCCGTAAGAACGAAATAACAATTTTTACTTGCTGAGCAGAATCTCCAGATGAACAGGGTCTCAGGGACAAAAACAATTTACAATTATTCACGAAATTCCTAAACTTAAACCTGTCTCCGGAAAACAGTTCAGGAATCGGTATTTTAGGTTCTGACCTAGGATTTCTGATAACATAGTCTTGTATGCCCTGCACACGAGTAGCCAGCTGGTCCACACTTGTAATCAAGGTCTGGACATTCATGTCTGCAGCAAGCATAGCCACTCTGAGGTAAAGGGGAAGAAGAAAAAAAAAAAAACTCAGAATCTTCTTTCTTATAATCCCTCTTCTGCAATGCATTAAACATTTAATACTGGCCTGGCAAACTGTTATGATGACCCCAATGGCGAGGGTCTCAGAGGAACGTGGAAGTCTGCAGAATACAAAAATCCAGCTCATAGGGCAGTGGTAACTGGGTTGACCATATATCTACTCCTAACGCCAACACTAGAAGTAGCCGGGGATCATTCCTACGTTGATTCTAGATGACACGCGCCAGCCGGAGAATCTAGCTACCCCTAGTAGAGGAAAACAAAGACCTTTCTTGCCTCCAGAGAAGGGGACCCCAAAGCTGGATAGAAGCCCCCCACAAATAATGACGGTGAGGTAAGAGGAAATGACAAACACAGAAATGAACCAGGTTTAGCACAGAGAGGCCCGCTTACTGATAGCAGAATAAAGAAAGGTAACTTATATGGTCAACAAAAACCCTATCAAAATCCACACTGGAAATTCAAGAACCCCCGAACCGTCTAACGGTCCGGGGGGAGAACACCAGCCCCCTAGAGCTTCCAGCAAAGGTCAGGATATAGATTAGGAACAAGCTGGACAAAAATACAAAACCAAAACAAATAGCAAAAAGCAAAAGGCAGACTTAGCTGATATAACTGGAACCAGGATCAGTAGACAAGAGCACAGCAGACTAGCTCTGATAACTACGTTGCCAGGCATTGAACTGAAGGTCCAGGGAGCTTATATAGCAACACCCCTAACTAACGACCCAGGTGCGGATAAAAGGAATGACAGAAAAACCAGAGTCAAAAAACTAGTAACCACTAGAGGGAGCAAAAAGCAAATTCACAACAGGCGACATGCGTGTAGCAACATTTTGTGTGTCGAGTTGCATGTGACAGGTTAGTGTAGCAAGTTGTGTGCAGCAAGATTTGTGCATGGCAAGATTTGTGCATGGCAAGTTTTGCGCGTGGCGAGTTTTATGTGTGGTGCGTTTTGAGTATGTGCAAGTTTTGTGTGAGGCAACTTTTGCATGTGGTGCAACTTTTGTACATGTGGCAATTTTTCTGTGTGTGCAAGTTTTGCATGAGGTGAGTTTTCCATGAGGTGAGTTTTGCACATGTGGCGAGTTTTGCTTGAGCCTAGTTTTGCATATGGCGAGTTTTGCATGTTGCGAGTTTTGCGCGTTGCGAGCTTTGAGTGGTGACTTTTGTGTTTCGACTTTTATGTGGCGAGGTTGGTGTGTGTGTGGTGAAATGTGTGCTGAGGGTCGTATATGTGTTCAAGCACGTGGTAGTGTGTGGCGCATTTTGTGTTTGTGTTCTTATCCCCGTGTGTGGTGAGTATCCCATGTCGGGGCCCCACCTTAGCAACTGTACGGTATATACTCTTTGGCGCCATCGCTCTCATTCTTTAAGTCCTCATTGTTCACATCTGGCAGCTGTCAATTTTCCTCCAACACTTTTCCCTTCACTTTTTCCCCATTATGTAGATAGGGGCAAAATTGTTTGGTGAATTGGAACGCGCGGGGTTAAAATTTCACCTCACAACATAGCCTATGATGCTCTCGGGGTCCAGACGTGTGACTGTGCAAAATTTTGTGGCTGTAGCTGCGACGGTGCAGATGCCAATCCCGGACATACACACATACATACATACACACATTCAGCTTTATATATTAGATATACCTGTATGTAATCTCCTGTATATAGTATATACCTGTGTGTCATCTCACCTATATATAGTATATATCTGTGTGTCATCTCCTCCTGTATATAGTATATACCTGTATGTCATCTCCTCCTATACATAGCATATACCTGTATGTCATCTCCTCCTGTATATACTATATACCTGTAGGTAATCTGCTCCTGTATATAGTATATACCTGTGTGTCATCTCCTCCTGTATATAGTATATACCTGTATGTCATCTCCTCCTGTATGTAGTATGTACCTGTATGTCATCTCCTCCTCTATATAGTATATACCTGTGTGTCATCTCTCCTGTATATAGTATATATCTGTGTGTCATCTCCTCCTGTATATAGTATATACCTGTGTGTCATCTCCCCTGTAAAGAGTATATATCTGTGTGTCATCTCCTCCTGTATATAGTATATAGCTGTATGTCATCTCCTCCTGTATTAGACCTCGTTCACACGTTATTTGGTCAGTATTTTTACCTCAGTATTTGTAAGCTAAAATGGCAGCCTGATAAATCCCCAGCCAACAGTAAGCCCACCCCCTGGCAGTATATATTAGCTCACACATACACATAATAGACTGGTCATGTGACTGACAGCTGCCGGATTCCTATATGGTACATTTGTTGCTCTTGTAGTTTGTCTGCTTATTAATCAGATTTTTATTTTTGAAGGATAATACCAGACTTGTGTGTGTTTTAGGGCGAGTTTCGTGTGTCAAGTTGTGTGTGTTGAGTTGCGTGTGGCGACATGCATGTAGGGACTTTTGTGAGATGAGTTTTGTGTGGCGACATGCGTGTAGCAACTTTTTGTGTGTCGAGTTGCATGTGACAGGTTAGTGTAGCAAGTTGTGTGCAGCAAGTTTTGCGCATGGCGAGTTTTGCGCGTGGCGAGTTTTATGTGTGGTGCCTTTTGAGTATGTGCAAGTTTTGTGTGAGGCAACTTTTGCATGTGTTGCAACTTTTGTGCATGTGGAAATTTTTCTGCGTGTGGCAATTTTTCTGCGTGTGCAAGTTTTGCGTGTGGCGAGTTTTCCATGAGGTGAGTTTTGCACGTGTGGCGAGTTTTGCATGTGGAGAGTTTTGCGCGTGGCGAGTTTTGAGCGGCGACTTTTGTGTTTCTACTTTTATGTGGCGAGGTTGGTGTATGTGTGGTGAAATGTGCGCTGAGGGTGGTATATGTGTTCGAGCATGTGGTAGTGTGTGGCGCATTTTGTGTGTGTGTTCATATCCCCGTGGTGGTGTGGTGATTATCCCATGTTGGGGCCCCACCTTAGCAACTGTACAGTATATACTCTTTGGCGCCATCGCTGTCATTCTTTAAGTCCCCCTTGTTCACATCTGGCAGCTGTTAATTTGCCTCCAACACTTTTCCTTTCATTTTTTCCCCAGTATGTAGATAGGGGCAAAATTGTTTGGTGAATTGGAAAGTGCGGGGTTAAAATTTCACCTCACAACATAGCCTATGACGCTCTCGGGGTCCAGACGTGTGACTGTGCAAAATTTTGTGGCTGTAGCTGCGACGGTTCAGATGCCAATCCCGGACATACATACATACATACATACACACACACATACACACATTCAGCTTTATATATTAGATTTTTGAGTAAAATGTAAATGTTCTTTTATTCTGTAAACTACTGACAACATGTCTCCGAAGATCCAAGCAATAAATTTTGTATTTATTTTCTGAAAATGAGAAACGGTCAAAATAACAAAAAAATGCAGTGGTTGCAGACCTCAAATAATGGCAAAAAAACAAGTTCATAATCATTTAGGCCTCTTTCACACTTCTGTCTTTCACACTTCCGCAAATGGCGCTGCTGGATCCGTATTTTTCTCATAGACTTGTATTAGCAACGGATTGTGATGGATGGCCACATGTTTCATCCGTCGTGCACTGGATCCGTTGTAAAATTGCTGTCCGTCAGGCGAAGACAATGCACAGAGGAAAGTTTTTTCTCTAAGTCGGAAAATCGCTCAGCGACTGTGAAAAGCAGGAATCCAGGGACGGATGCCGTCTTTTCAAATTGAGCATGCGCGGAAGAATTTCCCGTCAGGGAAATTCTCTCTCGCTCTCTATCTCTTTTTACTATTGATGATGCCTATGCAGCATCAATAGCAAAAAGATATAATGTTAAAAATAATGAAAAAAAATAAAAAATTGTGATATTCTTACCTTCCGGCGTCCCCCGCAGCCTTCCCGCAGCCCCCCGATGCTCGCGATGCTGCCGGCAGCTCCGGTTCCCAGTGATGCATGGCGAAATGACCCGATGACGTGGCATTTTCTCGAGACCACTACGCCATCGCAGGTCAATGTCTCACTATGCATCACTGGGAACGGGAGCTGCCGGCAGCATTGCGAGCATCGGGAAGGCTGCAGGGGCTGCGCGGGACGCCAGAAGGTAAGAATATCATGATTTTTTATTATTTTTATCATGGGTTGTGTTGTGTATGCGTTTTTCGCCGTGAAAAACCATGGCAAAGACGCATACACAACGTGTGCACATAGCCTTCTAGGATGCACTGGAACCGTCAAAAAAACAGCTCCAGTGCATCTGTTTTTTACAATCAGCACAGGATCCATCTTTTCAACATTTTGATGGATTGTGACTGATTGTAAAAAACGGAAGTGTGAAAGAGGCCTAAGAAATAACAATACTAATGTTTTAACTCAGGAAGTGTTCAGAAATCATTATTTTGTGGAATAACCATGATTTTTAATCACAGCTTTCATGCGTCTTGGCATGCTTTCCACCAGTCTTTCACACTGATCCTGGCACAAAAATGTAAGCAGTTCTTCTTTGCTTGATGGCTTGTGACTATCCATCTTCCTCTTGATTACATTCTAGAGGTTTTTAATGGGGTTCAGGTCTGGAGATTGGGTTGGCCATGACAGGGATTTGATGTGGTGGTCCTTCATTCACACCTTGATTGACCTAGCTGTGTGGCATGGCAAATTGTACTGCTGGAAACACCAGTCCTCAGGGTTGGGGAACATTCACACTAGACCTTGGAAATCAATGTTCCAGAGTCTGGAGGAAGAGTGGAGAGACACACAGTCCAAGCTGCTTGAGGTCTAGTGTGAAGTATCCACAATTACTGATGTTTCGGGAGCCATGTCATCGGCTGGTGTAGATCCACTGTGTTTTATCAAGACCAAAGTCAGCGCAGCCGTCTACCAGGAAATTTTAGAGCACTTCATGCTTCCCTCTGCCGACAAGCTTTTTAGAGATGGAAATTTAATTTTCCAGCAGAACTTGGCACCTGTCCACACTGCCAAAAGTACCGATACCTGATTTAAAAACAGCAGTATCACTGTGCTTGATTGACCAGCAAAGTCGACTGACCTTAACCTTGACCTTGCAAAAAAGAAGATGAGTGACATCAGACCCAACAATGCAGATGAGCTGAAGGCTGCTTTCAAAGCAACCTGGGCTTCCATAACACCTCAGCAGTGCCACAGGCTGATCGCCTCCATGCCACACCGCAATGTTGCAGTAATTGATGCAAAAGGAGCCCCGACCAAGTATTGAGCGCATTTACTGAACATACATTTCAGCAGGCCAACATTTTGGATTTTAAAATCATTTTTCAAGCTGGTGTTATAAAGTATTCTAATTTACTGAGATAATGACTTTTGCATTTTCATTGGCTGTGAGCCATAATCATCACCACTAGCAGAAATAAACACTGGAAGTAGATCACTCTGTTTGTAATGACTATATAATATATGAGTTTCACTTTTTGTATTGAAGAATTGAAATAAATTAACTTTTTGATGATATTCTAATTTTGTGAGATGCACCTATATGTTCCATGCAGGCTTCTCTCCTTCTCGCTTGACTAGATTGACAGGTTTCTCACTATGTGTTTGTTGGGAGACATCTTTCCCTTTAGCTGTTCAGGGCAGGAGGAGCAGAACAAGACATGCCTATGTGTCTAGTAATCCCAGTCACCTCCTACCTGGCCCCTGTCTTAAAGTCCTGTATGTGCTCTAAATATCTGCAGCATTTAACAATAAAACATATGTGTCCGTAATGAAGGAATCTTGGAATCTCTCTCTGTTTCACACTATCCACGGTTCCCAAAAAATGCTCCCAAAGCTATCCATATCCTTCAAGTAAAACATTTTATCTGCACCATAGTAGACTGATTGGCATGTAATATGCAAGAAAGTGGGGATCACATTGCCTCTATAATGCAGCTCAAACCCTCTTCTGAAGCGGAAGCATCTCCTTGCTTCAAATTGAGCGTTTCCATAAAAGAAACCAACCTTATTATGTCCATATGCTCTAGTGAAGCATACCAATAAGGATTATCCTAAGGCCGAGCAAATGTTCTCTGTCAGAGTTACGCCGACTGTCAGTGCTTTGTGCTCCGAACCTCTCGCATGAGAGAATCGCAGCACAGGAGCGGATGAGACCGAGAAAGTGATTTCTCCATCTTCTCCATTAACAGAGTCCGCGGTTATCGGACTGTATAAGGATGACATCCGAGTGCAGTCCGATGTTTCACATGCACCCACACACTTGGGTAGGTGAATGTGACCCAATTCTCGGCTGCTCTCGTAGCACGCTGCAATTGTCTTCTCATTCCGAATTGGCGTGAGGAAATAATATCAGATGTGAGCTGTCCCATAGTATAACACTGGGCCGAGTGCCATGCAGTGTTTTATCGCACAGCACTTGGCCGTGTTATACGCTCGTGTGAGCGAGCCCTAAAGGGGTAACTCCTTTAAGGTTATGTCCAAGTCACGTCTTAATTATTTGCCAGGAAAATAACAAAAGCATATACTGAGCATATCTGTAGGCCTCAAAGCACCCAAAGGAAGTCAAAATATGATTTTTTTTTATTATATCACAACCATGGCAGTCTATGGGTGAGTTTACATCAAACTAGTGGCTTAGTGGCTTACTTTGGTTTTCTACATTGCGGTTATGTCAGGCAATACTCCAGATTAGTGATGAGCGAGTGTACTCGTTGCTCGGGTTTTCCTCAGCACGCTCGGGTGATCTCCGAGTATTTATGACTAGGGTTGAGCGACTTTTGCTTTTTTAGGATCGAGTCGGGTTTCGTGAAACCCGACTGTCTCGAAAGTCGGATCGTGTGAAATCGGCCGATTATTGTGAAAAGTCGGGGGGCCGACCGAAACACGAAACCCAATGCAAGTCTATGAGGATATATATATATATATATATATATATATATATATATATATATATATATATATATTTCTCTCTCTCTCTCTCTCTCTCACCTCCGTCCCTGCAAAGTTTGTGTTTCACTGTGCAAATCGCTATATCCCAAACGTTAAGATGGCGGTTTTACCCCCTGTGACGCCGCACAAAGCAAGCCGGAACCTATGCCATCACGCTGCCCACACTCCTTCATTGGCTGAAAAAAATGGCGGGGAAAAGCGTCATATGAAACGCGACTTTGGCGCGAAGATCGCCGACCGCATGGCCGATCCCACAGTGGGATCGGGTCGGGTGTCATGAAACCCGACTTTGCTGAAAGTCGGCGACTTTTGAAAATGTCCGATCCGTTTTGCTCAACCCTGTTTATGACTGCTCGGAGATTTAGTTTTCATCGTGGCAGCTGAATGATTTACAGCTACTAGCCAGCTTGATTACATGTGAGGATTCCCTAGCAACCAGGCAACCCCCACATGTACTCAGCCTGGCTAATAGCTGTAAATCATGCAGCTGAGGTGATGAAAACTAAATCTCCGCACACTAACAAATGCTCGGAGATCACCTGACCATGCTCAGGAAAACCCGAGCAACGAGTACACTCGCTCATCACTACTCCAGATGTATGTATCCTAAACATGCTGAAACATTATGCTAGACCTCCATTGATCTGATATTGATGAACTATCTTGTGCATATCGAAGTAGTGGACAACCCCTTTAATTAAAATTCATCTTGTGACGTATTAGGCTACTTTCACACATCAGGTTTTTGTTTCAGGCACAATCCGACTAATTTTTAAAATACCGGATCCGTCGTAAATAGTGAAAAACTGATGCGACGGTTCCGTTTTTCTGCTGGATCCGTTTTTTGTTTTTCACCCGGAAATTCAGTGACTTCCTGTTCCGGGGTGGAGAGAGAGAGAGACAGAGAGATTCCAGAATGGAAAATTCTCCTTGTGTTTTATACGTTTTTTGCCGGATCGGTCGCTGTGCAGTTTGCCGCCGGACAGAAAAAACGTTCCTCTGAACGTTTTCTCCATCCGCCGGAAATCTAATTTTTGACGGATCCGGAAAAAAACTGATGAAACATTGGGACATCAGGCGCAATCCGGCGCTAATACAACTCTATGAGAAAAAAACTGATCCGTTGGGAAAAAACGCATCCGTTTTTTTTTAAATTCGCCGGATTGTGCCTGATGCGAAAAACCTGATGTGTGAAAGTAGCCTTAGTTGTGTAGAGTGCCACAGGTTTTGATCATTTAACTATAACCTGCCATAGAATAATATTCTTTCAAAATGCAATTGCCTTTTGCAATTGGAAAAATATACACCAGGCCCTGTGTGTGAACATGGAGGTGCTGCCATGACAACCAATTAGATCACTGCTTTCATTTTCTAACTACACAAAAAAGGATCTGATTAGTTGCTAGGGGCAGCTCCTCTTCCTCCATGTTGTGCAGATTGTACCCTGTCCTTAAATCACAGATTTACCTCATATTTTAGATCTATGTTCCTATTAAAATCAAGCAACCCCCTCCCTGATGAGAAATAGGCGAGCGGTGCTTAACTGGAATTTGACTGAGTTTAGCAGAGCATTATAGAAATCAAGGGCAAAAGAAAGCTACAGTTCTCTCTCTCTCTCTCTCGAACGGATCAGGCGCATCAGTTTGTCATCATTTATGCCGGATCCCTTTTTTAAAAGTTGCCGGATTTTGCCTGGCGGCCAAAAACTGATGTGTGAAAGTAGCCGAAGCTGATGTCTTGGTCTCTATCGATTGTTGTCGGCAACAAAGTCAGTCTTTTCTCTGACAGAGTTTTGAGACAAATCCTAAGGCTATATTCAGACTGACTTTTTTTAGGCAACATTTTCCAGTAGAAAACACTTCAGAAAATGCTTCTTTTGGGGGGAGTCTTTTTTTTTACCTGAGGTGCTTTTGAAGAGTTTTTAAGGCACATGCACCCAACATCTTTTTCAGGCAGATTCAGCCATGTAAACTTCCTAAAAATCCTCTCAGAAAACGCTGAAAAGAATGAACATATGTATTTTTATGTAAAAGCGACTTGCTGTGCAGATGTTTTGGGCTTTTGAAAGTCTTTTTAACTGCTTCAGGCTTCTAAAAACGCCAAGTGGTTATAAGAAGTGAACGGACCATTCTTCAAGTGGAAGACGCTCTGTACTTTACAACGCAGGTCAATGAAAAAGTTCTAGATGCCCAGGTGTCTTTAGGAGCTTTTTGCCATAGCTTTTGCTTAACCCCTTAATGACCGGAGCTTTTTTCGGTTTTGCGTTTTCGTTTTTCGCTCCCCTCCTTTCCAGAGCCATAACGTTTTTATTTTTCCATCAATATGGCCATGTGAGAGCTTACTTTTTGCGAGACGAGTTGTACTTTTGAATGACACCATTGGTTTCACCATGTAGTGTACTAGAAAACGGGAAAAGTAAAAAATCGCATGATGCACGATTTGTCTTCAAAAATCAGATGGCACTCACTCATTCAAGTCCATGGGTCCATGAAAAAAATGAAGATTTTCAGAGACTGACAGAATGGAGAAGGTGGAGAAACATTTGCTTTCTCTCCACCTCTGAGAAAATTGGATTCCACTCTGTTCAAACTCTGATCAGAGTCTGACTAGCATAATCGGACCGTTTTTCTCAGATGGAGAGAAAACGGTTGTGTGGCCTTAGGCCATGTTCACATGTTGTGTTTTTGCTGCATTTTTTTTGCATTTTTTTTTGCAAGCAAGACCTGCTCTCTTGCCAGTAAAAAATCCTCATGTGAACATTACCCCCTTAAAGGGAATCTGTCACCTCATTTTTCGCTTAAAAGCTGCAGCCACTGCCATTCGGGGCTTATCTACAGCTTTCTGTAATGCTGTAGATAAGCCTCCGATGTAACCTGAAAGATAAGAAAAACAAGTTTGATTTTGCTCACCCAGGTGCGGTTCGGGGCGGTCTGGGTCCGATGGGAGTCGCAGGTCCGGGTCCAGCGCCTCCCATCTTCATGTGATGACATCCTCTTCCTTGCTTCTGTCGCGGCTCCTGCGCAGATGTAATTCTCTGCCCTGTTGAGGGCAGAGCAAAGTACTGCAGTGCGCAGGCGCCGAGAAAGGTCAGAGAGGCCCAGCGCCTGCGCACTACAGAACTTTACACTGTCCTCAACAAGGCAGATAATTGCGCCTGAGCAGGAGCCGCAACAGAAGCAAGGAAGAGGACGTCATCGCATGAAGATGGGAGGTGCCGGTCCCGGACCTGCGACGCCCATCAGCCGGGACACCCCCCCCCCCCCGGGTGAGCATAATAAAACTTGTTTTTCTTATCTGTCAGGTAACATCGGGGGTTTATCTACAGCATTCCAGATAAGCCCCTAATGGCGATGGCTGCAGCTTCTAGACGAAAAATGAGGTGACAGATTCCCTTTCACCACCTTGGGATTTTCCATTTTTTTGTTTTCGTTTTTTGCTCAACTTCTTCCCAAAGCCATAACTTTTTTATTTTTACGTCAATATGGCCATGTGAGGGCTTCTTTTTTGCGGGATGAGTTGTAGTGTTGATCGTCACTATTGATTTTACCATATAGTGTACTGGAAAACGGGAAAATAATTCCAAGTGTGGTGATATTGCAAAAAAAGTGCAATCTCGCTATTGTTTTTTTCTTTTACCATGTTCACTAAATGTGAAACTGACCTGCCATTATGATTCTCCACATCATTACGAGTACGCAGATATTAAACATGTATAGGTTCTTTGGTATTTAGGTGGGAAAAAAACCCAAAGTTTGTAAAAAAAAATCCCCTAAAACTAAAAATGGCGCCATTTTCCGAGACCTGTAGTGTCTCCATTTTTCGTGATCTGGGGCTGGATGAGGGCTTATTTTTTGTGCGCCGAGCTGATGTTTTTATTGATACCATTTTGGAATAGATACAATGTTATGATCTCCCGTTATTGCATTTTATTGCAATGTTGCGGCGACCAAAAAAAAACATAATTCTGGCATTTTGATTTTTTTTGCCTTACTTTGTTTACTGATCGGATTAATTATTTTTTATATTTTGATAGATTGTGTGTTTCTGAACGAGCCAATACCAAATATGTTTTTTTTTATTGTTTTATTTTGAATTGGCCAGAAGGGGGGTGATTTGAACTTTTATATTTTTTTTATTTTTTTTTTTCATATTTTTAAAAACATTTTTTTCTACATTTTACCTGCTTCAGGAGTTTCCATAGGAGACTCTTGAATCTGTTATCTTCTGATCGCTTGTGCCATGCTTTGCAGGGCTTCAGCCCTGCTGTGTGTAGCAGAAATGCTCATCTGCTATGAATGCCGGTCACAGGTCGGCGCTCATAGCAGAGTGGCAATGACAACCACAGTAGTCTCCTGCAAACCCCGGTTATGTGACAGGAGCGCCGATGGGTGGGTCTTATAACGCACTTTCGGTGCAGCCATGTTAAATACCACTGTTGGAGATTGACAGCAGCATTTAACAAGTTAACAGCCGCGGGTGTATCGCTGTTAGGAACACATGTCAGCTGATCAAGTCAGGGCTTATCACCGGAGCCCGCATCAAACAGAGGGAGGTGTCCTATGACGTACATATTCATAAAAGGGTTAACGTGGATGTCACATGGAAGTGAAAAGGAAGCTTTCTAAGTGTTTTTGTAGTGCTTTTTGAGAAGGATTTTAAATTCCAAACAAATTGTGCACTAACTCTGCCCACAAGGTACGTCCTGACGCTGGTACTGGTGTCAGGACATAATCTTTCATTGCATGCTCTTCAGGGTTCAGTAGTGAACACTGTGCATAGGTGCTCACAGAGCAAGAAGAAATTAATGGATCGGTGACCATCAAAATACAGTTTGCTGGTCCCAGCACTGGGGTCCCTAGGAATCTGCCATGGAGCTGGAAAAAAGGTAATCGAGGGTCGTAAATGGCCAATGGACCTGAGATGACCCCTGAAATAACTCATCAAAAGAAAAAAACTCAGTGTGACCATAACCCAATATTACAGACGAACAGTAACTTGCTATGGAACTTGTTTTATGGTATAGAAACATTATATTAATGTGATGTTGATTATGTTTTTTTAATCTAATCAACAGAAAAAGTCTATGGTCACACAGAGCATTTTTAGGAGCCTTTTGGAGCTTATCCATTCTAAAAGACCCCTCAAAATTGCTTCAAAATTGCTTGAAAAACTCTTCATATTCATTTCTTTAGGACATTTTCCAGTTTTTGAGGATTTTTTTTTTAGCTTTTTTTCTAAAGAAGTTTTGAAGAACGGTTTGTGGAAAAAAAATGCATTTCACTTCTTTCAAGTGGATTCTGAAGGAAGTCTCTACAAATTAGGCACTGCCCAATCAAAAGGCTGCAAAAACACTTCAAGAAAAAACTCTTCAAAACCTCTGCAGGGAACAGTTTAGTAAAGAAAAAATCCCCCTCAAAAAAGAGAATTTCCTGGAGTGGATTCCATTTGAAAAGTTTGTCATTTTTGAATGACTCAAAAAACTTTATTTGAATGTGGCCTGCTGGTATAGTCACATGGAGGTTTTTATCCACTGCATCCAATGTGTGCATGTCTGTACATCGACAGTAGGGAGCTTTCTATAATAAAGTCCTGGGGGAAGCAATGATGGATTTTAGAACTTCTACTCACAAAACACAATTATGGCATATTAAAAATTGGCCAGAAAGTTTAGTTATGTAAACTAGACTACTAATAGTAGTACTACTAATAGTTACTTGGGATAAGCTGAATTCTTCATTAAGCAAAACATGGAAGGATATTTTAATTAATTTTGCATGGCTGTGAAATTTTGGGAATATCACTCTAAACAATATTCCAAATAAGCATGCTATTAAACAATTTTTTTTGTAAATGTAGCCATTGGGGCCGATACACCAAAGATTGTGAGGACTGAACGTGATGACTTATTGAAATAAGATTTCTGGCGAGGCGCACACCACTTGTAAGATGCTCCTGCTTCAGTAAGGGGGTACACCTCTCAATAAATCAGATTTATCACACATACCTTCATTAAGGTTGGCATGTATAATGCCAGTTTTAATGAATTGGTGCAACTGTCTTTATTGAATAACATTTTCTTGCATCCATTACAGGGAATCTGTCAGTAGGATCAACTATCCTAAGCCGCCATTAAGGGCATGAAGATTACAAAAAGTTGAATAAAATGATACCTTGATATCTGCGATCCGATTTCTTATTCCAATGACGTTCACATTTTTTTTTTTTTATATATTTAGGTGAGCTATTAAGATCTATGGGCTAGAAACAGATCTCCCTGAGAATCTGCCTCCGGAGCGCATTTTAAGTGAAAGGGGGCATTACCAGTGAGAGACATGAAGATCAACAGAACAGACGCTCAGTCATTACATGTCTCACACTGATAACTACCCCTTTAGGTTAAAATAAGGTCTGGAGGCAGATTCTCGGCCCAAAGAACTTAACAGCTCATTTATATATTTAAAAAAATGTGTATTTCTCTGGAATAATTAATACATCAATTGCAGAGATCAAGATATCATTTGTTCAGACTGGCCTACCGCCTCAACGCATTAACCTAACTATCCCTGTGTGGCCTATTAAAAATAGAAAAAAACAAAACACATAATCAGGTTCCTCGCATCGTGTTCTCATACACTTTATGCAGTTAATAGCCTCTGTGTCTGTACTGCTACATACTTAGGCAGTTAACTGGTTCATGCAGCTTTACATGAACACCCGAGCCTTACACTATGGCTGGTCCAAATAACTAAAGCAATTGTTACCATCCACCTCTCGTGTCTCCCCTTTTCCTCATAGATTGTAAGCTTGCGAGCAGGGCCCTCATTCCTCCTGGTATCTATTTTGAACTGTGATTTCTGTTATGCTGTAATGTCTATTGTCTGTACAAGTCCCCTCTATAAGTTGTAAAGCGCTGTGGAATATGTTGGCGCTATATAAATAAAAATTATTATTATTATTATTATTATAATGAACTTTCTATGATCTGCATATCCATATAGATGGGTAAAGAGGATACAACCCACTGACAGTCTAGTGATGAGCGAACTTACTTTGATAATGTGTTATCGGAGCATGCTCAAGCGTTATCCGAGTATCTTGGGGTGTGCTCAGATAATATATTCGAGTCCCTTCGGATGCATGTTCTGCGGCAATAGACAGCCGCAACACACATAACATAGACAAATTGTCAAATAACATTGAATGAGAAACAATAGGTCTCCCCCTTTCCTTTCAAAAGTCTAAGTTGATGGAGTCTGAATAGGTTAACCTGTGATTATTGATAGACATTCCTTACCAGAACTAAAAAAGAGAACAATGATGAAATTTCCCAAATATCCTGTATTTCATTGGATGACTAAAAGGGAACCAAGTGTCTGAACCAAGAACACTAAAAGAGTATCTAAGCTTTTTTTTTTTTTTTCCTGTTTTTGCAAAGATATGAATCTTTCTAATGTACTGCATCACTGTCACAAGTTTACCGTAACAAAGAGGAGCCAGAAGACCGCAGTATCTGATTTCTCCTACTCCTGCACTGGTGAGAAGCATTAAGGTTCTCAGCTGTGCACTGTTAGCCACTCCCATCTCCTATATAATCTGGGTCTTGGCTAGCAGAGCTAGCTTATGCTGCAATGCTGGAGGTTGCTGTTGGTTATTATTGGAGAAGGCATTTGGTGGCTGTATCTGTGACTGTTGCTAGGTTTTTAGTGTGTGATAATTCCCATTTTCTCCTACTTTGGTTTAACCGCAACCTCCACTCTCCGATGCATGCCTTTATTATTTGTGTGTGTATGTTATTTTTCATTACCCCTGTTCGCATTACCCTGTTAGTCTGGTTGGCTTATTACGGTACACTACTACTCCAATCTTCACAGGGTGGAGGAAGGGTACAGACTGAGGCGGATTCAGGAGCTAAGGCAAGGTACGTGGCCCCGGCGCCTTCACCATCAGAAGTAACACGGCGAACAGGGCGAGCTAGAGCGCCCCCTAGAGTTAGGGACAGGAAATGAGCCCCAGACAACAGAGTCGTGATAATTACTTTATTTTTCTTCTTTTTCTTTCAAAATCCAAGCTGAAAGGGCGGTATGAACTGCCTTGTTCTTGCACTTATAGTAATTGTTTTGAACTGCAGGTCTCTCGCATATTTGTACTCTTGTGTCTTTGCAGTTCCTCATGCTCAGGCACAATTTACATACACTCTCCCTTCCTGTACATGCTTGGCCAGCAGCAGAAAAACTCACACTGGAGAAACCCGTAGTTCATAACCACTCTAAGTGCATGAAAATGGCAGTTCATACAGCATGGAGGTTAAGAGAAATATTAGAAAGAAAAATTACTGAAGTACATTACAAAGATTCATAACTTTGAAAAGAATTATCAGTAATGAAATAATACAAAAGTTTAGTTATTCTTTAAAGTTGGTAGAAAGAAAGAAAATGAGAAATAGAAGAAATGGAAAGAGAAGGAGAAAGAGGAAAAGGGGAAGAAGAGGGGCTCATAGGTTGGGACAGTAAATTCCATGGACAAGGGGAAATCTCTCCAAGGTTCAAGTACAGGAAGTACTTGGCCACCGAAAGCCTTCCAGTTTAAGAAAACAGTCTCTGAATCTCTGAGGAGCCATGAAGGAGCACCCAGGACTGCCAGACTCTCAAAACATTTTGTTTTGAGAATTCTAATTCAGTAGCTCCTCCATGTGGAGCAAGTAGGACATTAATTGTTGCCACGCGAAAAGAATGGAAAGTAGTGCTTCAATTGCATGGTATGAGTGTTCTATTGTCATACTAATTTGCAGGAAGCTTTTTTGTGGGGTAAAGGTACCAGGGAGTATAGACAACAAGGCAATTTGAGGAGTGTTGCTGACTCTGCCCTTCAATAAGTTGGTATGTAGACTTTTTTTTTTCCCCAGAAGGGTGTAATCTTGTAACATGCCCATCAGATATGATGCACTATACCCCTGTCTTTTACAAAGTATCATCAGATCTCAAAAAAAGAAGAGAACATTGTGTAGAGTTGCTTTGGTAATCGGTAACACCATGTCAACATTTTTTTCTCCTGAGGGTAGAGCTTGTCTGTAAAGATAAATGTTTTTTGCCTATGAGGGGGAGAAATTTCAATCCCAATTTCCTGTTCCTAAGATTCTTGAAACCTTGGCTCTCCCTTACCAGGTTACAAGAATGCTATAAGGAAAATGTGTGTGTGTGTGTGTGTGTGTGTGTGTGTGTGTGTGTGTGTGTGTGTGTGTATTTGAAGGGGATCTCCCAACAAAAATAAAATCTTCAAAAAGTGTGAGAGAAGATTGGAAAAGTACTCCGCAAAGCATTGAGGAATTGTAGCCTTGAGAAAGCTAGTCAAGAGATCTTACAAGGTGCATAAACATATGGTGAAACGAGAACCGGACAATACATGTTGAAAGTGGGACTTATGCATCTAATAAAGGTTAGAAAGTAGAGCAGCGACTATTCACTCTGGACATTTTTTAAAGCAATTTATTCCATATTTTCAAAGCAGTTTTTGCAAGTGTTGTGTGTATATTTTAAAATTATCTCCAGATTATACTGAAGGAGTACACTTCTGAGGTCATAGAAGAACTTCTGACAAGGTCACCCACTGTTTTGTTTGCCAAGAAAAAGTCAATCAACAAGGTGATGCAGGGTGGCACATGATGGTAAAGCTTCAGGTTTGGGAAGCTTTGTCCTGCTGCTCTCGAGCAAGAAAGTATATGCAGCCCTTTCCTTGGTCTAGACCTACCCCAAATAAACTTAATGATGACAGTGGGTAACTTACTAATGAAAATAATGGACGAATTGACGTATCTGCTAGAACTATGTACTAAAACCCAGATAAAATGTCCATTAAGAGAGCGTTTATCCCCTAAACCAAAACATTTTCTTCCTATTGCAGGAAATGTGATTTTTAAATACAGTAGGATTTGATATTTAGTTGTATACTTTACTGTGTTGGGTGGGAATTTCACTCCCAAATACTTGATATCAGGTAATTGCCATTTGAAAGGAAAGTTCACTGTTATGTTTGACTGATGGAAACGAGACATTGAGGGCCTCTATTTTCATACAATTCACTCTTGAAAGGAACATGAAGCTGAGAAATACAGAGTAAGGCTGCCATCACACTAGCAGTATTTGGTCAGTATTTTACATCAGTATTTGTAAGCCAAAACCAGGAGTGGAACAATTAGAGGAAAAGTATAATAGAAACATACGCTCCACTTCTGTATTTATCACCCACTCCTGGTTTTGGCTTACAAATACTGATGTAAAATACTGACCAAATACTGATAGTGTGACGGCAGCCTAAGGCTGGAGTCACACCTAAAGTATAAAAATATGGTCCGTTTTTTACGTCCGAGATACACAGAAATGTTCATGAACAGTGATCCGTATGTCATCCGTATTCAATGTGAGGGTGCGATTTTTTTCTCCGAAAAGTATCCGTGTGTCATCCATGTGGCGAGATTTTCTCGCCGGCTTGCAAAATGGACATATAATGGATCCATGGGCTCAAATATTCGTGAAAATATATATACAGTCTATATATATATATATATATATATATATATATATACAGTACAGACCAAAAGTTTGGACACACCTTCTCATTTAAAGATTTTTCGGTATTATCATGACTATGTAAATTGTAAATTCACACTGAAGGCATCAAAACTATGAGTTAACACATATGGAATTATATACTTAACAAAAAAGTGTGAAAAAACTGAAAATATGTCTTATATTCTAGGTTCTTCAAAGTAGCCACCTTTTGCTTTGATGAGTGCTTTGCAGACTCTTGGCATTCTCTTGATGAGCTTCAAGAGGTAGGCACTGGAAATGGTCTTCCAACAATCTTGAAGGAGTTCCCAGAGATGCTTAGCACTTGTTGGCCCTTTTGCCTTCACTCTGCGGTACAGCTCATCCCAAACATCTTGATTGGGTTCAAGTCTGGTGACTGTGGAGGCCAGGTCATCTGGAGTAGCACCCCATCACTCTCCTTCTTGGTCAAATAGCCCTTACACAGCCTGGAGGTGTGTTTGGGGTCATTGTCCTGTTGAAAAATAAATGATGGTCCAACTAAATGCAAATTTGAAGAACCTAGAATATAAGACATATTTTCAGTTGTTTCACACTTTTTTGTTAAGTACTGTATATAATTCCACATGTGTTAATTCATAGTTTTGATGCCTTCAGTGTGAATGTACAATTTTCATAGTCATACAGAAAAATCTTTAAATGAGGTGTGTCCAAACTTTTGGTCTGTACTGTGCACACACTAAGGGACTGTCCTATACATGTGTACACTTTATACTAAGGGACTGTGTTAGACATAATAATCGACAATAACCTCTTCCTCCACCTTCCCCTGTTCCTATTTCCATTATAAATCCCCCTTCCTCCCATCCCAATCCCCCACACCCCTCATTGTCCTCCTCCCCCTGCATCCCATTATTGCCCTCTCCCCCACCCCCATGATTGCCCTCTTCACCAGCTCCATTATTGCTTTTTCGCCACCACCCCATTATTGCCCATTCCACCACCTCCATCATTGCCTCCTCCCCATCACCCCATCATTGTACTTTCCACTGCCACCATCACTGCCTTCTCCCCCACCACCCCATCATTACCCATTCCACCACCTCCATCATTTCCTCCTCCACCTCCATCCCCATTATTGCCCATTCACCACCTTTATCAATTCCTCCTCCCCCCACCCCTATCATTGCCCTCTCCATCAATCCAATCGCTGCCTTCCGCTCCATCACCCCCATCATTGCCCTCTCTATCAACCCAATCATTGCCTTCTGCCCCATCATTGCCCTCTCTGTCAACCCAATAATTGTCTTCTGCCCCATCGCTCCATCATTGCCCTGTCAACCCAATCAATGCTTTCTTCCCCATCATTGCCCTTTTTGACAACCCAATCATTGCCTTCTGCCCCATCACCCCCACCATTGCCCTCTCCTCCACCTACACACACACAGCACCATTCACCTCTCTGAATACACACACACAGCAGCATCATTCATCTCTCTGCATACACACACACAGCACCATTTACCTCTGCATACTCACACACACACACCTCACCTCACCTCTGCACTCGGTATTCTGAAGCGCACCATCGCCGGCAGCTTCCTGTCTTGCACAGCCGTGGCGCTGAATGATGATGTCATTCAGCCGCTGCTGTGTGAGTCATAACAGCTCCATATCCAGGCTGGTGGGCATGCTGGGACTTCTGCTCTCTTGGGTATATGGTGCCAGCTTGTGCTCTGTCCCCCCAGTTATACAGCAGAAGTCTCATCCTCATAGCTTCATATCCGTATCCCTGCAGAATGTAAGCCCGCAAGGGCAGGGTCCTCTTCCCTCTTTACCAGTCTGTCATTGTTACTTTTGTTTACTGTAACTGATACAGTATTTGTATTTTGATGTAACCCCTTCTCATGTACAGCACCATGGTATTAATGGTGCTATATATATATATATATATATATATATATATATATATATATATATATATATATATATATAAATAATAATAATAATATCTGTACACCCCCTACCTCGGGGATGGACGCCCGCTCCTCACCTGCACCGGACTGTGCGGCTGGCCCCTGGGGGCCCTGGTTGTGCTTGTGGTTGCCATGGTGTCGGGAGCAGCGGCTCAAACAGGCCTCTGAATTTCTCGGGATCTAGTAGCCCCACCCCCCACAATGCGTGGAGGATTGTGGGAGGATCGTTCAGTCAGCACTCGCACTGCAGCAAGAAAAGGCGGAAAGTGAGAGCAAGACTGATCCATTCCCTGCAGCTCTGCTCCCATTTTCTGTTGCGGGCAGCGGAGCTGCAGGGATTGCACCCTGCCCCCCAGAACCTCAGGGCCAGATAAACTGGCCAGATTGCCCTAATTAATAGCCACCTTGCAGGGGCCCCCTGGAGCCTCTGGGCCCCGATGCAGCTGCACCGGTTGAACCAGCAGTATGTCGGTCCATGCCAATGCCACAGGGCAGTGGGAAGAGAGAGGCTAAGTGCCAGAATAGGCACATCTTACAGATGCGCCTTTTCTGGGGTCCTGGGGGCAGATGTTTTTAGCCCGGGGGCCAATAACCATGGTCCCATGGTCCCTCTCTCTCTGCCCTCAGTCACTGGCTTTCCCTCTCTGGAGGAGAAAATTGCATGGGAGCCCACTCCAGTTTTTTCCGTGATTTAACCCTTTAATTTAACACCTAGAGCTCCCAAATTTTATACATAAACACTTCTAACATTATTAGTGAGGGATATGTAAAAATCTAACGGATATGCAATGGTTTACTGTATGTAAACCATGTCTCATATCTGGTTGGGTTCGGTATGATTTAACAAAAGCCGACAATTGAATTACCGGCTTTTCTGCTAACTCTGTATGAAATATAAATATATGTATATATGTGTCTCACTGACATATATATATATACTGTATATATATATATATATACATATATATATATATACCTATTCTATGTGTATACTAATTGCCTCTTCAGAGGAAAAGAGGACTTAAACTCTATAGCACCACCTGTTGTAAGTAGCGATCCTACCGGTCACAATCAACCCTTTAACGAGTCTTGCAATATGACTTAGGATAAAAGCCAAATCAGTATCTCAATTCGCAGACACAGTGTTTTGGGCTGTTGGCTCTCCTTACCTTGACAAGCCAGAGCCAGAGCGGACGTATGTGCTAATGGGGCCAGTGAACTTGTCCCTAAACTCAATGTGACAGCACCCTTACAGTCAGAAAAATCTGTGCAAGTTTTTCAGCTTCAAAAAAATCATGGACACCTTTAATTTTTTTTACAGAATGGGCAAAAAAGTGCCCTGTTTTTATGGACTGTCCTGGAATTTCTGGACTGTTGGCAACTAGTGTTGAGCAAGTGTGTTCACTACTTGACTCAGCATTGGAGTACTCGGGTACTCTAGTATTGCGGGTGCTCGAATGACATGCTCTAGTCCCTGCCCCGCATGTTTTGCGGCTGTTAGCCAATAAACATGTGGGATTGCTTGTGTATGGCAGGCAATCCATGCATGTTTTTCGGTTGTCTAACAGCCGTGAAACATGTGGGGCAAGGACTCAAGCATGGCGCTCGAGTATCTGCGATTTTCGATGCATACCCGGGCAGTCCAATGCTCACTCGAGTGGCAAGCATGCCCGCTCAATACTATTGGGAACCCAGACCAATTATAAACTGCAGAAATAGGCATGCTTAGATTGGCTAAGTATGTGTGTTTGTTTTAATTGCCAGATAAGCTCTTGTCCAGGGTAAACAAAGGATTGGGTCTACTGACATCCATCACAACTGATCCTTACCTGCACCGATGGTAGACATGGAAGGATGGGAAGTTGGGAGATCTTTATACATATTAGTCAGTCAATTCTAACAATTTTTTTGAGTTAGGTTAGGCTATGTGCACACGTCAGGATTTCTTGCAGAAATTTCCTGAACAAAAAAGGACATTTTCTGCAAGAAATCCGCATGTGGATTTTTCGAGTTTTTTTGCGCTTTTTTTGCGGATTTTTCCGGAGGTTCTGGGATGCAATAATATAGTGGGAAATCCGCAAAAAATCCACAAAATTAATGAACATGCTGCGTTTTTTCCACGATGCGTTTTTTTGTGGAAAAAAAGCAACATATGTCCAAAAATTGCAGAATGCATTATAAATGATGGGATGCATATGTATGCATATTATAAGTGTTTTTATCGCGCTTTTATAGCGAAAAATCCGGAACGTGTTCACACAAGGGTTATATAGCGACGTGTCACACGACACTAAAATTGTAGTGTCCAATTGCGAGATAGCATCTAATGATTCCCTGTGATGTTGCATAGAGACCCGCGTCCTCCTGAAACTGCGAAACAGAGTTGCAAATATTTCCAAATATGCTGGATTCTCTGTCACTGGATACAAGTCTGCGACTGGCATTTTATTTGTACACAAGTTACCCAGATGTATTTGGTCGCATGACTTGTTTGAAAATTGTTTTTGGTGACACATGTTGATGTGTTCTCCCAGCCTTAGACCAACATTTATGTATTACTAATTGCATAGTCAGTAATTTAGAATGTTTGTTTATTCAGCAGGTATAAAAAGAAATTAAAAAATTCCAAACGCACAAGATCCATTGCACAAGTGCCATAACTTTTTATTTTTCCATTGACATACTGTATTTCTCGGACTATAAGACTCACCTAGGTTTTAGAGTAGGAAATTAGGAGAAGAAAAACTGAAGCAAAAAATGTGGTCAATTCTGTACCTAAGATCACTATCCTGGTAAATATGGTCCCCTCATCCTAATCTTGGTATGCATGGCCCCATCCTTATTCTGGTATGATTGTCCCCGTCCTTATTCTGGTATGATTGGCCCTGTCCTTATTCTGGTATGCATGGTCCCATTCTTATTCTGATATGATTGATAGGGCCATGTATACTAGGAACTGGATGGGGCCAAACAGAAAAGATTAAAAAACCCAAACCATTACACTCACCTTCCTCCGCTACCTCACAGTCAAAGTTTCCTGCTCCAGTGCTAGCAGCTAATTAATGCTTGTAAGCAGCGTATGGCAGGGACGTCATGCACTTCTCACAAGCAGAGCACAGCTGCCGGAATACGGTACTCACTGGGACCGCTCATCGGAGATCGCGGTAAGCATTCATTCCTCTTCAGTATTGCGCAGTGTCAGCTACCGGCTTCCTGCTGCCGGCGGTCACATGTGCCGATACTTAAGAGAAATGAATATTCAGAATATTCATTTCTCTTAAGTATCGACATACGTGACCGCCGGCAGCAGCAGGAAGCTGGTGGCTGACACTGCGCGCTACTGAAGCAGAATGAATTCTCACCGTGATCTCCGATGAACAGTCCTGGTGAGTACCGTATACCAGCAGCTGTGCTCTACTTGTGAGCAGTGCATGACGTCCCTGCCATGTGCTGCTTACAAGCATTAATTAGCTGCTAGCACCGGAGCAGAGGAAGGCAAGTGTAATGTTTTTTTTTTTTTAATCTTTTCTGATGGGGCCATGCATACCAGGACTGGGACAGGGCCAATCTATCATAAAAGGATGCCAGGAAGAAATGAATATTCATTTCCCTCAACCCCCATGGGCGTGGAATGCAGTGCATATTCATTTCTCTTTAGCAGTGGGCACAGGAGTTAGCCGGAGCTGCTAGCCCCTGCCTCTGTGACCTGCCGCTCCTCCGATATCGCTCCCCCACCTCAGCCAACATATCCGGACTATAAGACGCACCCCCCCCCCATTTTCCCCCACATTTGGGAGGAAAAAAGTGCGTCTTATAGTCCGAAAAATACAGTAAATGTATACGTTTTTTTTTCTAGGACGAGTTGTAGTTTTAAATGTCACCATTCACCTTACCATGTAATGTGAAGGAAAAGATTCTTTGACCTGCCGAATAATTAGAAAATAACAATTCTGCCTGATGTTGCTCTGGTTTAATTCTTACACACTCGCTGTGCAGTAAACATGACTTTGTAACTTTATTTGGCAGGTCAGTATAAAATTAAAGCAAAATCAAATGTATAGTTCTTGTTATATTTTAGGCTATGTGCACACATTGCGGATCTGCAGCTGCGAGTCCACAGCAGCTTTCCATGCGTTTACAGTACAATGTAAACCTATGGAAACCGCAATCCGCAGTGCACATGCTGCGGAAAAAAACGCGCGGAAAAGCAGCGGGTTACATTCTGCAGCATGTCAATTCTTTGTGCGGATTCCGCTGCGGTTTACACCTGCTCCACAATAGGAATCCGCAGGTGTAAAACCACAGTGTAATCCGCACAAAATCAGCGGTAAATCCGCAGGTAAAACGCAGTGCCTTTTACCTGCAGATTTCTAAAATCCGCTGCGGAAAAATCCGCAGAGGTCAATTCTACGTGTGCACATACCTTTAATGTTTAAGGCTGCAGTCACACTATCAGTATTTGGTCAGTATTTTACATCAGTATTTGTAAGCCAAAACCAGGTGAGGAACACTCAGAGGAAAAGTCTAATAGAAACATATGCACCACTTCTGTATTTAGCACCCACTCCTGGTTTTGGCTTACAAATACTGATCAGAAATACTGACCAAATACTGATAGTGTGACTGCAGCCTTAAACAGTAAAAATTTAGAATGCATTGTAATTTTTTGAGACCCATTTTTTATAATCTTTCCATTGATTGGACTGTGCGACGGCTTGTTTTTGCTGGATGAGCTTTAGTTTTTATTGGAACTATTTTAAGTATATATGACGTCTTGATCACTTTTTATTCTTTTATTTTTTTTTCAATGTTCACAGTGAAAGATAAATGTTATATTTTTAAAATTCAGACTTTTACAAACCCATTGATTCCTAATTTTTTAAATAATTTAAAAATAAATAAATCTCCTCTTTTCCCCACTGATCTGGAGGACCTTTCATTGGATTTTTTCCATTTAAATTCCGATTTGGTGCTGCTCAACTGATTCTGGAACAGTTTTTTTCTTTTTCTTCTGTGCCCCACATTTCAAAACGTACTACCCCCGATAATAATGGTGAAAATTTTCCCTTCAACCAACTAGCCATATATTACAGGACTTCCCTCTGGATGTTTGCATTTTCTCCTCTCCTACATGGCAGAGCCCATAGAGAAGTTATTTGAAGGAGGGGGGGGGGGGGAAGGGGAGCATTACATTTCAAGAGAGGGGCACCGAGAAAAATAGGAAAATTGTTCCACAATTAGTGGAGCCGCAGCAATTGGAGGAAGTACTCATTTTAAATGAAAATAAATAAAAAAAACAGTGAAAGGTGTAATATAAAAATGGTAAAAAAGAGATTTATTTTGAAATTAATTTTATATTCAACATTTTTTTTATTAGCCCCACTAGGGGGCTTGAACCTGGTGATTCTGTATTGCACTATGGGCTGTTGTGGCAGAACAAAAAAGTCATAGGGTACTTTGGAAGGCCCCAGCTGCAATCACAAAATATCATCGCCCTACAATTGCAGAGGAGTTGATGAGGTGACAAAAGGTCTTGGTTGTAATTGGCTGTGGCATCTAATGGGTTAATAAAATGCATCGATCGTAGCTAGCTCTCTCGCTGGTTGGGTAGGCAGGTGCCCATGGTTTTGCACAGCCGACACTTGCCCTGACATGTTGGGAATCAGCTCACATGTTGGGAAGGAGTTAAGAAGTGTGCATTTTTTAAGAAGTTAGGCAAAATTCTCAACAACTTCACTCTCCAATGTCAGTGATGCAAAATACGTAAAATCATGATCACATGTGGGCCAATATGTGAAACAGAATGAGGGGCAGCCATTTCTGCGTATATGCAGTTTGTTCACAGACCGAAGGGAACAAGGAAATAATTGATGTTGTAACTGAAGGAAATAAACCGAGGCAGAGAACAAACAGTGTAAGAACAAAACAAGTGTTCAAAAACATATATATTTGTATAGATGAGGAAGAAAAGTGAACTATAGGTAAGAAGTGAAAAAGCTCTTTATTCATAAAACAATAAAAACAATTATTCAACACAACTTGGTATCCACTAGATAAAGTCAAAGGTGCAGCACACAGATAAAAAACAGAGTAAAGAGCAATTGTATGGTTTTTCTAAAAATTGGATTTAACTGGCGCTCTGCTGATTTGTCTAATCTGTTTTTATTGTGAGTTTTTTCAGAGCGACAAGAAATAATGTCAAACTAAATATACAGAACAAAAAATTGTATATAATAATATATAAAACAAGAACTGTTTTTGCAGTCATAAACAACAGGAAGGTGACATGAGGTAAAAACAAACAAACAGGCTTATAGCATAAAAACATAACAAAACAAACAACATGAAACAGGCTCTGTTCACAGTTGGATAGGGAGCCTATATTGGGGATTAACCCAATTTTATGTCTCAACTCTTAATTTTGCTGTAAAAATACCAGAGGCTAAACTATTACTACTGGGATGCTAAAGGAACTCTGACAAAGGTAATTAAAGCCAAGAGTCCACGATGCTTAAAAACTTTCATATGTAAACGTTTTCTGTCCACAGAAAACGTTGCTGTATGGAATCCACCCTGTAAGTGATTGTACTCACTGCAGCATTGCTAAAAAGATTAATTGACTCTCTATTAAGGCACCAATCAGGGCGGAAACTAGCCAAAAGAAGGGCCAGCAATTCGGCATTTGTTAAAAAGCCTTCTATTTTTGGGATATGCCTTGTACCTTGGTTTTGTTAGGTTACTGGATAAATGTCATACCTTATTACATTGACTATAGTCTTGTACCTTCAAATTCAACCTGGGCAGATTCAGCCTGTGGAATAAGAACTCTGACGTAATCTGGTCTTTGTCTTGAAAGATGGATTCTGACCAGAAACTTATCTGTACTACGGAACAGGATACGTGTGATATGTTCAGCTCTTCTTGTCAAGTATGATAGAAACATGGATTCTCGGATTCTTTTATATCTTACAGGACGCCCCTCCTCCTCTTATGTGGCAGACACTGATTGGATCTTATCTACAGTTCCAGAACAATCTTTATGACTAATAGCCAAAGGTATCTCCTGTTACACCAGTGTCACGCAGCCCTTCCCTGCTCTTCAAACGGTGTAAAAATTCACCTACAGGGAAATAAACATTGGAAACAATTGTTTATGACATGGTTACAGTTAAAAACAATTAGTCATCCATGACAACCCTGTAAATACTTTATGTATTTACTGTTTGCCGTCTGATAATAGAGCATGAAAAAGGATCCATGGTACTAAATAAGTCCACTATGGAAAAACAGCGAAATTGAAAATGGATGTTTCATGACAGACATTTGTGGCGTATTCCCCTGATCCTCCGTTCTATTTAGTGTTCAAGCACATTAACAGGAAGGTGGCTGCTCTCCTTACACGACTCTGGGAGCTCCAAATTAAGCTGAGTGCACTTGCATCTACTAGATATTTAAGGCTTGAGAAATAAGTCGTGAGACAATCCCTTCAAATAAGAAAAATAGGGTATGGTCTTCTAGGCGCTGTTTTTTCCACTGTATTTGCTTGCTAAATGCGAAAATTAAACAACCTTTTATATAGTTTTTATTTAAAATTTCAAACCGATGTTGTTGTATTCTGTATAGCTCCTTCACATAGCTGGCTCTTCTACTGACCAGCTGCAAACTAATGCTGGCTATATCAACTCTTTTTACTTTGTCTCTTTTTCCAGTCTAAAAGGAAGAGGATGAATCTGGTAGGCTATGTATGAGTGTAGAGAGGAAGAAGAGAACCCACATCAGTACCTGGAAGGGGAAAGGGTGTAATCACACACTCATCGGCATCAGTGAGCACAAAACAAATGAGATACCCCATGAGAATTAGAATTTTTACAGGAATACCAGTGAAATCAGTAGCATCCCGAACACACAGACATCACATTCAGGCTGCATTATTAAGAGGGGACATTTAAAATAGATAGAAAAGGCTGAAACTTAGAGTAAATTCCAAAACTACACATCAAGGTGCTGGAAAGAAAATGAGGGAATAAAGATTGCAGAATGAAATATAGTGCAACCAAGGCTACTTTCACATTTCCGTCGGTAGTCGCCCGTCACAAACCGACGGAAGTGTGTCCTTTCACATTTCCGTCTGCAGTCTCGGAGAGGAAAGAGACAGAGATTTCCTGCTGGGCATGCGCAGACGGAAAAACAGGATACAACGCACAGAAAAACGTTCCCTCGAACGTTTTTTCCAGACGACGGGCCGCCAAAATCCGACGCAACCAGTGCACGACGGACGAAACGTGTGGCCATACGTCGCGATCCGTCGGTAATACAAGTCTATGGGAAAAAAACGTATCCTGCGGGCAAATTTGCAGGATGCGTTTTTTTCCCAAAACGACGGAATGTGACGGATGCTAAACAACATAAGTGTGAAAGTAGCCAAAGCCTACTGGAGACTGTGTAAACCAATTATATGTCTAATGAACTTCACACAGGGCTAAACCAGGGAGCTGTGTCAAAGGTATTACGAGTTCTTTAACCTTAGGCTCCACAAGGAGGTATACACTTTCACATAGGGTATCCCCAAGTAGTCTCTGTCAGCAACCGATGACACATTGCAACATCCCTCCCGGCATCATTGCATGGCTTCCCAACCCCCCCATGCAGGGATACCAACTTACTCACCACTCCAGACCATGCAGTGAGTAACATGTCCTCCACTTGATGTGCATACATCTTGGCTGCAGGCATAGGGTGGCTGCGCCTGCACTTCCTGGTTCTTAAAGAGACAGTGTGTGCACTCCTAATGTGTCCCCAGTCTATTGCTAAGAGGTACTTGGTACACCTTCACCTGTTGGAAGGTGCCTGAGCAACATTCTATTTCAGAGTCTGTGCAATGTCTGAGTTGCCAGGTCCTTTCCTGTTCTTGCAAGCCTGAATACCCAGGCCTGTAACCTGAATCTGTACCTGTATCTGATTTTTCTTGTGTCTGCCACTCTGTCCTTGTCTGAATGAGCACCTATCCCTCAATCTGTTTGTATCGAAGTCTGGATCTTTCCCTAAACCTGCTATGTCTGTACCAATCCCTAGAACCTGCAGTATCTGAACCAGTACCTATCTCTATTTTGTTGTCTCTGTACAACATTAGTGATCTTGGTTTACACTTGTTACTTCATTGTAAGTGTACCCTGTGTGAATCTGGTCCTGTCTGTCCTGCTTGTACCTGTCCTTGTGTAAACTTGATCCTGTCTGTCCTGTGTGTACTTGTCCTTGTAATTGTCTTATGCTTTCCTGTTGGTTTCCTGACTGACCATGTCTATGGTTTCCTGCCTAACGGCGTCTGCATGCCTGTTCGCATCTGCAGATCTGCGCCTGTCCCCATCTGCGGCGCTGCGCCTTTCCACATCTGTGGATCTGTGCCTGACCACGTCTGCGGTTTTCTGCCCGGTCACATCTGAGGTTTCCTGCCTGTCAGCGTCTGTGGCTCTGCGCCTGTCCACATCTGTGGTTCCTTGTCTGAACTGGGTCCTACCCGTCCCGTTATTCCAGTCTTACCTGCCTGTGTCTCAGCCCTTCCTGAAACTGTTCCTGTCCCTCCAGTCTGAACTGGCTCCTATCTCTGACAGTGTATCAGCTGTGCCCCTTGCCTGTTTATCAGCTGTGCCAGCCTGCCAATGTATCAGCCGTGCCCGTCAGCACCGACCTGCCTGTATTCCAGCCGTCTCTGCCTGTACTCCAGGAATGGCTGCCAGTACTTGCTTGTCTATGTATCAACTGAGCCAGACAGTATATCCGCAGGACTTGTCTGCACCTGTCGCTACAGTGTCCTGTCCCCTTGGGGGTCAGCTGCTACTGCCGGACATCGCCCTGGAGTGGTACCTGGCAACTACCTGCCATACAAGCCTGACCTCACCACTAGAGGCTCCAGTGAACACCAAGGTGTATGCTTAGACTGTGGCACAGTGGGGCCACGATCCACGCTCGTGCTAACCAATCTGGGTGTGAGCGTAACACACATTAATGAGAAAACTAGAGTCACAAATTCATGGTACCACAACAACAGGCAGAAATCATAATCAAACAGACAAAGGTTGGGTTTGCTGGACTTCAATCATAATGCTAAACAAGCAGAGGTTCATTTGAGTAATAGATGAGAAACACCAAGGTTACTTACGGGTAGCCGGTTTTTCCGGAGCCCATGACGGCACACCTGAGAGAGGGGATCCGCCCAGTCAGGACAGGAACCCTACTGAAAATAAAAGGGCGGTACCTCTCCCTCGCTTCAGTTGGTTTTCAGAGCATGAGAGGCCCCCCTGGTTAGTATACATGGCAATCCAACACCACATTATATTAACTAAACACACCCAAAACAATAGTGCACACCGAAAGGGTGAAAAAAAGGGGGGGAATATACGGGTGCCGTCATGGGCTCCGGAAAAACCGGCTACCCGTAAGTAACCTTGGTGTTTTCCCTTCCCCCATGACGGCACACCTGAGAGAATTTTGTAGAATGAAACCTTAGGGAGGGACCACCGCTTGGAGCACCCTTCTACCAAAGGTTAGGTCAGCAGAGGAGGAAAGGTCTAGCCGGTAGTGTTTGAAAAAAGTTGAGGGTGAGGACCAGGTAGCGGCCTTGCAAATTTGGTCAATTGATACCTCAGCTTTCTCTGCCCAGGAGGTAGCCACGGCTCTGGTGGAGTGAGCCTTGATGCCGTCAGGAACCGGAGTGCCACTTGCAGAATAGGATAAACTAATGGCCTCCCTGATCCATCTAGCAATGGTACTTTTAGCTACCCCGCACCCTCTTTTGCTACCCTGAAAGGCTACGAATAGGGTTTGGTCTTTCCTCCACTGATTAGTCACAGACATGTATTGTAACATAGATCTTCTCACATCTAACATGTGGAACCTTTGTTCCCCTGGATTTTTAGGATTACTACAGAAAGATGGTAAAGTAATCTCCTGACTCCTATGGAACTTTTGAACCACCTTGGGGAGATAAGCCGGGTCTGGTCTTAGAACAATCCTGTCATCAAAAACCTGAGTATAAGGAGGGCATATTGACAGGGCCTGTAAATCACTTACCCTACGTGCCGATGTTAAGGCTACTAGTAAAACTGTTTTAAGGGTAAGTAACTTAGGTGATAACTCCTGCAAAGGCTCAAAGGGCTGTTTAGTCAGGGCTTCTAAGACCAAATTTAGATCCCAAGGAGGGATTTTTGGGATAATAACTGGCCGAGATCTACTACAAGATTTTATGAATCGTGAGACCCATTTATTTGAGGCAAGATTACAATTATATAGGGCCCCCAAGGCAGAAACCTGAACTTTAAGGGTGCTGGTTGCTAACCCAAGATGTAATCCTGCTTGCAGAAACTCTAGGATAGGACCTATTGGAGCCACCTCCCCCAATGGTTCCCCCAGGAAGTCGAGAAATTTTTTCCATGTCCTGCCATAGATTCTAGAGGTTATGGGTTTTCTGCTTTTCAACAGGGTGGAGACTAACCCTGGAGAGAATCCTTGGCGACTTAGTAACGCCCTCTCAAATTCCAGGCTGCGAGATGGAAGCCCTTCACCTGAGAGTGGGTCACTGGGCCCTGGGTTAGCAGGTCCGGAACCTCTGGCAGGATCCATGGGTCTGTTACCGACATCTGCCTTAGAAGGGAGAACCAAGGTCTCCTTGGCCAAAAAGGAGCTATGAAGATGATATTCGCCTGATCCTCTCTGATCTTCCGGATCACAGCTGGAATCATCACTATCGGGGGGAATGCGTAGGCCAGAGAAAACTTCCAAGGTATCAGTAGGGCATCTACTGCGAAGGGATGTTCTCTCGGATTCAAGGAGCAGAACCTCCTGACTTTTCTGTTGTGGGAGTTGGCGAACAAGTCTATCTCTGGTGTGCCCCAGGCTTGGACTATTTGTTGAAATATCTGGGGGTTTAATGACCATTCCCCCTGCCTTAAGCCTCTGCGACTCAGGAAGTCCGCTTGAGTGTTTTCTGTGCCTTTGATGTGCAATGCCGACAGAGATGACAGGTGTTGTTCTGCTAGTTGAAAGAGTATGTTTGATGCCTGCATGAGGCCTTTGGACCTCGTTCCCCCCTGATGATTGACATACGCCACCACTGCTCGATTGTCCGTCAGGATTCGAGTATGGCGACCCCGGAGTAAAGGAAGAAAATGTCTTAGGGATTTCTCCACTGCCCACAGCTCTTTTTCGTTTGATCCATAGTTCTTTTCTCGTATGGACCAGGTCCCTTGTACAGAGTGAGACCTCAGGTGAGCCCCCCAACCTGTACCGCTTGCGTCGGTCGTGATAATGTCTATGACCGGATTTTGCCACCGGACCCCCATTGTCAGGTGGTTTCTCACAGTCCACCAAACTAGGGAATCCCTTACGCCCAGGGAGAGACATAGATTTCCTTCTAAATGCCCTTTTAGCAGTCTTTGGGCTGAGAGAACTTCCCACTGTAGTTGTCTTAGGTGGAATTGTGCCCATTCTACTGCCGGAATACACGATGTTAACGAGCCTAGAAGGGACATTGCCTTTCTCAGAGTCATTGTCGGCTGGCGTATTGCTGTACCGGTCAGATTTATTATTTTGTCTACCTTGTTTTCTGGAAGAAGGCAGAGCTGACGTTCGGAGTCCAGTATTAACCCCAGGAAGGACTGTAATTTTACTGGCAGCAGTCTGGACTTGGGGATATTTATTATCCAACCCAGCTCCCTTAGAGTTGATGTTACCACTGATACTTGATGAGTGCAGTGGGACTCTGATCTTCCTATTACCAGGAAATCGTCCAGATATGGGACAATGACTACATCCCGGGACCGGAGGTATGACATTACTTCCACCATCACCTTGGTGAACACCCTGGGAGCTGTAGACAGACCGAACGGAAGGGCTGTGTATTGATAATGTTTCATCTGGTTCTGGACATAGAGAGCTACTCTCAAGTATTTCTGATATTCCGGATGCATTGGTATATGATAATACGCATCTTTCAAGTCTATTACTGCCATGAAGCAGTGTTGGAAAAGGAGTTTTATGGTCGTATTTATAGACTCCATCTTGAAAGAGTAGTTCTCTATGGATTGGTTGAGTTTTTTTAAGTTTATAATAGTTCTCCAAGAACCATCCGGTTTTTGGATTAAGAAGAGGGGGGAGTAAAACCCGTCTCCCTCCTCCTGAACCGGAACCTCCAGAAGAACCTTTTTGTGGATAAGTCCCAGGACTTCGGCTTCTAGGGCAGATTGTTCCTGCTGGGACTTTCTTCGGGGAGTTATAATAAAGTTTCGTCTGGGTGGACAGGTGAATTTTATTTTGAGGCCGTCTCTGATTATATTTATGACCCAGGTACTGGGGGAGATGTTTACCCAGGCCGGAAAGAAGAGGGAGAGTCTTCCTCCCACTTCTGGCGTAATGTCATTGGGGGGATTTCTTTGCCGATGTAGAGGGCCCTTTGAACATGTAGCCTGAGCCTCTCTTATCCCTAAAGTCCCAGTTTTTTCTTTCTCCTGGGGGGCGACCTCTATTAAATCTTCTCCGAAAAAAGGGTTTTTTGGACTCTTTAGGGATATTGGGAAAGCCTTTCTTTTTATCTCCTGCATGTTCCAGGATTTCTTCAAGTTTTTTCCCAAAGAGGAGTTGGCCATCACATGGGATGGAGCACAGCTTGTGTTTAGATGGTAAATCCCCCGGACAACCTTTGAGCCAGAGGGCTCTTCTTGCCGCATTAGACAAGCTCGCTGCTCTGGCCGTTAGTCTTGCGGAATCCGCAGAAGAGTCTGCTAAAAAGGCTGCTGCCCCTTGCACCAAGGATATATTGGCAAGGATGTCGGATCTGGGTACCTTGTCCCTTAGCTGATCCTCTATCTGCTGTAGCCAGACCATCAGAGCGCGGGCCGTACAAGTTCCAGCGATTGCTGGCTTCAGGCCCCCCGCTGAGGCTTCCCAGATATGTCTGAGAAAACCATCTGCTTTTTTGTCAAGCGGGTCTTTAAGAACACCCGAGTCTTCTAATGGAAGGGACGATTTTTTTAAGCATTTGGCTACCGCTCCGTCAATTTTGGGGATCTTTTCCCAAGGTTCAGAGTCTTTATTTTCAAAGGGATATCTCCTTTTGGATGAAGAGGGCAAAGAACCCATTTTTTCAGGTCTTTTCCACTCTTTCTCAATTAATGCTTTTATTTTTGCATTAACTGGAAACGTGCGTTTCCTCCTCTCTTCTAAGCCACCAAACATGACATCCTCTAGTGACCTAGGTGTCTTCTCCTCTTTAAGGCCCATTGCAGACCTAACTGCTTTGACTAATTTGTCCACGTCCTCCGTGGGAAGGCACGGACGACCTCCTGAATCACTGTCCGAGGAGGAATCTGAAGAGTGGACCGAGGCTGGGGAAGTAGAGGGAGATCGGGATGTTTTATGACTCCCTTGTCTCTGAGAGGTATCCGACTCTGTAGACGCCCTACGGCTTCCCCCTCTTGGTTCGCTAAGGGCCAATTTTAAGGAGTCTTTTATTTCCGCCTGTATTATGGCTTTAAGGCTAGTGGTGAAATTAGGGGTTTCTTCTTGAATAGTCTTATTTATGCAGTCAGCACAGAGATCCTTCCGATACTGCACTGCGAGCGGGTTTTTACAAAGGGCACACTCTCGGTTCTTTGTTTTACCGGTAGCTTTCCTGGACCCCTAGTGATCAAAACAGAAAAATGGACCCTGTTACCATAAGGGATACATTCACGTAGATCACTCACCACCGCCGACAATCAAGGGTACCGATTTTTGAGGCTGGACAGATGCACGTGAAGCGTCCCTCCTGGACGTTGACGAATCTTGCCGGACGGAACGACCACTGTTTTTACCACTTGAGCGGCTCCTCCTGGTATGTTGGTGGCTCGGCAAGGCATCTGGTGAGAGCTCCGGCTGCTGCTGCTGTGAAGAAGACTGCTGCAGCTGCTCTTGTTGTCCTACCTCCATGGCGAAGTTTTTGGACATGAGCGCGTCTTCTGTGGTCCAGCACCCTTTTATGGGGCGACCACTGCACTCCCCGCCTCTCCGGTGCCCAATAGTGATCCCTCCCCCTCTCTGCCATGCCGCCGGAGTCTTCATTCACCGGCCGGCGTTTTCTTCATGGGCGCCGCCATCTTGGATCCGGCGCCTGCCTCCGACGTCACACGGGCACGCCCATTCACAGCGGGCCTGACGTGCGACGTCAGAAGAGCGACCCGGAAGCGGCCGCCGCGCCGGCAGAGAGGGGTGGGCGGCGTGGCAGCCATGGAAGGAACCCGGTCCTCCAACCATGCTGCACAACGCCCGCACGGACGCAGTGACCCGGGGGGACCTGCGGACGGCGCCTCCAGGACCCGAACCTCCAACGCACAGGCGCTGCCTGTTCTTCCACGCCGGGACGGGACCTGGGTAAGTCGAACCGCCGTGTTCAGCACAAGGGTCCCTGTCAGGACAGGAAACCCAACTGAAGCGAGGGAGAGGTACCGCCCTTTTATTTTCAGTAGGGTTCCTGTCCTGACTGGGCGGATCCCCTCTCTCAGGTGTGCCGTCATGGGGGAAGGGAAAAACTTGGTAGGTATTGAAATAGGGTCACTGTCAAACAGGTGTCACGCTGTGTCGGTCTTCGGTAATGAAGGGGGGCCTCAAACTATCCCTGTCCCAAAGGGATGCTTAGAGAGAGAGGCCCAAGTCTCCGACCTTACTATGCACCTGTTAAACCCTGATCTGTCCCCTCCCCCACCCCATGAGGCATGGGATAGAAATGTAAGGTAAACAAGACTCAAAGAAAAAACATGGATAACAGAAAACCTCTCTCATACAAAAGCACTAACCAATAATAGGAGGAATAAACTAATAAGGAATAGGGACCAGGAGATAAACACATATGTAGTACAGCAAACCATAGATCACTTCCACAACAACTCGACTCCAACCACTTAGCTATAGCACAGGAATACGAATCTTTCACTGGCAGGGACAAGCGGGTCTGGCCAGTTTTTATAGGAAGCGATAAAGACCAGATCAGAAGCAGCTGAATTGGAGCTGCATGTTACTGACCAGCATATAAAAGGTCATTAACCTCTTCATCACCTGAGGAAACTAAATCCGTTTAATATGGGACACAAATCACACCGTCTCTCAAGACCTGCGATTCGTGACCCGATGTGACCATCTAACTCCAGGTCTTCCAGGAGGACGTGACACCCTCGTGACAATAGAAATAATAAATAACAGAAATTAAAAGCACTTTCACACAATGCTAGGACCAAAAATACATTATTGTTGAGGCCAAAAACAATTGTTGAGTGTTATTGTAAAAATTAAGACAACAGGTGTTAGGCGAACAGCATTAATGGCCCTATAAGATGCTGAAAACCGAATATGAGCAAGAAGATGGACATCTATGGAGAACAGTGGTGTAGACAGCATACAGTACTGAGGGATGAAAGAAGCAGAAGCTCAAGCAAGGGTATAGGGTAAGGCTGTATTTCTATAAATCCCATCTACTGTGCTTGTAATATAGAAAATGCTCCTATTCCTGATTGTAGGAACGCAGCATAAAAGATAAAGAGGGAAGAACGTGACCATAGCATCACAGTAACATCCCAGGAAGGATGAAGGAATCCTGGAAAAAATTACCATAGATTAGATGCCTGGGCAAAGACATGAAATGAATTGGTCATGTGCAAGAACAATTTACATTGATCTGTTTCAACCATTGTGAAAAAGAACACATTGGGGAATAAGTTTTAAACAAGGGGTCTTGAGATGGATGTACTCTGAAGAAAGCCAGACTCTATCTCCAGACAAAAACTTAGAGGTAAACTGGGCTACATTTTTTTCAAACGGAATATGGCTTTACGTTAAGATTTTTTTTGCCAAATTTGAAAGATGTTTGGTTGAAATTTACTGCAGGTACACCCAAGGCAGAATAGGGGATCGGCATTCTGCGACACTGCTCCTCAACTATGAGACAACATGAGGCATGTGTGGCCTTTTCTCAGTAACCAGTGTAGGCAAACTCCACCCAAGGAAGTAAACGGGTTTGACCAGTTCTCCACCCCCTTTAAGGCCCCAATAATCACAAGAAATGGAGTCCTGCAGTGTGCCAGGTAAAATGGCATACCTCCCACCTTTACAGAACAGAAAGAGGGACAAACTATGTAGCACGCTACATGCAATGCGACAGTTTTAACCCCACCCAAAATCCATACCCATTTACCATTTGTCCTCCTTCAGTGTCAGAGGGGACATCGTAGCAGTGAGAGACATGCAGCAGACACAAATCCGGGACTCTCCCATTGTATCCAGGATTGTTAAGGGTACGTGCGCACATTGCGGATTTTGCTGCGGATCTGCAGCGATTTTGACGCTGCGGATTGGCAGCTGTTTTCCATGAGTTTACAGTACCATGTAAACCTATGGAAAACAAAATCCACAGTGCACATGCTGCGGAAAAAAACGCGCGGAAACGTAGCATTGTTTATTCCACAGCATGTCAATTCTTTGTGCGGATTCCGCAGCGGTTTACACCTGCTCCATAATAGGAATCCGCAGGTGTAAATCCGCATGTGAAATCCGCACAAAAAAACCGCGGTAATTCCGCAGGTAATCTGCAGTGCGGTTTACCTGCGGATTTACCAAAATCAGTCCGGAAAAATACACAGGACTTTCCACAACGTGTGCATGTATCCTCAGACGGTCTACTGATTTAGGTGTTCGTACCAAACTACACAATAGTATTTATGCATTTTCTCCCTCATTTGATGTGTTTTTGGTGCAGATTTGAAGTAGCGTTTTTAATGTATATTTTTATAGAACAGAAAAGCTTTGATTCTACACTTCAAAAAAACAACTGTGTTTTACATGCATTTTTTTTCAGGCTCCCCATAGAAGTCTCTAGAGAAAAAAGAACACCAAAACAGCACAATTCAGTAGGGGCTTTAGGGCTCACACTGGTGTATAATATGGAGGAGTGCAGTGTGAGAAAACAGCACATTGCACTGTCTTATATTATTCAATGAAGCAGAGCTCAACTGTATATTTTTTCAGGAAAAACAATCACAGAATGCTGTGATTGAATATGAGTATCGAACGAAACTCGCCAATGCAAGTCAATGGGTGTGAGTAAAAAAAAAAAAAATGGATGCCACACGGACCATCCGTTAGCTGCACAATTTTTTCGCAGACATCTCAAAAGGAACCAAGAAATTTAATCAGTCGAGTACAGTAAATTCACAACCAGGACCCTCAGAATAGAATAGAATATGTAGATAGTTGTTACAGGTGGCAGAACCGGCTCATTGTCATCACAAGTGGCAGACCCGTGACCCCATCCACTGTTACCACAAGCGGCAGACCCGTGACCCCATCCACTGTTACCACAAGCGGCAGACCCGTGACCCCATCCACTGTTACCACAAGCGGCAGACCCGTGACCCCGTCCACTGTTACCACAAGCGGCAGACCCGTGACCCCGTCCACTGTTACCACAAGCGGCAGACCCGTGACCCCATCCACTGTTACCACAAGCGGCAGACCCGTGACCCCGTCCACTGTTACCACAAGCGGCAGACCCGTGACCCCGTCCACTGTTACCACAAGCGGCAGACCCGTGACCCCATCCACTGTTACCACAAGCGGCAGACCCGTGACCCCATCCACTGTTACCACAAGCGGCAGACCCGTGACTCCATCCACTGCTACCACAAGCGGCAGACCCGTGACCCAGTCCACTGCTACCACAAGCGGCAGACCCGTGACCCCATCCACTGTTACCACAAGCGGCAGACCCGTGACCCCGTCCACTGCTACCACAAGCGGCAGACCCGTGACCCCGTCCACTGTTACCACAAGCGGCAGACTCGTGACCCCATCCACTGTTACCACAAGCGGCAGACCCGTGACCCCGTCCGCTGTTACCACAAGCGGCAGACCCGTGACCCCGTCCACTGTTACCACAAGCGGCAGACCCGTGACCCCGTCCGCTGTTACCACAAGCGGCAGACCCGTGACCCCGTCCGCTGTTACCACAAGCGGCAGACCCGTGACCCCGTCCACTGTTACCACAAGCGGCAGACTCGTGACCCAGTCCACTGCTACCACAAGCGGCAGACCCGTGACCCCATCCACTGTTACCACTAGCGGCAGACCCGTGACCCCGTCCACTGTTACCACTAGCGGCAGACCCGTGACCCCATCCACTGTTACCACTAGCGGCAGACCCGTGACCCCATCCACTGCTACCACAAGCGGCAGACCCGTGACCCCATCCACTGCTACCACAAGCGGCAGACCCGTGACCCCGTCCACTGTTACCACAAGCGGCAGACTCGTGACCCAGTCCACTGCTACCACAAGCGGCAGACCCGTGACCCCATCCACTGCTACCACAAGCGGCAGACCCGTGACCCCATCCACTGCTACCACAAGCGGCAGACCCGTGACCCCGTCCGCTGTTACCACAAGCGGCAGACCCGTGACCCCGTCCGCTGTTACCACAAGCGGCAGACCCGTGACCCCGTCCGCTGTTACCACAAGCGGCAGACCCGTGACCCCGTCCGCTGTTACCACAAGCGGCAGACCCGTGACCCCGTCCGCTGTTACCACAAGCGGCAGACCCGTGACCCCGTCCGCTGTTACCACAAGCGGCAGACCCGTGACCCCGTCCGCTGTTACCACAAGCGGCAGACCCGTGACCCCGTCCGCTGTTACCACAAGCGGCAGACCCGTGACCCCGTCCACTGCTACCACAAGCGGCAGACTCGTGACCCCATCCACTGTTACCACAAGCGGCAGACCCGTGACCCCGTCCGCTGTTACCACAAGCGGCAGACCCGTGACCCCGTCCACTGTTACCACAAGCGGCAGACCCGTGACCCCGTCCACTGTTACCACTAGCGGCAGACCCGTGACCCCGTCCACTGTTACCACTAGCGGCAGACCCGTGACCCCATCCACTGTTACCACTAGCGGCAGACCCGTGACCCCGTCCACTGTTACCACTAGCGGCAGACCCGTGACCCCGTCCACTGTTACCACAAGCGGCAGACCCGTGACCCCATCCACTGTTACCACAAGCGGCAGACCCGTGACCCCGCCACTGTTACCACAAGCGGCAGACCCGTGACCCCGTCCACTGTTACCACTAGCGGCAGACCCGTGACCCCGTCCACTGTTACCACAAGCGGCAGACCCGTGACCCCGTCCACTGTTACCACTAGCGGCAGACCCGTGACCCCGTCCACTGTTACCACAAGCGGCAGACCCGTGACCCCGTCCACTGTTACCACAAGCGGCAGACCCGTGACCCCGTCCACTGTTATCACAAGCGGCAGACCCGTGACCCCGTCCACTGTTACTACAAGCAGCAGACCCGTGACCCCGTCCACTGTTACCACTAGCGGCAGACCCGTGACCCCGTCCACTGTTACCACTAGCGGCAGACCCGTGACCCCGTCCACTGTTACCACAAGCGGCAGACCCGTGACCCCGTCCACTGTTACCACTAGCGGCAGACCCGTGACCCCGCCACTTGTAACACTGCTGGGGTCCAGTAGTATTTACGTCAGGAATAGTCCCTGCTTTCATCACGTGACTCGTGTTTACTTACCGTACTTCATCTGGTCTGTGACAGGCTGACACGACACCACGTGACACACCAGGAAGTGCCGGCCGCCGAGCACGCAGTGTGGAGGGAGAGTTCACTGCCTCCTGTACTGACACCGGTCTCCTTAGTTACTGGCGGCAGAGCCCGGTGTGACATGTCCGGCTACCGGCTGGAGGCCACGGATGGCAGCGGAGGCCATGTTATTCCGGTGGGGGAGACTGTCGTCGGAAGGGGACCGCTCCTGGGTGTAAGTGCTGCGCAGTGTGCCCGGCGTCTGTGTGCGGACCGTGTACAGCAGAGCTCCGCCCTGCACTGATACATCTGCCGGCAGTGAGGAGTCCGGGCGGCATGTGCGGGCATGTCAGCGAGTGTGCGGGCGTCCTAGGGTGACCAGCGCTCTCTGTTATCTGCTGTTAACCCCTGGTGCACTGTGGTGACAGCTTTGGGGACAGAGTAGTCCCTGGGATGTCCCTGTCACTGTGACATCCCTGCAGCCTATCACTGATCTTAGCAGCCACAGAAGTGCACAGATAGTGATGGTCTGCAGCGCTGTCGCCGTGACATCCTTGCAGCCTATCCCTGATCTCAGCAGCCACAGAAGAGCACAGATAGTGATGGGCTGCAGTGCTGTCACTGTGACATCCCTGCAGCCTATCACTGATCTCAGCAGCCACAGAAGTTCAGATAGTGATGGTCTACAGCGCTGTCACTGTGACATCCCTGCAGCCTATCACTGATCTCAGCAGCCACAGAAGTGCAGATAGTGATGGTCTGCAGCGCTGTCGCCGTGACATCCCTGCAGCCTATCACTGATCTCAGCAGCCACAGAAGTTCAGATAGTGATGGTCTGCAGCGCTGTCGCCGTGACATCCTTGCAGCCTATCCCTGATCTCAGCAGCCACAGAAGAGCACAGATAGTGATGGGCTGCAGTGCTGTCACTGTGACATCCCTGCAGCCTATCACTGATCTCAGCAGCCACAGAAGTGCAGATAGTGATGGTCTGCAGCGCTGTCGCCGTGACATCCCTGCAGCCTATCACTGATCTCAGCAGCCACAGAAGTGCAGATAGTGATGGTCTGCAGCGCTGTCCCCGTGACATCCCTGCAGCCTGTACACTATGTCCAGAGCCACAGACAGAGGCAGTGTTGGACTTTGGGAGGGGGAGCAGCTCAGTTTGGTCTTCTTTCCTTCTTGATCCTGTGGAGCAATAATCTTTGGAGACCACCAGTTTAAAGAATGATGTCACCAGGTCAGAAGTGGCCACTTTGTGGCCCTAATTTATTCCCAGTGCCCCCCTGAGTATTCCATTTATTTATTTATTTTTTAAAAATCCTTCATGTGTCTCCTGAGACATGGACCTTGTTGTTTAGCAATGGGGCCTGGCTCACGGGATTATCGGGGGACTTTAGCTACTCTACATAATTACCCCGTGAGCCCCGCCACCTCTGTAGACGCATTAAATATTAGCATTAAATAGAAAGGTCCATATTATGGAAACGTATGGTGGATTTTAAAGAGGTAAAAACTGAAATATTCAGCGAATTGTCAAGAATAAAATACAGGCAATAACTGTCCCCTATTGTTCTGGTGGCAGGTCCTCTATAAAACTTATATGCAATGTGCATTGAGCTTTAGTTTTTACATACAGTGCTCGGGTAGGGAGTGTTATAGAATAAATTACTAATCGTTTGTCCTGGAGGCCACTGCTTCTCCAGCTTTGGTTTTACTTTGTTCCCTGCCAGTACTGAATGTCATGCTATATTTTCCATTACTCACCTGACTGCTGCAGCCAATCACTGGCGTCAGTGGTAACATTACACTACACTACTGCTGAGGCCAGTGATTGGCTGCAGCGCTCGAGTAACTGATGGACAAGACATCATCACCTTCTGTCACATTGATGAACCACTGAAGTGATGGAATTAGCTGCAAGGATTGTTTTTTTTCTTGTATAATCCTGGAAACCCTCTTTTCATCTGTGCTATTATTCCTGATTTTTCCATGTTATTATTTCCTATAGATTGCAGATAAGAGAGTATCCAGGAGCCACGCCGTACTCGAGGTGCTAGATGACAAGCTCCGCATTAAAGCCGTAAGTACTGAACTGTTCAGATGGTATGAAGGGAACGATGCTGAAGTTGGTTTCTTATTGGGCAAAAGTTGTTTTTTTTTACAGGTTTAACGACAAAAATAAAATAAGACAATAATAAAATACAATGCAGCGAGGTGTCCTGATGTGAATGTGCTTAACCCCTTCACGACATGCGCCGTACTAGTACTGTGCATGTCGTGTCTCCCCCTTTGATGTGGGCTACGGCGCTGAGCCCACATCAAAGCCGCGACATGTCAGCTGTTTTGTACAGCTGACATGCGCACAATAGCGGCAGGTGGAATCGCGATCCACCCGCCTCTATTAACTAGTTAAATGCCGCTGTCAAACGCTGACAGCGGCATTTAACAACCTCTTCCGGCCATCGGGCTGGAAATGCGCGCATCGCCGACCCCCGTCATGTGATCAGGGGTCAGCGATGCATCGGCATAACAACTAGAGGCCTCCTTGAGACCTTTATGGTTGTTGATGCCGGCTTGCTGTGAGCGCCACCCTGTGGTCGGCGCTCATAGCAAGCCTGTAATTCAGCTGCATAGGAGCGATCTGATGATTGCTGCTATGTAACTGAGCCGATCCAGTTGTGCCAGTTTCTAGCCTCCCATGGCGGCTATTGAAGCATGGCAAAAGTTTAAAAAAATGTTTAAAAAAAAAAAAAAAAAAAGTATAAAAGTTTAAATCACCCCCCTTTCGCCCCATTCCAAATAAAACAATAAAAAATAAATCAAACCTACACATATTTGGTATCTCCGCGTTCAGAATCGTCCGATCTATCAATAAAAATGATTAACCTGATTGCTAAACGGCGTAGCGAGAGAAAAATTCAAAACGCCAGAATTAAGTTTTTTTTGGTCGCCGCGACATTGCATTAAAATGCAATAACGGGCAATTAAAAGAACGTATCTGCACAAAAGTGATATCATTAAAAACGTCAGCTCGACATACAAAAAATAAGCCCTCACCCAACCCGAGATCCCGAAAAATGGAGACGCTACGGGTATCGGAAAATGGCGCAACTTTTTTTTTTTTTAGCAAAGTTTGGAATTTTTTTTTCACCACTTAGGTAAAAAATAACCTAGACATGTTTGGTGTCTATGAACTCGTAATGGGTGAGAGAATCACAATGGCAGGTTACGTTTATCATTTATTGAACTTAGCAAAAAAGCCAAACAAAAAACAAGTGTGGGATTGCACTTTTTTTTTTGCAATTTCACCACACTTGGACTTTGTTTCCCGTTTTCTAATACAAGACATGGTAAAAACCAATGATGTCGTTCAAAAGCGCAACTCGTCCCACAAAAAATAAGCCCTCACATGGCCAAATTGACGGAAAAATAAAAAAGGTATGGCTCTGGGAAGGAGGGGAGCGAAAAACGGCTGCTTCTTGAAGGGGTTAAAAGCAGTTACAAAAGTGATCGAACTTGCACAAAAGTGGGCGTCAAAGCCCCTTGCCATATTGTATTATTTTTGTAATTTTTTATTTTTGTCATTAAACCTGTAAAAAACTGAAAAATAGAAACTGCCGAATAAGAAGCCAACTTTAGCATCATATGAAGGGAATTATCTCCTATTTTACCATGTCTTACCATATTAGTCGATTTAATCTGAAGTCTGGTTTTGTTGAAAACATAAATATATTAGGAAATTGTCGTATGTAAAACTTATTGATTATAGAAAATAAAATACAATGCCTTGTGAAACTCGGGGATAAGCACACAATCTGGAAACAGATCTGGCCGCAGGAAGACAAATCCTTTACAGAGCACATTGATGTTTCCCTTATTTATCTGACTTAGAAGAAGGTGAACAAACAGCACCGAGATCAGAGACTTCATGTAACCTTTGTGTAATGTCATCCACTTAAAAGAGATGCGGGATCTTCGCGAACCTGAAAAAACTGTTGTTTTATGACCCCCCCCCCATATAATAATAATAATTTTATTTCTATAGCGCCAACATATTCTGCAGCACTTTGCATTTTAGCGGGGACTTGTACAGGCAATAATAAATATTACAGCATAACAATAAACACATAGATCAACAGAGGAATGAGGGCCCTACTCCCAAGCTTACAATCTACGAGGAAAAAGGGGAGACACGAGAGGTGGATGGTAACAATTGCTTTCGTTGTTCTGACCAGCCATAGTGTAAGACTCGGGTGTTCATGTAAAGCTGCATGAACCGGTTATCAGCCAGAATATGTAACAGTACAGACCCAGAGGGTTATTAACTGCATAAAACGTGTGAGAACATGATGTGAGGAACCTGGTTATGGTGAACATTTTGAATGGGCAACCCAGGGACAGTTAGATTAATGTGTTGAGGTGGTAGGCCAGTCTGAACAAATGTGTTTTTAGGGCACACTTAGGGTACCGTCACACAGTACCATTTTGATCGCTACGACGGTACGATTCGTGACGTTCTAGCGATATCGTTACGATATCGCAGTGTCTGACACGCAGCAGCGATCAGGGATCCTGCTGAGAATCGTACGTCGTAGCAGATCGTATGGAACTTTCTTTCGTCGCTTGATCACCCGCTGACATCGCTGGATCGTTGTGTGTGACAGCGATCCAGCGATGTGTTCGCTTGTAACCAGGGTAAACATCGGGTAACTAAGCGCAGGGCCGCGCTTAGTAACCCGATGTTTACCCTGGTTACAAGCGTAAACGTAAAAAAAACAAACAGTACATACTTACATACCGGTGTCTGTCCTCCGGCGTCTCAGCTTCTCTGCAGTGTGAGCGCCGGCCGGAAAGCGAGCACAGCGGTGACGTCTGACGTCACCGCTGTGCTTTCCGGCTATGGCGCTTACACAATGGAGAGAAGCAGAACGCCGGGGACAGACACCGGAATGTAAGTATGTACTGTTTGTTTTTTTTACGTTTACGCTGGTAACCAGGGTAAACATCGGGTTACTAAGCGCGGCCCTGCGCTTAGTTACCCGATGTTTACCCTGGTTACCGGGGACTTCGGCATCGCTCCAGCGCCGTGATTGCACCGTGTGACCGCAGTCTACGACGCTGGAGCGATATTCATACGATCGCTGCGACGTCACGGATCGTGCCGTCGTAGCGATTAAAATGGTACTGTGTGACGGTACCCTTAAAACTGTGAGGATTGGGGATTAATCAAATTATCCTGGGTAATGCATTCCAAAGAATTGGCGCAGCACTTGAGAAGTCTTGGAGATGGGAGTAGGAGGTTCTGATTATTGAGGATGCTAACCTCAGGTCATTAGCAGAACGGAGGGCACGGGTAGGATGGTAGGCTGAGACCAGGGAGGAGATGTAGGGTGGTGCTGAGCCATGGAGTGCTTTGTGGGTGAGAGTGATAAGTTTATATTGAATTCTGGAATGGATGGGTTGAGCTTTCTTTAAGGCTGCCGTCACACTAGCAGTATTTGGTCAGTATTTTACATCCAGTATTTGTAAGCCAAAACCAGGAGTGGGTGATAAATACAGAAGTGGAGCATATGTTTCTATTATACTTTTTACTCTTCGCCACGACAGCACCCTACTGGAGAGAGGGATCCGCCCCGCAGGAACAGGAAACCTATTGAGAAATAAAAGGGGGCGGTCCGCCTCTCCTCCTCAGTTTAGGTTTCCTGTTCCTGCGGGAACGACAGGACTTCCGAATGAGAAAACATACCTGGGCTTGCATGCCGCCTGCGCAGTATCCGAGAGAACGGCAGGGGCTGCGGCTCAGAAGCAGCGTCGGGGGAGTTCCGTTAGACGGCTCCCCCCTCGTCTGATGGAGCGGGCAGACGGCCGGGTCCGGGAAAGGCCGACCGGCGTCCTTCCCAGCGTGCGGTACGGCAGCAGGAGTGGGTAAGATGACCTTCCTTCGCGGCCCGGCGTTGAATCCCGGGCCGCACACGCGCCGACCGCCGCAAATACAGGCTACCCCGGAAGTGGATCTTGGACTTCCAGGGCGCCTAGGCCGGATCCAGGGCAGGGGAGCGGCACTGTCTGCGCATGCGCGAAAAAAAAACCCCAAAAAAAACCCAACGTTTTGGCGCTCTATTTAAAGCGCTCACTAACACTGAAACGGCGATGCAGAGATGTCATCCCCAGGTGCCATGGACCCTACAACCGGAGTTCCAGTACCCCCCGCCAAAGATCACGCCAGAGGATCCTCGGACACCGCTCGTAAAAGCGACGGTTCCAGAACAGGATCTCGGCCTTCTGATCCGGTATTATTTGCTTCACTGGGTGAGTTGTGAACTCTGCCTATTAAGCTAACGCTGTCTCCCTATCTCTCTCTTTTCCCTTTCTCTCTCTACTTACACGCTTAGAGCAAAAAACGACAAAAAATGAAGCACAGGGAATGTGCCTTGTGTAACCAGCCCCTCCCTGACTCATACCCCAAAAAACTTTGTGAGGACTGTTTTAAAGAAACAACACAGGGAGCAGCAGTGTCCATTACGGACCTACGGGCCATTATTAGAGAAGAACTAAAAAATATGACCCAGGAAAAACCGCGTAGTTCTAAATCTAAAACACCGACACTTGTGTCAGACTCCGATAGTGACCAACCGATACTGTCAGATGCCTCCCTATCATCATGTCCAGCGTCATCATCCTCATCAGAGATTGAGGGACGCTCATGTTTCCCCTTAGACAGTGTGGACAACTTGGTAAAATCCATTCGAAATACCATGGGGTGTGAGGAGTCTAAGGGTGCGCAAACCGCGCAAGAGATAATGTTCGCGGGTTTGGCAGACAGAAAGAGGAGATACCAGCAGTGAAAACATTAATCAAAAGAGAGTGGGAGAAGCAAGATCAGAGAGGCTTTCTACCCTCAGCCTCAAAACGCAAATATCCGTTTAGTGACGAGGAGCTTCTTACTTGGACCAAAGTCCCTAAAGTCGACGCGGCTGTAGCCTCTACCTCCAAACAATCCACTTTACCTGTGGAGGATGCGGGACTATTGGTCGATCCTTTGGATCGTAAGGCTGAATCATCCCTTAAACGTTCCTGGGAAGCGGCTACAGGAATATTCAAACCTGCAGTAGCCAGTACTTGCGCGGCCCGGTCAATGATCATCTGGATTGATCAGTTAGACCAGCAAATTGAAAAGAAAAGCTCAAGAGAAAAACTAAGAGCAGCCATCCCCTTAATACGAGGAGCAGCGGCCTTTCTGGCAGACGCCTCCGCCGACTCACTCCGTTTAGCAGCAAGATCTGCGGGCCTTGTAAATAACGCAAGAAGAGCTCTATGGATGAAGAGCTGGAAAGGGGACGCGCAATCTAAATCTAAAATATGCGCAATCCCATGTGAGGGTGAGTACCTCTTTGGTAAAACCTTAGATGACATACTCAAAAAGGCAAAGGACAGGAAGAAAGCTTTTCCTGAATCCTCTATTCCCTTTTACAGGAGAGCCTTTAAGAGGAGGCCGTTTGGCAAAAGGAGGCAAACAGATAGGTCTACAACATGGACCCCTAAGGACGACAAGCAGAGAGGTACCATGTTTAGAAGACCCAACCCCCCCAAAAGACAACAAATACTGAGGACATACCAGTTGGGGGCAGACTTAAATTTTTCACCACCCAATGGGAGAAGATAACATCTAGCTCGTGGGTTTTAAATATCGTCCGAGATGGAATTAAATTAAAATTCTCTCGTGTGCCCCACGAGTCTTATATTATAACAACTCTCAGCTCGCCTATACAGCAACAGGCTCTAGAGCTTGAAATTCAAACCCTAATATCAAAACGGGTCCTAGTCCAAGTACCGATGGGACAGGAGGGTAGGGGATTCTACTCTCCCCTATTCCTAATCTCTAAGCCCGACGGTTCTTTCAGAACCATCATAAACCTTAAAAAACTCAATTCATTCATTGAAAATTATACATTTAAAATGGAGTCCATTAGGTCCACCATAAAACTCCTCTTCCCAAACTGTATGATGGGGGGAATTGATCTAAAGGATGCTTACTATCATCTCCCCATTCATAACAGATACCAAAAATTCCTCAGAGTGGCGGTAAAAATCAACAACGAGGTTCGTCACTTCCAGTATGCGGCCTTACCCTTCGGCCTCTCAACAGCGCCGAGGATCTTCACCAAGATAATGCTAGAGGTGATGGCACACCTACGCCAGAAGGAAACTTTGATTGTGCCCTATCTGGATGACTTTTTGGTAATAGGAAATTCAGTTACTCAATGTGCTGATCGTTTAGCTCACGCAATTTCCTCTCTACAGGACCTGGGCTGGATAATCAATACCGACAAATCCAGACTCACTCCGCTTTCCCGTCAGGCGTTCTTGGGGTTCCAGTTAGACTCCATATCTCAAAAGTGTCTCCTGCCGCAGGTAAAAATCCTACTGATCAGACACAAAGTCCTAGCCGCAATAACTAATCCTCGTATATCTCTAAGACAAGCTATGTCGTTACTAGGGTCTCTTATCTCTTGTATACCAGCAGTGAGATGGGCTCAACACCACACTCGAGTACTACAACATCAAATTTTACAAGAGGATAGACGGTTATTTGGTCACCTAAATACAAAAATAACCTTATCTCAGGAGGTTTTAACTTCCTTAGAGTGGTGGCTAGACTCAAACCATTTGTTGAGTGGGGTTCCATGGGTAATAACGCCATCTCACACCATAACCACTGACGCCAGTCCTCATGGATGGGGCGCTCATATGGGGAACGATTATTGCCAGGGGTTATGGAGCATGGAAGAAAATTGCAGCTCCTCTAACTTTAAAGAACTGAATGCTGTAAAATACGCCTTATACCATTTCCTCCCACAGATTCGGGGGAAAGACGTCAGAGTCCTGTCCGACAACACCACCATGGTGGCGTATCTAAATCGGCAAGGAGGTACGCGATCAGAGACTCTGATGTCTTCTGCTACGGAAATCTTAAATCTAGCAGAAAGTCACCTAACATCCCTTACTGCACTGCACATAAGGGGAGCAAGCAATCAGCAGGCGGACTTTTTAAGCCGACACACCCTAAGGCAAGGAGAGTGGTGTCTAAACCAGCAAATATTTCTGGACATAATATCTCTTTGGGGCCGTCCTCAGATAGATCTTTTCGCCACAAGGAAAAATAGAAAAGTCCGGAGATTTGCTTCTCTATCTCCAGCGGATCATCCGGACATTCTGGACGCTCTCCAAGCCCCTTGGCAGTTCAGTCTGGCGTACGCATTTCCTCCGATCATATTGCTACCTCAAGTTATACGCAAAATCAGAGAAGAAGGGGCGAGAGTTGTACTGATAGCTCCATTCTGGCCCAAGAGACCATGGTTCTCATGGCTACGGACCATGTCGGTCTCAGATCCTTGGGTCCTCCCCTCAACGCCCAACCTTCTCTTTCAGGGTCCGTTTTTCCACCCTCAGGTGGACAATCTCCACCTGACGGCCTGGAACTTGAGAGGCAGATGCTAAGATCGAGAGGATTCTCGGGGGGTTTAATTGATACGCTTCTCCATAGTAGAAAACCCTCCACCACAAAAATCTATACAAGAGTATGGAGAAAATTTTTTCAATTCCATACATTTACCAACACGTCAGAGATTCCGATACATTCTATCCTGGAGTTTCTTCAAAAAGGGAGAGAACTAGGTCTAACTGTAAACACCTTAAAGGTTCATGTTTCAGCACTAGGAGCCCTCTATGGCCATAACATTGCGGGGGATAGATGGGTATCCAGATTTATTACGGCCTGCGAAAGAATGAATCCAGTTATCATACCTAGAATTCCACCCTGGGATTTATATTTAGTCTTACAAGCCCTAACAGACTCTCCATTCGAGCCAATAGACTCAATACCAATTAAATGTCTATCACTAAAAACGGCCCTCTTGGTAGCACTGACTTCAGCTAGGAGAATCAGTGACATCCAAGCACTCTCTATAGATCCACCTTTTTTGTTAACCTTTCAGGATAAGTTAATTCTTAAACCAGACCCTTCCTACCTACCCAAAGTAGCGAAAAAATTCCACAGGTCACAAGAAATAATCTTGCCCACTTTCTTCAGTAATCCCTCCACTCCTGAAGAACAAAAATATCACACTCTAGACGTTAAAAGAGTAGTGTTAAAATACATTGAAAAGACCAGTAGCTGGCGACAGAGTAGGGCTCTGTTTATTTCCTTCCAGGGTGTCAAGAAGGGTCATGGAGTAACAAAAAGCACCTTATCCCGGTGGATCAGAGAGGCTATCAGACTGGCTTACTCCGCGAGGAAAGAAAACCCTCCGGAAGGCATAACGGCACACTCTACCAGAGCGATGGCATCCTCCTGGGCAGAGAGGGGAGACGTCCCGATTGAAACTATATGTAAGGCGGCAACGTGGTCAAATCCTTCTACATTTTATAACCACTATAGGCTAGACCTATCGTCAACTTCTGACCTAGACTTTGGCAGGACTGTCCTCAGCACGGTGGTCCCCTCCCTAGGTGATGGTCTCTGAAAGATCTCCAGTAGGGTGCTGTCGTGGCGAAGAGTAAAAAGCCGGATTACTCACCGGTAATGCTCTTTTAGTGAGTCCACGACAGCACCCTCTTACATCCCTCCCTATATTAATATAATGCATATTATTTGAGTAAAATCCTTTTAATCATAAGCAAATAAGTTTAAAGAATGAAATAAATGATATTTGCCTAATATTGGCGGTCCTCCGGGTACTCTGAAATCAAAACTGAGGAGGAGAGGCGGACCGCCCCCTTTTATTTCTCAATAGGTTTCCTGTTCCTGCGGGGCGGATCCCTCTCTCCAGTAGGGTGCTGTCGTGGACTCACTAAAAGAGCATTACCGGTGAGTAATCCGGCTTTTCCTCTAATTGTTCCACTCCTGGTTTTGGCTACAAATACTGGATGTAAAATACTGACCAAATACTGCTAGTGTGACAGCAGCCTAACCGCTCTAAACCGCGACTAAAAGGAATGGTCCTAACTGTGCAATCCTCGGCCTCCATTGTGCCAAATGCTGAGTGCTGCTTCTTTCGGTCTTTGGTGCTGTCTACAGCACTGTTGTCACATTAGCAGCGCTGCTATCAATCAGTGAGCTCAGCAGCTCTGCCCGAGTTGATGGTATCAGCAGATCAGAGCTGCTGATCCCACTGATTGATAGCAGCTCTGTCGGTGTGAAATCATTGCTGTAGACACAATAGCAGTGGTGGAGACTTGTTGCTGGACCTGGTGGAGGATGAGTAAAGCATATTACCTCTGAAAAATCACTCCACAGCGCAAGCTACTCGGTATCTCCCTTTTGTGTAACTTACTGTCCACTGACTGTTGACATACAGTACAGACCAAGCGTTTGGACACACCTTCTCATTTAAAGATTTTTCTGTATTTTCATGACTATGAAAATTGTACATTCACACTGAAGGCATCAAAACTATGAATGAACACATGTGGAATTATATACTTAACAAAAAAGTGTGAAACAACTGAAAATATGTCTTGTATTCTAGGTTCTTCAAAGTAGCCACCTTTTGCTTTGATGACTGCTTTGCACACTCTTGGCATTCTCTTGATGAGCTTCAAGAGGTAGTTCTCCTGAATGGTCTTCCAATAATCTTGAAGGAGTTCCCAGAGATGCTTAGCACTTGTTGGCCCTTTTGCCTTCACTCTGCGGTCCAGCTCACCCCAAACCATCTCGATTGGGTTCAGGTCTGGTGACTGTGGAGGCCAGGTCATCTGGCGTAGCACCCCATGACTCTCCTTCTTGGTCAAATAGCCCTTACACAGCCTGGAGGTGTGTTTGGGGTCATTGTCCTGTTGAAAAATAAATGATGGTCCAACTAAACGCAAACCGGATGGAATAGCATGCTGCTTCAAGATGCTGTGGTAGCCATGCTGGTTCAGTATGCCTTCAATTTTGAATAAATCCCCAACAGTGTCACCAGTAAAGCACCCCCACACCATCACACCATCTCCTCCATGCTTCACGGTGGGAACCTGGCATGTAGATTCCATCCATTCACCTTTTCTGCGTCGCACAAAGACACGGTGGTTGGAACCAAAGATCTCAAATTTGGACTCATCAGACCAAAGCACAGATTTCCACTGGTCTAATGTCCATCCCTTGTGTTCTTTAGCCCAAACAAGTCTCTTCTGCTTGTTGCCTGTCCTTAGCAGTGGTTTCCTAGCACCTATTTTACCATGAAGGCCTGAGGCACAAAGTCTCCTCTTAACAGTTGTTGTAGAGATGTGTCTGCTGCTAGAACTCTGGGTGGCATTGACCTGGTCTCTAATCTGAGCTGCTTTTAACCTGCGATTTCTGAAGCTGGTGACTCGGATAAACTTATCCTCAGAAGCAGAGGTGACTCTTGGTCTTTCTTTCCTGGGGCGGTCCTCATGTGAGCCAGTTTCTTTGTAGCGCTTGATGGTTTTTGCCACTGCACTTGTGGACACATTCAAAGTTTGCCCTATTTTTCGGACTGACTGACCTTCATTTCTTAAAGTAAGGATGGCCACTCGATTTTCTTTCCTTGGCTGCTTTTTTCTTGTCATAATACAAATTCTAACAGTCTATTCAGTAGGACTATCAGCTGTGTATCCACCAGACTTCTGCTCAACACAACTGATGGTCCCAACCCCATTTATAAGGCAAGAAATCCCACTTATTAAATTAAAATACAGAAAAATCTTTAAATAAGGTGTGTCCAAACTTTTGCTCTGTACTGTATGTAATGTATCTCTAATAACAGAGACTCAAAGACTAAGGAAAGGAAGTTCCAGCAGTTATCGTGCTGCCAGAATTCTGATTTAGAAGATCAGCCACTGAATAAAAGTGCATGGCAATTTACAGGGCATGAGAATCATGTTAGTCCTTGGACATATTGGTCTGGTATGTGCACCAAAAGCAGTTTCAAAATGACGTGGAAAAAAGGGCAGCTAGTCCATGCTGTTCTACAGGTTTTGGGTAGGAGGAGAGGTACTTTTTAATAAAAATATCAGTTTCCAAGCAGCATCCCGCTGTGACAGTCAGTAAGGCATGTGAGGTGAGTGAACGTATGACATCTGCTTTCTGAGAATCTGAATCCCCCGAATAGAAAGCGGCAGATACAATCTTCCTAACGTTCTACATGGAAATTACGCCATTTAGGAAATGATAATGGACGCCATTTGATTTTCAGTGCTTGGAAAACTGGTTTTTTTTTTTACATTTTTTATCTGACAAAATTACTAAGTAACTTAAATCCCGTAGAAACCATAATGCTCAGCATTCAGATTTACTAAGGTCCCTTAGCTAGCTTCATTAATTTCTGGAGATTTATTCTAACATTATTTCCACTACCTAAAATCTCGGATAATTTACCTTTCAAGTTGATTAAACAGAATTTTATGGATTACATTTGTCAAATATTTCGGATGCACTTGTGGTACCCCCCCGATTACTTGCAGTGCATTTTTGGAATAAGGAAGCCAGAGCAGGTTTCCCCTCACAATACCAAGAATTCTATACTGTACATGGGCAGTGTCTGGCATTTCAATTCCATTGGAGTGAATGGAATTGAGCTGCAGTACCACATACAACCATTGGATCGGTGGGGTGCTGTTTTTGGACTTGTGCAGATACTTTTTCTGAGACTGATTTTACTAATTGTGATCAGTCAAAATTGTGTGATACATAGAAGATACATATGTGACTTTATGCAAATGGTATTCCATGCAAATGGTGTACACAGGTACAGTAACTCCTATAAGGAGGTCGTCATTAAGCCATTTACAAGCATTCGAGCTTCAGTTGCGTGCATGGATAAGTATTCCCACAGGCATTGTCAACCAGTTGGTCCATCAGTTCAGACTGACTCTTGGGACCTGTACGGCTATGTTCACATTTGCGTTGTTGGGTGCAGTGTCGTCGACGCATACCGACTCATGCATCATGCGCCCCTATCTTTAACATGGGGGGCGCATGGACATGCGCCGGTATGAGTTGTACTGCGTTTTACGACGCATGCGTCATATAGACGTACAAGACAGGGCGCAGGGGACACTACTTGTAGTGTTTTCCCTGCACCGAAAGTTCTGATCTGTAGGATCTTATGACAACGCATGCGTCGCAAAACGCTGCGTTGTGTACATGCGTTGTTGGTTGCGTCGCCAAAGCTGCGCCCAACAACGCAAATGTGAACGTAGGTTAACTCTGTCATTACTTTTTACCAGTATTTCCCTGTGTATGTTGTTGGTAATAGGGCGCTTGTTTTTCACTGTTGGTCCCCTCCCCGCTTTTTATTTTTTTTTATTTCATTTTTTTGTATTCTTACCGTTGGTCATTTTATATTACACCTAATTAAAGGATAAGTTTTAACAAAACCTTTATATAATTCTGCTCCGCTTTTCCTTGTCTCCCCTTCTGTGCACTGATTTTACTGTAGGGACCATGGGACAGGTTTCCCGTTGAGGAGAAACTTTACCCCTTTTTCCATTCAGCAGTTCCGTGTGACCGGACCCCTCTGCAGACCGCCAGGCCAGTCCCTGTTTACCCTTCAATCTGAAATGACGGAATGTGAGGTTGATGCTCAGGAATATGGCGTTTGCTTCTTGGAGCCTGTGGGGTGAGAGTGGGGATTTCCTCATTACCAGCCCCATTGTATATCTCGGGATGTAATGAGAAGTAAATAGTGCAGTGAAGCTGATATTTTACCATCTCCTTATGATGACAGATCTGCATCTCATCCTTTGCTCCGGTCTATGCCTTGTGGAGTGGTCCTCAGAGTAAAACACATACTCGCCTACCACGTTGATGGTGCCGGGTCTCCCTGCGCTCACTTGATCACAATGATCAGCAGCTGCTAGTGGGCTACAGTTCTCATACTTTTCTCCGACATCTGCGTTTTGTCTAAAGGAAGTGTGAGTGATGCAGCCCATGATTGGCTGCAGCAGTCACATGACACAGCAATGTCATGGAAGACACGTGTGCTGACATAACTGGCACGGCACCGATGCAGGAGGGGGAGTAGAGGTTGTTTTTCTATAATACAATAGAAAATCTATTATCTATGAAGGGGTTCTCCGTTTTGGGTAACTCCTTTTATATTATTGACATTCCAAGAAGATGTCTATATGCAATTCAAGAAATTATATTCCTCCAAAAGGAATACATAGTGAAAAAGGTGCAAAAGCCAAAAATGTAACAATATGAAAGTTCTCTCAAGAAATTGCAAAAAGTATCTGCATTATAGCAAATGAGTACACAGGTAACATGTAGTCTAGCGTACAGATGCATTAATACAGACCCTGCATGTTAACGTAATCCTCCTGTTCAACAGCCACACACAACCCAATGCGTCTCATGTAACCTACTGTACTACCTCCCCCTGCTAATGGCAGTGGTGCTGCTGTGTTACCTCCCCCTGCTAATGGCAGTGGTGCTGCTGTGTTACCTCCCCCTGCTAAAGGCGGTGGCTCTGCTGTGTTACCTCCCCCTGTTAATCGCGGTGGTGCTGCTGTGTTACCTCCCCCTGCAAATGGCGGTGGTGCTGCTGTGTTATCACCCCCTGCTAAAGGCGGTGGCACTGCTGTGTTACCTCCCCCTGCTAATGGCGGTGGTGCTGCTGTGTTATCACCCCCTGCTAAAGGCGGTGGCACTGCTGTGTTACCTCCCCCTGCTAATGGCGGTGGTGCTGCTGTGTTACCTCCCCCTGTTAATGGCGGTGCTGCTGCTCTGTTATCACCCCCTGCTAAAGGCGGTGGCACTGCTGTGTTACCTCCCCCTGCTAATGGCGGTGGTGCTGCTGTGTTACCTCCCCCTGTTAATGGCGGTGGTGCTGCTGTGTTATCACCCCCTGCTAAAGGCGGTGGCACTGCTATTACCTCCCCCTGCTAATGGCGGTGGTGCTGCTATGTTACCTCCCCCTGCTAATGGCGGTGGCACTGCTGTGTTACCTCCCCCTGCTAATGGCAGTGGCACTGCTATGTCACCTTCCCCTGCTAATGGCGGTGGTGCTGCTGTGTTACCTCCCCCTGCTAAAGGCGTTGGCACTGCTATGTCACCTTCCCCTGCTAATGGCGGTGGTACTACTGTGTTACCTCCCCCTGCTAAAGGCGTTGGCACTGCTATGTCACCTTCCCCTGCTAATGGCGGTGGTACTACTGTGTTACCTCCCCCTGCTAAAGGCGTTGGCACTGCTATGTCACCTTCCCCTGCTTATGGCGGTGGTGCTGCTGTGTTACCTCCCCCTGCTAAAGGCGTTGGCACTGCTATGTCACCTTCCCTTGCTAATGGCGGTGGTACTACTGTGTTACCTCCGCCTGCCAAAGGCGATGGCACTGCTGTTACCTCCCCCTGCCAAAGGCGGTGGCACTGCTGTGTTACCTCCCCCTGCTAAAGACGATGGCACTGCTGTTACCACTCCCTGCTTAAGGCGGTGGCACTGCTGTTACCTCCCTCTGCTCCAGCGGTGGCACTGCTGCTGTTCTGCTTAGGTCTTTGACAGGTTGCCGCCACCATCATTGACTGAGCTCAGTGACTTGTGCCGTCTGCATCGGCAACATATCTGAGCGTAATCAATGGGTGCAGCGGTGACTTGTGTGTTTATAATATGACATATTTTTGTGGGTGTATATCAATGATTTGGCAGGTTGTCACATTTAGCGCCTATATGAGATTGTATCGGTATGTTTTGATGCTCGCTTGCTGTTTTTTACTTGTATGGAGAAATAAAATACTTTTTTGCACTTGGAACATCCTAGAAAGCATTGTCTTCAACTGCTATAGGCTGCAGCAGTGACGACATACCGTAATTATAGAGCAGCGGCCAATGACGAAGCTAAGGGGCTGTATCGACATCACTGGTGAGCATAATGATTGGCTGCAGCGGTCATGTGCTTAGTAATCGTGCTGTTATTGATGCAGCCTTTCAGCAAAGACAGAAGCAATGTAGGAAATCCAGCATCGGAGCAGGGGGGGAGATAAGTAATTGTAGTAATTTCAGTTCTTTTTTTTTTTTAAATAGCGCAAACCGATTGACTTAAAAACCTTTTTGCTGGATGACCTATAACCTGTCACTTGGTTAAACGGGATCCAGGGGGCTAAATTCGTGTTCATGTCTACAGGGCTGGACCTGCTGTTCTCCATAGAGGTTGATAACAGTGTGGCAAAGATCTGAAATTGCATTTTCCCCAGTTGCCAATGCTCTGATTTTTGCTCTATTCAACTCGTATATTTAGTACAGAGTCAGACTGCTATTTTTCCTCGGGAAAATGGCCTTACAGCAGAATTTAGGAAGAAGCTATATGTATGAATAAAACTGCATTCAGTTACTTAAATTCACTCAGTAGGCTTAGAATTCACAAAGTTGCTAAAACTTTTTTTTGCATTTTTTTTTCCCTATTGACTGGTACAGGACAAAGTGTTTTTTAGGAATCCCGTTATATCTACTTTAGAGCAGACAAATAATGGAAATGAAAATGTCAGAGAAATTTGCCATTTTTACTCCTTGGGAAGCGGATTACAATTGCAGCGCTCAGCAAGCCTCCATGGGAATTAAACGGAATATGAAAAACATACAAGCAAATGTAATAGGTTCACACCAAGTAAAGGCTCCACGCTGCCTGTTTCATTACTGCTGGTGTTCAGAAATAAGAACATTCAGTGACTTGAGATTTTCTTTGAAAGTGAAAACAAACTAAAATAAATCCTTTAGTTTGTTTTTCTGTGACTACGTGCTTTTTATAAGAAGACTGACAATGCGGAAAAAAATTACAGTAACAGTCTGTTAATTTTTGTTTTGTAAATCAATAATGTGTGTGAAATTAAGTACCTTTGTCATATATCTTATGTAAATCTGCTTATTTTTCCTTTTGGATTGATTATTCATTTTCATTGGGTAAAGTCTGTGCTTGTTTCTTGACACTACTGGTTTTGTACTGCATGTGACCACAATCTCCCATATTCTTCATGTGTCTGGCCCGTGGGGAAGGGTGGCAAGACAGAAGCCTTAAAGAACATCCAAGCCCAGCTATGTTTTTTCAAAATCTACATACTCTGTCAAAAGCATGTGGTAAAACGTGTTTTGGTCTGATGAGACCAAGGTTTAATTTTTTGGCCAGAATTCCAAAAGGTATTTTTGACGGAAAGTCAACGCTTCGCATCACCAAAAGAACATAACCACAGTGAAGCATGGTGGAGGCAGCATTATGCTTTGGGTCTGTTTTTTTTTTTGCAGCAGCTAAAACTGGGGCTTTAATTAAAAGAGGAAAATAATGAACAGTTCAAAATATCATTTATCGAGCTATATTCTGTGCCCCACTCCACAGTTCGTGCTAACTTGGTATAACCCTCCACAAGGTTGAAAAGCTGCCATCAGTTCCAGAAAGTGAAGGCATCAATGATCCTCCTTCTTAAAAACTTTACTGACCCCAGTCTAAACATAAGAGAAAAATGATGCTGAAAAAACATGCAAAGTTTTGGCCACACAGGGCCTTTCTCAAGCCATTAAAAAGGTTTATTGTCCTCTCTGAAATTGCTCACTTGTAAGCACGGTGTTTTGTTTGACAGCTCGCCCTGCACAGACAGGCAGCAGAGCCAGCAGTCAAAACGCCAGGGGTGTGCGTATAGCAGCGATGTATGGCAGGATATTAATTCCTTTGTATGTAGATACACTGCTCCCTAAGTCCTGTGCCACGGACATGTACGGTATCTGGACCAATAGACCGAAGCAGGGATTGACTAGTTCTCTGCAGCCACTGTGAGTCCTGCCGCTGCCGTCATTCTCTAGTAAATACACCAAGGGTTACTTTATGATATCATACCCAGAATGCCCTGTTTTTATTTGTTTTGCCATTTTCTTCTCCTTTCTAAAATGATTCATTGACTTTTATAGCTCAGCGTCATGTAATATCTTGGGTTATTATGAGCGAATTATATCTAATATTTCCATTTAGTAGTGATAGACTTGTTTTTGTTCTAAGAACACCCCAACAAGTGAAAATATAATTATAATGTTCAGCGTAGGAGAATGCAGAACATAAAGTACATTATTTGCGATCGCTAATAGGCACGGCTATTATTTTGCTTGTGATAACGGCAGACTGAAGTCTGTGCGCCACATGAGCGCGGCCTACAGTCAGTCACGTTTAGGCATCTTGTTAGGAGCAGCAATTCTAATCTATCAGCGTTTGTATCTTCTCATTTGTGTCATTGACGTTTTTTTTTACCAGAATCCTTTTGCAAAAGGAGATGGCGTACAATTAATTTTTAATTTTCTCAGACCATGCTAAACTGAACAATTTTTCAATTGAGTTCATTGTTACAAAATGTTCCTGTGTCCAGATCGTGTTGTGCAACCTTTTTTTTAATTACCACTTAAAATTTCTACTTATTTAGGAAATATTTATGAAGAGCTCTGTACACAGTAGTTACATTAAAAAGAAGCATCATTTCCGCACGCCATATTTGCACAAAATGTTTTTCTCCATTCACCCTCCATGACAGCACCATAGGAGGATACTCCCCGCCCTTATCGGGACAGGAAACACAAAGAGGTCAATTATCCCCACCCCACTTCCCCTCTTCAGTGTTTTTATAAAGGACTACACAGGTATGAATGCTTCACTATTTATATCACCCAATTGAAACAACAAATAGGGTGGGATTACCCCTGCTGTCGTGGAGGGTTCCTAGAAATGGAATTACCAGAAAGTCTAATTCTATGTTTTTCCCTTTGCTTATGGGGCATGAGGAGATCCTCCTGCGGTGCTCTGTGGACAGTGACAGAGACTGCATAGATTACCTCTTGGGCAGTTGAGGTGATCGCTCCGGTCATCCCGTCCTGGAGTTGTTTCCATCTTTCCCGGACTCGGGACTCTTTCCACCTTTCCTGCGCCTTTTGGTAAAACAGGCTGGCTGGAGCCGGGGTCTTCTCGGAGCTTCCCGGCTCTCCTCCTTCTCTCTCTTCTGCTTGCGTGTTGACCGGAAGTCATGTCAGATGCGGAGTCACGGTCTGGTGGTGTCACTTCCGGTTGCGTTCCACAGTGGAATGCTCCGTCGGAAGAAGCACTTGCAGGGACACGTGCGCTTGACGACGCATAATGCTGATACACTGGAGGATTGATGATTGTAATCGTCTGCATCTGGGGGGCACTTTCAAAGGAAACTGATAGAGGTAGAGTCATCCTATCAGGATGATGCTCATGGATCTCGGCCCCCATATAAGGAATCCAGATGGAAGACACCACAAGGAAAGACCTTTTCTGCAATGGAGGGTGGTCGTTCTTTTTGCTCTGCATCTGCAGAACTCAGCGCTGTCCCAAACCTAGTAAGTACCTGGCTTGATGTCTCTTTATCTTTGGCGCTTGAAAGTCCTTGGGTTATACTTATGGTCCCTTCTCTCCTCTTTTCAGTGAGTCAAGGATCCTTCTCCAAAAAGAAAAGACAATTTGTCCCATAAAATTTTCCATCTGTCTTAAAAAGTTACCTTCTTCATACAAGAAACGCCTGGGCCAGGATTGCACAGACAAAATTGTTAAAGAGGAACAGCCCTGTTTGATAGAATAGTTAAGGGGTATGGTTTGCCAGGAGGTCCAATCATCCCTAGCCACTTTTTCCCAGTCCCTCCCAGTAACCATCAGGGGCAAAAAAGAGGAAGATATCCATAGAGGAGCATTCTGACTCTTGACTCCCAGGGAGGTTGGGATCCTTTATTAGTGAGTGGTGGGAAGAAGGCGAGTCTGCTTCTGGAGCAGATCAGTCGCAAAGCAGTAAAAAAATATTACTATGCATCATAAGTTTTGGAGGAACGTTTGATGGCAGAGAGAACCACTGTGAATGTGGAGGAGGAGACATTGTCCAGAACACAGTTCAGTATAAAATGTTTGGGGGTCTGAGTTCATAGGATCTCAGAAAAAGTTAGTGTTTCCGGTGCATGAAAATATTCAAAAGTTGATACTGGATGAGTGGGAACTACCAGAAAAGCACTTGGTAACACCTACAGAGCTGAAAGGAAGATTCCTACTGGAGGAGAAAATATCCAAATGCTGGATGGAAGTACCAAAAGTGGATATTCAGGTAGCAAAGATGGCAAAAAAGATGACCTTGCGCTTTCAGGATTCCTCTCTATTACAAGACCCTGTGGATCTCAAGACAGCCTGCTAAAGGAATTGTGGGAAACGTCCGTCACTTTGTTGGATGCAAATTTGGGATCTACCTGTTTAGCCAGGTCAATATTTCAGTGGCTAAATCAACTGAGGAACACCTCTACAGGGGGACTACAAGAGAACGCCGCGAGGGTCCTGGCTGACGCCTTCGCAGAGTCTGTAAAGATGGCAGCTAGAGCTTCGGTCTTGTCATATTCAGCTAGAAAAGCAGTGTGGCTGAAGTTATGGAGCAAAGACATCGCAACAAAGGTCAAACTTTGCTCTATTCTCTTCAAAGGGGAATATATGTTCGGGCAAGCCCTGGACAAATTGTTAGAAAAGGCAAAGGACAAAAAGAAAATACTGCCAGAACCCAAAGTGGCCAAGAAGCGGCCCTTTTACCCCCCCCCCCCTTAGAATCAGCAATCCTCATATAGGGGAAAACCGGACGCTGGTGCTATCCCAAAGGAGGTAGAGGCAGAAACATTTTACTCTCCCAGGGACCACATAAAGAAAAACAATGGCGTTGAACCGGTAGGGGGTCTGATCTCTGGATTCCTCCCCCAGTGGGAACTTCTTATCTCCAAACAATGTGTGAGACAAAGTCCAAGCTGGGATAAAGATCCAGTTCTCCTCTAGACCTCCAAAGATATTGAGAGTTAAGGTACCTTCACACTGAGCGACTTTACAACGAGAACGACAGCGATCCGTGACGTTGCAGCGTCCTGGATAGCGATCTCGTTGTGTTTTGACACGCAGCAGCGATCTGGATCCCGCTGTGATATCGCTGGTCGGAGCTAGAAGTCCAGAACTTTATTTGGTCGTCAGATCGGCGTGTATCGTCGTGTTTGACAGCAAAAGCAACGATGCCTGCAATGTTTTACAATGGTAACCAGGGTAAATATCGGGTTACTAAGTGCAGGGCCACGCTTAGTAACCCGATATTTATCATGGTTACCATTGTAAAAGTTTAAAAAAAAAAAAACAGTACATACTCACATTCTGATGTCTGTCACGTCCCCTGGCGTCCACAGGGTTAAACTGCTTTCGGCAGGAGCGCTGCTAAATGCACGCGCTGCTGCCGAGAGCTTCCCTGCACTGACTGTCAGTGCCGGCCGTAAAGCAGAGCACAGCGATGACGTCACCGCTGTTACTGCCGGGTGCCGGAGCTGACACATTCAGTGCAGGGAAGCTCTCGGCAGCAGCGCAGTATTAGCAAGCGCTCCTGCTGAAAGCAGTTTAACCCTGTGGACGCCGGGGGACGTGACAGACATCAGAAGGTGAGTATGTAGTGTTTTTTTTTTTTTTTTTTTTTTTTTACTTTTACAATGGTAAATATCGGGTTACTAAGCGCGGCCCTGCACTTAGTAACCCGATGTTTACCCTGGTTACCCGGGTGCTGCAGGGGGACTTCGGCATCGTTGAAGACAGTTTCAACGATGCCGAAGTCGTTCCCCTGATCGTTGGTTGCTAGAGAGAGCTGTTTGTGTGACAGCTCCCCAGCGACCTAAACAGCGACGCTGCAGCGATCGGCTCGTTGTCTATATCGCTGCAGCGTCGCTGAGTGTGACGGTACCTTAAGCTACCTGCTATCTCAGGAGTTACAAAGCACCTTAATGACTGGCTCCAAAAATTGCTTTCCCATGGGGTGGTATCCCCATTTACGAAAATGGAGTGTAGAACAGGACATTATTTGCGCGTGTTCCTAATAAAATAACAAATGGAACACATAAAAGGATAATAAATTTAAAACAACTAAATATGCACATAAAGTACATGAGTTTCAAGATGGAATCGTTAAAAAGCACCATTCCATTGGTAGGCCAAGGCTTTGTAATGGCAACCATAGACCTTCGTGATGCTTACTATCACATCCCCATTCACCCAACACATCGAATATACCTGAGGTTTGCAGTAGCTCAGGAATGGCAGGTACATCACTATCAGTTCAATGTCTTCCCGTTCTGCATTTCTTAGGTATCACGGGTCTTCACCAAAGTAATAGCAGAGGTGATAGCGGCTATACGGAACAGAAATATGTGTATCGTACCTTACCTAGACGACTCAGGTTAATCAGGAGTTGTCCTTGAGGGCCAGATACGGGAAGAAAACAGCCTTGTGGGATCAAAGAAAAGTATCAGTTCGGCAATGTCCGCACTAGGGTCCATGACCTCCTGTATTCCAGCATTAGCTTGGGCCCAGGCCCACACAAGATGTTTACAATCCGACATTCTAGTCCCTGAGTCTCAGTTTCAGTCTCAGTCCCTGAGCAAGACTATGCGCCTGCCAGGCCAAGTAAAAGCCTCCCTCAGCTGGTGGCTCAAGCCGAAGAATTTGAGCAGGGGAGTGGCTTGGGATCAAAATCCCCTATCGACCGTCACAACAGACGCCAGTGGAAAAGGATGGGGAGCCACAGTCTCTGATGCCACATTCCAGGGGATATGGTTCCAAGACATTTCTGTTCGTTCTTCCAACTTCAGGGAGTTGAATGCAGTAGAAAAAGCACTAAAAGCGGCAGTAGACTTTCTAAAAGGGACTCATATGAAAATATATTCAGACAATATGACCACAGTGGTGCATCTGCAGCACCAAGGGAGCACGAGACACAAAATCCTGAAGGCATTTTCAAGCTGGATCTTTGCTTGGGCAGAATGACACGTGTTCGCCCTGTCTGCATTCCATCTAAAGAGGTCTGCCAATGTTCAAGCAGATTTCCTCAGCAGAAAAACTATACATCCAGGAGAATGGAGCCTAGGTGGTGGAGTCTTTCAGGGGTTAACAGAAAAATGGGGTCTCCTGGAGGTAGACTTGTTTGATACCCATCTAAATACAAAAGTAAGCAAATACTTCTCTCTAGACAAGAACGACGCATGCATAGCGGTGGATGCTTTTGCCCACCGCTGGAACTTTTAAGTTGCCATATACCTTCCCTCCGATTCCTCTCCTACCAAGGACATTGCAGAAAATCAGGAGGGACAAGACAAAGACCATACTAGTAGCACCTCATTGGCCAAAAAGAAACGGGTTCAGTACAATTTAAAGGTAGATGGCCCGCTGGTTTTCCCATCAACCAGCAATCTTCTCCACCAGGGACCGATTTGTCACCCAGATCCTCAAGCCTTACAGCTTGGGGCCAGGCTTCTGAATCCATCATCCGAAAGGCTAGAGGTCTCTCAGATAAGGGAGTGAAGACACTTTAAAGAAGCAGGAAGCCTGTGACCAATTCTTTCTACAGTAAGATATGGAAAACCTTCATATCTTGGTGCGGATCCAACCCACCAAATGTATTACATTCGAATCTGATGCAAATCCTCTTAAGCGCTGCTACTCCCAGATCATGTGCACCCGGCCTTAAGGGTAGCAGCCATCCGGAAAGGGCACAGAGCCAGCCAGAACACGTGTTTGACACCCAAACCTGCAGTTTTTCATCTTGGGCTATGTTCCCACTATGAGCTTTCTGGTGAGTTTTAGGTTACTTGTATTTTTTAAAAAATATGCAGCATCAAAAACTTGCCAAACACTCTTGGGAACTTAGCCTTTACAAGGAGATTTTAAAGGGCTTCATATGGGGGTAATCATAATAAACTACTTCTACAACATGAAGCTAAGTGGATTTTAAAAACTAATGCCCAAGGTCCGATAGGCTTAAATGACAAGCTAGATATGGCAGTTTTCATATAGTTCGCTTGTATCTTTGCAGTCTATTGTTTTGATATTGAATGTTTTTAAATAATTTGTATAATTAACTGTTTTTTGCTGTGGTGATCCTATCCCTTTATAAAGAAATGACATCACGATAGTTGTTCACATGGACCCGTGGAAGCGCCGTCGTCCTGTTCCTTCACTCCCCGCTCCCTCACCTATTCCTGCCTAAGGCGAAGAATGTTTTGTTACACTTAGGTGTTGAATAAAGACACATTCCTAGCTGAAGAAACCGGGTGAGTGCCACATTTTTTCTCTTTGTGTTGTGCACTATTTGGATTGAAACGTTGCATGAGATAAGGGATCACCCCTGGATCAGCACTGTCTGGGCTATAGATTTTGTGTATTCGCATTCTGTGCTGCCTAAAAACTACACCACTTTCACAGGTGCAAATGACGTATATGGTGTTGTGTGTGTTGTGTGTCACCCTTACAATTGTAACGTTGATACGCACTTTTTCTATTTTTCAATGCAATTATATCAGTAAATTTGAGTTTTTTCCATGGAACATAGCGTGCATTAGATATTTCCGTACGTGACCACAATTCCCCTTTGCTACCAGTAGATGGCGCACTTTGTGCATTAGAAGAAATGTGCTCTTCGTGTGCGGTTGAAGTCATGCAGATTTTCGGAACCACCAAAGTTTCATCCCAAATTTTAGCATTATACTGATTTTCCACTTCTGGAAATCCTGGGCAATTTACATTCTTGGATGCAGAATGTTCTTCCATCACAAAATCAGGCTGTCGCCAGTGCTCAATCAGGATGTTGTATCCATTGACATTAACCTTTAACCATACTCTAGAGTATTTCGGACCACGATGATAGATCACACTGTTGCATTTTGTGTTTTTATTATTCACAGGGGAAAAGAGTATTTCACTAGCGTCTGCCATCAGCCATAGATTTGCTTCCCACTGACCGTCATTTATCATCTTACTCTAGTGTCTGGCACTCGTTATAGTCCTCATAGAATTAACACCTACAATGCCATGTTGTCATATACTGGGATGACCGGGTAGAGAGAATCTGGTTTAGGCACATGTGAAATAAAGGCTGCAATGCAAGAATGCTTTAAAAAAGAGAAGTGGTAGTTTATTTTTATCAATTAATAAAATGCAAAGTGAAAACAAAAGAAAAATCTAAATCGAATCAATATTTTCTGTGATATTGCACTTTGTCTTAAAAAATGATCACTTCTTGGTACACTTGCACACAGTTTTTTTTAAAGAGGCCAGCAGGGAGATTTTTCCAAAGATTTTGGAGAACTAACCACAGATCTTCGGTGGATGTCACTTGTGCAAATCCTTCTGTCTCTTCATATAATCCCAGACAGACTTGCAATTGCCAATTTTGCCTTTGTAACCAGCTAATTCTTCTCTTTTTCATTAGGTCTATGACTGCACGTGATTAAAAACTGACTAGCTGAATCCTTTTAAGCTCTATGTAAAAACGAGAGGTCAATTTTTCCTGTATAAAAGGTCACAGCAAAAGTCAATTCCAGGAGGGAGGAGGAAAGAGCAGCCTGGTCAGGAGTGATTTCTACAGGGAAAAGAGAGTTCCTGTTTCTACATAGAGCAGAGAAAGCAGAAGAATGAAGTGGGTAAAAAGGCAAAATGAGCAACTGTAATTGCACAGTGCTATATAATATGATGTATGATGACTGCAATATATCAAGAGGATAAAAAAACGCAGTTCTGGCATCTTCCTTTTTTTTTTATAATTTAACTTTAAGTTCCACAGCTTTCAGTGTGGTGTAAACGTGGCCAGGTATCATGATCCTTCAGGAAATTATATATTTATAATCTATCATATCATATAGTTTCCTATATACTGAACATACTCTAGTTTAAGCACATTTTTTTTTTTTTTAGGCTAAAAGTGCCCCTCTCGGCTTATACTCGAGTCATTGTCCCAGGGGGTCGGCGGGGGAGTAGCGGCTGTCACATCATACTCACCTGCTCCCGACGTGGTCTCTGTGTCAGGACTCTGAACATTTTGATTACCTTTTGTGCATTACTGCCCTTTTCCAAGATGGCGTCTTTGGTCTCATGTGCACTGTGTCTTCCTGCTATAAAACTCCACCCCAGCCTTGAGTCTGTGCTACTCTGTGCTAGAGTATTCTGCCTTGCATCCAGCTCCTGACGACTCCCTGGCTTTGCACCTGCACCTGCTCCTGTGAACCTGTGTGGTGATCCTGCTACTCAGCTCTGAGTTCCTGCTGCATACATTGGTTTCCAGTAATCCTCCATCTGGCTGCTTCTGTTTACTTCCATCTGCATTTGCTGGACATGTAAGCTGTTGCTGCTCTGCTGAACCCTGAGACTTTTACCCAGGCCTCCCTGGTTGTGCTAAGTTGTGCTGGTTGTGCTAAGATATTATTTGAACTGCCTTATAAGCATGTCTATCTGTGTTTAGACTACCAAGGACTTATTCGTGTCAAGTATCCTCAAGAATAATTGTGCTTCATAGACTTTCTGCGTGATTGCATTTTCCTCTGAAGTTTCCTATACTGTTAAGCTGCGTTTAATATTTACACCAAGTGTTGTGGACTTGAGTTTCTCTCTGCACCTGTTTGAATCACCGTGTGATAATATAGACTTTACCACTTGTTCCATGCAGAGTCTCCTGAGTTATCCCTTATAATCTTTACACTCTGCTTCTCCGATCGTCTCCAGCGCCTGCAGCTCTTCCTGTGTTCAGCGGTCACGTGGTACCACTCATTAATGTAATGAATATGGACGCGCCTCAGCTCCCATAGGCAGAGCGCATATTCATTACTTTAATGAGCGGTATCATGTGACCGCTGAACACAGGAACAAGCTGCCGGCGTGCGCCGGAGACCATCGGAGAAGCAGGGAGATAGAGAGACCGTGCCAGGTGGGGGTGAGTATGACAGAGGAGGGTGAGCCATGCGATATTCACCTGTCCCTGTTCCACCGCCGCGCTGTGTCTTCCTCGTCCTCTGGCTGTGACGTTCATGTCAGAGGGCAAGATGACGTGGTTAGTGCGCGCCCTCTACCTGAACAGTCACTGCAGAGAGACGGAAGACACAGCGTCGCGCAGTGGGGAAAAGGGACAGGTGAATATCGCAAGTGCCGGGGGCCTGAGCCAGTGGCGACTCCAGCACCTGACCCCCATAGCGCGCCAGTGTCCCCGCCTGCTCAGGCCCCCGGCACTCAGCGCCCAGCTATGAGAGGGGAGTATGTCATTTTCTTTTTTTTTTTTTAAATCGCAGCAGCAGCATACGGGGCATATTATTCTATGGAGCATCTTATGGGGCCATCAACCTTTATGGAGCATTATATGGGGCATAATATGCTATGGGGCATCTTATGGGGCCATCAACCTTTGTGCAGCATTATATTGGGCATAATATGCTATGGGGCATAATATGCTATGGAGCATCTTATGGGGCCATCAACCTTTGTACAGCATTATATGGGGCATAATATTCTATGGAACATCTTATGGGCCCATCAACCTTTATTGAGTAGCATGTGGGGCATATTATTCTATTGAGCATCTTATGGGGCCATCATTATCCTTTGTGCAGCATTATATGGGGCATAATATTCTATCGAGCATCATATGGGGCCCATCATGAACTGTGTGGAGCATTATATGGGGCTCCTGATTCAATATGGATATTCAAAAACACTTAAGCTACTGATGTCTGAATTAATTTTACTTTTATTGGTATCTATTTTTATTTTTGAAATTTACCTGTAGCTGCTGCATTTCCCACCCTAGGCTTATACTCGAGTCATTAAGTTTTCCCAGTTTTTTGTGGCAAAATTATGGGTCTCGGCTTATACTCGGGTATATACGGTAATATATATTTATTAATTAATTATTTTTTTGTGGTAAAAAAAATCAAACACTTTGTACAAATAGATCCCAAACTTGTTTCTTTCTCTGTTGCTTGAGCAATGACATCACATTTCTTTTTTTTTTATTTTTACTTGCTACCATTTTGTGGTACATACGATGTTGTTTGTTTGCTTTTTATTACATTCTCTGGGGGAAGATGAGACAAAAAAATGGCAATTCTGTCATTTTTATTTTTTGTTTTTATGCAACTTGTGATACAGGTCAATTAGTGTTTTATTTTCATAGATTTGACTTTTCTGGATGCTTTTCCGTGCGGTGATAGACGGGACAGCCCTGTTGGTGCATCCAAGATTGACAGCAGCATTTGTTATTAAACTGCAATCCCTTGTGTTCTGTTAGAGGCAGGTGACGGCCACTATGTTTTTTGTATGGGGCTGACTCCACTCCTGAACCTGCGCCATACACCCATACGTGGGATGGAACGTACTTTTACATCCTATGTTGGGAAGGGATTAAAAAAGTTGTCCACCACTAAGTAAATTTTCGGCAAGCTGTGCAGCTCGCCATATTGCTGCTGTGTGCATTTGTCATTACGTTCACACAAGTATACGATTTGCCAACTAGAGCGTCAGCCACATTTTGCAATGTTCTGTTGAGCAAAAGGATCTGAGACCCTATTTAGCACCTGACTGTAACTGTGCAAATGGCAGACTTGTGGTCACTCGACGTGCTGTCCATCAAGCGGAGCCAAATCCTAATGGTGTGTACGTTTTACACCAATAGGATTTTCGAATCTGCAAAGCAAGCGAAAAAGCGCTCAGGGGTGGAGCACAACACCTTTTCAAGCAGTTGTCTAACTTCTACATACTTTTAGCCAGAAGCAGGTACCATTCTAAAATAATAGCTGGAGCTATTCTCACTGCTTTCGATACAATAGCAAGGAACAAAAAGGATCTAATGTCTGCTGTGCTATGAATACTAATGGATATTCCAGAGAAAGAGTAGGGATCCAGGATAACGGAATGCGGTTTACTGTTGACGCATTTCATACAACTTCCTCCAACTTGTGGTTTGTCCTGAGGCAGAAGTTATCCTTTGGTACTTGTGGCAGCGCAGAAATTAAATCCTTTAGTTTCCTTGCTGTTGTATCATGGACATGTATCATGGTCTGCAGAAACCATGTCAATCGCATTGTATATTGTGGTGTTACAACCCATCCAGGTGAGCAATTCCCCGTACCCCAATATCCTAGTCACCCAGAAAAGACCCTATTGCGCCATTGTTTTTTGAGCTTCTCCCCATTATTCTCGCTGCTTTGGTACTCCTCATTGCCGCTCTGGTCACTTGAGTGGTTTCAGCCAGGAGTGGAAGTCATGGCGGTCCATTCCAGTCACCTAACCGCTGCAGCTAATCACGGACTACGTCAGTCGGGTGACTGCAAAATGAGACATAATTTCAAGCCCTAGAAGTGGCCTTGTGCTACAGCGACAGGTGATGGTGTGCAGAGTATGGTTTTGTTGGTGTTTTATAATATCGTCTACCTTCGGCTCAAGTCGGACAAGCCCTTTAACGTGATAGAATAGGTCTCCCTACAGTTCCAAGCAATGGTGAGACCCTCAATATGACCTATTGTTGGGTATTAGACTTCTCTCAAGCATTCCCATGTGCCCGTTCCTCTGTTCGTTCCTTTCAGAAGGTATATTGTCCTGTACAATGTATCCGTGTAGATAATGGGGAAACCTCTTGTACGACACAAATGTTCTGCATGAGCAGGACCTGGTGCCATTATCATTACACGGCAGCATACAATTACGTGTGCCGTGACCTCTCTGCTTAATGTACAATGCGAGCCCAGCCTGGGATTTCACGAGTGAATGCATAATATATGATTATGGTAACAAGCCGCTATTGAGAAGCTGACATTAAATGAATACGGAATTTTCACTGGCAGTGATTTTTTTTTTTCTGCATTCCCTTGAAAGGATATAGAAACTAGAGAATTTATTCAATATACAAATACCTAGAAATTGCCTGGTGCCAGCACATAGCTGCGGCTCGTGAAGGCAGAAAATTGTGCTTTTCCATAGCCGAGCTAACCTTAATGGCGCTGAAGACGAGAACTTCTCCCCACTGATATTGGGCTACATGGTAAAGCTGAATTCTGCGTGGTCGGTGGCCAAAGTGATATTTTAAGAGCGAGTAGATTTGCTCCTGTGGGATTAGCCGCCACATTCGATCTGTTAAATATTTTCTGTAATTTTTCTATGAAAAATATGTAATGTAGAAAAAATGAATCATCATGTATAAAAAGAATGGAGCTTAGACCAATAAAAGCTCATGGATTCATGACGCGGTCTGTTTTACTTGTGTATAGCGCCATCATATGATTCACAAGACTCCCAGCCGACCTCATTTACCTACAATGGGGGCCGACGTTCTAATGGTATAATAGGGATACATGCTATTCTTACTGTCATGAGTGGCCATAACGCAATGTAAAGCCCGAATGTCATTGTGATCAGTCTATGTTGCGTTTCCACCAAAAAAGTGACTCTCCCTTCTCTTTGAGAATGACCTGGAGCACATTAGAGACTTCTGTAATTTTGGTTTCTGGGGTGTAGGGTGTCGCACTCTCAGGTAGGCATTGGGTAGCGTTCACACAGGCATGCTGAAGGAGGTACCGTTGTACCAGTCTCGGGATCACCTTCAGCCTGAGTTCCAGCAGCTTCCTGCTCCAAGCAGAAGTGTTCAACTCCGGGCACAGTTCACACCGAGCAGGCTGCAGTTTCCACACGATTGTCTGCAGCGCCAACACATAGACTGCTCAGTTTTTCTAGTTGAATTGTGCAGTCTCCATTCCGAGAGAGACCCTGACTTGTCTTTCTCTCAGCTACAGATCACATTTTGGCTGCACAAGTACAAAAGTACAACTCGTCCTGCAAAAAAACAAGCCACCCACGGCCATACTGACCGAAAAATAAAAAAATTATAGCTCTGGGAAGAAAGGGAGCAAAAAACAAAAAAATGCCAAAGCTGAAAAACCCAAGGTCGTGAAGTGGTTAAAATTGTTTATGCCCCTCCAATGACATCTCTTTGTTGACTTGGCATCAATAGTAACGTCAGTGGTACTCATATGTGACCTCTGCAGCCAATCACTGGTCTTAGTTTTTAGTGATGTTTTTTAGAAGAATGCCTCCTCACACTAAATTATACTTGTAAAAAATACTGGAAAATCTGGCACAACACAAGGAGAATATCAATATATCAATAATGTTATGGAAAGTTAAGTAATTATACATAATGAGTATGGGTAAAATTGGGATGTCTATCAGTTCAACCAGGGAGGGGAATTAGTTTAATGTTCCTTTCTGCTTTGTAGCCTTCTGACCATCCTGTGATGAAGCTTACCAAGAAGGAACTTGGAATAAAAAGCTGAATATTATTTTAGGCTAAGTTCCCACAAATTAGTTTTTTGCGCTGCGCATTTTCTGAAAAATGCAAGACGCTTATTTTACTTAATGTGTGCAGAAAATCTGCAACATCAGAAACTCGCCCAAAGCTCATCTCGAGAACATAGCCTGAAAGGTAGTCTGTGGGTGCAAAATGACTGTTCAAACTAAGCACAGGCCGTGGGCGCACCCTTGGGGTGGCTGAGCAGGTTAGTGTACCTCTTCAGCCTGCTTGTATCTCATCTATCGCTGTCCTTATCTGAAAAGCCAAAACTGTAGAAGAAGGGAGAGGGTTGGTGGAGATGGATGCAAAACACTGGGGGGTAGGAAGGTGCACTGATCACTTTGGCCACGGCAAGAGTGCATTGGTTGCCAGTGCCTTGCTTTGAGCAGTCATTTTGTACAGGCAGATTTCCTTTAACCCTTCTCTAATTCCATCTTATTTTAATATTATCATCTACTATATAATTGTCTAAGGGTCACTTCAGTCTTTCTGTCTTTCTTTCTGTCTGTCTGTCACGGATATTCATTGGTCGTGGCCTCTGTCTGTCATGGAATCCCAGTCGCTGATTGGTCTCGCCAGCTGCCTGTCATGGCTGCCGCGACCAATCAGCGACGGGCACAGTCCGATTAGTCCCTCCCTACTCCCCTGCAGTCAGTGCCCGGCGCCTGCTCCATACTCCCTGCAGTCACCGCTCACACAGGGTTAATGCTGGCGGTAACGAACCGCATTATGCCGTCGGTAACTCACTCCGTTGCCCTGTGTGACTAAGTTTTTACTATTGATGCTGCCTATGCAGTGTCAATAGTAAAAACATCTAATGTATAAAAAAATAAAAAATCATTATATACTCACCTTCCACCAGCAGGTTTCGGTGGCAAGGATGGTATGCACGAAGGACCTGCCATGACGTCACGGTCATGTGACCATTACGTCATGGCAAGTCCTTCTTGCGCAGGGGCGCGAAGAAGCTCCGATACCATGGGACAGGCAGGGACAGCGTCAGGAGCGCCAGGAGCAGGCGAGTATTTCATATTCACCTGTCCGCGTTCCATCCGCCAGGCGCCGCTCCGTCTTCCCATCCTCTTGCAGTGACTGTGCAGGTCAGAGGGCGCGATGACGTATTAGTGTGCACGCCGCCCTCTGCCTGAACAGTCAGCGCGGAGAGACGGGACGCTGAGGAGCAGTGACGAGAGGTGAATATGTGATTTATTTTTTTTAATTTCTGCAGCAGCAGCATTACATGTGGCACAATGCTGTATGGAGCGTCTATGGGGCCATAAAGAACTGCATGGAGCATTATATGGGGCATCTATGGGGCCATAATGAACTGCATGGAGCATTATATGGGGCATCTATGGGGCCATAATGAACTGCATGGAGCATTATATGGGGCATCTATGGGGCCATAATGAACTGCATGGAGCATTATATGGGACATCTATGGGGCTATAACTGCATGGAGCATTATATGGGGCATCTATGGGGCCATAACTGCATGGAGCATTATACTACGTGGACATGCATATTCTAGAATACCCGATGCGTTAGAATCGGGCCACCATCTAGTCCATTTATATAGAGCCATTTATTCCATGGCGCTTTGCATGTAAAATATCTTCCTTTACATTTTATTATGTTTTTAAAAAACGTATTAAAATCTTTTATTGAGGAAAAAGGCCGAACGTTTACCGCTGAAGTAACCCACTGACTATGATTATCTCCGCTACCCAGCTATTTACATGTCAGAGGTAAGTGCTGCAAAGCGCTCTGTACTCTGTTGTGGCAGACAAGTGTTCCTTCAGGGAACTGGCACCACCAGGAAATTACAGCGTTAGGCTATGTGCACACGTTGCGGATTTCCTTCGGATCCGCAGCGTTTTTGAGGTGCAGAAACGCTGCAGATCCGCAAGTGATTTACAGTACAATGTAAATTAATGAGAGAAAAAAACGCAGTAAAACCATAAAAATTCCGCTGCAAATCCGCACAAAAACGCGTCAAATATGCACCTGCATTTTCTGCCAAGAGATGCAGAATCCGCACCAAAAATTCCTAAGCCTAATCCGCAACGTGTGCACATAGCCTTAATGTCAAAGCTTTAACTTGTCCATAATGAAAGAAAAGAAAATGTCCTCGAAACAGACTTTGCAAAACAAGATATTCCTAAACAGACACTTAAATCGGGGGAATAAGGAATAAGAAGTTGGGAGATATTCCAAACGTGCATCTACTGAACTACTCTAACATACGGGGACTATATATAATATATTTATATTTGTGACACTTCAACAAGTCAAATAAAACTACATGAAGAGGGAAGCTAATGCCAAATATACATTATTATTAACATAAATATACAGATCAATTCACATAAATAAAATAAAAGGGAATATATATGCAGAGAATGCTACATACATGGGGTGTACACCACAACCTTGCTCAGAATAAATGTCCCATCATAAAAAATGGGTTTGTCATAGCCTAGTTTTATTGGATGTAACCCTAGAAAAAAAATCACTATATTGATGCAAAGATTTCTAAAAGGAGCAAATGAACTAGCATATGTTCACAAAAGGAAATGACGTAAATTCACTGAAAAAATGTGATTATCGAGTTAAATAAAGCCTTTTCAATAAATATACTGTATACTAAATATACTGTATATAGGACAAGTCAAGTGGCTCATGCACCCAAATGAACAGTATATGAGATATTTCCAAAATAGTTCATAAACACATATATAGTATCAGTCAGAGCACCTTCCTAAAACAGATTGAAAAATGATACTACTGAGTATAGATCCAAGAAGTATAGTTTCTCCTTGCAGAGAGTGACATGTTAAGCATGTCGAGATGAGTAGACTTAAAGCTGCAATGCTCCTCTGGGATTGTCTCTTCAGAGAGAAGAGGACTAGAACTCTGGTGCCACCTATTGGAAGTAGCAATCCTAACAGTTAATGTCGACCCTTTAAAGGGAACCTGTCACCCCCAAAATCGAAGACAGAAAGATGGAAGTGACCCTTAGACAATTATATAGTAGATGCTTTTATCCTGTTTAACTTGGTAATCACATTTTTTCAGTGTATGTACAGTATGTAATTTCCTTTTGTGAAAATATGCTAGCTCATTTGCTCAGGTTGCTGCTGTTATACTGATTAAAATGATAACTGAGATGTAGAAATCCGTCTTGTGGTTCTTGTGTAAACAGTGTTAGAAGTTTTCGGTTAATGAGATGCCTGTGCTTTGGGGCGGGACTGTAGGCAGAGTCTTCCTGCTCTAAGCCAGAGAAACCAAGGAGAGACCTGCTGTCTCCATGATAAGGAACATGTCTGTGCTTCAGGGCGGCCTGTGGGGAGGTCTTTCTTTGGTTTCTCTGGCTTAGAGCAGTAAGATAAGACTCTGCCTACAGTCCTGGCCTTGGAGCATGGGCATATCATTAACTGAAAACTTCTAACACTGATTACACAAGAACTACAAGACTTATTTCATCAGCCCAGGTATCGTTTTTAATCACTGTGACAATGCCAACCTGACACTGTTGTAGTTTACTTAGCAAAATCCTGCTGAAAGGTTCACTTTAATTTTGATATAGCTCAGCTACAATACCGGGCACAACCCATGAACACTCGTTTCGCAGTTCCAGGAGCTTTGCTGATAAAGGCCGCTTCTGAAATAACTATATTAAGTAAGCGTATCTAATGTCTAACCTCTAGTGAAAAGCTTTTCTACATTTAATGTACTTATACATGGATGCATTTAGCAATATAAAACCAGCACCGTCAACCGAATGGGGACGGGGTTTTGCATTGAAACTTGTCCTGCCCAAGACAATAAAGGTGGGTGTAATTTTGTACTTAAGGAAAATTGCATTCTGAAGTTTGCTAGATGTTGCTCCAAAGAGTCGCATTTTCCATTTTCTGTTGAAAACACACTGATTCATTCCATTAGTAGTAATACTATTGATTTGTTACTGGTCTTCCATTGTGAGCAGTGTAAAGCCAGACTTCTCCTAATGGTCCCAATCATGTCTAAATGACGGCCTGCGGGCAGCGAGCTGGCTGTGCCTTCTATTCTCTGGCTTTCACAAGCGCAATGAAGCAAGCAAACAGATTTATATACATCGTGAGTGTGTCTGCCGTGAAAACATTGCATGCTGTGAGATTTTCAAGTCTTACTTCAGAAGGTGTCTGGGAAACGTAGACGTTCTTCACTTTGTGAGTGTGCTATGTCTGTTACTGAATGGACGTTAACATCTGGGAAAGTACGAGATGCTCCATGAAGGGGACATCTGTAGGGCACATATTTTTACTGCTCACTATTACTGCAATGGATGGTTTATTCTGAAATCTAGAGTTGTAGGATAAATGCTTGGTCTTGTTTTTGTTCTCACGCGGTCTAAAGATTGTCCTTTTCTCCTAACTAAAATGAGTTCTGGTGGTGCCCACTATTATGCTGAAATTCATGTGCTGCTACTAATGCATGAGACTCCTCGGTGACTTCATGTGCCATTGCTAGGCTATGTGCACACGTTCAGGATTTTTCATGTTTTTTCTTCGCGTTTTTTCGGCCGTTTTCCGCGGGAAAAACGCTTAAAAAACGCATACATAAGCATCCCATCATTTTTAATGAATTCTGCAATTTTTGTGCACGTGATGCGTTTTTTTCCGCGAAAAAAAAACGCATCACGGTAAAAAACGCAGCATGTTCATTAATTTTGAAGATTTTTCGTGTTTTTGCCGCTATTTAATGCATTGGGAAGCTCCAGAAAAAAATGCGCAAAAAACGCGAGAAAAACGCAAAAAAACGCAAAAAAAAAAACCGCATGCGGATTTCTTGCAGAAAATGTCTGGTTTTGTTCAGGAAATTTCTGCAAGAAATCCTGTCGTGTGCACATAGCCTCAAGGGGACCATGCTTTGTGTTGTGCATGATCTCCAACTGTTTTGTTTCTGTAGTTAAAGGATTTTGTCAATTTTTGGAAATATCTGTTTATTAAATGTCCTCCATTATAAAAACAAACAAACAAACAAAAACAATTACAAGTTAATTGATAAACTCTGTTCTGAAATCTGAATGGGAAAAACTCTTCATTTTTTTTTCAAACTCTTACATTAGTAAGTCCTTAGTTTCATGCAGTGCCTCCTCAGCAACAGTTATCAAGATCTGTGAATGCAGTGCCCATAGAAGGGAGGCAAAGGTATGTATTGTGGAGGGAGTGCATGGCGCGGGATTCCAGCTCCAGAACTGATGTGCATGGGAGAGGGGTAGTAATATAATGAAGACCGAAGGCAGGGATTTCTTCCAGGCATCGTACGCCCGCAGCCTGGAAGAAATCGCTTGATGTTTTTGGAGCAGCTTTTTTCTTTGTTTGTGTATCCGGCAGCCGCTGAGCGTTATTCAGTGACCCAAATCACTGAACGGTACTCTTGCGAGCTGTTTACAATGACTCCCCTCCCACCTCCCCTTCCTACACCCTTGCACCACCTTTGTGTGAGCTTCCTACAGCCACCGAGCCGCTGATAAGAATAACATAACTGATGTGCTCACTTTTGGCAAGGATTTTTTTTCCCATTTTTCTATTTTTTTTTTTTAAATTCCCTTCTTGCACCACATCTGTGTGTACTCATTACAGCCATCGAGCGCTGATCAGAGACACAAATTACTGATCGGCCTCCAGTTGTTTTTTTTGTGAACTTTTTTTTTAAGAAACTTGATTAGTTGATAGGACTAGATTAGAGACAGTAAAAATATACTGTAGTAACTGGCGACTACTACAGTATGTTTTACTTAATATAGTCAGGGTTAGTGTTAGTTGTAGCTCTCAGTAATTTTTTTTTTTTTTTTACTGACATCCATTTAGTAAGTTTGTTATTTATCTTACCAGTTTTTTATATTATTTTTAATTTTATCTTTTTCTTTCTAGATTTTCTTTTTTTTTTCTCTGTACTAAACAAAGTTTACACTAACACACACACACCTGAATAAATTTGGTACACACAAAGCACTGCATACGTGAAAAAATGTCATCCCACTCTTCCCAAATGCGGTATTCAATGGAGGAGGCATACACTTTCCTTGCCTCCGACACAAATAGTGAGGTAGAGGATGGCAACTTCCTTTATTTTTCATCCTTCTCTCGTCCTCAAGTGATGCCGAACTGCCACACAGACGCCCCAGGACAGAAAATTAACCATAGCCCAGTGTTACTGACCCCATATGGTTCTGACTCCCTGAAGCTTGTGAGCCACAGATTCCTGATTTTTGTCGCCCAATCAGGAATCCAGATTGACACCACCAGCCTTATAGAAACAGACTTTTTTAGAATCTTTTTTTCTGAGGATTTTGTAAACATTAAGGTGGCCAAGACAATTTTTGGCCCAAAGCACCACCACTTAATTTGCTAACTGGACCCGTGTAGACTCAGAAGAATGAAGACATTTTTGGGCCTTGTTTTTACATGGGGTTAGTGAAGAAGCTAGAACTTCGGCAATATTGTAGTGTTGTTTTATACAACACTCCAGTTTTCCGAATGGCTATGACCCATGAGGCCATCCTCAAATTTTTGCATTACAAGGATAAAGCACAGTGTCCTCCCCAAAGTGACCCGCACTTTGACTGTCCTTTCAAAGTTTGGCCGGTCATTCAAATTTGCTGAGGTGTACGCTCCCCAAAGGTACATCTGCGTAGATGAGTCTAATACATTTCAAGGGCAAGCTGAAATTCCAACAATACCTGCCCAGTAAGAGGGCTAGATACAGAATTAAGCTCTACAAACTGTGTGAGATTACCTCAGGGTGCACCCATATGTTCAGGTTTTATGAAGGCAAGGACACCTGGATTCAACCCCCTGACTTCCACTTGTCCTGCGAGTGAGTGGGAAAATTGTGTGGGATTTGGTGCACCCACTGCTGGATTAATGTTATCTCCTCTACCCCTAGATAACTTTTTACCGAAATCCCACTCTTCAAGTCCCTCTCTGCGTGAGCTACCGCAGTCTGCGGTACTGTTCGCAAAAATAAGAAAGGCCTTCCTAAGACTAAGACGCTAGTTGGGCAGCTTCTCAGAAAGGATGAGAGCAGAGCCCAATGTAGCTGGTGGGCAAGGACAATAGTGATGTCCATTTCTTGCCCACCATAAATAGAGATGGCAGCACCCCCACCACTGTACGAGGTACCTCTACACAGGTCCCCAAACCAAACTGTGTACTGGGGTATAACAAGAATGATCTTTGATGAAGAAGTCCTCAAGCTGTACAGTGCCATGAGAAAAGCCAAGGGTGTAGTACAAGAAGCTGGCCGTGTACATTTTACAGATGGCAATGTACAACGCTTTCGTGCCATCACATTGAGCAGGTCAGACCGGTACGTACCTTCAGTTCCAGGAGGTAGTGATCAAAGCCCTAATTTTTGGCAGTCAGGAAAGAGCGGGCCTCAGTACTTCTGGAACTGAAGGTTCTCGTATCGTACCAGGCCAACATTTTGCAAGTGAGGTCCCTCAAACCTCATAGAAAGGAAGGTCGCAAAAGAGGTGCCAATTGTGTGACAGTAGAGAGATACGCAAGAACACCATTTGGCAATGCAACACCTGCCCCGACAAACCTGTGCGTAAAAGAATGCTTCAAACTGTACCAAACATCCATGGACTACTAAATTAATTTCTGACTTGCAGAACTCACATATGTCAAACTGACGTACACTAAGTAACTCACATATGCCAACCTGATGCACTGTATACAATTTACGTATGTCACCACATTATTAACTTCATATACCAGGAAAACACTTAATCAATTTCAATATAGGGTCACTTGTGGGGGTTTTCTACTGTTCAGGCACATTAGGGGCTCTCCAAACGCGACATGACGCCCGTAGACCATTTCATAAAAATCTGCATTACAAAATGTCACTCCTTCCCTTTCGAGCTTTTCTGTGCGCCCAAACAGTAGTTTTCTACCACATACATATGGGGTATCCGTGTACTGAAGAAAACTCCCGTTACCCTTGTGAAAATAAAAAGGGGGGCTAAATACATATTTGTGGGAATTTTTTTTTTTTTTTTTTAATTTTCACGACTCAGTGTTAGAAATTTATGTGAAGCACCTGTGGGTTCAAGGTGTTCACTGCACATATAAATAAATTGGGGTCTGTTTTCCAAAATGGGGTCACTTGTGGATAGTGTCCACTGTTTAGGCAAATCGGGGGCTCTCCAAACGCGACATGGTGTTGGTTCTCGATTCTAGACACTTTTGCACTTAAAAAGTTAAATTGTGCTCTTTCTCTTCACCCCACATATGGAGTATCTGCATACTCAGGAGAAATTGCACAACACATTTTGGGGTCCATTTTCTCCTGTTACCCTTGTGAAAAAAAGGGTCTAAAGCAAAATTTTTTTGAAAAAAGTCAAAGTCGCTTCAAATTTGCTGTGGTGGGAAAAATGAAAAATTGCTGGTCAACTTTTAACCCTTCTAACAAAAATAAAAATTATGTTTCAAAATTGTGCTGGTATCAAGTGGACATATGGTAAATGTTATTTATTAACTATTTTGTGTGTCATAATTCTGGTTTGAGGTCATAAAAATTAAAAGTTTGAAAATTGTGAAATTTTCAAAATTTTTACCATATTTCCAATTTTTTCCACAAATAAACGCAAGTCATATCGAACAAATTTTACAGCTATCGGGAAGTACAGTATGTCATGAAAAAACATTCTCAGAATCAGTGGGATCCATTGAAGTGTTCCAGAGTTATTACCTCTAGTGATGAGTGAAAGTGCTCGGATAACGTGTTATGTTACCGGAGTATCTTGGGCGTGCTCAGATAATATGTTCAAGTCCTTGCTGCTGCATGTCTTGTGGCAGTTAGAGAGCCATAGCACATGAGGGGATTGCCTGTTTGCCATGCTGTGGAGATGTTTTTTGGCAGCAAGGACAAGGCAAAAGATCGGAGTCGAGGGGAAAATGGATGATGTGAAATACAGGGATATTCTTGAGAAAAACCTCTTTCAGTTTGTCAGTGATGTTAGACTGGGACAGAGGTTCACCTTCCAACAAGACAGTGACCCAAAGCATACTGCTAAAGGAACATTCGAGTGGTTTAAGGGGAAACGTGCAAATGATTTGGAGTGGCCTAGTCAAAGGCCATACCTTAAAGGGAATCTGTCACCTACTTTTTGTATATAAGCTTTGGCCACCAGCATCAGGGGCTTATCTACAGTATTCTGTAATGCTGTAGATAAGCCCCCGATGTATCCTGAAAGATGAGAGTGGTTAGATTATACTCACCCAGGGGTGGTCCCGATGCGGTCCGATGGGGCGTCGCAGGTCCGTGTCCGGAGCCTCCCATCTTCATGCAATGACGTCCTCTTCCTTGCTTCCTGTCGCGGCTCATGCGCAGGCGTACTTTATCTGCCCTGTTGAGGGCATATAAAGAACAGCTTATATGGTATTTCGGCATGGTATATTAATGATTTTAATAATCATTACCTATATAAGACAGGACTATTTGACTTATCATCATTGTTATAAGGCAAACACTGAAAGGATGATACTAGGTCGGAAATGATATAAAAAAATATGTAACTTTATTATTAAGAACATCAAACAGAGGTGAACAGTGTGACAAAAAGAGCCATGTCTAAAAGAATGCTGTGAGGGGAGGCACATGCCCAGGGAATCAAGTGCAACCTAAAATTCCTAATAATAACAGATCCCACATCTCCAATTTGCAGACATCTCTATTGTTCTTTCTATAATCAATCAATAATAACCCAATCTAGGTCTATTGAGGTAAAAAGGTATATGGGAAACTGAACTATTCACTGCAATAACGCATGACAGGCAGCGCCCCTGTGGATGATTACCGAAACAATCACCCACAAACCGGCAATAAAGTATAGCAGAATACGACAATCATTTACCTGTCAAAATATAGTCGCTAGATCCCGGGAATGAGCCTCCGCCCCAACGCGCGTTTCAGTGAACAACCTTCGTCAGGGGGCCTGTTGAGGGCAGCGCAAAGTACTGCAGTGCGCAGGCGCCGGGAAAGGTCTTAAAAGCCCAGCGCCTGCTTAACATCTAAATCAAATGTGCATAACCTTATAAGGTCCATGTGCCAAATTCTGTGATTGTACCACTCGCAAGGGCCATATAGAATTCAAAGTGTTATTGTGATACGAGGTATATTTCGACATATGGGCCTTAGTTTAATTTGTTTTTCCAAATGTGGAACTTCCAATACTGTAGATAAGAGGTTCCTTAGCAGTAAAGAAAAAAGGTGTCAAGGTGATCATAAAATAAGTGCAACTCTGCCCATAGCGTGAGAGGGACCACAAAGAATGACAATGCAGGCTGCATTTGGTCAGCAATGACAAGAGGTAATATTGAGACATATGTTGATCTGTTACTGGAGAAATGTTCAAATATTGCTTTATTTTATGTGCTTAATATAAAGTGTACCGCCAGATGTGGTTTATGTGACTGAAACCTGACCGTAAAGAGGTGGTCCCACGCATATATAGGCTGATAGGCAGGAACGCAGGGGAGATATTTTATAGGGTTGATACAGGTTAATCCCTAAGTATATTGTGTCTGTCTTGTTGTTAGTCCTTTTAATAATTTTTAATCAGATTCATTAAAAGTTATATTTTATATTTTTCCATGAGTCTTCCCACGTAAGCCTCTATAGATAGACCCAGACTTTCTTGATTCAAGTATTAACATCTATGCTGTAATACAAGCCTCACTTTTGCTGTAATTACTGTACATTCAGTGTTTTGGGATCAATTATGGATTTGAGAGAATTCTGTCCTGATGATGATGGCTACAAGTTCCAAACCGCCTCTCTGCTTCTCTGTGACCTCAATGTGTCTTCAACCAGTCTGTGTCTTCAACCTCCTGTGATCTCTTTCTGTCCTGTCCTAACAGACACACGTGAATCCCTGTTTTCATCGAGCCAGTGGCAAAAGCACGTATGCACCCTTGGAAAGAAATGAATGGTGTTGGCTGCATTCTGGCGACTGCATCTCTCTCCTACCAGACAACTACTTCTTCAAAGTCATTACAGGACATCCTTCGGAGGAGGCCACATTAAGGTAAAGTCATTGGCAGCAGTGACGAAGTCTTGTGCAGAAATGAACCTTTACATTTAATTAGTAACGTTGCGTTTAGTAAAAACTCATCGTTTGTTGCAGTCCAGATGAAAAGTATTCAGGTACATGTGCAATTATGTAGCTGCCACAGTATCGCACCAGGTCCTATGTACGAGATGGGAGCATAGCTAAATTATACCATCATCCCATCAGTATTCACACAGAGTTCCATTGTATTTTAAGCAACAAATATACAGTACAGAGCAAAAGTTTGGACACACCTTCTCATTTAAAGATTTTTCTGTATTTTCATGACTATGAAAATTGTACATTCACACTGAAGGCATCAAAACTATGAATTAACACATGTGGAATTATATACTTAACAAAAAAGTGTGAAACAACTGAAATTATGTCTTATATTCTAGGTTCTTCAAAGTAGCAACCTTTTGCTTTGATGACTGCTTTGCACACTCTTTGCATTCTCTTGATGAACTTCAAGAGGTAGTCACCGGGAATGGTTTTCACTTCACAGGTGTTCCCTGTCAGGTTTAATAAGTGGGATTTCTTGCCTTATAAATGGGGTTGAGACCATCAGTTGTGTTGAGCAGAAGTCCGGTGGATACACACCTGATTGTCCTACTGAATGGACTTAGAATTTGTATTATGGCAAGAAAAAAGCAGCTAAGTAAAGAAAAACGAGTGGCCATCGTTACTTTAAGAAATGAAGGTCAGTCAGTCCGAAAAATTGGGCAAACTTTGAACGTGTCCCCAAGTGCAGTGGCAAAAACCATCAAGCGCTACATAGAAACTGGCATACAGGAGGACCGCCCCAGGAAAGGAAGACCAAGAGTCACCTCTGCTTCTGAGGATAAGTTTATCCGAGTCACCAGCCTCAGAAATCACAGGTTAACAGCAGCTCAGATTAGAGACCAGGTCAATGCCACACAGAGTTCTAGCAGCAGACACATCTCTACAACAACTGTTAAGAGGAGACTGGTCTAATGAGTCCAAATTTGAGATCTTTGATTCCAACCACCGTGTCTTTGTGCGACGCAGAAAAGGTGAACAGATGGACTCTACATGCCAGGTTCCCGCCGTGAAGCATGGAGGAGGAGGTGTGATGGTGTGGGGGTGCTTTGCTGGTGACACTGTTGGGGATTTATTCAAAATTGAAGGCATACTGAACCAGCATGGCTACCACAGCATCTTGCAGCGGCATGCTATTCCATCCGGTTTGCCTTTAGTTGGACCATCATTTATTTTTCAACAGGACAATGACCCCACACACACCTCCAGGCTGTGTAAGGGCTATTTGACCAAGAAGGAGAGTGATGGGGTGCTACGCCAGATGACCTGGCCTCCACAGTCACCAGACCTGAACCCAATTGAGATGGTTTGGGTTGAGCTGGACCACAGAGTGAAGGCAAAAGGGCCAACAAGTGCTAAGCATCTCTGGGAACTCCTTCAAGATTGTTGGAAGACCATTCCCGGTGACTACCTCTTGAAGCTCATCAAGAGAATGCCAAGAGTGTGCAAAGCAGTCATCAAAGCAAAAGGTGGCTACTTTGAATAGTCTCTTCTCTCACTTGTGGCACTGCTGTGTGGGAAAATTCCCACCCAGCTTTGCCATAAAGTGAGACCAATGAACTCAGGTAACCTCTTCAGTGATGCACTGCAGGTGCCATTGTCTCCTGTCAGTGTGTCACTGGAGGCCCTATAGAGCAGTGACATCACCCGATGTCACTGTTCTATAGGGGAGATCGTCGTGAGACACTCGTTATTAATTGGACTACGGCAGAAAGTGAGTATACGGTTGGTTTATTATTTTTAATTTTTTTGCAGGTGATCGAGTATGGTAAGCATGGTGAAATTAAGAATATTAAAATACTTTTTTCTGGCTGTGTCTTTTTTTTTTTTTTTTTTTAGCTCTTTCACTACTATAGGATTAGTAATGGATAGGTGTCTTATTGACGCCTATCCATTATTAACCGGGCTTAATGTCATCTTACAATAGCAAGGTGACATTAACCCCTTATTACCCCATACCGCTACAGTGGAGTGGGAAGAGAGGGGCTAAGTGCTGGAATTGGCGCATCTAACAGATGCGCCATTTCTGGGGCGGCTGGGGGCTTGTAGTTGTAGCCGGGGGGGGGGAATTATCCATGGCCCCTCTCTAGGCTATGAATATCAGCCCGCTGCTGTCTGTGTAGCCTTTCTGGCTATAAAATATATTTTTTTGGGGGGGGGGGGTGGTTTCCCCTATTTTAATAGCCAGAAAAGGCTATGCAGACTGCTGCAGGCTGATATTCACAGCCTGGGAAGGGGCCAAGGGTATTACCCCCTTCCCAGGCTACAGATATTGGCCCCCGGCCATCGGCTTTCCCCCTCTGGCGCAGAAAATTGCGTGGGAACACACGCCAATTTTTTTCCTTATTTTTTTAAAATTAAACATGTTCATTAATCAACATTGGCCTTGCTATTATATATCTATGGATATATGGATCAATCTATATATCTATAGATGGATATCTATGGATATATCTATAGATATAACTATGGATTATCTATAGATATATTTATAGATGGATAGATATATCTATAGATACATAGATATATCTATCCATATATCTATCTGGCTACTTTCACGCATCAGGTTTTTGCCGTCAGGCACAATCTGGCGAGTTTTGAAACTAAAACGGATCCCTTTTTTTCCGCCGGATCCGTATTTTTCTTATAGAGTTGTATTAGTGCCGGATTGTTCCTGATGGCCACATGTTTCATCCGTTTTTGCCAGATCCGTCAAAAAAGCTGATTCCGGCGGACGGAGAAAACGTTTCAAATCATGCACATTTTCCATTCTCTCTCTCTCTCTCTCTCGCTCGCTCGCTCGCTCGCTCGCTCTCGCTCTCTCGCTCGCTCGCTCTCTCTCTCTCAAAAAAGGATCAGTTGCATCAGTTTTTCACTATTTGCAATGGATCTGTTTTTTCAAAAATTCGCCGAATCCTGCCTGACTGTAAAAATACTGATGTGTGAAAGTAGCCTAACTATCCATATATCTATCTACATCTATCCATAGATCGATCTATCTATCTATCTATCTATCTATCTATCTATCTATCTATCTATCTATCTATCTATCTATCTATCTATCTATTTCCAGAAAAATTGGAGGCAGCACACCGTTTGTAGTGAAAAGGAGCTATTTCATCAGCCTAGAAAGCTTAAATAACTCCTTTTCACTACAAACGGTGTGCTGCCTCCAATTTTTCTGGATTTTTATAATTGAGGTGTGTTATTTGCCTGTGGGTGCTCTGCACCCGGACTCTTCTCTTTCTTTGTGCTGCTCAAATTTCCTCTATCTATCTATCTATCTATCTATCTATCTATCTATCTATCTATCTATCTATGGGTACCGTCACACATTGAAATTTTCATCGCTGCGACGGCACAATTCGTGACGTCGCAGCGTCGTATAATCATCGCTCCAGCGTCGTAGACTGCGGTCACACTTTGCAATCACGGCGCTGGAGCGATGCCGAAGTCCCCGGGTAACCAGGGTAAACATCGGGTAACTAAGCGCAGGGCCGCGCTTAGTAACCCGATGTTTACCCTGGTTACCAGCGTAAACGTAAAAAAACAAACAGTACATACTCAAACGTCGGAGTTTTTACGTTTACGTTGGTAACCAGGGTAAACATCGGGTTACTAAGCGCGGCCCTGCGCTTAGTTACCCGATGTTTACCCTGGTTACAAGCGAAGACATCGCTGGATCGCTGTCACACACAACGATCCAGCGATGTCAGCGGGTGATCAAGCGACGAAAGAAAGTTCCAAACAATCTGCTACGACGTACGATTCTCAGCAGGGTGTCTGATCGCAGTAGCGTGTCAGACACTGCGATATCGTAACGATATCGCTAGAACGTCACGAATCGTAACGTCGTAGCGATGGAAATTTCAATGTGTGACGGTACCCTATCTGTAATGGAGTGTGGGTTGGACAAATGTAAAAGAGAAGGTTGGACAAGAAATGACATCACAATTTTTTTTTTTTTTTGCTCAATAATACATCTTTATGTAGCTTTCAAAAACGCATCGAAAAACGCATAAAAAACGCACCTGCGAATTCTGCCAAGATATGCAGAATAAGCACAAAAATTCCTGAGGCAAATCCGCAACGTGTGCACATAGCCTAATTCCTCACGTACACAAACAACCATCTAAAATGACCGGTACGTCAGCCTCCGAGGCTTCGTCAGTTAATGTCTCTTACTCGGGCGCACACTTGTTCCATAGCTAGGCACCATTGAGCACAAATGTTTTTAAAGAGGACATTTACATATTTCTAAGGAAAACCATGGCTAATGACTCCAATTTTGTATAATCTGGGCAGCCAAGACTTAGACTTTCTCTCTGCCAATAATTTGTGAGTGATTTAGCTTTGGATGAGAGGACTTAATTATATAGGAACATTTAATCTAAGCTCAATTAGCTATTATGGCATTCTATGCAAATCTCTTGTACTTCCATTAATTAAAGAAATCACTACATAACTACTCTCCGCAGTCCTAGAAAAACATGGCAGTAAGTTATATACTGCCAGAATTCATCCACTTCTCATGATACTGTCACATCTTCTATCTGTGATTATTGCCTCAATTTTATCACTTGTTACTGAATATTCTAGTTCATTTGTCGGTATATCTACCTTTTAAATGGAGAGTCCTCCTCCACACCTTACATGTCAGCCTGTCTGGATGTGGCACCTCTGAAAATTCTCACCTTTAGTGATCTAATTGCTGCCTCCATTCTGCAAAATTTAAGTTTTATCTAATATGCTTGGTGCACCCTTGGTGTGGCCTGAAGGCTTAAGGGCACTAGGGCTATGTACACATTGCAGATTGAATGCTTTTTTGCCGCATTTTTTCGCCACGAAATCGCGACGAAAACACATACACAACACAGCCCATTCATTTCATTGGGATTCTGCAATGCTGTGCTAATGCTGCGTATTTTTCCGCCTCGAAATTGCATCATGGAAGCATACGCAGCATGCTCATTCTTTGTGCGGCGATTCCGCACACATAGGAATTCATTGATCCGCTTAATTCCCGCATGGGGCTATGCCCACCATGCACAAAGTAAGCGGATCACGTGCAGATGGTACCCGGGTGTGGAGGAGAGGAGACTCTCCTCCAGGCCCTGGGTACCATATCCCTGTTTAAAAAAAAAAAAGAATTAAAATAAAAAATAGTTATATACTCGCCTTCCGGTGGCCCCCGAATCCAGCCCAGGCCTTAGCGATGCTTCTGGCAGCTTCCATTCCCAGTAATGCCTTGCGACAATGACCTGTGATGACATAGCGGTCTCACGTGATGCTACGTCATCTGCGGTCATTGTTGCGAGGCATCACTGGGAATGGGAGCTGCCGGGAGCATCGCGAGGATCAGGAAGGCTGCGGGGGCCACAGGAAGGTGAGAATATCATGATGCTGCATAGGCAGCATCAATAGTAAAAAGTTGGTCACACTTGTCAAACACTATGTTTGACAAGTGTGGCCAACCTGTCAATCAGTTTTTGAAGCGATGCTCCAGATTGCTTGGAGAATGCTAGCATTCTGCAAGCTAATTATGCTTGCAAAACGCTAGTGTTTAGTGGGAATACGCATGCCATTTCCACATGCATTATACCCGCGGCAGGGAGTTGCAGGATTGCCGTGGAAATTGCTGCCAAAATTTCCGCAGCAATTCTGCAACGTGTGCACATAGCCTAAAGGATTTTCCGACAGTAGAAAAAAAATATACGAGCAACAGTATACAAGCAAAAAGTCACTTATGATGCGCATACAGATAAAACCGTAAGGGCTCACAGCTACTGCTTTCTGTAGTAACACATTCCTCTGTTTGTTTTATGACAGGAGCGAGTGCTTTTGCCATGTCTCCAACCCTCTGAGATAATTATAAATAAGGTCCGTGACCTATAAGATCACCTCTGCCAGAGCTCATATGTCTCTGAACTGATTTATGATGGGATCACAAGACTGATGTGATATACACTCAGTCCTGTGATAAAACAGGCAGGGAAGTGTGTTTTCTCAGAATGCAGCAGCTTTGAGCCTTGGCTGTTTCATCTGTAAACATTTATCATAAAATATTTCTCTTCACCCCTCACCCCCATCCTAACATGGCCGTGAGATGTGTTATTCTTCGTATTTCTAGATCTATTAATTAAAAAGTACTTTGTTCTGGATAACCCTTTTAATTGAGACATGACCGTATAGGGCATTAATATCAGATTGGAGGGGGACCAACACCGGCACCCTGCTGATCAGCTGTTATCACCTTTTGGAGGCCGGAGGTAAGCTGTGCGGAGCAGAACAGCACAGCCACGTACATTGCTTACTGACGCTGCTCGTTATTGCAGATCATCTCCTATTCTATACAGTGCGGAGTTCGGCTAAGGACACAGTTACATGCAACCTGTAATGCTGAATGCTGGTGGTGTCAGACACCCACCAATTTTATATTAAACATCTATCTTAACGACGGATCATCAGTATAAGCGTATAGGACAACCACTGTAGCAAATGTCGATTGTGGTGTTTTTGTACAGACATGTTCTGCTTCTTTTCTCATGTAACTTTCAGACTGCCGGAATGGTAATAACTACCTGTCCATGGAGGCTAATTGGAGCTTTTTTATCATAAAAACTAAGCTCTGATAACGGTACAAAGAATTATACCCGATGGACCTTCTAGAAGCCGACAAGGGAGATGTAGATAATTATCACTAATTTCAGCACGTACACCAATATACTAGTGTTCCTATACAGTAGCTACCTCTAGATTGCACATGTGTCCTTCATTTTGGAGAAAAGCTATGTTCCCCAATAAACTTGACCCAAAAGTCCCCTACCTTCACTTTTTCCTCTTCAAGAAGAGCATCACTTAAAGGGGTTGTCCGTAGTGATGAGCGAGTGTACTCATTGCTCGGGTGGTCTCCGAGTATTTTTTAGTGCTCAGAGATTTAGTTTTCATCACCTCGGCTGGACAATTTACAGCTACTAGCCAGGCTGAGTACATGTGGGGGTTGCCTGGTTGCTAGGGAATCCCACATGTAATCAAGAAGGCTAGTAGTTGTAAACCATTCAGCTGCCGGGATCAAAACTAAATCTCCGAGCACTAAAAAATACTCGGAGATCACCCGAGCAATGAGTACACTCGCTCATCACTAGTTGTCCTGTCTAAAATGATAAATTACAGTCACTCTGTGTAACTTCAGACTTATGAATCCTCCCCGCACACGCACGGTGCGCTATGAGGATTCACCGGTTTCCGAGCCGGGACTGGCGGGCATGTGCCTTATGTATACTCCTGGCCTGAGCCGGTCTAGTGGGTGAGGCCTCGCTCTATACAAGTCATACAGAGTGACTTATCTCAGGATGCTCCGGTGTTACCCGAGCGTCTGGGAGTGCTCATATAATATGTTCGAGTCCCTGCGGCTGTATGATTTGTGGCTGTTAGCCTCAACACGTGGGGATTCCCTAACAACCAGTCAGTCCCCACATGTGTTGAGGCTGTCTAACAATCGCACATCTCGGAGGCACAGGCACTCTAACCAAATATACGCGCATGCTCAAGGTACTCGGATAATACCCTAGCGTGCTCGGATAAGATGTTATTCGAACACATTTACTCATCACGATTTCAGAACCTTATAATGCACACCTCAGCTGCTGCAGACCCTTATAATATCCATATCAACTGCTGCAGAACTTCACAATACACACCTCAGCTGCTGCATACCCTCATAATATACTTATCAACTGCTGCAGAACTTCACAATATACACACCTCAGCTGCTGCAGACCCTTATAATATATCAACTGCTGCAGAACTTCACAATACACACATTAGCTGCTGCAGACCCTTATAATATATCAACTGCTGCAGAACTTCACAATACACACATCAGCTGCTTCTCATAATACATCTTGGCTGGTATCATTGAATTAAATTGATAGAATGGCTTTTATTTCCACACTGGGCCATTACATGGTTAGCTGGAGATGCAGGCACTATGTAATGTAAGATACTGAGGCTTCCAGTGCTATTTTGCCACATTATAAGGAACCTGACAGCTGATTCTGCTGCATGACCCTCTGGCCGTATACATTAGATACTGGCTCAATTATTGCAGTCGTGTATGTTTTACTCTGAAATTCTGCCGCATTTCAGATAAAACATAGTCTCCAAACGGATATTAAATCTATGATGACAAGCTCAGGAGTCCAGTCCCTTGCGACTTCTCACTGCTTGGCTCCTCTAGGATGACAGATGTCCCCTGTGTTTGTAATTCTGCAGGTTGAGATTGACAATCTGCGCTGTGTTAGGATTTCACTGTACTAGTTGATTCAATCTGCCATCACATGATTCTTTCTCCTCTCCTCCCTCTTCTCTCCTCTTTCTTCTCTTCTCCCTCTTCTCTCCTCTTCTCTCTTCTTTCTCTCCTCTTTCCTTTATCTCCTCTTTCTCCTCTTTTATCTCTCCTCTTTCCTCTCTCTCATTCTTCTCTCTATCTTCTCTCTCTCTTCCTCTCCTCTCCTCTCCTCTTCTCTCTCTCTCTCTCTCTCTCTCTCTCTCTCTCTCTCTCTCTCTCTCTCTCTCTCTCTCTCTCTCTCTCTCTCTCTCTCTCTCTCTCTCTCTCTCTCTCTCTCTCTCTCTCTCTCTCTCTCTCTCTCTCTCTCTTCTCCCTCTCTCTCCTCTTCTCTCTGGCTCCTGGGCTGGAAACACTAAAGAAATATTGGAAAAATCCAGCATCTGTAATTTTTTTTATTTTTTATTATAAAGCATCACATTTATTTTGATATGGCTCAAAACAAAGAAAAAATGAAGGTAATATAAAACAGCATGGTGGACACCGGGCCTATGCATTTCGAGCCTTACAGGCTCTTAGCCTTGACTCTTGGGTCAAGACTAAGACTTGGTCAAGACTAAGAGCCTGTAAGGCTTGAAATGACTGTGTGTCCACCATGTCATTTTAAATTATCTTCATTTTTTCTATGGTTTTACCCATATCCAAATAAATGTGATGTTTCATATATGTGTATGTATTAATGTGTGTGTGTGTGTGTGTGTGTAAAAAGGGGAAACGCCACAAAAAACTGAAAAAAAGTGGACTTTATTCCCCAAATGGCATGGCAACGTTTCGAAACATCCGAAACATTGCCACACCATTTGGGCAATAAAGTCCACTTTTTCTCCGTTTTTTGTGGCGTTTCCCCCTTTTACACACACACACACACACACACACACACACACACACACACACACACACACACACACACACACACAATGTGTGTGTGTAAAAAGGGGAAACCCCATATATATATATATATATATATATATATATATATATATATATATATATATATATATATATATATATATATATATATATATATATATATATATATATATATATAGGGTTTCCCCTTTTTACACACACACATTGTGTGTGTGTGTGTGTGTGTGTGTGTAAAAGGGGGAAACGCCACAAAAAACGGAGAAAAAGTGGACTTTATTGCCCAAATGGTGTGGCAATGTTTCGGATGTTTCGAAACGTTGCCATGCCATTTGGGGAATAAAGTCCACTTTTTTTCAGTTTTTTGTGGCGTTTCCCCCTTTTACACACACACACACACACACACACACACACACACACACACACACACACACACACACACACACACACACACACACACAGTGTGTGTAAAAAGGGGAAACCCCACATATATATATATATATATCTATGAAAAAATTATTATTTATTATTATAGCGCCATTTATTCCATGGCGCTTTACATGTGAGGAGGGGTATACATAATAAAAACAAGTACAATAATCTTGAACTCTGCCCGTGAGGGCTCGCAATCTACAAGGGATGGGTGAGGATACAGTAGGTAAGGATAGAGCTGGTCGTGTAGTGGTTTGGTCGATCGGTGGTTACTGCAGGTTGTAGGCTTGTCGGAAGAGGTGGGTCTTCAGGTTGTTTTTGAAGGTTTCGATGGTAGGTGGGAGTCTGATATGTTGTGGTAGAGAGTTCCAGAGTAGGGGTGATGTGCGAGAGAAATCTTGTATGCGATTGTGGGAAGAGGAGATAAGAGGGGAGTAGTGAAGGAGATCTTGTGAGGATCGGAAGGTTGCGTGCAGGAAAGTACCTGGAATGGAATATAGGCTGAACTGGATGGACAAATGTCTTTTTTCGGCCTTACTAACTATGTTACTATGTTACTATGTTACCGGGAGACGAGGTCACAGATGTATGGGGGAGACAGGTTGTGGATGGCTTTATATGTCATGGTTAGGCTTTTGTACTGGAGTCCCTGGGTAATGGGGAGCCAGTGAAGGGATTGACAGAGGGGAGAGGCCGGGGAATGTCGGGGGGACAGGTGGATTAGTCGGGCAGCTGAGTTTAGAATAGATTGGAGGGGTGCGAGAGTGTTCGATGGGAGGCCACAGAGCAGGAAGTTACAGTAGTCGAGGCGGGAGATGATGAGGGAATGGACTAGGGTTTTTGCAGATTCTTGGTTTAGGAATTTACGGATCCGTGAAATATTCTTCAGTTGAAGGCAGCAGAAAGTGGAAAGGGCTTGGATATGTGGTTTGAAGGAGAGATCAGTGTCAAGGATTACCCCGAGACCGCGAGCTTGTGGGACTGGAGAGAGTGGGCAGCCGTTTACTATAATGGATAGGGTCGTTGGGGGGGGGGGGGGGGTCGCATGAGATGGGGGGAAAGACGATGAATTCTGTTTTGTCCACGTTAAGTTTTAGAAATCTAGCGGAGAAGAAGGATGAAATAGCGGATAGATATTGAGGGATTCTGGTTAGTAGGGTGGTGATATCTGGTCCATAGATGTAGATCTGTGTGTCATCTGCATAGAGATGATACTGAAAACCGTGAGATTCTATGAGCTGTCCCAGGCCAAAAGTGTAAATGGAGAAGAGCAGGGGCACTAGAACCGAACCTTGCGGGACTCCGACAGATAGGGGGCGAGGTGAGGAGGTGGTGTGTGAATGGGAGACGCCAAGGGATGAGAGGGTCTGTAGTAATAGGGAATGGTCCGCTGTGTAAAAGGAAGAGGACAGGTCCAGGAGGAGGAGGATAGAGTAGTGTCGCTTGCTCTTGGCGGTTAATAGGTCATTGGTGACCTTAGTTAGGGGCAACAAATGAAGGGAACAATAAAATCCCACATCCTAGATGTCGCTGAATTAAATATTCCAGTTGTAAATCTTTATTCATTACATAGTGGAATGTGTTGAGAACAATAAAGCCTAAAAATTATCAACTTAAATCACAACTAATATCCCACGGAGGTCTGCAGTTAGAATGATGCTCAAAATCAAAGTGGAAAAAGAAGTTACAGGCTGATCGAACTTCAGTGGAAATGCCTCAAGACAAGGAAATGATGCTCAGTAGTGTGTGGCCTCCACGTGCCTGTATGATCTCCCTACAAGGCCTGGGCATGCTACTGATGAGGCAGTGGATGGTCTTCTGAGGGATCTCCTCCCAGACCTTGTCTAAAGCATCCACCAACTCCTGGACAGTCTGTGGTGTAATGCGACGTTTGGTGGATGGTGCAAGACATGATGTCCCAGATGTCTTCAATCGGATTCAGGTCTTGGGAACGGGCCAGTCCATAGCTTCAATGCCTTCATCTTGCACTAACTGCTGATACACTCCAGTCACATGAGGTCTGGCATTGTCCTGCATTAGAAGGAACGCAGGGCCAACCGCGCCAGCATATGGTCTCACAAGGGGTCTGAGGATCTCATCTCGGTACCTAATGGCAGTCAGGTTACCTCTGGCGAGCACATGGAGGGCTGTGGGGCCCTCCAAAGAAATGCCACACAACACCATTACTGACCCACTGCCAAATCGGTCATGGTGAAGGATGTTGCAGGCAGAAGATCGCTCTCCATGGCGTCTCCAGACTGTCACTTCTGTCACATGCTCAGTGTGAACCTGTTTCATCTTTGAAGAGCACAGAACGCCAGTGGCGAATTTGCCAATCCTGGTGTTCTTTGGCAAATGCAAAGCGTCCTGCTCGGTGTTGGGCTGTGAGTACAACCCCCATCTGTGGACGTCGGGCACTCAGACAATCCTCATGGAGTCTAATTCTAGCATTTTGTGCAGACACATGCACATTTGTGGCCTGCTGGAGGTCATTTTGCAGGGCTCTTGCAGTGCTCCTCCTGTTCCTCCTTGCATAAAGGCTGAAGTAGCGGTCCTGCTGCTGGGTTTTTGCCCTCCTAAGGCCCCCCTCCACGTCTCCTGGTGTACTGACCTGTCTCCTGGTAGAGCCTCCAGCCCCTGGATACTGGGTTGACAGACACAGCAAACCTTCTTGCCACAGCTGGCATTGATGTGCCATCCTGGATGAGCTGGATGAGCTGCACTACCTGAGCCACTTGTGTGGGTTGTGGAGTTCGTCTCATCTACCACGAGTGTGAAAGCACAACCAATATTCAAAAGTGACCAAAACATCAGCCAGAAAGCATTGGTAGTGAGATGTGGTCTGTGGTCCTCACCTGCAGAACCACTCCTTTATTGAGTGTGTCTTGATAATTGCCAATAATTTCCTTCTGCTGTCTATTCCATTTGCACAACAGCATATGAAATTCATTGTCAAACAGTGTTACTTTCTAAGTGGACAATTTGATTTCACAGAAATTTGAGTTATATTCAGTTGACCGAGTATGACCACCTCTTCCAGAATCAGGTGAGCGCTGGTCACATTCTGAAGTGTGGTATCTAGGCAACGGTGCAGAATGCCGACAGGGAGTATATTACAAGCTGTCTGCATTCTGCAGCCTTTGTGCACCTACAGAATAGGAAAAGAGCCAGGACAACCCCTTTAAGAAAATAAGATGTGAGAATGCTCACGTCTGTTCAGGTCAACAGACTTTTTGTTGCAGTAAATTTATTTGTTTATATTTGTTTACAGGAACAGTCAAGGTCTTGGCGAAGGCATTGAAGTAGATGATGTGTCTCCCGGCCCTCCACTAACAACTGTAACAGAAGAAACAGCACCATCACAGTATGGTCCATCATCTGCCACAAACAGCTCCAGGACTAATGGAAAGATCTGTAGCAACTTGGTAAGATTTTTTTTTTTATTTTTTTTTGCTCTACTTAATTTTTTTTTTGTTTTACAAAACTTGGAAAAGTCGCTGAATTAAACAATAGTCATGTATAGTTACTTTTTTACTTTGTTTGCACACGTTCATGATTTACTAATGACAAATCCAACATGTATTTACAAGAGAATTCACAACATAAATTTCAGCCGACACTCAGATTTCTTCCATGGATGTCTCAGTCGATGCAAGGAGTTGCCCAATTATCCCACATGGATAATCCATTGTTTTCCCGTTCAGAATCTGGAAGAACAGTGAACACGATTGAGCATTCTTACCTCTAGTGATTTTTCTGGACTGCAGGTACAAATCCATGAAGATTGTTTCCGAAGCCTGTGAACAGGGTGAAACACCTGGAACGTTAATCATTTAGGCACCGGATCCTGAACATGTTAAAGATGCTTAGGAATAAGTTCACATGTATAAGAATTTCCCTTTAAGAATTTCAGATAGAAAATCTGCAGGGAAATGCAGTAGCAGCAAAGTGGATCAGATGAAACGAATCTAATCCACACGATTTAAAGAAAAAAATGTCTTCAGCGAATTTGACCTGCAGCTTTTAAATCTACTGGTTGGCATTTCTCATTCCTGTTGGGTCAAGGATTTATTGCGGATTTACCATAATTATTTCCTTCAGGAAGTCCAAATATGCAAGAAAACTCAACTGTTGCTCGTTACCTGCAAAAGTACCAGCCTATCATATGTGAAAGAAAAAAAAAAAGAAAACCCTATACTCCACTCCTAGCAAGGACCAGGAAACCTTTGTAACATCAGAACTTGTCAGTGCACCTTAAGTTGGTTGTCTGGACAATAATCTTAGAATAGTAGATTTTGTAGCTCTTCACAGATGTATACACAATACAGAAAATGTAATCCACTCTCTGGAGAACCCGGCTGCTTGACATGAGATAGCGAACCTGAAGTCCTTGAGCTGCGAGCCGGAGCCTCTGCTGAGCAGCGATATCACATTTCTAGTTGTTATATAGGAAACGCTGAGGCTCGCACTTTTTGTGCCACCTATCAGCGGCTTTAGCTTCGGTGTGTTATTCTGTAACTGACTTGTTGCCGGTCATCTGCAGGATTTGGGATGACATTTCACAATTATTGTGATTGCATCTTCGCCTCTACCTCCCTTATCCGCTCACCTCATACTAACCCTCTGCAGGAATTCCTTCATCTCCATCAATTCCTTCTTGCCGCTGACATTTCTCTTCTCTCCAAGCGTCCGCGGGAGAAGAACTGCGCTGATTACTTGGCGCTCGGGCTGACATATGTTACTCTTGGCGATCATTCGTTTCTTCGGCATCAGATCAAATGAGCAGGGAAGACTGTATAATCTCGTAAATGACAATGTCACCCTTTCCTTCATGCTTATTAGTGGCCTTTTATATAATCTCCTCTGTAGAGCTCCCTGAACGCACCATGAATAAAGGCTTTGAGTCTGATGAAACATTTTACCTGAACAGACATCGGTTTTCATATTATTCTGATAACAAAGCAATTAAAATTCTCTCAGTTTTCGTTTTGAAAGGTTTTCCCCCCCCCCCCTTTTTCTTTTCCTTCCACCACATTACACTGTTGATTTACCGTACATTTTATTTATATCCTTAATATAAGTAGAATTTATTTTCCAAACTTTGCGATACAGTGGGGCCCGGATTCTTCAAGATCGGCAATATTCACTGCAGGTTTGATGAAGGGTTGTGCTGGGGTTAGAGGGCCTGGAAGAGGCTCAGGCGTGTCTTAAAAGTGGAAAGACATAGGCAGAATAAAGTTCTTTATTTGAAATAAAACTCCCCAACCCTTTTTTACCCATTTTTTCTACAAAAAAAACCCACATTCTCCGGGTTCGGCCATCTCTAGTTATTTCTATTTAAAGGCATCTTGTCAGAACTTGGATTGACAGCTTTCTACGTAATATTATGCATAAGGAGGACACTTTCAGTCCATGTCGGGAAGATGGGAGGAAAAGCTGCATTTCATGAATACATCAAATGACTTACTGCTGGTGTTGTGCTGCGGTATAAAACGGATACACTTGCTAATTGCAGATAATACATAGGTTGGAAATAAGAGCTCTTGCAGTACACACGTATCCTGACAGGTTCCTTATCCGTGATGGCCTGGTCATGAATTATTTTACATCCAGTTCTGCCTGTCAGACTCCAGAACAAGGCTCATTGTGTACGCAGGGTATTACGCACATCTTTATTGTCTCCTTAAAGATGGGTAGAAGCATTTTTTTTTAATCAGTTGTGATTTATCACGGATGTTTAATCTAAAGTGGTGTGAGAAAATGATCCTTAATTTATAGTTATTTGCTGCTCTCAATACTATCAATCAAATGTATTGTGTGAGCGTAAATTGTGTGTGAATTTCAGAAGAAAATAATATAATTTGTAAATCGGTCCTGTGAGTATATGGAGGTTTTACCAGCGCATAATGGAATAAGGGAGCCACCACTAGGGCACTAATCTCATCTAATCAGTATTTTATTTCAAACTTTTGGCTTGCCTCGGCGCCACTTATGCTTTAAAGGCTATCTGTCAGCAAGTAATCTGAGGACAGCATGAGATAGGGGTTAAAGCACAGAATTTAGTGATGTCACATATCAAGCTGTGTGCTGTTGCTTACTTAAACTGAAGTTTTAATCGCCTGGTGATTGTCATTGCAGGGGAATACAGCAGGGTGTGAGCCCTAGTCCGACTCCGCCCCCTTCTGTGATAAGCAGCTCACTGTCAATAGACTGTACACACAGAGCCTGGTGTGGGCGGGGTTCGCTTTCTCAGCTCTGCTGCATTGCTGAATCTAAAGTCTCTGATTGTGTTGCAACGGCAATAATCTAAGTGATATATCATTGGATTCAGCTTCTCCTTGCCTACATGATGCTCTCTGAGATGAAGTAGCAAAAACCTGCTGACAAATTTCCTTTAATATATTTTGTCACTGTAAGCAGATGTTTTACCCACCCAACCCTGGAGATTATATATATATATATATATATATATATATATATATATATATATATATATATACATACATACATACATACATACATACATACATACATACATACATACATACATACATACATACATACATACATATATATATATATATATATATATATATATATATATATATATATATATATATATATATATATATATATATATAGCTCTAAGGAAACTAAATGACTAACGTTTAGATGCATTGAAAAATTCAACTTCATTTCTGCCCGGAAAAATTTCTCAAAGACCTACACTGCCAGAAAAATAAAGATGTTACAGCCCTCTCCCCCTGGCTCTTTCATACTCAAAATTGTATTGGAAAAAATATTTTTTTTATTTAACCTTGTCACCTGCTCGGAGTGCTGCCATATGTGGTGTGACGACGGTGTGGCACAGTGGGGGGGACCATCCTCTGAGGTAGCAAGCATCATTTCACGGAGTGCTAGTAGAAGGCTGTGAATATTGATCAGTGAAGAATAACCCGCTCTACCGTGAAGTGCTTCATCACATGCTGGGAGACATTCTCAATGTATTTGAGGTATTTTCAGCAGTTTTCTTGAGCTTGGTGAGGCTGAGAATCACATAGGTTTTTTTTTTAAATATAATATATGTTTAACCCCATTCTGTATTTTAAAAGGATGGAGATTACCGTTGTATAGTATTTTTGGTTTATTTAGTAGCTCACTGCTCAGGAAAATTAGGCTGATTATCTACCTCAATGCGCTGTATGAAATCAACATGTAAAATAAAGTAGTAATCTGTCAGATACACTGAATATTGGTGAAAATGTCAATTACTGGTGCATCATTAACCCTCCTCAGTCGGCGACTACCATATGGGCATGTTAGCCATGTTGACCGGGTGAGTTTAGGAACAGGACATGTGGGGATCTCTGAGGATAAGTATCACTTTTATTATTTTATAACTGCGCTCTGCCTTTTTTTTTTGGCTGAAATATTCCTTCACAGTTTCTAATTTTAAGATTAAACTTTCAACCGAGGAAGAGAAAGTGGCTGGCTTAGCTAATAAACTTCACCAGAAAGTCAGCCCCTTCATCACATCCCAAAATGAAGGCCGAAAGGAAACGCCTGTCGCTTATGGACCAATTGCAGAGCTCGGTTCTGTTCTGAGACCGGTCATGATGGCGCCATCATGATTAAAGTATATTAGTAAGATTATTCAGGTTCCATTTGAGTTTCATTGTAACAACTTTGTTCTGTTTGGACAACCACTCTACTATATGGTCCTGCTCATCGTTATTGGCACCCATGAAGTGCAAGTACATAATGTTGAATGAAAAAAATGAATCAAGTGAAAGTTTTTTTTGTATAGAGCACTTGTGTTAAATACAAAAGAACAAATGATAAATAATAATTTAAAACAAAAACAATGGGAGGGAAAAATAGAAAAATCTAAAGCTTTCTGTGACACTGGTATTGGCACCTTTAAATTAGCATGGGAACACATTTTAGCTCACCTGTGGTAAGTCACAAATGAGAATCACCTGTGATTAATGGTTGGCGCCCACGTGACATAAATTAGCCAATTAATGATTAATTCAGTGTTTTAAAAAAACACATGATAGTCCTTGTTCCTTTGTCACAATGATGAAGACAAGGAGCTGTCTGAGAACATCAGAACTGCTATTATTAGCAGACACAAGGACTTCCAAAAGGTATAAGGCCATCTCCAAAGACCTTGGTATCCCAGTTTCAACAGTGCGCAATGTTATTAGGAACTTTGCCAAGCATGGAACCGTGAAGAACCTCTCTGGATGTGGGGGAAAGAGAAAAATTGACAAGAGATGTCTTTTTGAAGGTTGGTGCGAATGTTGGAAAAAAACACCACTTTAAACATCTAAAGACCTAAAATCCAACCTGGAACAGTCTGGGTTATGGTTTCAGCAAGCACCATATGCCTCACACTAGACAAAGTAGAGCTTTATGGATGAAGACCAAGGCATACACTATAGCTGAAGAAAAGACATAAAAAGGAACTACTGATCTTTTCCAAAGAGTACCTTTACAAACCACAGTTCTGAAAAAATGTTCTGTGGACAGATGAAACAAAAATAGAAGCTTATAAGGAAGAGAGCACCCTACCAACAGTTAAGCATGGTAGAGGATCCATAATGCTGTGGGATTGCTTTTCTGCATCTGGTACTGGAGGCCTTGACTGTATTACAGGAATCATGAAATCAAACAATTATCAAGAGATTTTAGAGCCAATGTAAGAAAACTTGGTTTGAGTCGAAGATAATGGGTCCTCCGGCAATTTAATGACTCAAAACACATATCCAAATGTACACAGGAATGGTTGAAAAAGGAAAAAATTGACTTTTTTTTTTTTAAATGACTAGCAATGAGTCCTGACCTCAATCCCATTGAAAATCTTTGGGGTGAGCTGAAATCTGCCTTTGGGAACAAGAACCCTGCAAACATTCAAGAGCTTGAAGAGTAGGAGATGCTGCCAGCTGAGAAGTTCAAGAAGCTTATAGATGGCTACAAGAAACGTCTGAAGGCTGTCTACAATCCCAAGGGTGGGCAGCCAAGTGTTAGTTAGAGGTGCCTTTATTGCTGCACAAGCTGTTACTACTTTGAAATTGCCAGATGTAAGTTGAAAAACAATGTTTTATTGTTGGATTACTTTGAACCCCTAACTAAAAAATCCTGAGGATATAACTATGGTACATTTCCAATTATTTCTGAAGATATTGTACAGTCCATGAAAAAATGAAGAGGTGCCAATAATGGTGAGCAGCACTGTATGTATAGAAACCCCTTGGCAAGGTACAGATGCAGAAAGCTCAGGATTACTTTTGCTGGCCATGTAATCTTGTTTTCTCAATACTTTAATAAGTATCTGTCAAATGATTTTCCCCACTATTACATTTCTGTATTACAGCCATCTGCTCGCAGCTCTGAAAGTGATGCGAAACCGGTAAAACCTGCACCTAGGAAACGCGTTCTTCCAAACTGGATGTTGCTGGGAGACCTCCCAGTTCAGGCTCTTCCAACCCCTGTTATTACAGCAGGTAGGCTTGTGCCTTCTTTTATGATCCTGTGTGAATAATCATTACTTCATGTCTTTCCTGGAAAGCTGCATATGCCGGATTCTCTGTAATTGTGTGTACCTGGCACACATTCTAGAGTCTACAATGCCGGCACTAATTGTTTTGTCTGGTTCTAAGAATTGTAGTTGAATACCTTGTGCAGCGTACAGCGGGCACTGCTACCACACATCCGTTACTTCATCATCATTACATGAGTATTCTAGCAGAAAATATTTATTCTCCGTCTGATGGAAAAGTGAGAAATATGACATTATTGGATTCCAAAGTCTGAAAACCCCACTGACTGCTATTACGAGAACTTTTTACTACCATTTCAAAGGATGTCAGACTTGTTTTTCCTTATGTAAAGCTGATATTGACTGCATTAACGATAACCGTGTACCACTATACAGAATTAAGATGATTGGGTAAAATTCTACGTAGAAACGGGCTGCGGAATACATGAGCTCTGCAACCTACCAAAACATTTTAGGGGGTTTTTTTTCAGAGAGAAAACCACCCAAAAGCATTGAGGTTTATTAAAGGGAACCTGTCAGCTGATTGATGCCGCCTAAACCACGGACGTCATAAATCGGACTGCGCGATTGCAGATGAGATCCTCCGCCTCCGGCTAGTCTTGAATGACTACTTTGAGGCCGATCCCTGGCGGCTTCTCCCTGCCCTTCTTTCCTTTAATAATGGGTCTCTCACAATGTTTGTATAGGGAGAGACCTGTCAATCATAGGAAACGGGTGGGGAGAAGCCGCTGGGGGACCTGTTTCGGACCAGTAGTCCGGCTTGTCGGAGTATGTGTTTTGTTTTTTTCTGAAATGTGAAACCGTTCTCAAATAAAACGGGCACAGATGCAATTAGTACAGTCTGTGTCTGCTTCATGTTGCCCAGTCTGATTCAGTGGACAGGTTCCCTTTACAGTGGATCTGATGAGGCTGGTATACTTATTGAGAATATTCCTATCAGAATGGCTATATGAGCATTTCATAAGGCGCGCTCAGGGTTATTTGAATATTAAGGAGGGGGAGAACTTTCAGAAAGGATTTGGGTATGTGCACACGTTAAGTATTTACTTTTGCTGAATTAGCTCTAGTTTTTGAAATAATTCATCCATGAAAATAATGCATTTCCCCAATGTGACTTGTGTGTGATAAACAAATGCAATAGCTTTTAGTCTTTTGACTCTTTAAGTGTCTTAGGTAAGGAAATATCCCATATACCGTATATACTTGAGTATAAGCCGACCCCCCTAATTTTGCCACAAAAAACTGGGAAAACTTAATGACTCGAGTATAAGCCTAGGGTGGAAAATGCAGCAGCTACTGGTAAATGTCAAAAATAAAAATAGATACCAATAAAAGTAAAATTAATTGAGACATCAGTAGGTTAAGTGTTTTTGAATATCCATATTGTATCAGGAGCCCCATATAATGCTCCATACAGTTTATGATGGGCTCCATAAGATGCTCCATATTAAAATATGCCCCATATAATGCTGCACAAATGCTGATTATGGCCCTATAAGATGCTCCATAGACACATTTGCCCTGTACAATGCTCCACAAATGTGGATTATGGCCCCATAAGATGCTCCAGAGATATTTGCTGCACATGGCCCCATACAGATATTGCCCCATATAATGCTGCACATAGCCCCATAAGATGCTCCATACAGATATTTGCCCCATATGCTGTTGCTGCGATTAAAAAAATAAAAAATCACATACTCACCTCTCAGGCCCACGGCACTTGCTATATTCACCTGCTCCCCATTCCACCGTCGACCGCCGCTGTGTCTTCCCCGTCCTGTGCACTGACTCTCAGGCAGAGGGCGACACACACTAATCACATCATCGCGCCCTCTGACCTGAGCGTCAGTGCAGAGGACGCGGAAGACGCAGCGGCGTCGACGGTGGAACGGGGAGCAGGTGAATATAGCGCACTGCGTTATACTCACCTGCTCCTGGCGCGGTCCCTGCACATCTGTTCCCCATCGCCGGCAGCTTCTTCCTGTAGTGAGCGGTCATATGGTACCGCTCATTACAGTAATGAATATGCGGCTCCACCCCTATGGGAGTCGGGTCCATATTCCTTACTGTAATGAGCGGTACCATGTGACCGCTCACTACAGGAAGAAGCTGCCGGCGCCGGGGAACAGACGTGCAGGGACCGCGCCAGGAGCAGGTGAGTAGTATTACACAGCTCCGCTCCCCCTCCCCTGCCGACCCCTGGGTATGACTCGAGTATAAGCCGAGAGGGTTACTTTCAGCCCAAAAAAGTGGGCTGAAAATCTCGGCTTATACTCGAGTATATACGGTAATTATTTTGTATTTCAATTTGTAGACTTAGAATGCTATAAAAGCGACTTTTTGAAGCCAGAATTCTACTGTAATGAACTATTAAATATCTCAGAAACTAGAGCCAATCTGGCAAAAGCGAAGTCATATTCTTAGTCAGCTCCATAAACTTAATATAAAACAGGTCAGACATCGTTAGCCCCAAAATCACTGTATACCAATGTAATGTATGCACTTTGTATGGTGAAATCTAGTGATAGATCCTTCTTAATCTCTAGGTTAAGTTCAGACGCCAGCCTATGGCTAGGCTTGAAAATATCAGGTCACTCGTGACTCTTATACAACTTCACAAATCCTGAACAGATTTTCAAAGATGTAGAGAAAAAGGTCATTGTCTACATGTTCAAAGTTGATAGAGTTCCCTTGACACAGACATATAGATGTAGTTTGTGCCAAAGCCCCCTGCCATACCTTCCCTTCACGTGTCTTAAACACCACTGTCATCCCGAGATCCGCGTAATGATGAAACTGTTTGTACTTTATATATATATATACGAACCCACAGTGAATCTGGATCTTCCCAAACAATCATTATTAAAGGGAATCTGTCATCTGAATTTGGCAGGCTATGTAAATGCCCTGTTTTCGGTCCAATGGGCGGTGTTTCTTCTTTTTGCCTCCACCCCATCCTTCCCCGCTGTCCGCAATATTTTCCGGAATTGGTGTAGGTGTCCTCCATAGTTCGCGCGTGTGCAATGCAATTTTTTCTCGCGCACGCGCAGTATGCTTTGGCCAACTGCAGGCAAAGCCGAAAAGCATTTCTGCGCATGCGCCGGCGCACTAAGTCCTGGAAGTATTTCTCTGTGTTCCGGGACATAGTGCGCGGGCGCATGCGCAGTAATGTTTTTCGGCTTTGCCCGCAGATGGGCAAAGCATACTGCGCGTGCGCGAGAAAAGATTGCATTGCGCACGCACGAACTATGGAGGACACCTACTCCAATTCCGGAAAATATTGCGGATAGCGGGGAAGGATGGGGTGGAGGCAAAAAGAAGAAACACCGCCCATCGGACCGAAAACAGGGCATTTACGTAGCCTGCCAAATTCAGGTGACAGATTCCCTTTAACTCGATTAACCAGTGAGGGAATACTTGTAGGAACACAAAGAGATGTAGTTAAAAATAATATAACATAAAGGAGGGAAATATGCTCTTGGGATCTCTGAAGCACTCTGTGTTATTAGCAGTTGATTAATGGGATTATACTGTACAAATTTCAAATCTCCAAAAATGTGCAAAGTCTGATGCAGATGGTAATGCTATGTTAATCCTCAATGTTTAGTGTTGTAATGCCATTGCTCCATTGTTACTTGTGGTTTGTTTTTTGCCATTTGATAAGTTCCGGTCATACACCGGGTAAGGGGGTGTCTGAGGACCCTTTTCTTGACGTTGGTGTTGATCTCATAGGCAGCATGTTTCCCTATTTGGTTAGGATATGCCATACCTTTTTGGAATATGAATACTATTTTAAAGTGTACATGTTGTGACTAGATTCAGGATGGGTAACACTGAATGCTATTTGTTGGACTATGAAACCTGCCTGAGTACAGACCGATTGTGGGTCTCATGTCCTCAGCTCAACAGCGTAATGGGCAGAGATGAAGCTGTTGTGCTATAACGAACAAATAAACTGTAGTGCTATAGCCTGCAAACATGACGTATATGAAATTGGAATTGCATTACTGTTCTAGAAAATAGGAATAGGATGATACTTAGCGCGTAAATTGGCCAATTCATGTATGCCCAGCAGCCACAAAAGGGCGATTCTTTTCTCTGGGAACCTAACCTAATGTGATCAGATGTGTGAAAAGACCTGTAGTACTCGGCCAAGCTCTATTGCTACACCAGAATACTTTACAAGGCACTGAACATGGAAGGAGAGCAAATAGCCATGTTGTTATGACCATTTTAGCCAAAGCTTGTAGCAGAATAACAGATATATAGGCTACATTCAATCAAAATTGTTTATTTACCTTTGTTAGGTTGTTATTAAATCATATAAAGCCCCATAAAAATTTCTTTATTTCAAAAAATGTTTAAAAAACCACCATCCTGTGGTCTTCCCAAAACATCACAAAAAACACACCGTGAAAAAACTGGTTTGAAGAACTAGTAACCCTACAATGATATCTGAGCTGGTACCTTTGTTAGGTTGTACCGTAAACTGCTCGTTTATTTGGACTCCCATGACAGCACTACGAGAGAGGGGATCCGCCCTTCAGGAACAGGAAACCTACAGAGATACAAAAGGGCGGCACCTCTCCCTATGCATCAGTTGGTTTCCTGTTCCTGGAGGGACAGGATCCTACAGATGAAAATCTCCGTAGTGGATCCCAGGCCGGCCGGCCGAATCTGGTAGCGGGGGGGTCTCCTACCTCGGCCGGTGCGGATGTCCCTGGAGGCGCCACGGTGGTCCTGGCTGGACTGCACGTCGGTGGCGTATGGCAGCAGGGAGCAGGGTCCGGAGGATGCCTGATCTCCATTCTATGCCGGCGTTGGTAAGTATATCCCCCCCCTTGGTTCTTGCAGCGATGCGGTGCGGCGGTGGAGTGGGGTAGCGGTGACGGGAGAGCGGCGCCGACCGGAGCGCTGTCGCACATCTCCGGCGTCCTGCACCGCTCTCAGGAGCGTTTCCGGAGTGCTGTGACGCCGGGGGCGGAGTCGGCAGGCGCTTCCGGGTTACTGGATGGCTGCGCATGCGCAGTCTATCCAAGATGGCGGCGCCCATCGATCCTGGACACCGGATTCCCCACTAACTACCGCTGACCTCCCAGCTGCGGTCTGGTAAGCAGAAACCAATGGGATGACGCCAGGCAGCCTGCTGACCGGAACCCAGGGGGATTTAAGCAGGTGTCGGACTTAGAGCCCTGCTTTTGGTCACACTTCCATCATGGAGAGTGATGGTGAGCAGCCTCAGCTACTGGAGGTGCGACAGAAGCCCTTGGAGAAGGAGCATGTCAGGAGTGACCAGTCCAGCCGCAAAAGCTCGTCCAAGCAGGGATCGAGAGCGTCGACTGGGAAAGAACCCCCTCGTGTTCCGGTACCTTTCTTGGCGTACGCTGGTAAGTGATCTACGTGAATGTTCACTCAGTGACGCGGGCCCCCTTATACTTTGTCATTCTAGGGGAAGAAAAGTGCAAAGACGAAACATAAGGAGTGCGCCCTATGTGGAATCCCCTTACCAGATTCTTATCCCAAAAAGTTATGTGCCCCCTGTATACAGCAGACGGTGAGGTCTACAGGTGTGGTAGGGGTTAAGGGACATCAGGTCGGATAGATGGTATCACCTTATTGTCCTCCCCTAGGTAGCGGAAGAATCTGCAACTACGGCTAACTTAAAAGAGATGATCCGTCTGGAAGTAAGGGAATCCCTGCGGTCTCTATCCCAGGCGGGAAGTTCAAAACCTAGAACTCCCTTAATCTCTGAGTCTTCGGAGGAAGAAAGAGAGGAAGGTTCCTATGGCTCTATTCCCTCTTCCTCGTCATCGGAAGAGGACTCTGGCCGTTTTTGTCTGCCGCTGGACCGAGTTGATAAACTAGTTAAATCGGTCAGGGGTACGATGGGCCTGGAAGAGCCAAAAACTCAACCTTCCAGGCAGGAATTAATGTTCAGCGGATTAGACCATAAGAAACGCAGATCTTTTCCGGTGATAGATAAAGTTCAAGAGTTAATTCTCCGAGAGTGGAAGAAACCGGAGAAAAAAGGCTCGTTACCACCAGCTTTAAAACGCAGGTATCCCTTTGAGGATGCAGCGGTTGATACCTGGGACAAGGCCCCTAAGCTAGATGCTGCGGTGGCAAAAGCGTCCAAAAAAGCCGCATTACCCTTTGAGGATATGGGGTCCCTTAAAGATCCGCTTGATAGGAAGGCAGACACCTTTCTTAAAGGTACCTGGGAGATGGCGGCTGGATCTCTGAGACCAGCGGTGGCCGCAATGTGTACAGGAAGATCCTTAATGGTCTGGCTGAATCAGCTGGAGTCACAACTTAAGGAAGGTGCGTCCAGGAATACAATCCTGAATGCGCTCCCAGTAATTCAAGATGCTGCGGCCTTCCTGTCGGACGCTTCATTGGATTCTGTCAAGATGGCGGCCAGAGCAGCAGGTCTTTCCAACGCGGCTCGTAGAGCCTTATGGTTAAAATGTTGGTCCGGTGACATCCAATCAAGATCCAAGCTCTGCGCTATCCCATGTAAAGGGGAATATCTCTTCGGACCAACTCTGGATGACTTGCTTGAAAAAGCAGGTGATGATAAGAAGAAGTTCCCTAATCTGGCATCAGCATCTTACCGTCGCCCCTTCAACAGAAGGAGGTTTGGTCGCGGAAGGAAACGCGCGTCCTCACCCTCGAGAGATAATTTCAGATGGGAGGATAGACGCAAGAGAGGTACGGGCTATATGTTCCGCCGTTCCTCAAAAGAACGTAAAAAGTCAGACCAATGACTAGCAATCCCTGTGGGAGGGAGATTGGCAGCCTTCTCTTCCGCATGGTCTGACATCACTAATAGTGACTGGGTCCGAGGCATTGTATCAGACGGCCTGAGACTGGAGTTTGACCATTGGCCTCGGGATAAGTTCAAATTAACCCCCTTACGTTCCTCCTCTATTGAACAAACGGCTTTGGAAGCTGAAGTCACCAATTTATGTCTTAAAAAGGTGCTGATTGAGATCCCAGATTCAGAAAGAGGAAGAGGGTTCTACTCTCCTCTATTTCTGATTCAAAAACCAGATAAGTCATTTAGGACCATCATTAATCTTAAATCTCTTAATGAATTCCTGGTTAATAAAACCTTCAAAATGGAGTCTTATCAGTACTACAATAAAGATGTTGTTCAAACACTGCTTTATGGTAGTTGTAGATCTTAAGGACGCATACTATCATGTTCCTATCCATGAGAACTTCCAGAGGTTCCTGAGGGTGGCGGTGTCTATAGAGGGAATTGTTCGTCATTTTCAATATCGAGCCCTTCCCTTCGGCATTTCTGCAGCTCCTAGGGTATTTACCAAGGTAGTCGCTGAGGTTATGGCATATTTGCGAGAATCCGATATCCTCATAATACCTTATCTGGATGATTTCCTTATTGTGGGGAATTCAGCAGATCATTGCCTTTCGCAAGCAATGACAGCCATAGCCAAACTAGAACATCTGGGCTGGATTATAAATTATGACAAATCCCGTTTACAGCCCCTAAAAATTCAGAGATTCCTCGGACTGTTATTAAATTCAGAGACCCAACAATGCTGTTTGCCGCCTGATAAATTACTCCACATTCAACAACAGGTGTTGAAGGCGATTAATAAACCATCCATGACCCTTAGACAGGCTATGTCACTGTTAGGATCCCTAACTTCGTGCATTCCTGCCGTCCGTTGGGCCCAATTCCATACCAGACCTTTACAGTTTGAGGTTCTGGACAATGATAGAGCCTTACAGGGGTCCTTGCAGGGTCAGGTGACGTTAAGTCCAGTAGTACTTACATCTCTCAGATGGTGGCTAGTAGAAGGCAATCTGTCGGCAGGAGTTCCCTGGGTGACACATGTGACTCGTGTAATAACAACTGACGCCAGCCCTACGGGATGGGGGGCGCACATGGGTGACATCGTAGTTCAAGGGCTATGGGACCCTCAAACATCAGCTTCCTCCAATCAGAGAGAGTTAATGGCTATTGAGCTAGCAGTTAAAAAACTCCTCGTGTATCTACAGGGTCACCATGTCAAGATCCTCTCCGACAACCAGGTGGCAGTAGCCTACGTAAACCACCAGGGTGGAACACACTCCGAATCTCTGATGGAAGTAGCAGACCGCCTTCTCCAGACAGCAGAGAGCAATTTACTATCTTTAACTGCTCTACATTTAAAAGGGAAAGAAAACATAAAAGCGGACTTTCTAAGCCGCAACACGTTAAAACAAGGGGAATGGTCCCTGAACAGAGACATCTTCGGTCAGATTGTCCACATGTGGGGTCATCCAGACGTGGACCTGTTTGCCACCAGGGACAACAGAAAAACAAAAAAATTCTGTTCTCTGAATCCCAGGGAGAATCCGTTGGCAGTGGACGCCTTCTTGATCAAATGGGACTTCCGTTTGGCTTATGCGTTTCCCCCGCTGGGCCTATTACCTCTTGTGGTCAGGAAAATAAGGGAGGACCGAGCAAGGGTCATACTGGTCGCCCCTTTCTGGCCCAAGAGAGCTTGGTTCGCGTGGCTCAGGACCATGTCGGTGGAAGACCCCTGGGTACTTCCGGACATTCCCAATTTACTCCATCAAGGTCCGATCACCCATCCGCAGGTGAAGGGGCTCCATTTGACGGCATGGTGTTTGAGAGGTCATTATTAAAAAACAGAGGTTTTTCCCCAAACTTAATTGATACCCTTATGAAGAGTAGAAAAAATATAACAACAAAGATCTACTCTAGAACCTGGAGGAAGTTCTTGGCCTCTTCAGATTTCAGAATTGAAGAAGGGTTACCAATTAACCAAATTTTAGAATTCCTGCAGAAAGGGTTAGAGTTAAACCTATCCACGAGTACACTAAAAGTACAAGTCTCAGCCCTGGGGGCCCTGTTTTCTTGTAACGTTGCTAATAACTATTGGGTATCAAGGTTTATAAAAGCTTCCAGTAGAGCTAGACCTATACACAAGAACAGGTCGGTACCTTGGGATCTCAACCTAGTCCTGTCAGCCTTGACTAGAGAACCGTTTGAGCCCTTACATTCTGCTTCAATTAAATTATTGTCCCTCAAGACAGCGTTCTTGGTAGCGATAACATCTGCTCGTAGAGTAGGGGACATTCAAGCGCTCTCTAGACTCTCCCCATATACAGAGTTTTTACAGGACAGAGTAGTCCTAAAACCGGACCCCGCCTATTTGCCAAAAGTCGCCTCACATTTTCACAGATCACAGGAGATAGTGTTACCATCATTTCTCCCTAACCCCTCTAACGCCAAAGAAGAACTACTCCATACATTAGATGTTAGGAGATGCCTGTTAGAATACATCACAGTCACTAACGCTTGGAAGAGAGAGGATGCGTTATTTTTATCCTTCCAAGGTCCTAGGAAAGGGCTTAGAGTTTCGAAGTTCACACTAGCGAAGTGGATTAGGGAGGCTATCTCTCTGGCTTATACTGCAGGTGGAGGTCCGGCTCCGCAGAATCTGAGGGCGCATTCCACCAGGGCCATGGCTACATCCTGGGCGGAAAGATCTGGAGTATCAATCGACCAGATATGTAAGGCAGCTACGTGGTCGTCCCCTTCCACCTTTTTCAAGCACTATCGGTTGGACTTGGGGTGCTCCTCTGATCTCACCTTCGGGTTAAGGGTGCTGCAGGCTATAGTCCCTCCCTAAGGTAGTTTTACATCTCTGTAATTCTCTCGTAGTGCTGTCATGGGAGTCCGAATAAAGCATTAAGCTACTTACGGGTAGCTGCGTTTTTCGGAGGCCCATGACAGCACCCTTAGTTCCCTCCCTATTCACGGGGGGTTGCACTTCCTATAATGTATATAATGAGATATATATAGATCTCACGTGTGGTATTTGTATTGGATTAGTTTTGTATATAAACTGTATATAATATTTGTGTGCTACTAACCGCGGTAGTCCTCTCAGGCTCTAATATACAACTGATGCATAGGGAGAGGTGCCGCCCTTTTGTATCTCTGTAGGTTTCCTGTTCCTGAAGGGCGGATCCCCTCTCTCGTAGTGCTGTCATGGGCCTCCGAAAAACGCAGCTACCCGTAAGTAGCTTAATGCTTTCATCTTCTACACCTAACTGGTGTGTGTTAATGCACAGAGAAACTGAATTTGCAAAGCTTATACATTTGTAGGGATGATTAACTATTAAGTAGGTTTTACACCTGAAAAGAGTGATGTATTTACTTTGAAAATCAATGTCAGAATGGTTGTATTTGTAAGTTTCTATTTAAAAGTAAAAACTCCATCCACCCACCAAGCCTGCTTGACAGACTTGGTGTCACTCTTCACAGCTGCTGAGATCTCTCACTTCTCAGTACAAGCTGCAGCTGTCAGCCAGGCTGGGTGGATGGACAGACATGAATTGCACTTGGAGGCATCAACTCACTCTTTGGTTGGAATCATAAAACACTCATCTAAATATCAGCATTATGCAACCAACTTGACATAAGTACATCAGCATCACCGTAATCTGCAGGTAATTAGAGTTCATATATTGCTAAAGGATTTGTCAGTGTACATAGACTTCAGATTTAGGGGTTATCCGGGACTATCCGATTAGTGATCTATCCATATGATATGTATCTAGGCGATGCTTACATCCAACCATTACTGGAGCAGATATCAGCTGATAGGTGGAAGTTTTGGGTATTGGACTTCGACAGATCCTATATTGATGACCTACGGATAGGTTATCAATATCAGTCTCGTACAACCTCTTAAAGCAAACCTGTCAGCAGGATTTTGCTAAGTAAACTTCAGCCGCTGTCAGGTTGGCAGTGTTAAACTGATTTAAATGTTACCTCAGGTGAAGAAATCTGTCTTGTGGTTCTTGTGTAATCAGTGTTTGAAGTTTTCAGTTAATGAGATGCCCGTGCTCTGGGGCAGGACTCTAGGCAGAGTCTTATCTTGGTGCTCTAAGCCAGAGAAACCAAGGAAAGACCTGCCCACAAGCCACCCCGAAGCACAAACAGTCTGTGTCTCTGTCTCTGTGATGAGAAACTTGTTTGTGCTTCGGGGCGTCCTGTGGGCAGGTCTTTCCTTGGTTTCTCTGACTTAGAGTAGGAAGATAAGACTGTACCTACAGTCCTGCCCTGGAGTATGGACATATCATTAACTGAAAACTTCTAACACTGATTACACAAGAACCACAAGACAGATTTTTTTCACCCCAGGTATCATTTAAATCCGTTTAACGCTGCCAACCTGTCGATGCCTGTAATTTACTGAGCAAAATCCTGCTGACAAATTCGCTTTAAGACCTACTGATAGATCATAAATGTTTTCGGGCCGGACAACTCCTTTGTGGCTTCAGGAAAGATTGTTCCAACACTTTAAAGGGGTTTTACTCCATAAAAATAGTGCATTCTGGAATTGAGGAAATCGAAGTCCAGGCTCCTAATGTGCGGAGAATACTGATGAAGAGAAACTGATGAAGAGTTGATGACAAATTACAGAGCATGTCAATCGGGAGAGTTTCTAGACTTATTTGACTAGTATGTGCAGCAAAATAAGTTTTACCCCTTCTGAATGAAGGCAGAAGGATATATTCTTTTATTCCGGTTCTGGTGAAACAGGTGGCCTTTGTCTTCATAGTGACCAAGCCAAATTTTTCAAATCTGACGTGTCACTTTATGTAGCATTAACTCTGGAAGGTTTCAACATATCCCAGTGATTTTGAGACTGTTTGTGTTTTTTCATACCATATTGTATTTTATGGTAAAGATAAATTTAGGTTGATATGTTTTGTGTTTATTTGTATAAATATCAGAGATACGACAGTGAGACTGATCATGAGTCTTGAGTATTTAGTCCCTGCCCACCCAGCTTGATTGGCAACTGCAGATTGTACCTAGCAGCGTGAGATCTCCGAAGCAGGGAAGAGGGACCCTGAGGAGCTGTCAGTCACACTAGGTCGATGGCATTTAAACATTCAGATTGGATTATGCGGCTACTCAGACATGAGTTTGGTAAGTATACCAGTTTTAAAAGGATACAAAGTATCAAAAAACACCAGTCAAAAGCGGTAAATATAAAGATAAAATAAATTGTATTAAAAATTAATACACAATAAAAAAAAGCATGAATCAAGGGTTAAACATGATATATGTAAAATGGAGGAAAATAATCAAGTAAGAATGGGTGGTAAAACGGATGAGGTCAGGCTGTGGGTAGTAATATCAGCAATGTATATGAACCCGTAATACCAGGGATGCCAAAATGGTAGGCATGTGCATACATATAAATCATTAAAAACCATTTAGTGAGACCACATGGGAAGGGATAAAATGTAGAGCTTACCCATAGTGCAGTTAATCGCCCGTCTGTAATGCCGCAGACGCCCCAACGCGCGTTTCGCGGGTGTGCTTTCTCAAGGGGAGTGTCGAGTGTATTATGTTCAACTCTTTATTCATGTTTCTTTTATTGTGTATTAATTTTGAATAAAATGTATTTTATCTTTATATTTATCGTAACTCTTTTGAGTGGTGTTTTTGGATACTTTGTGTCCTTTTTAGGTTGTTTATGCCCATAACTCACCCAATTGTGATGGGGATACTGATTTTTACACGTTAAGACCCTTTACAGTTATGATATGTTTTTGGTTATCTTTATGGTTATAAGTTTACCAGCATTCTATTGTATACATTTTGTAGACTTTCTATTTTTTTATTTTTTATGGTACAGTAACTGTTTCTGGTGGAAATGCTCTTTAGGTCCATTTTTTCATGGGCAGAGATTTCCTGACTGCCAGGGTCACATTGTATCAGTACAGATGCCTAAGTACACTCATTGACTTCTGAAGTCATGATTCCAAATTTACAGAAGACGCTGGTTGAAGCTGTATGTCATTCACAATGTGTAATCAGATTTACAGAGACCGATCGAGGCCAGGTTCCTTGGGACAATTCTGAGAGATTCTTCTTGTTCTCCGTGCTTCTTGTGCTTTCAATCCTCTAGAGACGATGTTCAGTCTTCTATAGTTATTACATAAAATCTCATGGCTCCTTGATGTTATGTCTCCGGAGTCGAGCTTGCGGTGGTATTTTTAGGATGGACTGTCCTTGCAATATGTAACAGACGTCTGTTCACAAAGCTGCATGTTCTGCCTCGGATCAGGCTCATATCCTCTCCATTTTCATTTACAAATATTACAAGGCCACCGGTATTTTATGTTGATTGGTTTTGATCCCTTTTATGATTTGTGGCATCTTTTTGGCTTGGATACACATTACCGCACACTGCTATGTAACATTTTATTTGTTTACTTAATGATAACATGCATCCATAAGCAAAAATGCATATATTTTTCTTTTATCTTATTATTATGGAAATATTGTGTATGCAAGTCCCCTATATAAAAGAGAATGATATAAAATAATATACAATTGTTCATCGCTGCATAAAATTGTGGGGGAATATTTAAGCCATGACAACCCCTTCTCGTCCAGAATGTTTGCCCCCGTTAAAATAAAAGCACTTCTACTCGCCCTCTGTGCCGGCGCTGTTCCAGCGGTATCATAGGTTTTTGTCCTGATGAAGGGGTCGGGTGTGACCTTGAAACGTGTTGACCTGAAAACCCGTTGATTTTATCCTGCTTTTGAGTCCTTATCAGCAGCGCAGTTGAAGACACTTTTTGCTCCTGCGGTATCTGCACTCGCGGTCCCAGGGCTCTCGTGACGTAGTTAGGTCACGGTAGTATGCACCCAATCAGCACTGGCATCACTGTCCCCACCTTCCGACATATAAGCAATCGAGGTTATTACTCTGACTTCCTGTTGATTACTTTTACATCCAACGCCAGCATTCAGATCAGGAAAGGGTTGTTCTAGTAGTAGACAACCCTTTTAAAAGGAATCTACCAGCAGTATGTAATCTGACAGCAGCATGAGGAAGGAGCTGAGACCTTGATTCCAGCTATTTATCACTTAGTTTACTGGGTACAGCAGTTATGATAGTCATAGTTTTCACAGCTGCAGATCTAGCAGAGCTCTGTCGTTGAGCAGTGTATAACAGAACCCACACTACAGCTTTCTATGTACATTGTATAGTGAGAAAAAGCTGCTAATCAATGCTGGAGGCGATGCTGGACTGGGAGGCACAAGGCCAGTTGTCCTCTACTGATATCTCCTGCTGATAAAAAACTGGTTTATATTTAAACAGCAAAACACAGCCCAGTAAGTGACACATCCCTGAAATCAGGAGCTCGCCAACTACAGTATGCTGCTGTCAGATTACACACAAATCCTGCTGACAGATTCCCTTTAACATTTAAGAAAGCTTAACCTGCCGGTTAAGATGTCAGGAGAGATCAGGATCTGATCTGTTGGATTTCCAAAGGTGGATTCTTTTGGTTACAGGAATAAGCTGCTGCCGAAGGACTCTGACCGCAGCTCTTTCATAGAAAACACAGGTGCACTTGGTGGAGCTGAACCATCCTGTGTTTGGGGCAGTCAGGAGGGATGACTGTCAGCCGAATGATCGTTTGTCTGACCGCTTTCTCATGTGTATAGGGGCTTCAGATTTACGTGTTTCTACCTCTCTCCGCTTTGCTTATACTGGATTATCATCCAGGTACAGATATATTGTACAAAAGTGGCCGGGTTATATAACTATTACATAGCTTACTATTCTGCTTTGCGTATGAATGGTCCCCAATGTCCCACTTGCAGCACAAGTTATGGCGCCTCCAGCTGGGCTTCACAGCAGGGGGCTTCCTCACCTTTTCGTGCTGGCGGTGTATTTCTGTAGCTATGGCCACCCTCCTGCTCTCATGGCTGACACAGGGACAAAGCACTGCCTTTGTGATATGTATGAGGGTGTAATTCAGTAAGGGCGAGGAAGCTCTGCTGCAGGTGAAGAGATATGTGTCAACCACTGATCAGGACCCCCGAGAAGCCCAGATCGAGCAGGGTCTCCTATGAATAAAATACAAGCTGTGTAACTATGTTTCCACAAGCTCCAGAACCGCCTGCTGTCACATCAGCAGTGCCATGTCCAGTATGTCCGGCTCCCTGTAAATGGGGCATGTTTCCAGCGGATGGCAGAGAAGACTGAAACACTTGTCCCTTCCTTAGCAAAGACCGCGTCGCACAATCTGCACTCACAATGTATTTTACCCTTTGACTGACATTCATTTTAGGCTTTGTACACACATGCAACTAGGTCTAAATTTGTGTCCTCGAAAACAAAAAAATGTATTGTCAGCAGCACATGGATGAGGTCTAGGTGCCATCTATCATTTCCTCACTTTCATAATGTGCATGCTTGATTCTGATCCACAATATGGCTCAGTAACGCTTATCTGCTGCTGTGCTGTCTGTCTTGGTGGCACTTGGGCATATTATGCTGCACACTGCCCAGCAACCAAAAGCAGCACACTGCCCAGCAACCAAAAGCAGCACACTGCCCAGCAACCAAAAGCACCTGTACCTTGGATTGTTGATTTCTGCCGAACGGTAAAAGTGATTGTCCAGGATTGGGGAAAAAAAGATTGTTTCAAGAAAAAAAATAATGTTTAATACCCCAAAGGAGCATTGCATGGCCTATAAGTCTCTTTACACTGGCATGTCACTCTCCACAAGGAAAAGCATTAGTCCCAAGTCAGAGGTCTCATAAATCCAAATCAGATCTCATGCTTTGCACTGATGAGGGGCAACACCAGAAAACACAGGTCTGCAAATTGAGATTATGGTTTGGCTTTTATCCTAAGGAGTGATGAGCGATAACGTCTTATCATCTGGGCGTGCTCGTATATTATGTTAGAGTCTGCGGCTGCAGGATTTGCAGCTGTTAGACATGATTTCCTTAGTATTGCACAGGTGGTATGTGCTCACCCGTACAGGCAATAATGCCACTACCTGAGAATCTGACCTGTTGGTGGCTCCTGAGGACTGGCGTTGGGGAGCACTGCTGTAAAGGCAGACAGAAGCCCATACTGCCTACCCCCGGAGCGCTCACCAGATCCTCTTCATATACTAGCCGTGATCATTGTCTTCATTTTGACCATTTGCATTATTTGGCCCAAACCTTGCTGGCGGTGCTATAAATCCCTTCATCTTCACTTACTTGCAGCTTTGAATGCGATTCATATTCTTGGGTCTACTTTTCCTACCACTGAAGCGTCTCTTTTAGACACCAGTGCCAATTATATCTACTGCCTTACTGCAATACCGGAAGCAGCCTATGGGCATAAGTGGCGCTGTTTATGGATTTAAAAAAAAAAACAAAACAAAACTTTTTTTCTACTTTTAGACAGCTTTTTTTGTACATGCAGGATGGTTGTAAGGGCTATTGTGGAGACGTGCAGGCGTTGTCCGTGGAGTCCTCCTACCTGCTTGTCCTGCCGTGCTCGCTGTAGTCTGGCTGGTACAGCGGCTTTTATAATAATAATTTTGATTTATATAGCGCCAACATATTCCGCAGCGCTTTACAAATTATTACTTTTACTATTTTTTCTTTGTATTTGATTAGTTCTGTAGTGAATATTGTAACTGTTAAGTAATATAAGGGGAATTATCATTAGATATTAATGTTCTCCAGACAATAACTGATCAGTTCTGACGGGAGAAGGGAGTGGGCGGTCGGGATCGGCCAACTCTGATTTTGGTGACTGTCTCTAAGGAAATGTTTGTACTGGAACTAAAATACTTTGTGGTTAATGGTCTGTTCATCCTCATGGTGCAGCATGACTGCCTCTCTGGTCACGGGTGAAGACGTCTCAGTCTTGGATCGGAGGTGATCACACGATCCTCAGATGGTTACTGAGCCACGTATTACATGTATTCTGCATTTATGGCTACTCCTATATCCCCTACTGTAATGGAAACCTACACCAGGGCACTGGATTAGAAAAGTATTGGAAAAGTATTAGGACTGTGCCTAGGATTTATTTAGAAACCTTTTACACTTTTTTTTTTCTGTTCACACAACTCAATGGGTAATAGTGACTTAAAATACTGTAACTTTTTCATGTGGGTGATTTTTTGGTAAATTATTAGTTATGAAAGCAAATGATGAATTTAAGATGGTTCCCAAGGCACAAAGGTTTGGGGAAAGACTAAGGCTAGGGTCATACAAGACCGTTTGTCGTCTCACCCGAGGGAATCGGATCAGTTATGCAAATCTGACTCTGGAAAAACTCCTCAAAATGTCTCCATCGTCTTTACTCTTCTATGGAGATTTGACTGCACTCAGATGTCATCAGAGTGAAGTCCGATGTTTTCCACGCACTCATAGCCTTGCATGGGCGAGTGCGATCCGAAAATCGGATGAAACTTGGGCATTCTGCGATTTTTATTTTTTGGTTCTACTCCGTCCGAGGAAAAAAAATCGGACATGTGCACGGCCCCGTAGACTAACGTTGGTCCGAGTGCGATCTGATGCTTTGTTGGATCACACTCGGACAGAAAATATTTGCATTGTTCTATTTCTTGCTTTCTTTTTCCCCCTAGTTTTTTTTTTCTTTCCCCAAGCAGTATTCCTCTTTTTGGAGGAAATCTTACTTTAATGTGAATCTCTCTGTGATTAGCATGATGTAGAGGCACAGACCTTGATTCCACTGTTGTGTCTTTTACTGGTCTGATTACTGCAGTTGTGATAGTTTTATCTGCAGTAGAACTACCAGTTCTGTGAATGCTAAATGCTGAGCTCTGTATAACCCCAACCCCACCTTTTGATTGGCACATCACTGTGTACACTGTGCATAGGCAGAAAGCTTCCAGTAAGGGGTGGAGCTTGTTATACAGAGCTCATGAATATGGAGAACTACATGGTAGCAGGTTTTCTAGTCCTTTAGTCATAACCTCCTGCTGATTAAAGCTGTGACTTTCTAAAAACTACAGCAAGCAGCCCAGTAAGTGACCTATCTTTGGGATCAGTCTCTGTTGACCGATTCCCTTTACAAATGTTGTAGAGGAAGGTAAAACCTTGTGTAGTTTCTACAAATTCTGTGTTCTGGCTGAAGTTACGCCCACACAGGACATGTCCACCACAAAGTTCCCCCAGCTGAAGATCTGCAGTGGCGAAGTGTTCTCTAAATAGTGTGGATTTTGTCACTCATTTTGTTGTGGAATTGCTGTGGGCGGGCGGCATCTTTCACTCCTTACATTGAAGAACATGGAATTTGCGGTGAAAATTGGCATAGGGCTCATTTGGGAAGTTCTCGGTTTCTCTGCTGAGGCAACCTTGGGTTCTGAATTGGGAATCATTTATCACCTGGATTTAAAGGGGTCGTCCATTTTATTTTTAACAAATGTATTGGAGGGTCCCTTGCTAATATGAGTATTACAGGTTCTCCACCTGCGCTTGTTAGTGCTGAGTTCCTCACGGACTGCACTGCTTTCCACCTCTCCAAATACAGACCGGTGAAGGAGGAGCATGTGACCAGACCCGCCCATCAGTTTCCTCCAATAGAAAACAGCTGTCCCATGTGCAGTGTTATTCTATTGGAGGAGGCTGATGGTCTGGTCACATGCTCCCCCACCAGCAGCCATAACTGAGAACAGAAGGGTTGTGCTGTCGTAAAAGAAAGCGAATATATTAAGAAGAGGAGGAGAACGTGTCACTGCCACTAACTCAGGTCCCCATATTTGTTAAGATAAGCGGTTTACCACTATGCGTTTCCCATCAGTGATGTGTGAGGCCATGTCCTTTTGGTCGATGTTCTGGAGATGCTCCATAGAAAGGATGTGATCTGATGGAACAGACCACTAGACAGCACTGCAGACGCCCCCATGTAGGTCCACCTGTATGTAATGTCATGTTACTAGAAGTTTGTCCTACATCCTTCAGTGTTGAGAATGAAACCTCGGTTTCAGGCTTTATTGTGGTTAGAACATTTATTTTCTCTTAATTATTGAAATCTTCCTTTCCCATAGTTTGGGCTCGGCGGTATGATCCGGCCTTGCATTGCTTTTCTTTCTCCATATATCGATCACTTCTTCCATAAACTCCGTTTTCTTTTCTTTCTTTCCTTTGTAATAAATACTAGAACTTGTCTTAACACGGCGCAGCAATTCTCTGCAAACTAAATGCCATCCATCATTGCAGCCATTTTTTCACTTTTTACTTCTGTTTGTTTTAACCATTGATCTTCACTAAGGCTGAGCTAAAGGGCAGCTGTATTTATTGGGTAGAAGACTTTAGGCCTGTGAAGAAAGTCCAGCAAGTGCCACCACCATCTCCTGAAGAGGGTTCAGCTCTGACACTGGTTCTACACCAATGCAGAGCTTGCTCCGGAATGGCAGCAGGCAGATGGGCATTTTCTTGCACAGTAAGGCTACTTTAACACATCAGGTTTTTGCCGTCAGGCACAATCCAGCGAATTTTGAAAAAAACTGATCCTTTTTTTTTCCCGCCGGATCCGTTTTTTTTCTCATAGACTTGTATTAGCGCCGGATGGCCTAACGTTTCATCAGTTTTTTGCCGGATCCGTCTAAAATCCATTTTCCTGCATTTTCTCACTCTCTCTTTCGCGCTCTCTGTTTCACACTTTCTTTCTCTCTCTTTCTCTCTTTCTCGCACTCTTTCTCACACTCTTTCTCACTCTTTCTCGCGCTCTCACGCTTTTTCGCTCTGTTTCAAGCTCTCTTTCTCTTTCTTTCTCTCTTTCTCGCTTTCTTGCTCTCTTTCGCGCTCTTTCTCAAGCTCTTTCTTGCTCTTTCACACTCTTTCTCACTCTTTCTCTTTCTTTCTTTCTCGCTCTCTTTTATCGCTCTTTCTCACGCGCTCTTTCTCACGCTCTTTCATGCTCTCTTTCTCTCTATTTCTCTCTTTCTCTCGGAATAGAAAAGTGAGAGCTACATAAGTCCTGAATTATTCCAACAGTAAAGCATCCTGACTGAGACCATTCATGTGTGGGGGCTTTTCATCCAAAGGAGGGGGCACACTCACACTTGTACCTAAGATTGGTGCCATGAATAAAGAATGGGATCTAAAAATCATCTCCCAACGATCCAGGAGCAATTAATTTGTGTTGGATGAACTTACAGTATATATAAATTGACGTTGAATGCAAATGACACTTATTGGAGATAAAACATATAAAGTTCTGCTAATCTGGACGCTTAGTTGAGTAAAATCTGAAATCGGCAGGCTTGGCATGTCACTCTCCACAAAGAGAAACGTTTACCCCTTAGACTTAGAAGGTCAGAAGCTTCTCATGTAACCAAACCAGATCTCACACTTTGCACTGATGAGAGCAGCACCTTGAAACATCGCGTCTGCAAATCGAGATTCTCGTTTGGCTTTTATCCTAAGTCAGGTGGCAAGGCTCGATACTGACGTTTAGTATTGCTACTTCCTATAGGTGGCGCTAGAGTTCTACTCCTCTTCCTCTCTGAAGAGACAATTGGCATTCTCCGTGTGTAACTTTCATCCCTAATGATGTTTGCGGTCAAAGTTGCAATTACTGCAGAATCACAATTGCTTCCTTTTGAAGTGTGGGCCTAACATTTTCCAATCTAATGATACCTGCTCTGTTCTGATTAGTATTTGATCTTCCATTTAAGGGAAAAAGAAGAGGACTACAATCCGAAAGACTCAGTCATCACCTTCCCTTAAATCAAAGGATGAGGACGTTCCTAAGAAGAAGCAGTCAGAGGTAAGACTGACCGTTTTTTGTGGGGCAGGGGGTTGGAAGGATAAATTGTGATTCTCTGCACCATACAGATGCAACATCAGACCTTTATTCAGGCGAGACATTATAGAGGAATATGGACGGGAGACCCATTCAAAGAAAATCTCTATTCCCTTACAAGATGTACTAGTGTGTTTTTTTTTTTTGCTAATTCCTCTGTAGCATTTTTTTCTATCTTTATAAAATTCACATTTTTTGTTAGTGTTCGTTCCTTCTCACCTCAAACACTGTAATCTCAATTATCGGTTAAATCTATCTTTGATTAAAGAAGCACTCCAGTCTGTATAAAGTGTGTATATGTGTGTGAGTATTAAAGGGCTTGTCCCGTCTGAATCGATAAGTCTGCAGTCGCTTTGTGACGCATGCACTGTGCGCTGTAGGGATTCGCCAGTTTCAGGTACGCATGCGCTATGTATATCTCCCGGCCTGAGCACGTCTAATGGGCGCGACCTCGCTCCATGCACCTGTGGGAGGCCATGCCCCGTCCAGTGCTGCGGGCATCCAGTGGGCATGGTCTCACCCTATACGAGTGCATGGAGCAAGTCTGCGCCCACTAGTCAGGCTCTAATTTGGGATTATACATGCGAACCCCCACAGCGTACAGCGCGTGCACTGGGGGATTCATACATCTGCTTCACTGTGACATCACCGCAGTTGTAACTGGCCGGCTCACTCTGTGCTCTATGTATGAGCCGGAAGTCTTTTACAATGAAAACCTACTGTGCCTCGTTCTGACACTCCGTAGGTTTGCTTTCCGGGTCACACACAGCGCAGTATGACCCCAACAGTCTGCAGAGGGGTGACGTCACTGAGAAGAGAAGATCAGTGCCGCACACCAAAGAGAGCGTTGGTAGGTAAGTATATAATACACTCCTACCACATCACATGCATATATACACACAATTAAAAAGTATAGATGGGAGTGCTGCTTTAAGGGGGGAAATGCTGCACAGAGTTCTACTGCTTCTGGGAAATGTTCTTCTTTTTCTCCTCTTTGGTGGAGTCACATATAAATTGCTCCTTACTGAGTGCTGGAGTCACAGCTACAATGCTTATTAATGCAGTATAATGTCCTTTATGGTCCTTTTTTCAATATGTGTGGGCGGAATTTGCAGAAGACAGTAGAACACGCTGATGTTTCCTCACTTTTCTTCATTTTTCTTGTTTTTTGCTAATCACAGTTGTACTCTGTCTCTGGTGTGGCTGATATTACTAGTCATTAGGGTTGATCGAATGGCTTCGGATAAGAGCTAATTCGAATAGCTATAGCGCTTCCCGAATAGCTGCATCGGTAACCCGGATACCAGGAGCACTCCCAATAATCAGATGTCCGGCGCTGCAGCTGCATGTGTCGCGGCGGTTTCACAGCATGAAGAGCCCAACAAACAGGTTGTGACTGTGACAAAGCCGCGACACATGCAGCTGCGGCGCCGGACACCTGATTACCGACGCGCTCCAGTTATCCGGGTTCCCGAGGCAGCTATTCGATAAGCACTATAGCTGTTCGGATAAGCTCTTATCTGTCTTATCTGAAGCTATTCGCTCATCCCTACTAGTCATGTCTCATCACGCCATTGTTGGTCGGACCATGGCTTGTACATACTCTTAGGTGAAACTAGTGGGATAGAATTCTTCCCCTTGGTGGAGCGCTATTTTTATAAGAAGCAGAGCAAAAGAGATGGAGTATATGTATTCCAGGCTCCTACTTGGCTCAATGATCCTGCTGCCTGACTCCTGGTATAATGATTATATATGTGTAATCCCACAATCTGTATGCACGCCAGTGTCCCAGGAAAACGTTGATATTTCCAGTACTCTGCTTCTTTGAAAATCTCCCGTTGCCCTGAAGTTGTTATGACCCTTTTGTTTTGTGTTTGAACTTCACTAATATTATATGTTACCTAGTCTAATTCTTTCCTAATAGTGTAAAAAAGGTATTACAGTAAAGGGAAAAGAAAATCAGTTTAAAGAAATGAAAATGTCGTAATATAATGTGCATCGATGGTACATTGTAATGGCTCCCATCAATATCATGGACTTGTTCGCTCAGCATTGTGTGCCTGTCTCTAAGCCGCCATCAGGGTGTTAATAAATGTCGTACAGGACAATAATAGAATATAGACTTTGTTCTTTTTCCTCTTTTATTGACGATTGTCTCCTTTTGCCCATTCCCGGCGCCCTGCCGGTCGGCTTTCTGTCTGTTTTACCGCTTTCCCCTGTGGCGGCTCACGTTCTCTCCACCCGACTCGCACACTGTGAATGTAAACTAGATGCTGAAATGTAGGAGCACAGGAAAGCGATGACACTGGACCCCTATTAATCTACTAGTGGGAGGACGCTGGAGCGATCATTAATGGTGGCCGGGCTTTCTAAGGCTCACCACTTCACTATAGGCCAAGAATGTATTCTACTCAGCATGTTGGTCAACATAGTGTATTTCATGTGATGGCACACCTTAAAGGGTTATTCCAATCTCCAAGATCCTATCCCAATATGTAGCAGCTATAATAATAATATTATTAGCCAATGCCTCCAATTAGAAATGTAAAATAGTTCTTCTGATTCACATTGTTGCTTACCCCATGTGCAGGGCATTGCCCTGCACATGACGTGAGCAATATATAAAATCAGAAGAACTATACTATATTTCTAATTGGACGTATTTGATAGTATTATTATTATTATACCTTCTACATATTCGGATAGGATCTTGGAGATGCGAATACCACTTTTAAGGTAAAAAGCAAATGTCAGATATAACCTTGAGACCGCTTGCCTCATGCCACCCAAACAGCCATGGACTCTACAGGATCTCTGAAGGTGTCCATGGTGTCTGGCACCCAGAATCAGATCTGTTTAGTCCTGTAAGTTACAGTGGGATCTCCATGAATAAGGCTTGTTTTTGTATCGTATCCCGCAGATACTTAATCAGATTACATCTGGAGAATTTAGGGGCCACATCATAATTATTATTATTATTTATTATTATAGCGCTATTTATTACAGTCATGGCCAAAAGTATTCACACCCCTGCAATTCTGTCAGATAATACTCAGTTTCTTCCTGAAAATGATTGCAAACACAAATTCTCTGGTATTATTATCTTCATTTAATTTGTCTTAAATGAAAAAAACACAAAAAGAATTGTTCTAAAGCCAAATTGGATATAATTCCACACCAAACATAAAAAAGGGGGTGGACAAAAGTATTGGCACTGTCCGAAAAATCATGTGATGCTTCTCTAATTTGTGTAATTAACAGCACCTGTAACTTACCTGTGGCACCTAACAGGTGTTGGCAATAACTAAGTTGACATGGGTTAAAGTTGACTCAACCTCTGTCCTGTGTCCTTGTGTGTACCACATTAAGCATGGAGAAAAGAAAGAAGATCAAAGAACTGTCTGAGGACTTGAGAAACCAAATTGTGAGGAAGCATGAGCAATCTCAAGGCTACAAGTCCATCTCCAAAGACCTGAATGTTCCTGTGTCTACCGTGCGCAGTGTCATCAAGAAGTTTAAAGCCCATGGCACTGTGGCTAACCTCCCTAGATGTGGACGGAAAAGAAGAATTGACAAGAGATTTCAACACAAGATTGTGCGGATGTTGGATAAAGAACCTCGACTAACATCCAAACAAGTTCAAGCTGCCCTGCAGTCCGAGGGTACAACAGTGTCAACCCATCCTATCTGTCGGTGTCTGAATGAAAAGGGACTGTATGGTAGGAGACCCAGGAAGACCCCACTTCTTACCCCGAGACATAAAAAAGCCAGGCTGGAGTTTGCCAAAACTTACCTGAAAAAGCCTAAAACGTTTTGGAAGAATGTTCTCTGGTCGGATGAGACAAAAGTAGAGCTTTTTGGGCAAAGGCATCAACATAGCGTTTACAGGAGGAAAGAAGAGGCAGTCAAAGAAAAGAACACTGTCCCTACAGTCAAACATGACGGAGGTTCCCTGATGTTTTGGGGTTGCTTTGCTGCCTCTGGCACTGGACTGCTTGACCGTGTGCATGGCTTTATGAAGTCTGAAGACTACCAACAAATTTTGCAGCATAATGTAGGGCGCAGTGTGAGAAAGCTGGGTCTCCCTCAGAGGTCATGCGTCTTCCAGCAGGACAATGACCCAAAACACACTTCAAAAAGCACTAGAAAATGGTTTGAGAGAAAGCACAGGAGACTTCTAAGGTGGCCAGCAATGAGTCCAGACCTGAATCCCATAGAACATCTGTAGAGAGATCTAAAAATGGCAGTTTGGAGAAGGCACCCTTCAAATATCAGGGACCTGGAGCAGTTTGCCAAAGAAGAATGGTCTAAAATTCCAGCAGATCATTGTAGGAAACTCATTGATGGTTACCGGAAGCGGTTGGTCGCAGTTATTTGGGCTAAAGGTTGTGCAACCAAGTATTAGGCTGAGGGTGCCAATACTTTTGTCTGGCCCATTTTTGGAGTTTTGTGTGAAATGATCAATGTTTTGCTTCATTCTCTTTTGTGTTTTTTTCATTTAAGACAAATTGAATGAAGATAATACCAAGGAATTTGTGATTGCAATCACTTTCAGGAAGAAACTGAGTATTATCTGACAGAATTGCAGGGGTGTGAATACTTTTCGCCATGACTGTACATGTGAGGAGGGTATACATCATCACCTTAAACTTATTTCCATGTTCCTCAAACCTTTCTTGAATGTTTTTTTTTTCCCCAGAAAACAGCCACTGCCAATAAGATGTACTGTTATCATGAAGCTGTGTAGTAGGTCTGCAACTATATTTCTGTTTGGCTTGTGGCAAGTAATGCCAGGACCAAGGGTTTCCGAGGGCCATCACAATGCCTCCGCCGTCTTGTCTTCCTCCTATAGTATGGCACCATCTATTCTTCAGATAAGCAACCCCTACTCTTGAGTGTCTATACGATCTAACAATCATGAATCGCCAGACCAGGCCACCGTCTCCCAGTCTATGTGAACTTCTGACATCTTCTGACATCTACATAATGTAGGCACTTTAGGTGCGCTGACTGATCTCCAGCTCTGTAGGCAGAAAGCAGAGGTTTACTTGTGTTCTGACACTTATTACAGTCAGTATTAAAGGGGTAATAAGGTATCAGAAAATCTCAGTCATATGGCTTCCTTTAAAAAAAAAAACTAAAAAAAAGTATTTTTCACCCTCCCGGGTCCAATTCTGAGTCTCTGCCACTGGTTACTGTGTCTGTTATGGTCTACATCACTGACATCGTGTGAACATCGCTGCAGACATTAGCTGAGCTCGGTGATTAGCTGCAGCGCTGTCGATGTGCGGCAGCGTTGCCCACAATTACAGCCAGTGAGCGCAGTAGCGAAGACTGCCCTGGACCAGGGAGCGGAAGTAAAGCAGTTTGTTTATTTGTCTTTTTTTAAACAAACTGCAGCTGAGGGAAAGGGGCTTTCGAAAATAAGAAATTCCCTTTTAGCTTTTTTGTTGTTTGTGCTACGATGGCTGTTCCGTGAGATCAGACCGTGGGTCCTTTGCACATTTTGGATTTACCATATAGAGTTGTATCGTTGGTTTTAGTATTTTCTTTTTATATATTTATTTATTTATTTATTTTTTTAAAGGTCTCTCTTCCAACAACATCGAGTAATTTGACAAGAATAACAGCCAGACCTGTCAGTTTACAGGATGATCATGTGGAAGACAATGAGGAAGAAGAGATGGAAGAGGAGCATGGTGCCTACACTCCCAAACTCTCCATTCCACCACCTGACCACAATAGTCCATCAGGGAGTCCATCTACTTCCAACATGAAGCCTTCAGTCACTAATGACAATATTAGTCTCAGTCCAACATCAACCCAGAACACCCAGCAATCGCCAAAAAAGAGAGTTCCCTGCATGTATGGCGCGCAGTGCTACAGGTAATTTTCAAGAACAGTTCACTTTTCACTACAGGTTGAGAATAAAGCCATGTTTAGCTTATGTAATGTGCAGATTTGTTGTTAATCTGCTGGTTAATGGCGTTCTGAAGCCGCGCATCGGCTGCACTGAGAGCCCCCTGCTGCCAGGAGGAAATTACCTTTATTCCTATCAACAGTCTCAGGTTTTCAGTCATAAAGTGACAGCTTCAGTCACTGCTCAGTTCACAGTGAGCGACTGCTATAACCACAGAGTTGGCTGTCAGTCAGTGTCGTGGCGCTGTTATAGCTGCCACTCACTTATCTACTGAGCAGTGACTGACGCCTCACTGGCCCACCCCTATGACTGAAAGCCCGAGGCTGCCCAGGGGAACAAAGTTAATTTCCTCCAGGCAGTGGTTCTTTCAGTGCAGTGGCCACACAGCTTTAGAACGCTATTAACCAGAGGATTGATCCCATATCTGTAGATTGATAGCTTTTTTACATGACCGCTTTCCTCTAAGCAAGTGACACTTTTTTTTTTTTTTTTCTAAAAAAATGTCCTCTGTGGGGACAGTACTGACCAATTGAAGGTTACACTCTTACTACTAGCTCAAGATTGTAACTTTTCCAGTAGATTAATATCAATACACCATGGGTGGTATATTGGGTGGTTCAGGGTGAGGTCTATATGGGGGCAGAAAGGAGTATTTGCTCTGCTTGGACACTTGAATCAAAATGATAAGGGCTTGGTTTTTCAGGGAATCTAGTTGTGTTTTTTTTTCCAATGGTACTATTTTGGGGTGTATATTTAAATTGATTTTTTTTGGAGGGGGAGGTGGTCTAGAAAGGGGTGAAAAATTCTATCATTGTTCTAAGAAGTTTCTTTACTGCTAGCACCATCTGGTAGAAGTGACAGTATTTTATTACTGTTTCTTTTTATATATATACAGTGTATATATATATATATATATATATATATATATATATATACACTTCAATTGTGACAGACAGAATCTAAAAATAAAATAAAAACCGCAAAATCACATTGTATGATTTTTACATATTTAAAGGAGTTGTCCACTACAATAAACTTTTTTTTTTCTTCCATAAATCTTGCTATTATGTGCCACTGAAAACATCCACTGTGTTTATTTTAGCAATATTACCTTTTATCATGCTGTAGCAGCACATTTTCAGTGCTGGATTCAGCTCTCATGGGGTTAATCGACAACTTCCTTTCTCCTGAGTTATTGTGCTCTAATACTACAAGTTCCATGATGCATTGCACTGCCACTAAGCACGAACCTACCACACCCACTCCAAAACACACCCAAACCCCTCCCTCTATCTTCAAAAAGATTTGTGATGTCATTTCTGTCAAACCCACACTCCATTACACACAGATAGATAGATAGATATGGGATGGATAGATAGATACATACATGCAGATATATCTATGTCTATTTCCATAGATATGTCCATATCCATGTTTCTAAACCCCTTCACCCCTGGAGCTTTTTTGTTTTCGTTTATCGCTCCCCTTCTTTGCAGAGCCATAATTTTTCCATCAATATGGCCATGTGAGGGCTTATTTTTTGCGGGACAAGTTCTACTTTTGAATGACACCATTTGTTTTACCATGTCGTGTAACAGAAAATGTGCAAAAAAAGGCAAAGTACAGTGAAATTGCAAAAAAAGTGCAATCCCACACTTGTTTTTGCTTGGCTTTTTTGCTAGGGTCACTAAATGCTAAGGCTGTGCACACGTTGCGGATTTGATTGCAGATCCGCAGGGTTTTTTGCTGCACAGAATTGCATCAAATCCGCAGCATAGAGCACAACCAATGTAAGTCTATGGGAGCTGCAGACTTGTTGTGCACATGCTGCGGAAAAAGCCGCACCGAAACGCAGCTTTTTTTTTCTCTGCAGCATGTCACTTCTTTTGTGCCGAACTGCAGCATTTCTGCACCCATAGACTTTTATGGAGTCGGGCACATCCGCAGCAAAACCGCAGATGTAAAAAAGATCTGCAGTTTAGATGCGGATGTGGGTCCAAGAAACGCTGCAGTTCGGGAGGAGGGAAGTGTGTGGGCGGCAGGGCCGGACTGGGACTAAAATTCAGCCCTGGCATTTGAAGTTACACAGGCCCACTTGTCAAATGGTGACTGTATAATATCTTTGTACACTTGTAGGCAGGGCCGGTTTTAGGCAAAGTGGGGCGCTACGCCTAGGCAAAGTTTAAAATGGGGCCCCAAATGCTAACATATTGCACATCACACAAAAGCATTTCGGTTGTATTTACAAGCACTGATCTCAGGACGCTAAATGAGTTTGATCGACAATACTGAAGTTGTTCAACGCTTGTTTCCCGGCCTCTTTCCACCGTCTGAGAAAGAATGATGGGAACAGAACGATCACTAACAGATCACTAACCGATCCCCATACAGTATCATGTTATCAGCAGCAAATCTACAGTTTACAGCGGCGATGTGCTGCTGAGAACAAGGATTTTTGTTCCGGCAAAAACAATCTGAATATGCAGCATTTTACTTGTTTAGTAAAATACACCCCATAGTCCTCCATATATTATAATGTGCTCCACAGTCCTCCATATAGTATAATACACTCCCTATAGTCCTCCATATATTAAAATACACTGCTCAGTCCTCCACATAGTATAATACACTCCTCATAGTCCTCCATATAGCATAATACACTCCTCATAGTGCTCCATATAGTATAATGCACCGCCATAGTCATCCATGTAGTACAATTCACATCCCATAGTATAATGCACCCCGTAGTCCTTCATATAGTATAACGTATTCCCCATAGTCCTCGATACAGTATAATGCAGCCCACATATAGTATAATGTAGCCACCACCCTACAGAATATAATGCGGCAACCACAGAGTATAATGCAGCCACCCCACAGTATAATGCAACCACCCCACAGTATAATGCAGCCACCCCACAGAGTATAATGCAGCCACCCCACAGAGTATAATGTAACCCCATAAAATATAATACAGCCCACCTCCCCATAATATATAATGTAGCCCCCCATAGAATATAATGCAGCCCCCCATAGTATATAACACAACCTCCCCCATGGTATATAACCCAACCTCCCCCATAGAATATAATATACCCCCACAATAGTATATACCACAGCCACATAGTACATAACATGGCCTCCCCATAGAAGATAATATACTCCCCATAGTATATAGCAAAGCCCACATAGTAAATAGCACAGCCCGCATAGTAGATAACACAGCCCACACAGTAGTATATACAGCACAGCCCACACAGTGGTATATCCAGCACAGCCCGCACAGTGGTATATCCAGCACAGCCCGCACAGTGGTATATACAGCACAGCCCGCACAGTGGTATATCAAGCAGAGCCCGCACAGTGGTATATCCAGCAGAGCCCGCACAGTGGTATATCCAGCAGAGCCCGCACAGTGGTATATCCAGCAGAGCCCGCACAGTGGTACATCCAGCAGAGCCCGCACAGTGGTATATCCAGCAGAGCCCACACAGTGGTATATCCAGCACAGCCCGCACAGTGGTATATCCAGCACAGCCCGCACAGTGGTATATCCAGCACAGCCCGCACAGTGGTATATCCAGCACAGCCCGCACAGTGGTATATCCAGCACAGCCCGCACAGTGGTATATCCAGCACAGCCCGCACAGTGGTATATGCAGCACAGCCCGCACAGTGGTATATACAGCACAGCCCGCACAGTGGTATATACAGCACAGCCCGCATCCAGTCCAGTAAAAAAAAAAAAACACTCGTCCCCTTTCCTCTTGCCCGCGTTGCTTCCTGCTCCTGTCTCGGCGGCTGCAGTCTGCCCGGGACACAGCAGGTGCGCGATGATATGACGTCATCGCGCACCCGCAGTGTCAGAGGCAGAGCGGGGAATGATGGGAGAGGGAGCGTCTGTAGACGCTCTCTCCTCCATCATTGCATTCAACTGTACCGGCGTCATAGACGCCGGTATAGTTGAATGCGACGGCAGGGGGGTGAGTCGGCGGCGGCAGGGGGAGGAGGATCGAGCGGCCCACGACTGGGACCGGCCCTTCTGGCATTTGCCAGAAGTGCCCGATGGCCAGTCCGGCCCTGGTGAGCGGAATGTGGGCAGTGACGGTGTGCGTGTATGTGTGTGCTGGGTCTGCGGGCTGTTCGGATGTGTGCGGCGCTGTGCGGGACTGTTCAGGTGTGTGCGGGGTCTGCGGGCTGTTCGGATGTTGGTGGGGGACTGTTTGGATGTTTGTGGCGCTGTGCGGTACTGTTCGGGTGTGTGCGGGACTGTTCGGGTGTGTGTGACGCTGTGGGGGACTGTTCGGGTGTGTGTGGGACTGTTCGGGTGTGTGCCGGGATCATCCAATAGGACTACAAGTTCACAGCATCCAATCTGCAGCTAATTCGGATGTAATCCTGACAGTGGACACGCACCCTACACTATCCATACATCTATCAATAGATATATCTATCCACATATATCTATAGATAGATATAGGAATAGATAGATGTATGCATCTATAGATCTATCTATATGTAGCTCTGTATATCCATTTCATCTATCATCTGTATGTCTATCTATCTGTGTGTAATTGAGTGTGGGTTGGACAAATGTAAAAGAGGAGGTTGGACAGAAATGACATCACTCAATAATGTTAAATAATACATCTTTAGCTTTCAAAAACGCATACAAAAACCGCACCAAAAAAAATAAAAAATGCATCAACGCGCGCAAAAACTGCACCAAAATCTGCATCATACCCGCACCAAAAACTGCATCAAAACCGCACCAAATACTGCATCAAATCTTCACCAAAAACTGCATAAAAAAGCATCAAAAACCTGAATCAAAACCACGCAAAAAACCGCACCAAATACTGCAGCAAAAACTGAATCAAAACCGCGCAAAAACCACACCAAAAACCGCACCAAGAACAGCATCAAAACCACACAAAAAAGCCGCATCAAAACCGCGCAAAAACATGAAAAAAACCTGAAAAAAATGCATCCAAAACGCAGCTGCGTTTTCTGCAAGGAGATGCAGATTTTGTGCAGACAATTCTGCACCCAAATCTGCAAGGTGTGCATACAGCATAAAACTGACCTGCCATTATGATTCTCCAGGTCATTACGAGTTAATAGACACCAAACACGTCTAGGTTATTTTTTATCTAAGTGGTAAAAAAAATTTCAAAACTTTGCTAAAAAGAAATAAAATAATTGCGTCATTTTCTGATACCTGTAGCGTCTATATTTTCTGAGATATCGTGTCGGGTGAGGACTAATTTTTTGCGCGCCGAGCTGACGTTTTTAATGATACCACTTTTGTGCAGATACGTTCTTTTGATCGCCCATTATTGCATTTTAATGTAATGTCGCGGCGACCAAAAAAACATAATTTTGGCTTTTGATTTTTTTTTCTCGCTATGCCGTTTAGCGATCAAGTAAATTTTTTATTTTTGTATTGAAAACAGCTGACATGGGCTCACCGCGAAGCCCACCTCAAAGTGGGGGATACTGCCAGCTGACGTACTATTCCGTCAGCTGGCAGAAAGGGGTTAATAAACAATATGTTTATGTAATTTAAAAAAAAAACAGCGTGGGCTCCCGCGCAATTTTCTGCGCCAGAGGGGGAAAGCCGACGGCCGGGGGCCAATATTTGTAGCCTGCTATGAATATCAGCCCGCAGCTGTCTGCGTAGCCTTTACTGGCTATTAAAATAGGGGGACCCCCCCCCCCAAAAAAAAAAAATGACGTGGGGTCCCCCTATATTTTATAGCCAGAAAGGCTACGCAGACAGCTGCCGGCTGATATTTATAGCCTAGAGAGGGGCCATGGATATTGGTCCCCCCCCGGCTACAAATACCAGTCCGCAGCCGCCCCGGAAATGGCACATCTGTAAGATGCGCCAATTCCGGCACTTAGCCCCTCTCTTCCCACTCCCGTGTAGCGGTGGGATATGGGGTAATAAGGGGTTAATGTCACCTTGCTATTGTAAGGTGACATTAAGCCGGGTTAATAACGGAGAGGCGTCAATAAGACGCCTATCCGTTATTAATCCAATAATAACAAAGGGTTAATAAAACACACACATTAGGAAAAAAGTATTTTAATATTATTCATTTCACCATACTTACCATACTTCAGCGCCTGCAAAAAACGTAAAATAATAAACCGTATACTACCTGTCCGTCGTAGTCCAATTAATAACGAGTGTCCCATGACGATCTCACCTATAGAACAGTGACATCGGGTGATGTCACTGCTCTATAGGACCCTCAGTGACACACTGACAGGAGACAATGGCTCCTGCAGTGCATCACTGAGGTTACTATAGTTCACTGGTCTCACTTTATGGCAAAAAGCTGCGTGGGAACTTCCTCACACAGCAATGCCATAAAGTGAGACTAGGGACTATTTTCTCACGGGCGTAGGAATACATTGTTAGGAATACACTGTGGAAGGATACCTTCCCCCCTCATTGTGTTCCTGGAGCCCCTGGAGAGCAGTCGCATCAGCAGATGCTCCTGCTCTCCACGGGAGATCGTCGCGGGACACTCGTTTTAATTGGATTTCTGCGGATCAGGGAGTATATTGTTTGTTTATTATTTTAATATTTTTTACAGATGACAATGGCTTCGGGGAACAAAGTGACAAGTGATGGTGAGTATGTACTCTATGTTATATGTACTGTATGTTTGTTGTATGTATGTACGTACTGTATGTGGCATGTTTCATGTCGCATGTCACATGTTGCATGTCATCGCATGGTGCATGTTGTCGCCTGGTGCATGTCGTCACATGGTGCATGTTGCCGCATGGTGCATGTCGTCGCATGATGCATGTCGTCGCATGGTGCATGGCGTCGCATGGCGTCGCATGGCGTCGCATGGTGCATGTCATATGTTGCATGTCGTCGCATGGCGCATGTCGTCGCATGGTGCATGTCATATGTTGCATGTCGTCGCATGGTGCATGTCGCATGTTGTCACATGGTGCATGTCGCATGTTGTCACATGGTGCATGTCGTCGCATGGCGCATGTCATATGTTGCATGTCGCATGTCGTCGCATGGTGCATGTCGTCGCATGGTGCATGTCGTCGCATGGCGCATGTCGTCGCATGGCGCATGTCGTCGCATGGTGCATGTCATATGGTGCATGTCGTCGCATGGTGCATGTCGCCGCATGGTGCATGTTGTCGCATGGCGCATGTCGTCGCATGGTGCATGTCATATGTTGCATGTCATCGCATGGTGCATGTCGCATGTTGTCACATGGTGCATGTCGTCGCATGGTGCATGTCATATGTTGCATGTCGTCGCATGGTGCATGTCACATGTTGTCACATGGTGCATGTCGTCGCATGGTGCATGTCATATGTTGCATGTCGTCGCATGGTGCATGTCACATGTTGTCACATGGTGCATGTCGTCGCATGGTGCATGTCGTCGCATGGTGCATGTCGTCGCATGGTGCATGTCGTCGCATGGTGCATGCCGTCGCATGGTGCATGTCGTCGCATGGCGCATTGGTGCATGTCATTGCATGTCGTCGCCTGGGGCATGTCATATGTTTTATGTCATATGTCGCCGCATGGTGCATGTCGTCGTGTTACATGTCGCGTGTTCCATGTCACAGGTCCCATGTAGTCACATGTTGCGTGTTATATGTTGCTTGTCAAATGGTGCATGTTGTATGTCTGTATGTACTGTATGTATTGTGTGTATATATATATATATATTTTTTTTTAACATTGAACACATTAGCCGGATGATGGGACTACTGTCCCATCATTGGCTAATGTGTCTCTCACTGTAGCAGGCAGAGCCCGATGGGACTTGTAGTCCCATCGGACGATGCCTGCACAGAGACATACAGTAATGACACCCGCCCGCCGCAGACCCCTGCACGGCCAGCGGACCCACCGCACAGCCCGGCGGCGGCACATACCGGCACTTCACGGCGCAGGCACCGGCACATCCTGGCGCCAGAACATACCCTCACTTCACAGCGCAGGCACCGGCGCCCCAACATACCGGCACCGTCGCAGACTCCTCCACGCCCGCCCATCCCAGAGCACAGCGTTCACAATTAACATCCCTGCCTACTACCTAGCCCCGCCCGCCCCCAGCACAGCCCTGCAGCCCCCAGCGCCGCCCACAGCCCAGTCACTCTTTGAGTGACTGCTGTCTGTGGAGGCTGGTCACACCTGCTACTGACGTCACGTCAATTTCCAGAGTCTGGAAATTGACGTGACGTCGGCGGAAATGAGCGGCGGCTGAAGCCTGGGGGTCACGTGACCCGGACTCAGCCACCAGCATAGCGCCGCTCACAGGCGAAAACGGCTAAGGAAGGTATTTAGACAATTCATCAGGGGCCCCGGGGGGATACATAGGGGGGATAATTGAAAGTAGTGGACAACCCCTTTAATTTGCATTTCATTGCTTGAAATAAGTATTTGATCACCTACCAAGCAGAAAGAATTCTGGCTCTCTCAGACCAGTTATTTTTTCTTTAAGAAGCCTCCTATTCTGCACTCATTACCTGTATTAATTTCACCTGTTTGAACTCATTACTGGTATAAATGTCAACTGTCAACACACTCAATCAATCACATTTCACTCTCTCCACCATGGCCAAGACAAAAGAGCTGTAAAAAGACACCAGGAACAAAATTGTAGAAAAAATTAGTAAAAAAATAAAATTAGTAAATGTGGCAAAATTGTCCAGGCCCGTTTGAAGTTAGCAAATTACCATCTGGATGATCCATAGGAGGCATGGGGAGAAGGTCATGTGGTCAGATGACACCAAAACAAGAACATTTTGTTATCAACTCCACTCGCCGTGTCTGGAAGAAGAAGTAGTATGAGTACAACCCCAAGAACACTGTCCCAACTGTGAAGCATGGTGGGGGAAACATCATACTTTGGGGGTGCTTTTCTGTAAAAGGGACAGGACAACTGCACCTTATTGAACAGGAGAAGGGATGGGGCCATGTAGCATGAGATTTTGGCCAACAACCTCCTTCCCTTAGTAAGAACATTGAAGATGGGTCGTGGCTGAGTCTTCCAGCATGACAATGACCAGAAACACACAGCCTGGTCAACCAAAGCTACGTCCCCATGGTTAGTTTCAGGCAGCGCTTTGGGCGCAGCGCTGCCGGCTTTTGAACGCAGGTGATTCCGCATGTGTTTATTGAACCGTGCCGAATCACCGCGCCCAATACATTACACTGGTGATAAATAGACATGCTGCGGTCTATAAAGATGCGCCGCATGTCCATCTCTGCAGGGAAGCCGGAGACGTCCGTGCACGCATAGTGGAGATGGGATTTCTTGATATCCCATCCACTATGCTGTAACATCTGGACGCTGTGGGTTGGATGGTACGGATGTACGCAGCGTCCAACCCACAGCATTTACTGACGGTGGGAACATACCCTAAGGAGTGGCTTGTTAACCCGTTTACCCCCAAGGGTAGTTTGCATGTTAATGACCGGGCCAATTTTTACAATTCTGACCACTGTCCCTTTATGAGCTTATAACTCTGGAGCGCTTCAACGGATCCTGATGATTCTGACATTGTTTTCTCGTGACATATTGTACTTCATGTTAGTGGTAAAATTTCTTTGATAAGACTTGCGTTTATTTGTGAAAAAAAAAAACGGAAATTTGGTAAAAATTTAGAAAATTTTGCAATTTTCCAACTTTGAATTTTTATGCCCTTAAATCACAGAGATATGTCACACAAAATACTTAATAAGTAACATTTCTCACATGTCTACTTTACATCAGTACATTTTTGGAACCAACATTTTTTTTTGTTAGGGAGTTATAAGGGTTAAAAGTTGACCAGCAATTTCTCATTTTTACAACACCATTTTTTTTTAGGGACCACATCTCATTTGAAGTCATTTTGAGGGGTCTATATGATAGAAAATAACCAAGTGTGACACCATTCTAAAAACTGCACCCCTCAAAGTGCTCAAAACCACATTCAAGAAGTTTATTAACCCTTCAGGTGTTTCACAGGAATTTTTGGAATGTTTAAATAAAAATGAACATTTGACTTTTTTTCACACAAAATTTACTTCAGCTCCAATTTGTTTATTTTACCAAGGGTAACAGGAGAAAATGGACCCCAAAAGTTGTTGAACAATTTGTCCTGAGTACGCCGATACCCAATATGTGGGGGTAAACCACTGTTTGGGCGCATGGCAGAGCTCGGAAGGGAAGGAGCACCATTTGGAATGCAGACTTGGATGGATTGGTCTGCAGGCGTCAGATTGCGTTTGCAGAGCCCCTAATGTACCTAAACAGTAGAAAACCCCCACAAGTGACCCCATATTAGAAACTAGACCCCCCAAGGAACTTATCTAGATGTGTTGTGAGAACTTTGAACCCCCAAATGTTTCACTACAGTTTATAACGCAGAGCCGTGAAAATAAAAAATCATTTTTTTCCCACAAAAATGTTTTTATCCCCCCAAATTTTTGTTTTCCCAAGGGTAACAAGAGAAATTGGACCCCATAAGTTGTTGTACAATTTATCCTGAGTACGCTGATACCCCATATGTTGGGGTAAACCCCTGTTTGGACGCACGGGAGAGCTCGGAAGGGAAGGAGCACTGTTTTAGTTTTTCAAAGCAGAATTGGCTGGAATTGAGATCGGACGCCATGTCGCGTTTGGAGAGCCCCTGATGTGCCTAAACAGTGGAAACCCCCCAATTATAACTGAAACCCTAACCCTAGCCCCAACTCGAGCCCCTAACCCTAAATGCAAATTAATTATGTAAAAATCATACAATGTGGTTCTCTGGATTTTTTTTTTGTTTTAGATTCTGTCCCTCACAAGTAGTGAGTGAAGTGTACCACCCTATTTAATAGAATGCAATCCGCATTTTTTGTGCACATGCTGCATTTTTTTTCCTGAGCGGAATCGCATTCCAGAAAATAAGGCAGCATGTTCATTAAATTTGCGGAATTGCGGGGATTCCGCACACCTAGGAATGCATTGATCTGCTTACTTCCCGCATGGGGCTATGCCCACCATGCGGGAAGTAAGCAGATCATGTGTGGTTGGTACCCAGGGTGGAGGAGAGGAGACTCTCCTCCACGGACTGGGCACCATATAATTGTTAAAAAAAAAAAAAAAATAATTAAAATAAAAAATCGTGATATACTCACCCTCTGATGGCCCCGGAGTCCTCCCGCCTCTCAGCGGTGCATGTGGCCGCTTCCGTTCCTATAGATGGTGTGTGTGAAGGACCTGCGGTGACGTCGCGGTCACGTCATCTATAGGAACGGAAGCCGCTGAGGAGATCGGCTGTTTGCGGAAGGTGAGTATAACCATTTTTTTAATTTTTTTTTTATTTTTAACATTCTATCTTTTAGTATAGATGCTGCATAGGCTGCATCAATAGTAAAAAGTTGGTCACACTTGTCAAACACTATGTTTGACAAGTGTGACCAACCTGTCAGTCAGTTTTCCAAGCGATGCTACAGATCGCTTGGAAAACGCTAGCATTCTGCAAGCTAATTACGCTTGCAAAACGCTAGTTTTCTGCGGGAATATGCATGCTAATTCCACATGCGATATACCCGCGGCAATTCTGCAACGTGTGCACTTAGCCTAACAGTCTATTCAGTAGGACTATCAGCTGTGTATCCACCAGACTTCTGCACAACACAACTGATGGTCCCAACCCAATTTATAAGGCAAGAAACCCCACTTATTAAACCTGACAGGGCACACCTGTGAAGTGAAAACCATTCCCGGTGACTACCTCTTGAAGCTCATCAAGAGAATGCCAAGAGTGCGCAAAGCAGTCATCAAAGCAAAAGGCGGCTACTTTGAAGAACCTAGAATAGAAGACATATTTTCAGTTGTTTCACACTTTTTTGTTAAGTATATAATTCCACATGTGTTAATTCATAGTTTTGATGCCTTCAGTGTGAATGTACAATTTTTGTAGTCATGAAAACACAGAAAAATCTTTAAATGAGAAGGTGTGTCCAAACTTTTGGTCTGTACTGTATTATAATTAATAGTTCATGAATTTGTGATATTTTTTTTTTTTTTTAAATCGAATTTTGCCTCGTGACCATTATTTAAAAGTGAACATTGGTCACAAGGTGCGAAAAGCTTGCAGACCCCATCTGATGGGAACGTATACACGGATACAAGGCAACGTAACGTATCATGTGAGACTAGGTAATCATGGCTGCTGGCCAACGTGCAAAAAGTAGCTCTGTGCAGAGAAAAAAAGACTCCTCTAATGTAACTATGTGCATGAAGCACAAAATAGAGGCCAGCATATCCAAGGGGGCAGCAGAGCGAAAATCTGGGGCAGTAAGAATAGGGGCTACGATCAGTGAATGGAGCAGCGAAGGGTAGAAACGAGGTTTTCCCATGAATGTAAGTGAGAAGGACAAATCTGGCAGCTGCTCTTCACAGTAACGTTATTGCAGTCAGGTATTCTGCTTGCTTTGTAATTACACGACCTGTAGATACATGTCCGGTGTATTGCTGCTAAGTCATTGTCATTATTTATATGTTATCATTAGTTTTAGTGCCGGTAAAGTAATTATTTGATCCCATTGATTTTCAGAACAAGGACAACCATATAACGTATGACTGTGGTCAGCATCTCCCTGTCCAAATAAAAACAATGGCTTCTATTATAGTAAATCAATGAGTTTGAACAGGAAATTGAATTTATTTTTATCCAGAGAATGAAAATTGTATTGTGGGATGAATGTAATGTAGAAATCGAAGTTCAGCCAAACTGGTTATGGCTCCTAGTGAGGGAATAAACCACTCTGTAAAGAATAAATGAATTGATATACGGTATATTAAAGTACACCTTGGCGAATCTACCCTTATTTTCCATTTACTAACAGGTCTGATCTGATAACACTAGGAATATGCTGGGCTATAAGCTTCCCATGGCCTCCCCGTCACACTATTAGCAGGTATTTGATGACCCATAGCCAGAATAGAAAAGCATTGTGCCGTCTGATGCAATCCGCAGTTAAGTTTTTTGAGTAGATGTAGCCTACTGTTTCCGAGTGTCCGCCTCCAGTAGGTGTATGAGTTGTCTGTAGACAGAGACGTTGTACCTGTCATTTCTGGTGCCTATAAAAAAAATGAGTTAGCGTTCTGTACGTGAGAAATAACACTAATTCTGGCCATTTTGTGACTTGTATCCTACAATTTTCCCTGAACAGGCTCTAAATATTATTTTTTTGTTTGTCTTTGAGCAAGTAGTCAGAGACTACCTGCGTTATAATGTCTCACATTCCTAATATAAAAAGACATAAAATATTCCCTCTCTCCTGTCTGTATGTAGCTTATAGAATATTAAACAGCAGGGCTGAGCAGTGTAGCTGTGAATTCAGTGTCGGGGTGAGATAAAATTCTTACTAGAAAGCAGGAGTGTGATCTATCTCTCTCTGCAGCCTCTGTCACTCTGCTCCTGCCTTTTTTTACCTTACCACTTGTTTTGTAATAAGAAGGTGGTTTTATCTGATCCCTAAAGGTACCGTCACACTAAGCGACGCTGCAGCGATATCAACAACGATGCCGATCGCTGCAGCGTCGCTGTTTGGTCGCTGGAGAGCTGTCACACAGACAGCTCTCCAGCGACCAACGATGCCGAAGTCCCCGGGTAACCAGGGTAAACATCGGGTTACTAAGCGCAGGGCCGTGCTTAGTAACCCGATGTTTACCCTGGTTACCAGTGTAAATGTAAAAAAAACCAAACACTACATACTTACATTGCCGTGTCTGTCGCGTCCCTCGCCTTCAGCTTCCCTGCACTGTGTAAGCGCCGGCCCTAAGCACAGCGGTGACGTCACCGCTGTGCTTTGCTTTACGGCCGGCACTGACACATTCAGTGCAGGAAGCTCTGAGCAGCAGCGCGGACGCCGGGGGACGTGACAGACATCAGAGGGTGAGTATGTAGTGGTTTTTTTTTTTTACATTTACAATGGTAACCAGGGTAAATATCGGGTTACTAAGCGCGGCCCTGCGCTTAGTAACCCGATATTTACCCTGGTTACCATTGTAAAACATCGCTGGCATCGTTGCTTTTGCTGTCAAACACGACGATACACGCCGATCTGACGACCAAATAAAGTTCTGAACTTTCAGCAATGACCAGCGATATCACAGCAGGATCCAGATCGCTGCTGCGTGTCAAACACAACGATATCGCTATCCAGGACGCTGCAACGTCACGGATCGCTGTCGTTCTCGTTGCAAAGTCGTTTAGTGTGAAGGTACCTTAAGTAAAAGTGGCAGATGTCTTTTGTCCTAGGAAAGATGATTTCTGAGCAGTCTTTCAGAGTAAATGATGAGTTCTGGAGCCAGTGATGAGGGGAAAAAAGTTGCTCATTCATTGAGTAAAAGAAGCATAATTCCCTGATTGTTTCTTATCACTTGTACTATAGATTCATGCACAATTTGTTAGTAATAATAACAATGTAATAGCCCTTTAAAATCCATTCAGTACAGCAATTTAGTGCAGATGGCTGAGAGTTACATCTATGAATGAGGAAGAGGGCGGGCGACTGAATTCTGTGTAGCAGAGAGAAGGTATTGGGGAAAGGAATGGGGGAGAGGGTATATCTGCAATCTGATGTTTATTTCAGAATTCTCCACTTTTTGTTAATAAGTTAATGAGCTGTTAAGATCTATGGGCGGGACACTGTTTTCCCTGAGACTCTACCTCCAGAACTTATTTTCAATGAAAGTGGATGTTCATGTTACCAATGTGAGACATGTAATGACTGACAGTCTGCTCTTTTGATTGATGTTTTCCCGTTTCATTTTTTTTTTTTTAAAAAAGAGCTCTGTGGGAGATCTATATCCGGCCCATACATCTTAAGAGCTAATTAACATATTAATAAAAATATGGACCACACTGTACTAAGATAGCATATTGCTGATATCAAGTGTCAATTTTATTCAGCGTTCTTTGACTTGCATGCCCATATATTTAGGGACTCTATATAGTTCCACAGGACTGGCGCATAGCAATGTGGTACCAATATTCAAAAAGGGCTCTAAAAGTGAGGCTGGAAATTATAGGGCAGTAAGTCTAACCTCTATTGTTGGTAAAATATTTGAAGGGTTTCTGTGGGATGTTATTCTGGATTATCTCAATGAGAATAACTGTTTAACTCCACCTCAGCATGGGTTTATGAGGAATCACTCCGGTCAAACCAATCTAGTGAGTTTGTATGAAGAGGTAAGCTATAGGCTGGACCACGGTGAGTCATTGGACGTGGTATATCTCGATTTTTCCAAAGCGTTTGATACCGTGCCACACAAGAGGTTGGTACACAAAATGAGAATGCTTGGTCTGGGGGAAAATGTGTGTAAATGGGTTAGTAACTGGCTTAGTGATAGAAAGCAGAGAGTGGTTATAAATGGTATCTTCTCTAACTGGGTCGCTGTGACCAGTGGGGTACCGCAGGGGTCGGTATTGGGACCTATTCTCTTCAACGTATTTATTAACGATCTGGACGGTAGAAGGTTTACACAGTAAAATATCGATATTTGCAGATGATACAAAACTATATAAAGCAGTCAATACAAGAGAAGATAGTATTCTGCTACAGATGGATCTGGATAAGTTGGAAACTTTGGCCGTAAGGTGGCAGATGCGGTTTAGCAATGATAAATGTAAGGTTATTATACACATGGGAAGAAGGAATCAATATCACCATTACACACTGAAAGGGAAACCACTGGGTAAATCTGACAAGGAGAAGGACTTGGGGATCTGTTGTGAATTCTGCTTTTTGGCTCCCTCCGTTGGTTGTAGGTGGTAATGCAGTTGCCCCTGAGTTGCAGTCCTGGTCAGGTATATCTGCTGATTGCAGTTCTGACTGGGGTATTTAGGCGTGCAGGATTCATTAGTCCTTGCCAGTTGTCCATGGTTGTTGGGAGGTTTTGGTCCTGGTTTGGTTCCTTCTGCCTTCTGCCAAATCAGCAAAGATAAGTGTCTGGTTTTGTTTCTGTGGCACACATGCTGTGTGCTTAATAATTCTGTGCTATTCGGTGTTTTTTGTCCAGCTTAGATTGTGTCAGTATTTTCTCTGTCTTGTTGGATTCTCTGGAGTGGCAGATATACATTCCATGTCTTTAGTTAGATTGTGGAACTTTTTGTATTATCTGCTGTGGATATTTTTGGAAGGGTTTTAATACTGACCGCTTAGTATTCTGTCCTATCTTTCCCTATTTAGCTAGAGTGGCCTCTTGCTGAATCCTGTTTTCTGCCTGCGTGTGTCTTTCCTCTCCTACTCAGTCAATATTCGTGGGGGGCTGCCTATCCTTTGGGGTTCTGCTCTGAGGCAAGGTAGTATTCCTATTTCTATCTATAGGGGTATTTAGTCCTCCGGCTGTGTCGAGGTGTCTAGGGTTTGTTAGGCACACCCCACGGCTACTTCTAGTTGCGGTGTTAGTTCAGGTTTTGCGGTCAGTACAGTTTCCACCTACTCCAGAGAAAGTTCATGTGGCTCCAAAGTCACCGGATCATAACAGGGATCCTAGTTAATGATAAACTTACCTGGAGCAGCCAGTGCCAGGCAGCGGCTGCCAATGCAAACAGGATCATGGGGTGCATTAAAAGGTCTGGATACACATGATGAGAGCATTATACTGCCTCTGTACAAATCCCTGGTTAGACCGCACATGGATTACTGTGTACAGTTTTGAGCCTCAGTGCTCAGGAAGGGTATAATGGAAATAGAGCTAGTACAAAGGAGGGCAACAAAATTAATAAAGGGGATGGGGGAGCTACAATACCCATAGAGATTAGCAAAATTAGGATTTTTTAGTCTAGAAAAAAGACGACTGAGGGGCGATCTAATAACCATGTATAAGTATATAAGGGGACAATACAAATATCTCTCCGGGGATCTGTTTATACCAAGGAAGGTGACGGTCACAAGGGGGCATTCTCTGCGTCTGGAGGAGAGAAGGTTTTCCCACCAACATAGAAGAGGATTCTTTATTGTTAGGGCAGTGAGAATCTGGAATTCCTTGCCTGAGGAGGTGGTGATGGCGAACTCAGTCGAGGGGTTCGAGAGAGGCCTGGATGTCTTCCTGGAGCGTAACAATATTGTATCTTACAGTTATTAGGTTCTTTAGAAGGACGTAGATCTGGGGATTTATTCTGATGGAATATAGGCTGAACTGGATGGACAAATGTTTTTTTTTCGGCCTTGCTAACTATGTTACTATAAACAACTTTTGGAGGGTTAATCCTACTGACAGATTCCCCTTAAATGGAATCTGTCAGCATATTTTTGCTATGTGATCTGAGAGCTAAATGCTGTAGGGGCAGAGAACCTGATTCCAGCAATGTATCACTTGCTGGACTGATTGGTGCAGTAGGAATGCAATCGTTGTTTTCTCTGTTGTGGATGTAGTAGTGCTCGGAATATTGAGCTGTGTATAACCCTGCCCACACCCCTATTACCTGACTGTTGTGCATATGAGAACTAGTCCTGTGATAATCTCCTGCTGATAAAACACTGATTGTATTGAAACTACACAGCCTGATAAATGACACATAGCTGGAATCAGGGTCTCTTGACCTATATTATACTGCTCTTAGATTAAATGTCAAAAATCTGCTGACATATTCTATTTAAAAGAAGAGGAGCTGCTGGGCTGTGAGAGATCATAACTGGTATGTGAGATCCTAAAAATCATTAGCGACAATTCCCCACCCCTTAATGTAAGGACTTTGCCACAATATGTGATAACGTTCCAGGTCTCCATCAATTTCTCCAGCATTGGTTTGATTCTATTCTGTAAGGGGTAAAATCTGAGAGCTACTTCTGTCCATAAGAAACGATTTCTGATTTTCTGAAGTGAAAAAAATATTTAATATTCAGGAACTTGTGTGGAAGTTATAAATGATCTACTTGGTTGTTGATTAACGCTCGCCCCGCACTTCATGTACCCGCAGGAGCCAGCATCTTCATGGTCATTAGACCAACTATTTGTACAGAACCCTGCTTCCATTAACATCACAGTCTGAGAATTAATTCTGTGATATATTCTCTTTATGGTTGACTTATTAACCTCAACACCTTTTATGAAGAGTTACATTCTGTAATAATCTCTTGACTTTTACACCTCCGATAATCTTTAATAAAGTTCTATCAAAACCCAAGGTCAGCGCAGTAGAGTGTGATTATTGGTACAAAGTGTTCACGCGTGACACAGACTACCGGGCATACTGTAGGGGGTCACACTGTCATCTTGTTACGGACTGCGATTTCTACATTGTTGTTCTTTTCTAAGAAGCTAATTTGAAGGAGACTTTTGCAGAAATAGCTGATACAATATGTCAAAGAAAGTCAATATCTTTGTTAGTAAATACAAATTAATGACCAAACACTGGATGCTGCTCATAACTTCTCACTTATTAGTAGGAGACCAATTTTTCATTTTTGATGAAGGGTTCCTTCAGACTGGCCGATCACAGCCATGCACAACCGGTTAAGTCACAGAATGATCACAACGTCATTTGTTCTGTGCACATAACATGTCATTATTCTTTACAGCTCAGGTCCTGTTTACACAGGATGATGTGCTGCCGAGAACTTTGATTTCAAGCAAGCTGAAAAACAATTTTCCTTGGTGATCCAGCTCTTTCGTTGAGTGATTGGCATCCTAGTTTGATAGGCCAATTTTCAGAAAACAAGTGTCTCGATAGTTCTTACATTGCATTTTTGCAGCGTTTTTTTTTTTAAATGCAAATTTTCAGCTGTGTTTCACAGTACTAGCAAAATCTGAGATTTCTGAAAATTTCATGCACACACACAATTTTTTTTTTCTTGACTGATTTGTCAAAGAGCTGCGTTTTTGCAAAACGGAGTGTGTCACTTCTTTCAGCGTTTTTGCTGAATTCTTCACCCATTGGAAGCAATGGTAATGCAAAAAATGCTGCAAAGATGCTGCAAAAAAACCAAAAACAAACGCAGTTATCAGAGTTTGCTGCGTTTTGGGGCCAAAACCTGATAAAATTTAGTGCATAAAAAATAATCTGACTCGACTTCATTAGCATGGACAAGAGACAAATGCACCCTGACAAAAATGCTGCGAAAACAAAACAAAGCAAAACCTGCTTTTTGTAAATAGCTCAAAATCAGCTTAAATTTTGCCTTAATAAAAAAACTGCAAAAATGCAACTTGTGAACATAGCCGAAGAGGGGAAATGTTGTCATTCTCAGAAAAGTCACAAATGATGGCACATGCCTTATCTGCATAATAGTTTGTGACTTTTTTCTTCTGTTTTCTATGCTTAATCACTATTCGATTTAACCCAGTCTAAGCTTAGTGGAAGGGTTATGGCCACCAATTTAATGATATAATGTAGCCGGCTTGAGTAGATTAGATTTCCCAATACTACCAGAGACTTGCCTAATTATTTAGGAGCACATCTCTGAATAAATTATAATGCCAACCTGTTTTATAGTATATTATATTATGTAACATGTCGGTGATAATAAGCTGATCCTCCCCTAAATGTTCCATAAGTCACTCCAATACCAGTTTCAGGGCAGGCACAAATAAGACCCAATAGAATCGGACATCATTCATTGTGTACTCACGTCCTGCAGTGAGAACAATAGTGTATTTGATGTGCGTTTATTATATTTATACTTCTATGGCCTGTGTTAGTCTGAAGATCCATAAGGGTCTCCTGTACCTGTAGGGGTCCTCCTCTACCCGGACTTTTAGATTTTTGTGCAGAGTCACTTCCAAATGACCTTCTTTAGTGGCTCCTGCAAGATTCACAGCTTGACTAGTGAAAATGGCCTTGGCTGAGCTCTTGCACAGTCTTTTAACACCCCTTCGCCCACTTTATTTCTCAATTTGATGATCTTTCAACCTGTCCTTGCTTAAAGCCATGTTTAACCACTTGAGAACTTGTTAAGAAAATGTATAGTTATGGCAGACTGTCCAGGAACTTAAAACCCACTGCATTGTATATACACGGTGTGGGTTTCGTGTGTGCAGGCATCAGAATATCCTGTACCTAGCTCTCGGAGACCACCAAGCACCCAAGACAAAATACAAGAGGGCTTTTTATTATTTCTGCATCTGTCTTCTCTAATTTTAACAACACTGGACCAGGGCAGTGTGTACATTGGCGCTCCTCTGTTGTGCCTGCTGGTCATGTGACTGAACCACCACAGTTTTTTTTCTTCTTACGATCAGTTATTGCAGGATCCAGGCTATGTGAATCAGCCACTAATCTTGTGGGTACATCACCAGCACCCACGAGATCAGCATGCGATATGTATCCGCTGTAGTGTGGCAATAGGGTACATGTAGTGATTCCATCATTTTAGCGCATATTTTTTCACATGCCTGTAGATAAGTGGTCAATTTTTGTTCAAGAAGAAATAAATCCAGAAAGGCTACAGCTCCTGCGTGATGGACTAAAGTAAAGACCACTATATTCATTAGTTATGATGGCTAGCTCTCCCTCTTCCCCTATACACAAGAACTCTCATCTTGGTTGACCATTCCTGTCTTTTCTGACAGAGTCGCTGTCAGACTCGCTTATCTCCAGGTAGAACAAAAGGATCAGCTGTTGCACTTCCATTAGTACAGATCATTCTCTCCCCAAACATTACAGGAGGTGCCACACACAATGGACAGTCAGTGGCTTTGTCCCAATCTAGTCCAATCTATTCAGAGCCTTTAAACTATATTGGTTAGAGGGAATCTGTCAGCAGGTTTTTGCTACCTCATCTTAGTGAAGCCTGATGTAGGCAGTGAGAAGCTGAATCTAACAATGTATCACTTTGTTTCTTGGGTGCAGCTGTTCTGCCACAATCAGAGTTTTTAGATTTAGCAATGCAGCAGAGCTGAGGAAGCTAACCCCGCCCACACCAGGCTCTGTATGTACAATGTCTATACACAGTGAGCTGCTTATCACAGAAAGGGGCGTGTCCAAACTAGCATGCACTAACTAGCATGCACGAACTGCTGTGTCCCAGCGCCTGGTGCTAACACAATCATTGCAAGCAAACAAAACCATGGAGCTAGTAAGGGAGGCATCGCTAAATATCTGTTTTAACCCCTACATCATGCTGTCTCCAGATTAGATAGCAAAAACCTGCTAACAGATTCCCTTTAACCAAATGATGGTTATTTCTGGGTTGCAAATATGTAGGCAATAAGTAACTACTAGTTTCGTACATAAAGGCTTTTTCAGGTGGTTCCGCTCTGAAACTAGTCTGAAAAAGCACCCGGAAAACACTCAAGAAATTGGACATATGTATTTCCATGTCAAAATGACTTCCTACTCATATGTTCAATCTTCTGATCATCTTACACTGATCTTCGATTACTTTAAGATTTCAAAAGACACCAAACAGTTAAAAGCAAGAATAAAAGCTGACATTTCCTGATTACCCTAATAAGCCACGTGTACAAGTTGTATTGTTGTGTTTTATTCTTGAAGGATAAAATTACTCCTTGGTCAAGACAATAGACAGTGCTCAGCAGAAGCTCATGGGTGTTTATCCAGGAGTTATAAAATGTATTAATATAAAAACCCAAATCAATCCAGAGTTGATTTTTAAAACCGGGAGAAAGCTGTCCTGCCTAACCTTATACCCGGGCACTCCATAACCTGGTGATTGTGACCCCTCACAAGAACAGTTTTTACATATCCTCTGTCACATAAATAATAACCAAAGACTGTAAAAATAAACATCAGTTACAGAAAAGAATAGCAGCATTGCCCGGGTTAGGAACAAGATGGGTTCTGTAGGTATGTTGTGAAGATGAATCTTTTTGTACGTTGGTACTGGTGGATTTTTTAAGTAATTCCAGCCAATTTTTTTTTTCTGATAAAGTGAATGGTTAACAATAAATATTTTTTAAATGTATTTATTTATTTATTTATTTATTTTTTAAAGTATCAGTCCTAGAGTTAGATCTCCTTTATTCTTAACCGAATAACAGTATCTGGAACGTAACCAATTGGTTGTCTTGTAAGTTACTTTATTTTTTCTTCCATATTTACTAATGTCATCTACGTTTGCTAATCTGATGGCGGGGAATGGTTTATTGTACAATACAGATTACTTTGTACTTGAGATATCTGTAGTCCTACTTCATGATGTTGATGGCTTTTGACTGTGACATTAGATACTTGAGGCATTGCTTTATCACGGTAGAAGATTTTATGACCTTGTATCCATCTTCAGACTGAGCTGCTGATACAATCAGGTCTATTTAATGTTCGATATGGGACCATACCTGTGATGTCCTTGACTATTCCACCGAGTATAGCAGTAATTGTCAGTCTGTGTCTTGTGTATTAAGCACTTAGAATCAACTCAAAATTTTCTCATGCTTACTCTCACCCGTCGTCCCCCTTTCATCTGACCTTGTACTTCAACCATAACTTTTATTTTTTTTCTATCCACTTTGCATCAACCAGACATGAGATGTTCTTTCTTAAAAACTTACGTTGATGCATTCAGAATTGGCTTTTAGTGCCCTTTGTTTAAGGTAGTCTGTTGCCATAGCAGATTTCTTGAGCATATAAATATATGATGGTTCATTACCTGGAAAAATAAATTCCTTTGGATGTTGGGCCTTTCCCAAAGATCAAGCAGCCAACCATTTATTGACCATTGTAATCTCTATACTCATATGAATAACGTGTTTCGGGTGTAGGATCCCTAATTGAGATCTTAAATTGACATCTTTAGATCCGAAGGAGGAGTTCTACAACCTGAAATGTGTTCTGTGTTGAGATAGCTTTGCAGTCTTGGTCGTGAAAAAAGTGGAGCATCACCAGGAATTTTTTTTTTTTTAATTATTATTATTTTTTATCATTAATTCCATGGTGCTGTACATGAGAAGGGGTTACATCAAAATACAAATATCACTTAGGGTATGTTCACACGTTCCTGATTTCCCTCCTTTTTTTCAGGACTAAAAACCGCAGCTCTTGGCAGAAAACGCAGGTGCGTTTTTTGATGCGTTTTTTGATGCGGTTTTTAGTGCGTTTTTTTATGCAGTTTTCTCTGCAGATTGTCTGTGTTTGACACAAAAAGCTTTAACTGCAGTGGGGGAAAAAAAAAAAAAGAAATGATATCATTTCCTTGTCCAACCCTTTTCTTCTTCCATCCTCCATTTTGGGACTAAACACCAAAATGAGTGGACGTGTTTTGAATGACAGCGCTCCGCAGAGTGCTGAGCGTAGGCCAGATCACAGCCCGCGGATCCAGCTCTATCCAGCTATTTAAGTCTACGTTCACATTTGCGGTCTGCGCCGCAGCGTCGGGCGCCGCAGCGTCGCCGCAGCGTCGCCGCATGCGTCATGCGCCCCTATATTTAACATGGGGGCGCATGGACATGCGTCGCACTTGCGTTTTGCGCCGCATGCGTCACTGCAGCGCACACATCCGGGCGCAGAGGACGCAGCAAGTTGCATTTTTGCTGCGTCCAAAATCAATCAAAAAAAGGACGCATGCGGCGCAAAACGCAGCGTTGTGCATGCGTTTTGCTGCGTTTTTGTTTGCGTTGTGTTGCGGCGCACAACGCAAATGTGAACATAGCCTAAGTGCCACGTATCACGTATTTCAGTGCCACGTATTTCAGTGCCATGTATTTAAGTGCCACGTATTTCAGTGCCACGTATTTAAGTGCCACGTATTTCAGTGCCACGTATTTAAGTGCCACGTATTTCAGTGCCACGTATTTCAGTGCCACGTATCACGTATTTCAGTGCCACGTATTTCAGTGCTACGTATTTCAGTGCCACGTATCACGTATTTCAGTGCCACGTATTTCAGTGCCACGTATTTCAGTGCCAGTGCCACGTATTTCAGTGCCACGTATTTAAGTGCCACGTATCACATATTTAAGTGCCACGTATCACGTATTTAAGTGCCACGTATCACGTATTTCAGTGCCACTTAGTTCAGTGCCACGTATTTAAGTGCCACGTATCACGTATTTCAGTGCCACGTATTTCAGTGCCACGTATTTCAGTGCCACGTATTTCAGTGCCACGTATTTCAGTGCCACGTATTTCAGTGCCACGTATCACATATTTAAGTGCCACGTATCACGTATTTAAGTGCCACGTATTTAAGTGCCACGTATCACGTATTTTTGCTATTGTAAGGTGGCATTAATCCCGGTCAATAATGGAGAGGCGTCAATAAGACGCCTATCCATTATTAATCCAATGAAAGGTTTTAAAAAAAAAACACAAACACTAGAAAAAAAATATTTTAATGAAATAAAGACACCCACTTTTTGACCATATTTTATTGTACGCTCAATCCGTCCTGAAGACCCTCGACCTGAAAAAGACGCAAAATTAAAAAAAAAATTCATACTCCCTGGCCCTGTCCGCAGAAATCCATCGAGGGTCCCACGAAGATCTTCCATGGAGAACAGACACATCCAGAGATATGTCTGCTCTCCACGGCTGCAGCAACACACTGACAGGAGCCATAGTTCCTGTCGGTGTGTCACTGCGCATGCGCGAGCGAGTTTACCATCGGTCATTGACCCCGGCACTCTCGCTTAACGGCAGTGCTGCGTGGGAAAGTTCAACGCAGCTGTACTGCCGTTAATTGAGACGCCGGAGCCATTGAACTCCGGAACAGTACGCGATACACTGCTAGGAGCTTCGCTTCTGGCAGTGTATCGCCGGAGAGCAGCCGATCGGCGTGGGACACTCGTTTTATGGATTCTGCGGACAGGGAGTATGGATTTGATTTTTTATTTTGGGATTTTTTTCTAGGGGATCGAGGGCTTCGCCTACCAGTGTGCTGTTGGTGAGTATATACTCTGTGTTATATGTTGTATGTACTGTGTCATGTATGTGTATTGTGTGTGTTTTGTGTAACTTTACAACTGTGCTAAGTCGCCGGACACAGGGACAACTCTCCCATCCTAATACCGGATGGGAGTAGTAGTCCCATACGGCGACTTAGCACAATGGTGGCACTAGCGTCGCATGGGGACACACACACACACACACACACACACACACACACACATACACACACACACACACACACACACACATACACACACACACACACATACATACACACACACACACACACACACACACACATACCAAATCAATCAAACGGCCGACACGATCCCCATGCGACGGTATGCCTCCATGTCTCTCCGCCCAAGCACTTCCGCCCACGCACTTCTGGCCGCTTCCCCGCACTTCCTGCTGCAGCGGTTTCTCCACCCATAACCGCAATAAAACCCGCATATATATTTTTGATCTGCGGGTTTTACTGCGGGTTTGACCTCACAATGGAGGTCTATGGGTGCAGAACCGCTGCTGTTTCGGACAAAGAAGTGACATGCTCCTTCTTTTTTCCCGCAGCTATTCAGCGCGGCTTTTTTTTTGAAATTCAGGATCATGTGCACAGTGGTTCCTGTTTTCCATAGGGTACATTGTACTGTACCCTGCATGGAAAAAAGCTGCGGAACCGCAGCGGCAAAACCGCTGCGGTTCCGCGGTAAAAAACGCACTGTGTGAACATGGCCTTACAGTAAACAAAACTAACAATGACAGACTGGTACAGAGGAAGAGGACCCTGCCCTTGCAGGCTTACATTCTACAGGATTATGGGGAAGGAGACAGTAGGTCGAGGGCTGCAGTAGCCCCGATGGTGTTGAGGTGGCCATGTGGTCATTACAGGTTGTAAGCTACTTTGAAGAGGTGGGTTTTCAGGTTTCTTTTGAAGGATCCAAATGTGGTGGCTAACCGGACGTGTTGGTGCACAGAATTCCAGAGGATGGGAATTCTGTCATCCATGTTAATCCATCATCCTGTATTTCTTCTCACCCAGTCTGGAGACCCCTATGGCTGACTCCCAGTGGCTATTTCTCCTCAAACTGACTTGTACAAATTATACACTTTCAATTCAAATAGGGGTGCACCTTTCATTAAGGACTTTGATGATGGCTACATTTTTCTCGAAACGATCCCACACAAGGAGGAGCTCTGTCTTTAGTTTTTCAAAGCTTTAATTCTTAGCTGAAGGTTTACTAGTTACTAGTTTGTGACACTGTAGTTGTGTGAGATTTTACCAGTCTCCTTAGTGTTGTCCTTACCAAGTTTATCTATATTTGTATTAGGACTTTCGTTAGGTTCCCCAATGTACATAGCTAGTCTTGTCCCGTTGATGTCCACAGTTTAAATGATAAATGTATATTCATGAAGGATCAAATAGCTGAAATTCTTAACAATCGTGAGAATCTGGTTCCAAAAGTCCCATGTGAGAAAGGAGCAGAAATGAGCATGTGCGACCACTGCTCGTTACACTGTGGGAAGAAGTAGTCGTCGCACATGCTCAATACCATTCTGGTCAAACCGTGAACTTCATTAGGTGGTGGACTCATCTGCCAGTCACCCAGTGATCATACATTTGTCATCTATCCTGTGAAGTTTATGAACATCAATTCACTTTTATTATCAATAAATTTATTAAGCCAAGTACCCTTTTATATCGCAATTGCAATGAAGTTTTCTTGAGGCTTTGATCATTCACTGTGTAGCCTATTAGGAACTGTCCACCGAAGAACTTTTTTTTTTCATCATCCCTCCAGCATGGTGTACAATGTAAAAAAAAAAAAAAAGGCATACCCACCTTCTTGGTCCCGGTTGCAGCCAATCACTTGCCATAGTGACGACATGTTGATGTGAGTCATTGGCAATGGCTGTCACGTATTCCTGAAGAGGAAGCACGGTAACTGTTGGGGAGCCGTGGTATTTGGGGAGGTGAATGCTTTAATCTGTCCTGTTTTCGAACTCCATGGGATAGTTTAATCTCTGAAGCCCTAGGAGATGCATGCCACTGTAGTCCTATTTAGTGCCACCAGTCAGAGATATACAGCACATGGGGACATTTTCCCAACATATACCTCCAGCTTGATTTGCAAACATTGTGAAAAGACCGGTAATTTGTAGTGATGAGTGAGTGTACTCATTGCTCGGGTGTCCTCCGAGTATTTATGAATGCTCGGAGATTTAGTTTTTATCGCGATTTACAGCTATTAGCCAGGCTGAGTACATGTGGGGGTTGCCTGGTTGCTAGGGAATCCCCACATGTAATCAAGCAGGCTAGCAGCTGTAAATCATTCCGTTGCCGCAATGAAAACTAAATCTCCGAGCAGTCATAAATACTCGGAGGTCACCCGAGCGTGCGCAGGAAAGCCCGAGCAACGAGTACACTCGCTCATCACTAGTTATTTGTGACGTCCAGAGTCTACACCTGTTTTGGTTCATCTCCTGCTCTGCTTTCCTGTTCTTACATTCTTCATTCACATTTAAATATTAAATGTTTTCTCTTCATTTCTAGGAAAAACCCAGTTCACTTCGAAGAATTTAGTCACCCAGGAGACAGTGATTACCGTGACGTGGAGAACGGGAGCCAGGATGACAATGATGACCGGCCTGAGTGTCCCTACGGTACAGATTGTTACAGGTAAGAAGAAAACACGTGAGACGTTTGCTATTGTATAAAGGAAAGACTTCTTATTCCTTGGTCAGTCGTATTCTGTTATTGGAGAAAAGTATGATTGTGCTGTCTGAGCAACTAGCACACCAGGGAGACTTACGATGAAAGTTCTTTGTGTAACGGCAATAATTATCCTCCTTTTGTCTGTTATTTTCACATTATTCCTGGGACGTCCACGTCTCAAAGTCTTTATTTTATAATTACTAAGAATTTAGACATGTGAAGTCACCTCTAATGGATATTCAGCCAATTTTGAGCACGTCTCATGTAAATAGATTATTTCTTACAGAAAATAAATTGGTCATAAACTAGACTACAGGTCCAATCCTCGGCTGTTAACGCCAATACCGTAGATATTAAAGGGAATCTGTCAATAGGATCAACCTTTCTTACCGTCTATGGGCATACAGATCATAGAAAGTTGAATAAAATGTCACCTTGATATCTGCGATCTGTTGTCCTTTTCCCCAGAGAAATCCATGTTTTTTTCTTAATAGACCTTATTTTAAATGTGAAAGGGCATTAATAGCATAAGACATGTAGATAACGGGAGCAGACTGTCATTCATTACATGTCTCACTCTGGAGGCAAATTCTCAGGGAGATCTATGTCCCGCCCATAGATCTTATCAGCTCGTTTACATATTAAGAAAAATGTGGATTTCTCAGTAATAAGGCTGTGATCCTACTGAAATATTTACTTTCAATATAGCATGAGGGCGGATGCTTGACCTCCTCATTTGAACTTGTTCGATTTCAGAACTTTTTGCTGCAATTGTTAAAGTTTGGGAAGTGCTTTGATAAGCCTGGAGCACTCCAGCCAGGGATTGCAGAGATAAAGATGTGGATGACATTATCTTTCAGAGACCATATGAACAGTTTGGAGGTTATGGGAATCAATCAAACAGATTTCCTTTACCACTATAGCAAATGAGTGGATTTGGGGCACTGTAATAGGAAAACTGAGTTTCAACCATTTTAAAATTAAAATTTTACATTGTAATATGCCCGTACATGTTTTTTTTCTCTGAGTTGTTGGTCATTCCCGTTATACTTGCTATGATGTCTCCTATACCGTTCACACACACATCTTGCTCCACTATCTCTCTTGTTTTAGATACTTAGAATCAGCAGTATTTTGTAAAACAGTATACATCTGTACTAAGCAGTGTAGCTGCGAATTCTGCATTGGGCTGACATGAAAAACATAGCATATGCTAAACCGTAAGTTTATCTTGGTCTCATCAGACCACAGGACGTGGTTCCAGTAATCCATGTCCTTAGTCTGTTTGTCGTCTGCAAACTGTTTTCAAGGCTTTCTTGTGCATCATCTTTAGAAAAGGCTTCCTTCTGGGACAACAGCCATGCAGACCAATTAGATGTAGTGTGTGATGGCATATGGTCTGAGTATTTACAGGCTAACTCCACACCCCTTCAACCTCTGCAGCAATGCTGGCAGCACTCATATGTCTATATTGAAAAGACAACCTCTGGATATGACGCTGAGAACATACACTCCACTTCTTTGGTCGACCGTGGTGAAGCCAGTGCTCAGTGGAACCAGTCTTGTTAAACCTCTGTATGGTCTTGGCCATCGTGCTGCAGCTCAGTGTCAGGGTGTTGGCGATCTTCTTATAGCCTAGGCCATCTTTATGTAGAGCAACAATTTTTTCTTCACATCTTCAGGGAGTTCTTTGCCATGAGGAGCCATGTTGAGCTTCCAGTGACCAGCATGAGAGCATGTGAGAGCGATAACACCAAATTTTACACATCTGCTCCCCGTTCACACCTGAGACTTTGTAACAGTGAGTCACATGACTGACGGAGGGGTGAAAATGGCTAATTGGCCATTTGGAGGGGTGCAATCACTTTTGTTGCCAGTGGTTAAGAGATTAAGGGCGCAGTGTGTTGGGTTATTTAGAGGGCACACCAAATTTACACTATTATACAAGCTGTACACTGACTACTTTATATTGTATCAAAGTGTCATATATTCAGTGGTGTCCCATGAAAAGATATACTAAAATATTTACAAAAATGTGAGGGGTGTACTCAGTTTTGTGATGTACTGTATATCAATCTGTCTAATCCGGGCATTCCATCTAAAAGGTTTTTTTTTCCCCAGAAAGACTTTTATCACTATCTATAGAATACATAATAAATGAATGAGTAAAGCCACTGGGAGATTGGATGGAACCGTGGGTTAAGCATGCGTGGTGCAAGACCACCGTAAGGAGCTTGAATGGAGCGGTGGGCTTAGCATTCATCCTGCAGCTCCATTCAAGGTCTATGTGGTTGATGGAGACAGCCGAGTGCATCACTCATCTGTAGCCATCAGTTCAGCTGAATTTAATGAATGTATGCTCAGACCACCATGGTCCTTATAGTGGTGGTGCAGTGTGGAACAACAGGGCACTAGTGATCATAGGGGTCCCAGCATTGTACATTTATGCTCACTCCTGTGTGATAGATAATAAATGTCTTTTCTGGGGAAGCTCCTTTTACAGCTTGGTTATCTCTGCCATAAAAATATCACTGAACACATCATGATTCAGTTTCCCTCTGGCATAAATTGGTTATAAAGAAATGGACGGACTCCTTTATACTTCATATGATGAAACATTTCAGAGTGTTATTAAACTTCAAGAGGAAAAAAAGGCAATTGATTATAGCTGCAGACATTACTAGAAGGCGCAAAGTGACGATGCTGTAAGAGAACTAGTACCATTTTATTTTATTATTTATGTTTTGTTTTATCTCAACTGATCCCCTTAGTGACCGGGCGAAATTTTTTAAATCTGACCATTGCCACTTTATGTAGTAATAACTCTGGAACACTTCAACATACCCCATTGATTTGGAGATTGTTTTTTCGTGATACATTGTACTTTATGATAACGGTAAACTTAGGTTGATATGTTTTGTATTCATTTAGAAAAATATCAGAAATTTGACGAATGTCAAGAAAATTGCAATTTTCAAACTTTGAATGATTGTCCCTTTAATACAAATTTTCGTAACACACAAAAACAATAGTAAATACCATTTCCCTCATGTTTGCTTTACGTCAGCGCCATTTATAAAATGTTCTTTTATTTTGTTAACATTTTATAAGGTTTAAAATTGTAGCAGTAATTTTTCATTTTTTTTTTTAAGGAAATTTACAAAACTTATGTTTTTAGGGACCAATTCAGTTTTTGAAATGACTTTTGGGGTCTTATATATTGGAATCCCCCAAAATTGATACCATTTTAAAAACTCCACCCCTCACCCTATTCAAAATTGCTTTCAGGTAGTTTAACCCTTCAGGTGCTTTTCAGGAATTAATGCAAAGTGACATGTCAGGAATAGAAAAAATAATTTTTTCCACCTAAATGTTTCAAACTTCAGATAAGACCGCTATAGCTGGAAGACTTTAAGGCCGTGAATTGCCATAGCGAACATGAGCATCACATGATCAAGGTCTCAGGGTGCCGATGGGGATAAAGAGGGAGCCCCCCCCCCACGTTCTGTTAGCCATCTAGATGCTGTATTCGCTATTTACAGCAGTATTTAAGGGGTTACACGACCATAGTTGGTGCCAACACTGATCATGGCTGAGGCAGCAAGTTGTCAGCTATAGGGTACACCTGACAGCTGATGGATTGTCACCCGTAGGGGGATGCAATTCTCTTATATCGCAGGTCAGTTTTAAGTCGTATTGGTGGTCATTACGGGGTTAATGGGAAAATAAACATTTATTTCCATGATTGCAGCTTCTAGAGACCCTCTCATATATACAAGCACAGGAGAATGATGCATTTCAGCTTTGCGGTAACAGGTCTATTACATAAGAAAGGCAAAAGATAAGTATCAGACATAAATATCACCGTCTGGGACTGATCATGACCGGTCGCGACAGTTTTATGACTGCAGTCACATTCACAGATGCCGTCAGGCGTGGTCACAGACGTTGCACTTGGTCACAATCGGTCTCATTGATGGTCGCTTACAGTTACAATTGGATGCTTTGGGGGATCTCCATCACAATCTGATGTTGTTAGATGGCCGCAGTCGCAAGTTGTTGGCGTGCAGTCTTTGTAATGGTCATTGGCTGCTGATACATTAAGCAGTGTAGCTAGTCAGTCCTAATTGATCTGCTCTGTGGTTGGCCACATTCAGTGGTCGCACTTGACCATTTTTCACTCATATCGAGAACTGGCCCCTAAAATACTACATCGATTTATTCAGAATGAGAAAATCAAATATATCCTTACTTGCCCCTTCTATACCTCATGGATCAAAAATGGGTCATTATGCTGGTCTATACTGGGACCAGAAGCAGTGACGTCCCGTTCTTCTGCTACAGTCATTGACAAACCCCTACGATCAGGTGACTGATAACGGGGGCGTCATTGCTTGTGGTCCCAGTTGTAGTTTAGATGAGTCGTCTTCGCATTCAGTAGCCGTCATATCAAACACAATAACATTTGATCTATGTAATCACTTGTGGTCGTTGCAGTCATTTACGTTTTTGTCACGATCACTTTTGATCACAAATACACTGGATCTTATTTCTAGTTCATCGTGGTCACATTTGATCAGGTTCATCATTTGTAGTTCACAGTCGCTCATGGCCATACTCGTTCACATTAGTATCTGCCGTTGCCTTGAGTGATCGCTGTGATCATCATTTGTTACGGTTTTGGCCATCATGTAGAAAGACGATCTCCTTTCGATGATTTTTCTTTTCTATTTACTATTCTGCCTCATTAGATACATTCTGCTGCTCTCCTTCTCAACTGACTTTAATCTTCTATTAGATCCTCTGCCTCTTATTCCTGTGATCTGATGCGTTCACACCTTTGGTCCGGTGTCGTGTAATTCCACAGAACATGACACAATCTGTCTTCATGTGTTCCCTGCTCTGTTCATAGAGCTGAACCGCTTGCTGCTTGTACGGTACGCTGTGCTTGCAGGAATTCTACTTCTGTCCTATCCTCATTATCACTCCTACATCAAGTTTTGTGTCAACTCTCTGATCAAAGAGCATTCTGTAATTAATATAAAGAGCCTCCGGTTCAGACCATGCACGGCGTAGACGTTCTTCACGATATGTCTTGGAGGAGGAGGTTTGTTGATGCATCATGTGAAGCACAGATTAGCCCAGTACAGTTGAGGACATAAAATTGATTTACTTTGTAGTTACTTTTTTTTTTTTTTTTTAAATTATTTTATTTTATTATGTACTCAGCATGAAAACAGCCAGCAAACCGCTTCACCTTCTATTTTTCCATGATATACACAGTAGCATGGACCATGGCTGTCAGTTACATAGCAACAACTCGTATACAGTTCATCTTTCCCAAAGACGGGACCCTGTCAGGGAGTTAATCAGAATTAAAAAAATGAAAAATAAAGCAAATATGAACTGCTCATTTTAAAGTTAGGCAGGGAAACATTCAAAAAGTATTCTAAAGGCATTCTTCAATGTAAGAGCACCAGCTTCATCAAGTCTAAAAGTCTAAGAGATCTATATATATTATAAGGAGTCCGCATCGTGCAGTGTGGTAAGAGATCCTCTTTATGCTATCCATCCATAAGTGAATTTACCTTTAAAGGGAAGCTTTTATGAAATGTGACATGTAGTTTTTTTTAATGCTTTTATTAACCCCTTAATTACTGTCAATACGTCTTTTAACTGACCTGAGATATAAGAGAATAGCATCCCCATACAGCTGACAATCCAGCAGCTGTCGGCTGTCCACTATAGCTGACAACTTGCTGCATCAGCAACGATCAGTGTTGTCACTGTCCTTATCTGTTTAACCCCTTAGGCTTCTTTCACACTTCCGTTGGGCGGGGTGCGTCATAATGCAGTGAAACGACGTATCGACGGATGTTGTGAAAATAGTGGAAAACGTGTGCAACGCATCCAGTGTTATGACGGATGCGTCGAAGGAGTTCCTGCCTGCATTTTCAGGTATAAAAAAAATCCTTCCGGGCATGCTCAGAATGATAAAACGGGATACGTCGCTGGATTCCTGTGTTTGACGGTCAGCGACGGATCCTGCGTCCATAGGCTTCCATTATAGTCGAAGAAGGGCAGCGCAGGACCCGTCTCTGAGCGATTTTCCGACGTGCCTCTGAACGTTTTCTCCGCACGACGGACCGCTATTTTCCGACAGATCCAGTGCACGACAGATGAAACGGATGGCCATCCGTCACAATCCGTCGCTAATACAAGTCTATGGGAAAAAAACAGGATCCTGCAGAAAAATTTGCAGGATCCTGTTTTTTCAAAAATCGACGGATTTCGACATGAGTGAAAAGACGGAAGTGTGAAAGAGGCCTTAGATGCTGCTGTCTATAGTGACTACATAATATCAATGTTTAAAAGAGTGTGGCTTCTCCCTCTTTATCCCCATCGGCACCCTGAGCTCATGATTGTGTGGTCCCGATGTTTGCCGTGGCAATTCACCAGCAAATAGCGACCTTACAGTCTGCCGGCTACACCGACCTGTTAAAAAGTCAGCGACATTTAGATGGTAAAAATCAACTTCCTATCATGCCACTTTGTGTTAATTCCTGAAAAGCACCTGAAGGGTTAATAAACTACCTGACAGCAGTATTCAGGATGTGAGGAGATGTTGTTTTTAAAATGGTATCGGTTTGGGGGGTTTCCAAATATATAGGACCCATAAAGTCACTTCAAACGTGGAGTCCAAAATTTTCTCTTTAATTCACAGTACTATTGAAATTAGATTGTGATAATTGGAAATAATTATCCGTTATTACTAGAATTTGTGATATGTGAGGGTTCTGCATCTGATAGCCCCATGGATCCTGAAAATGAAGAGGACCCAGCCACCGAGCTGTGCAGAGAACGGCAGCCATGCTCATGAATCAGTCCACACTGCAGTTACTGGCACCACGGGGGAGTTCAACAGCGAAAAATAGTGATGGGGACACGACACAGCACAACTGCTTCATCCTTTGCATTCTCAGGATTGATAGGAGCCTGTGTCTTCGCGATATTCTCTTCATTTTCTATCAGATGGGCGAAACACGTTAAACCTATGGCAGGCTTTAATAAGACATAGAGACCAAACGTAGTGTAGAAAACAGTAATTGGGAGGGATTTCATATCTTTCAGTTATAACTCTCTGAAGATTCCAATAAACCACCATATTCTTAAGTGGCCAACTCTGCATCTCATGTCAAAAGTGTGGTTCAAATTAAACCTTAAAGGGGTGGTCTACTACTAGGACAACCCTTCTCACTCTGCCCCCATTAAAATAAAAATACCTATTACTCCCATTCCAGCGGTGTCGGCACTCGCGTTTTTGGGGCTCACATGAGGTTATGTCACAAACAAACCCTCATTGTTAAAAATACGCATCTCCTAGAAAATTTTGCTACAAAACACCATAAAAAAAATAAACCGTAATTGGGGGAAAAATGTAAATGTTCCCTTTTTGCCATCTTCTACATATTTCTTGGGAGACAAAATGGATACTACACCCCTTCAGTAGGGTTTTTTGTTGAAAATCTGTGAGGTAAAAATGTTGACCACAAACCTAGATGAGGTTTTTCAGGGGTGTAGAAATGGCGCTACTTCTCTTCCGAGTACTAGTGGTTGCAAAAACATTTGTGTATTGCCGGACTGTGCGGTGCTTTTATTTGCTATTATTACTCTTTGTGAAAATTAAAAATTTGGCACTAAAACTGCTAGGGGGTGCCTCAGCTTGCCCTATTACCCAGGATATTTCTGAAGATGAAGATGCTGCTGCCTCCACACCTTTCCTTATCTCCTGAATCAGCCCTCCATCTGTTCCCTTCCCCCACCCAGGGAAGAGGGAAGCTGCCGTGCACCGCAGTACACCAACCCGACGAACAAGGCAACACGAGCAAAGGGTAAACTGAAAATACCAGGCATACAAATAATCACTCACATATAACAGAGGAATGTGAAGGGGGAAAACCAAAGTAGGAGGGAAGGGAATTATCACACCTACAAACCCACGCAACAGTCATGGATAACTCCTCCAAACTCCTTATATAAACACCAAACCACCTCTCCTCCAAGCCATGCAGCATAAGCTAGCTCTGATGATGTGTGATAGGAGTGGCTAAACAAGCCCATCTGAGAGCTCAGACTCCCAGAGCTCCCAACATGGCCAATAACCCCTGTTCAGCCAAAATAAATTAACACCATTTAAAAAGGTGAAGTGCTTATTTTCAGTGCAGGAGTAGGAGCAATTAGACTCTGCTCTCTTCTGGCTCCTCTCTGTTGCAGTAACCCCGTGACACATATATAGATTTCTCCAGAACTCTTACATCTCCAAAAACTGCTCCATTTTGAGCTATCCACAGCTGTTTTCTCTAAATGACTTAAAGGGAACCTGTCCTTCCATTCATGCTGCCCAATCTACAGGCAGCATGAAACAGAGCCTGGCTGCACAGTTCAGAAACAAATGTAGTATAAAGAACCTCCTCCAGCCAACTTCTCCCCACACCAGTAACATTTGTACAGGTTTCTCCCTATGTACACATGTAAGAGACACCTGTCAATTAGTAAGGTTTCTCCCTATAGTCCAACTTTTTCATCTATGTTATCTTTCTAACTCCAGAGCATTTCAGACAAAAACATAACTAGCTGCAGATGTGCAGTCAGGCACTGATTCATGCTGCCCATGGTTTGGACAGCACAAATTGAGTGACCGATTCCTTTTAAGGCTATGTGCACACGTTGCGGATTTCTGTGTGGATTTTTCCTCTCAGTTTTTGAAGAATCCGCCGGTAAAACGCACTCCGTTTTACCTGCGGATTACCAGCAGATTTACCGCGGATTTCCAGCGTTTTTTGTGCGGACTTCACCTGCGTTTTACCACCTGCGGATTCCTATAAAGGAGGAGGCATAAAACGCTACAGAATCCGCGCAAAGAATTGACAGGCTGCAGAAAATGCAACACAGCGTTTCCACGCGGTATTTTCTGCAGCATGTGCACTGCAGATTTTGTTTTCCATAGGTTTACATGGTACTGTAAACCGGATGGAAACTACTGCGAATCTGCAGAGTCCAATCCACTGTAGATCCGCAGGCAAATCTGTAACGTGGGCACATACCCTTAAGGTTTATTCACAAAATCAGAAGTTGTATCTCAAGATCAGGCCCCGTCAGAACCCTATAATTGGGCTTTGCAGCTCAGTCCTGAATGTATCGTAGGTGCACATGCTTGGCCTCCACTCCATCGATGGTCAATGGGATTGCTGGAAAAAGGCGAGTACAACATTTTTATAAATGATTTGCACAAAAAGGTAAAAAAAGGGCATGAACCGCACCTCCAAAAATCACAAGTTGATCTAAAGCCGCTCGGCAAAAATTTATATAACTGAATATGAGGTTTTCCATTTAACGTTCTGATCAGACTGTATGAAGCCCACTGCCACGTCACGGCAAACCTTGTAGTGGGTCCTACCGCCCTAATGGAGCGGAGCCGTGTGAGGACCACCGCCACAGCGGCAATGCACCAGCAGGGCGGACGGCCTGTTGCCCCACAGCACCCATGCTGCGAGACTGAGCCCCCATGACTCCAGACTGCGCCTCCCCACCAGCACAAAGCCACAGCAACAATTGCCGCCACACAGCAACAGCATCAGAATGAAAGGAGCACTGAAACTCACCTTCCTCCAGCTCTTCATTGAGAGCCAAAATGGGCTAGACCCCTTACTTTGCAGTCTCCGGCCAATTAAAATCACTTGTGCCAAATGGGAGGAGTACTGGTCCAAGAAAGAGACTAGTTATATAAATTTTTGCCTAGCGGCTTTAGATCAACGTATGATTTTGGGATGTGTGGTTCATGTTCCTTTTTTTTCTATTTTTATAAATGATCTAGATAAGGGAACAGAAGGTAATCTAATCAAATTTGCAGATGATACAAAGCTAGAAGGGATAGCTTACACTAGATAATAAAGAGAGAGGATTCAGACAGATCTAGATAAGCTTGAACAATGGGCAATGACTAATAGAATGGTATTTTAACAGGGAGAAATGCAAGATTCTACATCTGGGTAAAAAAACGACATCATTACATTTACAGAATGAGATGAATAGAACTAAGCAACAGCACTTGTGAAAAAGACTTGGATATACTAATAGATCTTAGACTGCACATGAGTCAGCAATGTGATGCAGCAGCAAAAAGTCAAATACAGTTCTAGGATGTATTAAGAGAAGCATAGAGGCTAGATCACGAGAATTAATTATCCTCCTCTCCTCCTCCTTGGTCAGGCCTCTTCTGGAATACTGTGTCCAGTTCTGGGCACCTTATTTAAAAAAAAAAAACATTGGAAAACTGGAGCAAGTTCAGAGAAGAGCTACCAAGATGGTGAGCAGACTACAAAGTATGTCCTACGAGGAATGGTTAAAGCATCTGGGAATGTTTACCTTGCAAAAAAAGACTAAGAGGAGACTTAATAGCTGTCTACAAATATCTGAAGGGCTGTCACAGTGTAGAAGGATCATCCTTAGGGCTCATTTCCACATGTGAGGCACACGTCCGTGTCTCGCATTTGGAAACCAAGCTCTGGTGCCGGCACTTTGGAGCGGAGCTGTGCAGCTCCATGTGTTCCTATGCGGCCGCACGCTCCGCTCTGTAGTGCCGGCTCCACAGCTTGGTTTCCACATGCGAGATACGGACGTGTGACTCGCATGTGGAAATGAGCCCTTATTCTCATTTGCACATGGAAACATGAGAAGCAATGGAATGGAACTGAAAAGGAGAAGATACAGATTAGATATTCGAAAAAAAAAATTGACAGTGGATGAGGCTGCCATGAGAGGTGGTGAGTTGTCCTTCAATGGGAGTCTTCAAACAGAGGATGGACAGACATCAGTTTGAGATGGTTTAGTGACTCCTGTGTTGCATTGAGCCGGGGGTTGGACAAAATGAGCCTGGAGGTCCCTTCCAACTCTAACATTCTATAATTTTATGATAATCCTTTAGTGAGACATCTTTGTGCAGGAAAGAAGCTGAAAATACCCTAATGTGCAATATACCCACTGTCTCTATCTATATATGTTCAATCAGAGACCCAGTAATAGAATCTTTTATGGCTGCAAAGCCAGCTAGTGTCTCCTAACATTCAGTGCACATAAGTTTGTTCTTTGGCTTCATCCTCCACGGTATTCATGTTCCTAGTTTCTGCGTCTCAGTGTCCCACTTCCAGGCAAATCTTCTTTCACTTGAGCTATGGAAACCTCTTCGGTTCATTCTTTTCTTCACAAAAAGTTTTGCAAGTGTCCTGATCTGGCTCCTGCTTGTACTGCTATTATAAGGTCAATTATTAGACAGCTGCGAGAAAGCAGTTAGAAAGCAAACTATGTCGATTGGCAGAGAGACTACTTTTTTCAACTTTTTAGGCCTTACTGAAACAAAGTTAAATCGTAAGCTGGTGCATGTGAGAACTTGTGATCCTTAGGTTTCAAACCACTGAAAGCCAAACGATCCTGAGAAGTCATAAAGCCCTTTAATGGCAAGAGGTTCTTTTTAACGATAAATAGTTCTTAAGTCATTACGTTGCAGGGCCTATAAATCACAAGAGGCACCGGGGATGCTGACCTGACTGATATGGAGTACAGGCTTGTAAATTGCTTTTCTCAACTTTTGCCATTGATGATATTCCTTAAAGATACAGTCTAGACATTATCTTCCGTGCATGCTCACTTGCCCTGAAATATCACGCTGCATTTCTTTTACATATGGTGTACTTCTATGACTTCCATTCAGACCAGCTTCTTGCTTTTCTTCACACACAATCTGGATTCCCAGATTTCTGCTTTTAATGGCTAACTGAAAAAATGGTGACAAATTGCAAGCTTTCGAGATTACTCAGGTCTCTTCATCAGGCATAGAAGAGACCTGTGTAGTCTCGAAAGCTTGCAATTTACCATCTTTTCAGTTAGCCATTAAAAGGTATCAACCACTGAGGACTCTCAATTCTAAATATCTTTCTATCTACTGGCTAACACGGTACAAAGTTTTATACGGTATATATCTTTCCTGTATCAGATTTCTGCCATCATTTTTTTGTCCTCTATGCTTTCAATTCCATGATGCATCAGCAGTATTTCAGCAGCTAGAGCTACTACAAACTCAGCCTGGTTTGTTGAAACTGATAATACTTTCCTCTGTATTCTCCTACACTAGCTGTGTACTGGTAAGTATAGAGTCAGCAAGGCCGAGCTATCATTTTCTAATTCCTAACTGTTTGATAGGAGCTGTGCAGTCATCATTATCTGTGATAGGAACATCTGTTCTGCCTTTGTGGAGAATCTCAGTGGTGCAGTCCATGCAGTTTCATCATAGAGAAATTTCTGGTAATTTAGATGGTAATCACCTTCAGAGAACATAAGTGCGTGTAATCCTCAGGGGAAACACATCATGAGATCACAGAAATCGACTAAAATTAAGAGACCACCACATCAAAACCCTGTCACGGGCAGCCCATTCTCCAGACCTGAACCCCATTGAAAACCTCTGGAATGTAATCAAGCGGATGATGGATAGTCACAAGCCATCAAACAAAGAAGAACTGCTTACATTTTTGCGCCAGGAGCAGTGTGAAAGACTGGTGGAAAGCATGCCAAGACGCATGAAAGCTGTGATTAAAAATCATGGTTATTCCACAAAATATTGATTTCTGAACTCTTCCTGAGTTAATACATTAGTATTGTTGTTTCTAAATGATTATGAACTTTTTTCTTTGCATTATTTGAGGTCTGAAAGCACTGTTTTTTTGTTGTTTTTTTGACCATTTTTCCTTGTAAAACAAAAATTACAAAATGTATTGCTTGACATGTTGTCAGAAGTTTATAGACTAAAAGAACAATTTACATATTACTAAAAATTATACCTATAAAGAGAAAAATCAAACTGAATATTTTGCAGTGGTCTCTTAATTTTTGCCAGAGGTGTATACTCCTGATTTAATTAATTTATTTAATTATTTATTTTAAGTTCAGAGTAGAGATGAGCTGATCGACTCTTGGGAATCCGGTCCAGCATCCAGCTCAGATGGACCTAGTTGCTAGATGGGAGTCCAGCACATCTCTTGCCTTGTGACATTCCCGACTTGGCTTTTGATTAGCCCGGGCTGGCGTGGCATCATCTGCTCATCACGTCGCATAGAGGACATTGCGCTCTCCCAAAATGCCGCATCGTAAGGTAGGAGATTTTCTGGGACTCCTGTCTGGTCGCCAGCTATCACTGACATAGACGCTGGATCAGAGTCCCAAAAATCAATGCGCTCATCTCTAGTCCAGAGCCTTCAAAACCCCAAGTATTTCTTAACCATAGGCTTGTTTTCCTGTCTACTAAATAGTCAACTCGATATTTGTTTTTGTTGTCATTCAGCCACTTGACTCTGGAGTCTGCTGATAATTAAAGGCTCTGCATAAAACAGTGTATTTTTTTTAATTACAATTAGTCTGTGCATTAATGTGAAATTGTGAAGTGTATTAATCATCATCCTCTGCTTCATCAAGTACTTTCTGAAGGGCTCTCAAAGTCCTTAAAATAGACATTATCATTACTAATTTCTCTAGAAATGAAATGCTCATGATCGTTAGATGATAATGTGTGGCTTCTTGTGACCAGTTACAGCCTTTTTTTTAATAATTATTCACATTAGTGTAATAGTAGATTTAAATGGTAATGATTTAAGGAAAAAATCAAAAATCTATATATTTACTCTTCCACTTCAGCATCACTAAGGACACTTAGAGAAAACCATTGCATATAAGTAATCTCCACTAGCACCATTTGTTTGTTACTTTATATTTCTTTTTGAAATATATAGAATATATAGCATCTTTGAACAGAATAAAGCAAGTGTGAACAGGTTCAAGCTGCTCGCTCTGACTTCATAATAGACAAAAGGATACAGCAGCACTCGAAGCACTAAGGTGTATGCAGACATTGAATATATGGAATTTGGGCTGCATTAATGCTATGTACTGTAGAATATAGTTAGAAAATTAAAAGCTACAAGTCATGAGAGGCCACCAGCCACGACAAGTCGTACCTTTCTTTGATGGGACCCTAAACCTAATATTTAGCAAACATGCCTCTCCCTGGTTAAAAGCCAGCAAATACGTGTAGCCATTAGATGGAGTCTAATATCAACACTATTTTTACAATTTTATGTCATTTTTGCTTTAAGAAAATGTTATGACCTTTATTAAAGTGACTTTTAAATACAGGTCAGCACGGTGGCTCAGTGGTTAGAAGCACTGCAGCCTTGCAATTCTGTGGTCCTGGATTCAGATCCCACCGAGGACAACATCTGCAAGGAGTTTGTATGTTCTCCCCGTGTTTGCGTGGGTTTCCTCCCACACTCCACAGACCTACTGATAGGGAATGTAGATTGTGAGCCCCATTGGGGATAGTGCTGATAATGTCTGTAAAGCGCTGGGGAATATTATAGCGCTATATAAGCAATGCATAATAAATAATAATAAATGAGGTCCGTAGCTGACCATTCACAATGGTAGAGAAGCATTTGTTTTGGGTTCTGACTCATTTGGGTATTTTGCAAGATTGACATTTCATACTTTAAATAGATACCCCTGCTTGAGTAAGGCGATGTGCCCACGTTACAGAATGTTTGCAGAATTTTCCTGAGCAAAACCCGACTCCTTTCGCAGGAAATCCGCTTTCGTTTTTTCTCGCCCTTTTTTTTCCCGGAGCATCCCAATACAATTATATAGCCGCAAAATCGCAGAAATTCCGCAAAATTAATGAACATGCTGCGTTTTTTTCCGCGATGCTTTTTTTTGCGGAAAAAAGTGCAGCATGGGCACAACAATGCGAAATTCCATTAAAAATAATGGGATGCATTTTGTAAGCGTTTTTTAAGCGTTTTCACCGTAAAAAAAAACGCAACGTGTGCACATAGCTTAAGGCTGGGTTCACATTGCGTTCTGGCAGTCCGTTACACGGACTGTGTTACACCGCGGCATAATGTGGTGTTACGCTGTCCGTTAACGCTGCCGTTGAGCTCTATTTCGGGCGCATCGCTAGCGCACTCCCCATAATGGGCGAGCGCTAGCGATGTGTCATCATTGAGTTACGGACCCTGGGACGCGGGCTGCAGCGTTTCCGGGTCCGTCACCGCTAGCGCAGATAGAGAATCTGCTATCTCTATCTGCGCTAGCGTGATGGCAAGTCGACACTTGCGTTAACAGCAGCCTGTTTAATGCATGTGTTGACCAGGCTGCATTAACGCAACGTGTGCACATAGCCTAAGAGGCAGCATGCTTCACAAGAGGCACACTGGATTTAGAAAATGACAGCTCAACCTCCCCGACTGTACTCTTGTATCGCTAGTTTAGGAGGATACGGAGGAAAGGATTATTAGTTTCACCGAAGCGGGCTGAGCTGCTACTTGATCTAGATGCTGGAGCTGTGCCGAATCTGCCGATGCATCCCTGCGATTGAAAGCATGTTACAGATTTTCTTTAAAGGTACAAAGAGAAGGTGACTGCCGAATCTCCTCTTCTCACATTTCTCTATGGTATTATAGACAATGTAGGCGAGTATAGAAAACCAGGTTGCTTAAGGCCTGCACACTTCGTAGTCTGATTGGTGTTTTCTACCTGATCAAATAGATTGGTACACTCTTGAAACTGCTGTACACTTTGTATCCCAGAAACAAAGCACAATCTTATATGTATCATCTCATGTCTTCATCCAATCTTTTGCGATATTGCAATATTTTTTAAACACTGGCAGTACTTTTTTTTTTCTTTCTTGTAATCAGTCGGAACCTTTTTTAAAAATGTTTTTTTGTCTTTTCTGTAGACAAGCCCTTTTAATAAAGTATTTTAATTAATATTCTAGGTACATGACTGTTCAGTTATTCACACGCTGTTTGCCTAATGACTGAGCGTGTGAAGAGATTGTGGTCCATCTGTCTTCATTACCTTGTGTACTGAGAGGCTCTAAATGGTGTCATATTAATATAATGTTATTTTCCATTTTAGGAAAAATCCACAGCACAAGCTGGAGTACAAGCATACCAGGCCACCAGGTAAGCGTGATGAGTGTATGTGTATTTACAGTATAACTATTAAAGTGGCTGCCTCACCTTTAGCCCCTTTCCAACGTTGGGCATAATAATACACCCACGTCGGACTCCCCCTGTTTGATGCGGGCTCCGGCGCTGAGGCCGCACCTTTCTGGGCACATGTCAGCTGATATATACAGCTGACATGTGCCCGCAACAGCCGAGGGTGGAATCGCGATCTATCTGCGGCTGTAAACTAGTTAAATATGAATGGCAGTCCACACAAAACACTCAAACATTGAATGTCAAAAACTGCAAGGCTGAATTCTCCTGGCCTGAAGTCTTCATTGAGACGCTGCATTCATACAGTCAGCCAAGTGCATAGGACAGCAGGAAAAGAGTCCCTCATAGTGGGAAGAGTGAAGGAAGGAGCACTTGGCAGATGAGATGATTGTGAAGTTATTATAATCTATGAAACATGGCAGTTAATGACAAAAATAAATAAAAAAAACAATTTAGGAGAAAAAAATCCATTAATGACTTCCAACTGTTGGTGGTGGGTGGTGCAGGTCTCTAGTCTGCACTAATACCTTCTGACATTTGCTGCATTAACCCTCCTGCAATATATTCTGATTCATTTTCATTATTTGCTAATTTTCACCCATTTCAGCCTCTTTCCTCACTTCTCGGAAGATCTGGTCTCTTCCCTTCCTGTAAATGGGCAACAACTTACTCCATGCGACCAGGAAGAAGCAGAATTTTCTAGGGGTTCATGGCAGTTACCTTCTGATACCTGTCTCATCCCCACTTGGTACAACTACTGCATACACTGTGTGCAGAATTATTAGGCAAGTTGTATTTTAGAGGATTATTTTTATTATTGATCAACAACTATGTTCTCAATCAACCCAAAAGGCTCATAAATATCAAAGCTTAATATTTTTGGAAGTTGGGAGTGGGGTTCTTTTAGATTTGGCTATCTTAGGAGGATATCTGTTTGTGCAGGTAACTATTACTGTGCAGAATTATTAGGCAACTTAATAAAAACCAAATATATTCCCATCTCACTTGTTTATTTTCACCAGTTAAACCAATATAACTGCACAACATTTAGAAATAAACATTTCTGACATGCAAAAACAAAACCCCCAAAAAATTAGTGACCAATATAGCCACCTTTCTTTGTGATGACACTCAGCAGCCTTCCATCCATAAATTCTGTCAGTTGCTTGATCTGTTTACGACCAACATTGCGTGCAGCAGCCACCACAGCCTCCCAGACACTGTTCCGAGAGGTGGACTGTTTTCCCTCCCTGAAGATCTCACATTTTATGAGGGACCACAGGTTCTCTATGGGGTTCAGATCAGGTGAACAAGGGGGCCATGTCATTATTTTTTCTTCTTTCAGACCTTTACTGGCCAGCCACGCTGTGGAGTAGTTGGAGGCATGTGATAGAGCATTGTCCTACATGAAAATCATGTTTTTCTTGAACGATACCGACTTCTTCCTGTACCACTGAAGAAGTTGTCTTCCAGAAACTGGCAGCAGGTCTGGGAGTTGAGCTTCACTCCATCCTCAACCCGAAAAGGTCCCACAAGTCCATCTTTGATGATACCAGCCCATACCAGTACCCCACCTCCACCTTGCTGGCGTCTGAGTCGGAGTGGAGCTCTCTGCCCTTTACTCATCCAGCCTCTGGCCCATCCATCTGGCCCATCAAGAGTCACTCTCATTTCATCAGTGCAGTAAACCTTTGAAAAGTCAGTCTTAAGATATTTCTTGGCCCAGTCTTGACATTTTAGCTTATGTTTATTGTTCAAAGGTGGTCGTTTTTCAGCCTTCCTTACCTTGGCCATGTCCCTGAGTATCGCACACCTTGTGCTTTTTGTTACTCCAGGAACATTGCAGCTCTGAAATATGGCAAAACTGGTGGCAAATGGCATATTTTTTGCTTCACGCTTGATTTTCCTCAATTCATGGGCAGTTATTTTGCGCCTTTTTTGCCCAACACGCTTGTTGCGATCCTTTTGGCTATTTGCCATGAAACACTTGATTGTTCGGTGATCAATCTTCAAATGTTTGGCAATTTCAAGACTACTGCATCCCTCTGCAAGACATCTCACAATTTTGGACTTTTCAAAGCCCGTCAAATCTCTCTTCTGACCCATTTTGCCAAAGGAAAGGAAGTTGCCTAATAATTAAGCAGGCCTTATATAGGGTTTTGATGTCATTAGACAACACCCCTCCTCATTACAGAGATGCACATCACCTGATTTACTTAATTGGTAGTTGGCTCTCAAGCCTGAACAGCTTGGAGTAGGACAACATGTATAAAAAGTATCATGTGATCAAAATACAACTTGCCTAATAATTCTGCACACAGTGTATATTGTACTTCTCCTCTCATCACCACATAGTATCGGCCTCTACTCTTAGGTTACATAGCAGCGTGAGCAAGAACAACGCAGGGAAGCTCTGAGCATGTGCATCCACCACTGGAGGTAGACCTGTACGCCACCACAGGAGAGACCATATGAAAGAAAATTTTCTTATTGAAGAAAATGTACTTGCAAAACCGCTCACTATTTTTAATGTTTATTTCAGCGAAGCACCCACATTAAGGCCAGAGCAAGCCTCGTCATTATGGGGTTCAATTGTTGAATGTATGTACAGCTAATTATAAAGTGGTGTCATCTACCGGTTCACGTTTAGTTAAGACGTTTCAGTAACACTCCCCATACATAGTAAATGTCAGCTCTTCGGCAGTCACTGTCGCACATACTCTACACACCTTGACTTCCTCCATCAGTTCTGCATGTTCTAAGAAAAAGCTTGGGATGTAGAACAACATCTAACGGTTGTGATTGATTGATTTTTCATTTGAAGAAAACGAATCCTGATGAGTACAAACAAATGTTAATACCTCAGAGGACAAGGATACCCTCCAGACAATATTTCACAATATAAAAAAATACTACAGTTACGGTAATGACTCTATGCACAAAGTGGTGATGTTCAAGATGTGCTCCAAAGACAATGGAGCCCAGACCGCAACATCAAAGACTGTGTTTGAGACTACTTAGAAGTTGGGTGCTTTCTCTTCTTCACACAGCCCCAAGTCTAAACTTTGAAGGTGTTTACGTGAAGCGTCCATAATATCATTGCAGGCATATTTCAACTAGTAAGACAATAAACATGGAAGAGCGCAGTATGAGAAGCACCAGGTGGTTTAATGGGGATATTTCAATGAAAGGTGGGGGGATTAGCCTCTCACCTGGAAGGGTTGTGCACCCCTGCACAACTTCGGCAGCAGGCGTCTCCGTGCACTCCCGCTCTGTTGCTCCTGTGCTTCCTGGTCTGGTCACGTGGGTCCAAGACCCAGTCATGTGATGCCACTTCGTAGGATGTGACGTCCCTTCGGGTCCTGTTGCGTGGAGATGCTCTTGGCCCCAAGCTGCTCCAGCCACAATCTCTCAAGGGGAATATCAAAGTTTTTTGGGAAAAAATATGTATCTGAGGAAGGTAGCGGTCTGCTGCTGAAACGCGTAGTGGTTTAATAAAAGGTTTGTTAACCACTAATCCATTGCGGTGTGCTCTATAGCCACAGTTCTCCTTAAATTGACCACATACATATTTTTTTCCCAAAAATATTTCAGCTAGCACCATAGACTGAATACACAGTAGAAGGTGACCTGTATAATGGAGCTTTTCCGCTTGTGCCCCATAACATCGCCCTTGAATATCCGATCAGTTTGTGTTAACATTGCCATAGGAGTATTACTGTTCGTATTAATATTATCTTTGCATAAAAGTTCAGTGTTACAAATCCATTCCTAGACCATGTTCAGAAAGGAAACGCTGAGATCTCGGCATAAAGAAAAAGGCAGCTCTGCTTTTGACCACCTCCTTTTTTTTTTAATAAAACATTGGTGAAGCCTTGCTAATATGTGATACTTTCTAATGTATCTTTAAATTCTCTGACAAATCTTTCTCCTCTTTTGTAAGCAGTTTTCAGAACTTGTGGAAAGCATAAAAGATAATGGTATAGGACTACACAATGTTTCACTTGCGTGAAAGAAATAATTGCCTTATTATGACACTGCCTTGTCACATCACAACTTTTAAAGTTTCAACAAAGGAAGCAAAAAAAAAATAAAATAATGGGACAGAAATCAGAAATAAAAAATAAAAGTACAATGTAACTACGGATTCAGTTTAGACAACACAATTACTGGTAGCAGGTCAGGATTTTCTCTGATGACTTATCTTCACTGCAGACTACTTTTTTGTGCCCCTTTGAAAATACACATACCGTCGGAAAGGATCGTGAATCTTTTCTTCTTGCACAACTTAATGAATCCGTCCGGGGCACCTCCGAATCCCTTTTGTCAGTATTCAGATGGCATCTTTGGGTAGAGGAAGGAACTCTGCAAATTGCAGAACAGACCTTTGATTGTCACCATAAGCTCTTTACAGTAAGGGTATGAAGTCATGAGTTTTGCAGTACAGACTGCTGACCCTTTTGGGAAGACTTCTTTATTCATAAACCTTTGTCATTTCTTTTTTTTTTTTTTTACCAATCACTCCTCAGTTTGTTGAAGTATTGAAGACTATATTTTACGGATCTCCACGGATCCTAAAATTGTACTTATAGCAGTGCTGCACACATTATGATAGCGAAAAATCTAAAAAATGGAGAATTCAGTATGACTGGTAATTTGTTCCTGTATTCTTCTTGATCATAAAATGTCCTAATATCACCGTATTGTGCTTTTTTTTCCTCAGGGAGAAAGCTAAGGAAAAGAATTGCTAAAAAAGGTACTTATCTGCCTATTATTATTATTATTTTTCTATTTTGTAAATAAAAAATATCTGGTATCGTTTAACGTCTGACAATATTTATCTGACATGGTAAATGCCATAAAAAATTAAAAAAAAACAAAAGGCAATTCTGGTATATTTATCTTTTCTTCCCCAAAAAATAAATAGATGGGATAAAAGCCATCAACAAATTGTGTACCCCCTAAACAATACAAATAAAAACTACAGCTTATCACAGAAGAAACGAGGTATTCCACAACTCGATTAATGAAAACATAAAAAAAAAAAAATGTTGGAAACAATTATATCAATTTAATATCATCACAATTATACTAATCCACAGTTTTTCAGTGCAGTCCTTGGCTGAAATGAGCTTTTAACTGTAAAAACATTCACATAAAATGCACTTGAAAAACCGCAACTTGCTGTGAAATGTAGAGTAATTAATCATGCAGCGCAATGTTGATGTAATTCCACCGTTGTGACTGCACCCCTGGGGTTTGTGCACTGTGGATTCTCCATCCAGATTTGCATGTGGAAAATTGCTGCATTACAGATGCTGCAGAGTGGATGAAATTGTGATCACATCTCATCCACTTGCAGAAAAAATGTGCCGGAGAAATTGACCCATCCTGGGAAATTTCAATGCAGCATGTCAATTTATTTTGCAGATTAAATGCAGATTTTCCTATAGCGTTTTTACAATGGCAGTAATTACTTTCCAAATGCCAAATTAATCTAATAGTAACTAAATAATATCTGTCTGTAACCGTAACCACACACACCCCATAAACCATGCAGATGGGCATTCAGGACTGCATTCGTGCTTTCTTGGTAGTTTTAGACCAATTGCTCTGACATTAAAGCTAATCTGTCTGTAAGATCAACCCCCCCAATCTGCATATATGGGCATGCAGGTCTGTCTTTGAAATGTAAATCCATATACCTCTTTATATCCTCTATTTGCTGCTGCATTCCTGATAAATTACTGTTTTACTTCACATGCAAATGAGGTGTTTAAAACTCTGGACATGACAAAGAACTTCAGTGGGACATTCCCATCTCCAACATCCTATTCCAATATGTAGTTATTGTAATAACTAGATGGTAGCCCGATTCTAATGCATCGGGTATTCTAGAATATGTATGTAGTTTATTTATGAAGATTTTAGAATAATACATTGAATACACAGGAGTCGGCCGGCCGCGACCAATTAGCGAAGCGTGGTTCAAATCCCATGCCAATTTGTGGCCGGACTGCGCCTGTCGCTGATTGTTTGCAGCCGGCCACGTAGTATATAGCACAGCCACGTAGTATATAACAGCCCACGTAGTAAATAGCAGCCATGTAGTATATTGCACAGCCACGTAGTATATAGCACAGCCACATAGTATATAGCACAGCCACGTAGTATATAGCACAGCCATGTAGTATATAACAGCCCACGGAGTATATAGCACAGCCACGTAGTATATAGCACAGCCCACGGAGTGTATAACAGCCCACATAGCATATAAGACAGCCACGTAGTATATAACAGCCCACGCACGCAGTATATAACACAGGCCACGTAGTGTATAACACAGGCCACGTAGTGTAAAACACAGCCCACGTAGTATATAGCACAGCCATGTAGTATATTGCACAGCCCACGTAGTACATTGCACAGCCCACGTAGTACATTTCACAGCCCACGAAGTATATTGCACAGCTCACGTAGTATATTGCACAGCTCACGTAGTATATTGCACAGCCCATGTAGTATATAGCACAGCCCACGTAGTACATAGCACAGGCCACTCCGTATATAGCACAGCCCACGCAGTATATCGCACAGCCCACGCAGTATATCGCACAGCCCACGCAGTATATCGCACAGCCCACGCAGTATATCGCACAGCCCACGCAGTATATCGCACAGCCCACGCAGTATATCGCACAGCCCACGCAGTATATCGCACAGCCCATGTAGTATATTGCACAGCCCACGTAGTATATAGCAATGTGGACATCATATCCCTGTTAAAAAAAAAAAAAAAAAAACAATTAAAATAAAAAATAGTTATATACTCACCTTCCGTTGGCCCCCTGATCCAGGTGAAGCGGTTACTGATGCTCCTTGCACGCTCCGGTCTTAAGAGTATATTGCGGTCTCGCGAGATGATGACGTAACGATCTCGCGAGACCGCTACGTCATCATCTCTCGAGATCGCAATGCATGGAGCGGTCAACGGAGCGTCGCGAGGAGCGGGAAAGACCTGTTTTGGATGCGGGGGCCGAAGGACGGTGAGTATATAACGATTTTTTATTTATTTTTATTATTTTTAACATTAGATGTTTTTACTATTGATGCTGCAAAGGCAGCATCAATAGTAAAAAGTTGGTCACACTTTTTACTGCTCGCGATGCTGCTGGCAGCTTCCGTTCCCAGTAATGCATTGCGAGACAATGACCCGATGACGTAGCGTTCTCGCGAGACCGCTACGTCATCACAGCTGCCGGCAGCATCGCGAGCATCGGGAAGTCCGCGGCAAGGCTGTGGGGACACCGGAAGGTAAGAATATCACGATTTTTAATTTTTTAAATTATTTTTAACCTGGGTTGTGTTGTGTATGCATTTTTGCAGCGGAAAAACGCGGCGAAGACGCATACAATACGTGTGCACAGAGCCTCGACGGATCCGTCAAAAAAACGGACCCAGTGCACTGTTTTTCACAATCTGCACAGGATCCGTCTTTTCAATATTTTGATGGATTGTGACGGATTGTAAAAAACAGAAGTGTGAAAGAGGCCTTACACCACACATCTGCTTCCTGCTTGCCAGGAGATGCTGCATTCCTGAATATTTGACCATTCGGACCAGCATCATGGTTGCAATGTGCCGGGCTTTAAAGGATTTATACTATCTGCATTGATGCTGTTGTATCGCTGTATATAGCACAGGCGATCGGATGATTGCAGCTTCAAGTCCCCTAGGGGTCTATTAAGAACAGTGAATTTTTTTTTTTAAACTATATGAAAAAAGTAAAAAAAAAAAAAAAATTAAACAAAAGATGAAATCACCCCCATTTTTCGCCATGCATTCAAAAAAGTCAGATTAAAATAATTAGTCCAATCAGTACACACCTAAAACAGGAAAAAATCAAGAACACCAAAATTACGTTTTTATTTTTTTTTTGGTCACTGCAATTTCACAAAAAAATGCTGTAACAAGCAATCAAAATATCACATCTATCCCAAAATGGTATCAATAAAAATATCATCTCAACCCTCAAAAAACAAGCTGTCACACAGCTCCATCGGCAGAAAAATACAAAACTTACTGGTTTTGGAAAATGGCAACCCAACCCAATTTTTTTTTTTTTTTAAACTTCTGACCACTAAAATAATACAATGTGTTCCAAGTTATTATGCAAATTGGATTTAAGTGTCAAAATGATCTAATTGTTTTGTTTTTCAAATAAACTCATGGATAGCATTGTGTCTCAGGGCTCAATGGATCACTGAAATCAATCTTAAACACATGTGATAATTAGTTTTCCAGGTGATTCTAATTAAAGGAAAACTACTTAAAAATGATGTTCCACATTATTAAGCAGGCGACAGTTTTCAAGTGACATGGGAAAGAAAAAGGATCTCTCTGCTGCCGAAAAGCATCAAATAGTGCAATGCCTTGGTCAAGGGATGAAAACATTAGATATTTCTTGAAAATTTAAGCGTGATCATCTTACTGTTAAGAGATTTGTGGCTGAATCTGAGCACAGTCGTGTTTGTGCTGATAAAGGCATAATGAGGAAGGTTTCTGCCAGGCAAGTTCATCGAATAAAGAGAGCAGCTGCTATAAAGCCATTACAAACGAGCAAACAGATATTTGAAGCCGCTGATGCCTCTGGAGTCCCTCGAACCTCAAGGTGTAGGATCCTTCAAAGGCTTGCTTTGGTTCATAAACCTACTATTCGGCCATCCCTAAACAGTGTTCACAAGCAGAAACGGTTGTAGTGGGCCCAGACATACATGAAGACTAATTTTCAAACAGTCTTGTTTACTGATGAGTGTCGAGCAACCCTGGATGGTCCAGATGGATGGAGTAGTGGATGATTGGTGGATGGCCACCATGTCCCAACAAGGCTGCAACGTCAGCAAGGATGTGGAGGAGTCATGTTTTGGGACGGAATCATGGTGAAACAGCTGGTAGGGCCCGTTAAAGTTCCTGAAGATGTGAAAATGATCTCAGCAAAGTATATAGAGTTTCTGACTAATAACTTTCTTCCCTGGTATGAAAAGCAGAAACATGCCTTGAGGAGCAAAATCATCTTCATGCATGACAATGCACCATCTCATGCTGCAAAGAATACCTCTGAGTCATTGGCTGCTATGGGCATAAAAGGAGATAAACTCATGGTGTGGCCACCATCTTCCTCTGTCCTCAACCCTATAGAGAACCTTTGGAGTATCATCAAGCAAAAGATCTATGAGGGTGGGAGGCAGTTCACATCCAAACAGCAGCTTTGGGAGGCTATTCTGACTTAATGCAAAGAAATACAAGCAGAAACTCTCCAAAAACTCACAAGTTCAATGCATGCAAGAATTGTGAAGGTGATATCAAAGAAGGGTCCTATGTTAGCATGTAACTTGGCCTGTTAGGATGTTTTGGAGTTAAATAGCTTTTTTGTTCAGTGAATGTGACCTCCTAATGCTGCAAATTCCACAAATGAGCATTTTCAGTTCTTTAACCCCTTTACCCCCAAGGGTTGTTTGCACGTTAATGACCGAGCCAATTTTTACAATTCTGACCACTGTCCCTTTATGAGGTTATAACTCTGGAACGCTTCAACGGATCCTGGTAATTCTGACATTGTTTTCTCGGGACATATTGTACTTCATTATATTGGTAACATTTCTTTGATAATACCTGCGTTTATTTGTGAAAAAAAACGGAAATTTGGCGAAAATTTAGCAATTTTCCAACTTTGAATTTTTATACAATTAAATCACAAAGATATGTCACACAAAATACTTAATAAGTAACATTTCCCACATATCTACTTTACATCAGCACAATTTTGGAACCAAATTTTTTTGTTAGGGAGTTATAAGGGTTAAAATTTGACCAGCAATTTCTCATTTTTACAACACCATTTTTTTTAGGGACCACATCTCATTTGAAGTCATTTTGAGGGGTCTATATGATGGAAAATACCCAAGTGTGACACCATTCTAAAAACTGCACCCCTCAAGGTGCTCAAAACCACATTCAAGAAGTTTATTAACCCTTCAGGTGTTTCACAGGAATTTTTGGAATGTTTAAATAAAAATGAACATTTAACTTTTTTACACAAAAAATTTACTTCAGCTCCAATTTGTTATATTTTACAAAGGGTAACAGGAGAAAATTGACCCAAAAGTTGTTGTACAATTTGTCCTGAGTACGCCGATACCCCATATGTGGGGGTAAACCACTGTTTGGGCGCATGGCAGAGCTCGGAAGGGAAGGTGCGCCGTTTGACTTTCAATGCAAAATTGACTGGAATTGAGATGGGACGCCATGTTGTGTTTGGGGAGCCCCTGATGTGCCTAAACATTGAAACACCCCACAAGTGACACCATTTTGGAAAGTAGGCCCCCTAAGGAACTTATTTAGATGTGTGGTGAGCACTTTGACCCACCAAGTGCTTCACAGAAGTTTATAATGCAGAGCCGTAAAAATAAAAAAAATCATATTTTTTCACAAAAATGATCTTTTCGCCCTGAATTTTTTATTTTCCCAAGAGTAAGAGAAGAAATTGGACTCCAAAAGTTGTTGTCCAATTTGTCCTGAGTACGCTGATACCCAATATGTGGGGGGGAACCACCGTTTGGGCGCATGGCAGAGCTCGGAAGGGAAGGAGCGTCATTTGGAATGCAGACTTAGATTTGCATTTGCAGAGCCCCATATGTACCTAAACCGTAGAAACCCCCCACAAGGGACCCCATATTGGAAACTAGACCCCCCAAGGAACTTATCTAGATGTGTTGTGAGAACTTTGAACCCCCAAGTGTTTCACTACAGTTTATAACGCAGAGCCGTGAAAATGAAAAAAAACATTTTTTTTAACAAAAATTATTTTTTAGCCCCCAGTTTTGTATTTTCCCAAGAGTAACAGGAGAAATTGGACCCCAAAAGTTGTTGTCCAATGTGTCCTGAGTACGCTGATACCCCTTATGTTGGGGTACACCCCTGTTTGTGCGCACGGAAGAGCTCCGAAGGGAAGGAGCACTGTTTTACTTTTTCAACGCAGAATTGGCTGGAATTGAGATCTGACGCAATGTCGCATTTGGAGAGCCCCTGATGTGCCTAAACAGTGGAAACCCCCCAATTATAACTGAAACCCTAATCCAAACACACCCCTAATTCTAATCTCAACTGTAACCCTAACCACACCCCTAACCCTGACACACCACTAACCCTAATCCCAACCCTATTCCCAACTGTAAATGTAATCCAAACCCTAACTTTAGCCCCAACCCTAACTTTAGCCCCAACCCTAAATTTAGCCCCAACCCTAACTGTAGCCCTAAGCCTAGCCCTAGCCCTAACCCTAATGGGAAAATGGAAATAAATACATTTTTGTAATTTTTTTATTTTTCGTAACTAAGGGGGTGATGAAGGGGGGTTTGATTTACTATTTATAGCGGGTTTTCTACCGGATTTTTATGATTGGCAGCCGTCACACACTAAAAGACGCTTTTTATTGCAAAAAATGTTTTTTGTGTTACCACATTTTGAGTGCTATAATTTTTCCATATTTTGGTCCACAGAGTCATGTGAGGTCTTGTTTTTTGCGGGACGAGTTGACGTTTTTATTGGTAACATTTTCGGGCACATGACATTTTTTGATCTCTTTTTATTCCGATTTTTGTGAGGCAGAATGACCAAAAACCAGCTATTCATGAATTTCTTGGGGGGGGGGGCGCTTATACCGTTCCGCATTTGATAAAATGGATAAAGCAGTTTTATTCTTCGGGTCAGTACGATTACAGCGATACCTCATTTATATCATTTTTCTATGTTTTGGCGCTTTTATACGATAAAAACTATTTTATAGAAAAATAATTATTTTTGCATCGCTTTATTCTGAGGACTATAACTTTTTTACTTTTTCGCTGATGATGCTGTATAGTGGCTCGTTTTTTGCGGGAGAAGATGACGTTTTCAGCGGTACCATGGTTATTTATTTCTGTCTTTTTGATCTCATGTTATTGCACTTTTTGTTTGGCAGTATGATAATAAAGCGTTTTTTGCCTTGTTTTTTTTTTTACGGTGTTCACTGAAGGGGTTAACTTGTGGGACAGTTTTATAGGTTGGGTTGTTACGGACGCGGCGATACTAAATGTGTACTTTTATTGTTTTTTTATTTTTATTTAGCTAAAGGAATGTATTTATTGGAACAATATATGTTTTTTTGTTATTATTTATTTAGGAATTTTTTTTTTTTTTTTTTACACATGTAATTTTTTTTTTTTTTACTTTGCCCCAGGGGGGGACATCACAGTAAAGTGACAGATCGCCGATCTGACTCTTTACTGTGCTCTGTGTCAGATCGGCGATCACACAGCACAGCAGGGGAGCTTTCCCGCGCCTGCTCTGAGCAGGCGCTGTGAAGCCACCTCCCTGCAGGACCCTGATGCAGCCCCGCCGCCATTTTTGATCTGGGAACTGCAGGGAGGAGAAGCTCGGTACAAGGTGAGCACATCGCCTTGTACCGATCGTCTCAGGGAAGCCCGCAGGGAGCCCCCTCCCTGCGCGATGCTTCCCTGTAACGCCGGCACACTGTGATCATGTTTGATCGCAGTGTGTCGGGGGTTAATGTGCCGGGGGCGGTCCGTGACCGCTCCTGGCACATAGTGTCGGATGTCAGCTGCGATAGTCAGCTGACACCCGGCCGCGATCGGCCGCGCTCCCCCCGTGAGCTCGGCCGATCGCGCTGGACGTACTATTCCGTCCTTGGGAAGTAGGGCCCACCCCACATGGACGGAATAGTACATCCGATGAAAGAAAGGGGTTAAAACATATCAAATGTCTAGAAATTCTACTGTGCCTAATAATTTGGAACAGTGCATTTTGAGGTTTTATTCATTTTGGAGATTATACTGTTATCATTGGGAGGTTTCTTCAATAAAATTCGATGTATGCTCTAAAGGGTGATGACTTTTATTAGACTGACTGTCATTTGGACCGACCATTTAGGAAAATCCGAGAAAAATATAATTTGCATAATGATTTGGAACATAGTGTAATAATAATAATAAAAAAGCATGACATGTTTGGTATCAGCTTGATCGTACTTACTGATGAGCAGAATCATATTGCAAGGTCATTTTTGCCACTACACCGTAAAAACAATTCCCAAAAAACAATTTTAGAAGCGCGGGAGGGGGGTGTGTTTCACAATTTCTCCCCACTTGGAATTTGTTTCCCATTTTCCAGTACACTATGTGGTGAAATGAATGGTGTCATTCCAAAGTGCAACTCGTCCAGCAAAAATAAACCCTCATATGTCTATGTGGACAGAAAAATAAGAGTTACGGCCCGAAAATGAGCCCCGTAGTGAAGGGTTAATGTCCTGTGTTTTGGGCGCTCGCGGAGATTTGCAATTCAATGATTTATAAGACAAGCAAAAAATATATAAAAAAGGGGAAAGAGTGGAGATTCAGAAGACATGAAGGGATAAGAAATGAGGGGAGGAGAACGGAGAGGATTTTTAATAAATTGTAATCTTGCTTGTTTTTACAAGAACTTTGCAAATTAAAGAATTTGAGACTAACCATTTGATTATACGCGTCTGACTATTTGCTTGTAACAATGTGCTGATATTTTAATAAGCAACAAAAGAGTACTAAGCAATTAATCCAAATGCCACCTGATAATATAGTAGTATCACATTAGTATCTTCGACATGAATTAATTCCCGATTCTTTACCCTTATAATTGTGATGATTTCAGGGAAGGTCTTTCTTTCAGTATTCTTAATCAAGCAATAAATTGAATTTTTGCTTTGGGCAATACATATTTATTTCCTTTTAGAAAAATGCACCGCTCACATTGTGCATCATTGGATTTCAGAGCTGAACTCCATTTTGTAATTTGGTCTCGTTAACGCGGTAGAAATCACATTTGAGTGACATCCTCTCAATTTTCAGAGACAAAATATGAATGCAAATATCTGGCCCATCCATCAATGTTATTAGCCTCATTTCTCCGGCAAAATTACATTTGCACAACATTATTATATAAGTGATTCCAGGCTCCTGTCTTTCAGCCTGACTTTGTATGGAGGTGCAGGGATCAATGTAATACAAGTGCCAAATATCCCATACTAACACGTCACTCATTGCATTATCTTTTGATTAATACTGTGCCCGAAGGATAAAAATCTAAAACCACACTAATATTTTTTGATTATCGATCTACAATTTTTGGATGATCAAATAAAATTTTCAATGAATCTTTATTTTCTTTTTTCTTTCTATTCGTTCTGTGATTCTTTAGTTTCTCTTTTTCTTTATTTCTATGATTCTTTAGTTTTTTTTCACATTTAGTTGCTCAGTTATAATCCCTTCCCACCAGGTTGTCCTGATGAAGAGGTCCTGCGTGACCTCGAAACGCGTTGACTTTTAACCTGTTCTAATAAATGTTTTTATTCTAAGGATATTTCATCTCAGCAGCGCATAAGTGATACCTCCGTTCGTTTTTTCTCATAATCCTTTCCTTGAATTATTCCAGTTAATTCTCTTAATATATTTGTTTTTATACACATTTGTATTTCCTATTAAATAATTTTGGGGCATCTTTTCTTAGACCTTAACAAGATATTATGGTCGTGTTTTGTTTTTGTTTTTTGCTCGTTTCTTTTGCATAACTACTGCAATAAAAACAGAAGTGCATTGGGTGAATAAGGCCTTGAGTCTCCACACACATCAGATTTCTTGTATAGTTCGTACATGTCCCCTCTGATTTGTAAAGTGCTGCAAAATTTGGCACTATAGAAATAGAAAAAAAATACATGATCAATATTCTCTAGCTAATTTTGGTGGGAAATAAGGATCTTGCATTAGCAATTCAATTTTCTGATGTTTTTTTCTCCAGGCAGATAAGCCACTGTCATATCATTCTGTCTTAGAGAACCCAAAGTCAGGAGAGATGGCTGTTATTGTATGATCCGCTTTAGAAGTGTATATCGATCTGATATGTTTAAGGTGTATTGCCTGGATATTCCATACATTTCTGATAGATGTGCATTTTCCTTCTGAAAAATAGCGGAGTACTCAACTATTTTCTAATCTCCCTTAGAGGTAAACACCGAGACCAATTTACTGCAGCACAAGACTAAGTACAGTTCTCAGATAGGTGCGAGTTCAAGACCTAATAATTTGCCATAAATGTTTGCGATGATGAAACCCAATTAAAGGGAAATTATAAGGCTGTGGTTGTGGCTTTAAAGCGCTGCCTATCGGCTACATGTTTCCTGATATGCTGTCTTTTAATAGCTTTTTTAAACAGATCTTCTGCTCTTCACCTGTGGACAGATTGGTAATGGGATGGTTGGTGCACATACAGTTGTATTCAAAAGCTTACATACCCTGGCAAAATTTTTGCTTTCTTGGCCTTTTTTCAGAGAATATGAATGATGACACCAAAACTTTTTCTCCACTCATGGTTAGTGGTTGGGTGAAGCCATTTATTGTCAAACTACTGTTTTCTCTTTTTAAATCCTAATGACAACCCAAAACATCCAAATGACCCTGATCAGAAGTTCACATACCCCATTTCTTAATACCGTGTATTGCTCCCTCTAACATCAATGACAGCTTTTGTGGTAGTTGTGGATGAGGTTTTTATTTTCTCAGATAGTAAAGCTGCCCACTCTTCTTGGCAAAAAGCCTCTAGTTCCTGTAAATTCCTGGGCTGTCTAGTATCAACTGCGCTCTTGAGATCTCCCCAGAGTGGCTCAATGATACTGAAATCAGGAGACTGAGATGGCCATTCCAGAATCTTCACTTTGTTCTGCTGTAGCCAATGACAGGTCAACTTGGCCTTGTGTATTGGATCGTTGCCATGTTGGAACGTCGAAGTACGTCCTATGCGCAGCTTCCGGGCTGATGAGTGCAAATTTGCTTCCAGTATTTTCTGATAATGTGCTGCATTCATCTTTCCTTCAAATTTGACCCAGTTTCCTGTGCCTTTGTAACTCACACATTACCAAAACATCAGCGAGCCACCTCCATGCTTTATAGTAGGAATGGTGTTCCTTTCATCATAGGCCTTGTTGACCTCTCTCCAAATGTAATGTTTATCGTTGTGGCCAAAAAGTTCAATTTTGGTCTCATCACTCCAAATTACCTTGTTTCAGAAGTTTTGAGGCTTGTCCCTGTGCTGTTTTGCGCATTGTAGGCTAGATACTTTGTGGCATTTGTGCAGTAATGGCTTTCTTCTGGCGACTCGACCGTGCAGCCCATTTTTCTTCTAGTATCTCGTTATTGTGCATCTTGAAACACCCACACTGCCAGTTTTCAGAGAGTCCTGTATTTCAGTTGATGTTATTTGTGGGATTTTCTTTGCATCCCGAACAATTTTGCAGACAGTTGTGGACGACATTTTTGTTGGTCTACCTGACTGTGGTTTTGTTTTTACAGAGCCCCTGATTTTCCATTTGTTAATCTCAGTTTGAACGCTGCTGACTGGCATTGTCAATTCCTTGGATATCTTTTTGTCTCCCTTTCCTGTTTTATACAGTTCAACTACCTTTTCCCGTAGATCCGTTGACAATTATTTTGCTTTCCTCATGACTCACAATCTAGAAACATCCGTGGCTGGATGAAAGATGCAAGAGTCTGTCTGGATCCCAGAAACTCACTCAGCTTTTATGCACACTGATTGCAAACAAACAGGTCACAGGAGGATGTTGCCTTTAGTAGCAATTCAAACCCATTTGTGTCAAATTCTGTGCATGTTATCAGCCCAAAATCACCAGGGTATGTAAACTTTTGATCAGGGACATTTGGATGTTTTGGGTTGTCATTATGATTTAAAAAGAGAAAGCACAGTAGTTTGACAATAAATGTCTTCACTAGGGTTGAGCGAAACGGATCGTTCATTTTCAAAAGTCGCCGACTTTTGGCAAAGTCGGGTTTCGTGAAACCCGACCCGACTCCAGCGTGGGGTCGGCCACGTGGTCGGCGATCTTGGCGCCAAAGTCGCGTTTTGTATGACGCCTTCCCCGCCATTTTTTCAGCCAATTAAGGAGTGTGGGCAGCGTGATGACATAGGTTCCGGCCCGGTTTCTGCGGCGTCATAGAGCCATATTACCGTTTGGGCTGCAGTGATTTCCGCAGTCAAACACAACATATGCTTTGCACGGAGGAGAGAGAGAGAGAAGAGAGAGAGAGAGAGAGACAGAGAGAGAGAGCTAAAAAAAAATTAATCCACATTGACTTGCATTGGGTTTCGTGTTCCGGTCCGGGGCCCGACTTTACAGTAGAATCGGCCGATTTCACGCGATCCGACTTTCGAGAAGGTCGGGTCTCACAAAACCCAACTCGACCCTAAAAAAGCAAAAGTCGCTCAACCCTAGTCTTCACCCAACCACTAAAAAAAAGTTTTGGTGTTATCATTCATATTTTCTGAAAAAAGGCCAAGAAAGCAAAAATTCTGCCTGGGTATGTAAACTTTTGAGCACAACTGTAGATTGTCATTGTGTCGGCAGCACAGATCCTGTTTTTACAGAATGATGTACTGCCAAGGACAATGGTTTTTAAACAGGTTATCCAGTATTTTTTCATTGATGACCTATCCTGATCAGCTGTTATCGGCGGCCGCCAGCAGTAAATCCTTGCGCAGCTGGTCGTCCCTTGATATGACTGCTGCAGGGTACTACACATCCACCTTCTATTAATTTGAAGATGGAGCTGCTCCACAAGTGAGTATATCCTGCCACCAACACAGACAACAGCTGATCGGCAAGGGTGCCGGGTGTTGGACCCCGACCAATCAGACATTGATGACCTGTCCTAACGATAGGTCATCAATAGTGATGAGTGCAAGATTTTCGTTACTTGGGTTTGCTGAGGGTTCTCGGGTATGCACCGAGTATCGCAGGTGCTCGAGTGACTTGTTAGAGTCCTCACATCTGCATGTTTCGTGGCTGTTAGGCACAAAACATGCAGTGATTGCCCATGTTTGTAGGCAATCCCCACATGTTTTGTGGCTGTGTAACAGCGGTGAAGCATGTATCCACTTGGACTTGAACATGTTTCTTGAGCCACCGCGGTACATACCCGAGAACCCTCAGTAAATCCGAGTAACGAGCACTTGCGCTCATCACTAGCCATCAGTGGAAAAGTAGTGGTCAACCTCTTTAAGTCTGATAAGATATAATATCACCCGATGAACAAGTGTTAAAGGGAACCTGTCACCAGAATTAGCGGTATCAGCCTGCAGCCATGCTGTTAGCCCTCACGCAGCCGTATGCAGCAGGGAGAAAATGAACTTTATTCTCCCCGCCAGCATTCGGTTTCAGTCATGGGGAACCTGACTAACAGCTGAGCCCCAATTCAAAGCGAGTGTCAGTAAGGGTCCGGGGGCGCAGTTACAGCGGCCAGTCTGTATTCTTAGAGCAAAGACTGAACCAGCAGCGCCCCTATAACTGAATACCGAATGATGGCGGAAGGAGAATAAAGATCATTTTCTCCTTGCTGCATCCAGGCAGCATAATAACGCAATTAACTTGCAGATTAACCCCATATCTGCAGGTTAATAGCTTTATTTCTAGTGACAGGTTCCCTTTAAACTCATTTGTCTTGTGTCAGTCTTCTTCACACTGCACGATTATCCTGAAACAAGCATTACTTGGAACGCTCCTTCATGGTAATTGGCCAGTGTAAATGCTTCCAGATTCTCAGTTGTTAGTTTGTTCATACATTTCTAGGAAGAATTAACAGGAGGAATGAAAGAAAATATGCTCCAAAATTGTTATTTTATGGCAAATACAAGCATTTATTAAAATGGACAAGTCAGAAGAAGTGATAGAGCCTCTTTTTTAAGTCCGTTTAATTTGAGTTGCTGTATCCTTGCCATCATCCATTATTACCTAGATCTATAATAATAAATAATAATAATAGATGTATAAAGGCTTACAACTATTTCCATTGCTTCCCAGCCAGAAGAAGTGTTTTGGATGATGACAGTGACAACGATGGAGAAGAAAATGATTACGATTTAGAAGACGGCTTCATTGATGATGATGATGAAGAGGAGGATTTCGACATCACCGATGAAGATTCGGACTGGATGCCAGATTCACAAGATAAAGACAGTGAAGACATGAAGACTCTGTTAAAAGAAGCAAAAAAATTTGTCAGAGGGAAGCGTTGATTTCTTTTTTTTTTTAAACATATGCAGCTCTGATGTGTAATAATATGGTGCTTCCTTTTATTTTTAGTTTTACCAAATTTGCTATTATAAGTGTATATATACTATATTATACTTAATCTATAATTATAAGGCAATAAAGTTAATAAAAATAAAAAGTTTAACATTTTTAAGCATATAATATACTGCATTATCTTGCTCCTACCTGTCCAATGCATTTCTATAGACAATTTGTAGCCTGTCTTTTATTTAGCAGCAAACCAATAGATATAAAATGTAGAAATTAGGCAGCCATTTTGTTCCTGTGGGGTGTATAGATCATTAGTGTTGGGTACAATAATATAATTAAACCTTCTCTCTTCTTCACCTCTGTGGATTTGCCAGCTTCAGAATGGAGTGAGAGTGTCTAAGAATAGATGAGATTGTGAATGGAGTGGGTTAGTGCAATGTTAGGTGGGTTTACACATCAGCTAGCTTCCAGTCGAATGCTAGTTCGGCCAACGGCTATCTCTCCTGATCCTTTTCCACATACATTAACGCTTGGCTCGCCTTGTTTGCAAGTGTTCTATATAGAGAGGTGGAGTAAATCACTGATGGACATCTCTGACAGCCGCTCCAGGGAGCACAATACCATAGGTCTTCAAAATACTCTATCTTTCTCTCCCCGCAAACAGTCAAGAAGTTCTTTGATGGAGCCTGGATGCTGGTCCAGGCTGTCAAAGTCTGCACCCTCTTGCCATTAGAGTAGCCACCAGGGTTGTGGAGTCGGTAAGCCAAACCTCAAACTCCTCAATTTCCATAACTCCGACTCCACCAAAATGGGCTCCAACTCCACGACTCCGACTCCACAGCCCTGGTAGTCACTAACACTTAGATTGCAGTATCGCCTAAGAACATAGTGGAGAAATCTTTTGTGGTCCAATGTTCAATTAAATCAAATTACAGTATGTCACTATAGAGCACATTACAAATCAAACCAATGTCCGAGATATAAAAAAAAATGTGGTCATATACATGAGATTTTTATGCATTCATTCTGCCTAATGAAAAGATCAATAACATACCATAGAAGAGAAACAGGACAAAGGCACGGCTGTATGACCTCGGGTTGATGAAGCTGCACACACACCAGGGATTACGGGTGCCACTTCCAAAGAAAAAGAATCTGTATGTCCATAGAAAAGAAAGCGGATTGGCACATACCGTCCCGTGCAACAAAATCCTTTATTGTGGCATCATCATACCAACAAGCAGGCAGATAAAACAGTGGAGCAAATACAGACGACGATCGTTTCACTCTTACATTGCGCTTCAGCAGATCATCCAATGACCACAAATGACCTGTTGAAGCGCAGTGTAAGCGTTAAACAATCGTCGTCTGTATTTGCTCCACTGTTTTATCTGCCTGCTGTTGGTAAGATGATGCCACAATAAAGGATTTTGTTGCACGGGACGGTATGTGCCAGTCCGCTTTCTTTTCTATGGACGGAAAGATCAATAAGCTTGTTAGGCTGAAAACAATTATGGAAGTACAGGATGGGTTAAAAAACAACTAAAATATTGTAAACTCACTCCTGTAATTGCTTTGACTTCAGCAAAGACAGCTGCAGTTGTCTATGGCGGTTCCACCTTCTTCAGTCACCTGACTGCTGGGACGCATGATAGGCTGCAGAGGTCAGGTGACTAGAATTAATTTCTGTCACCTGACCACTGTAATTAAGGAATTCATCAGGTCTTGTGACTGAAGAAAGTGATATTGATGCTTTCTGACCACTGGAGTGGCCTATGTTTCACCACGGTGTTTAGAGCAAGTGATTACACATCATCACTTTATTTTTTACCCATCTTTTATGTCTGTAAACAAAGTCTGACAGCCCTTTGCCTTGTTTTTCTGAAGTTAAAAAAGCCATCCTCCCATCACATTTTTTTGCAGTCATCATATTATACATCAGTGTACCGTACTTACAATTGCTCATTTTGCCTTTCCTCCCAGTGAATTCTTCTTTCCTCTGCTCTATGTAGAAACAGGAGGTCTCTTGTCCCTGCATGAGTCACCCACCTCAACTCCTCACCCAGCTGCTCCCGCCTTCCCTCCCCCATAGACTTTTGCAGACTTATGACTTGTGCAGAGAAAATTGACCTCCTGTTTCTAAATAGAGCTTAGAAGGATTCAGCTAGTCGGTTTTTAATCACGTGATGTCATAGACCTAATGGAAAAGAGAAGAATTAACTGGGTAGAAATGAAAAATGAGCAATTGTAAGTACACAGTACTATATAATATGATGACTGCTATATATTAAGAGGATAAAAACTTTGGTGGGAGGAGGAGTGCTTCTTTAAGCAGTGCCGTCACATAAACTTTTGTATATACGTTTTCCTCTGGACTCCCACTCCTTCTCCAACCCCCTCTAACTTCCCATCCCTACCTCTCAACTTCACTAAACAGATTATCGAGCTTAGATTATATTTTTATTTGTCCCTAGCATCTTAGGTGTGTAAGATATTGAGTAGGTGTGTAAGTGTTGATGCGATTTTATTTTTTCTCCTATAAATTGCACCAACCCGTTTAGGCAATGAATTGATTGTTAGGGGAACGTATCAGTAATGAAATCTGGGTACAGTAGAGTTTCGTGCCTTCCAATGTATGCTATTTTCCTGACGTGTGCACATTGCCTTATACTTTTCTTCTATGGAGTTTAATTCCAAGAAAATTCAAATTAATAAATAAATATATATCTGGAACCAATGCTGAACCAAATAAGACTTTCTAACTTCTTCCCATGATCTATTTTTTCAGTTCAATTTGGTTTTGGAAAAGAAAGAAGGCAATTTTACTTTTACTTCATTCTAAAGTAAACTGTCCATGACACAGATTAGCCATGAAATATCTTCCTGGGAATACTTGTTATTCTCTTGGCATTATATATTTGTTTTTAATGTTTCCGAAAAGTGATGAAAATCTAGGTGTATCACATGTAAAAATCCAGGAATATAATTTATAATTGGAAAAAAATAAATTTACCAATAAAACTAGAAATCTACAGTGGGAGGTGGGCTTTTTTATGTGAATTTTCAATGCAAGTACACCAGCCTCATCAGGTGAAAGAGATTTGTGTAATAATGTATGAAGTATTTATTGTGAAATCTGATGATAGATTTGCTTTAAAAATAACACACCGCTATTGTCAGGCTTTTTCAATAGTTAAAAGTATTAAAAATCTAATTTGATGTCTCCAACAACATCTCCATCAAAATGATGAGGAAGATCCAGACTGATATCAGTGCTTTAGTTTCTTACCGCACAATGGGCGACGTAAAAAAAAACAAGGGCAGAATTGCAATTTTTTTCACCCAACTCATTACCTTACTAAATCATTGTTTCCTATGTAGAAGCTTTTGTTCTATAATACCATAAAATGTATATATTTGCAGAAGCCATCACTAAATTTGCAGGAAAAAGAAAGTGCTGATACGGAGATTCTTCTACATTTTTAGTTAATCATTTATTGCATGGCAGGAATGCTGGACATTCTAAAGCGCAGCTCCAATATCAGAGCAACACAAAAGGCCTGAAACCTCCACTGCTGTAATTCACTCAGAACAAATCCCTACGGGCCCAGAAAGAATCTGGATCCATAGATGAAGAACCTGTAATCCTGGGGGACTGAATAAGTGCACAGGCGACATCCTGATAACCCTCACATACTTATTATTTGTACTTTAGATGCTTTCATGAATTTTTTGTACTTTTTTTGTCTTAGGCCTCTTTCACACTTCAGTCTTTTGACTTCTGTTTGAAACCGCCATTTTTGTCAAATAGCGGATCCGCCATTTTTTTTTGGCGGATCCGCTATTTTCCCATAAACATACATTAGCGACGGATTGTAGCGGATGGTCGTCCGTTCCATCCGCCATGTGACGGATCCGTTGAGATTTGGCGGACATCATCTAGACATTGACGGACATTATAACGTTTTTTGTCTGGGCCGAAATGGCGGTTCGCGACGGATCCGTTGCTTCCGCCATTCCATAGAATGGCCGCCTATAGGTGACGGATCCGTCGCCCCAATCCGCTTTTTCAATTGCACATGCTCCAAAAAGTAGATACTTTTCCCAGACAACCCCCAAGTAACGGATCCGTCAGAACCGTTTTCTCAACAATTGTGATGGATCCGTCACTATGTCGGAGCAGACTGACGCCAAACAACTGAAGTGTGAAAGAAGCCTTAGTCACGAATTCAAGTCAATAGCCAGACTGAAAAAAATATAAATGCAAGAAGAAATTCAAGGGAATTTGTCACCAGAGGTTTTTTTTTGCCACCTAATCTGAGAACTGCATAATGTATAGACAGAAACCCTGATTCCAGTGATGTGTCACTTGCTGGGCTACTTGCTGTACTATTGATAGTCACTGTTTTATCAGCAGGAGATTCACTAGAGGACTAGTAACCCTGCTGCCCCCACATTTGATTGGCAGCTTTCTGCCTATGCACAGTGTACACATATAACTGACAGTAAGTCATGGGGCGGCTCAGCTTTCAGAGAACTGGTAGATCTGCAGCAGAGAAAACTGAAATGGCAGGAAGCAGCCCAGTAAGTGATACATCGCTGGAATCAGTGTCTCCTCTCTCTCAGAGGTGATCGCAAAAACCTGATGATGATTCCCTTAAAAGCTCTTTTTATCCATTATACATACAGTATATGTTTTTATCTGGTAAAGATATATAATTTCAGGAAATTGCAGTTAATATTTGTGTGTCCAAGTGTTCGTGCCTTTGTTCACACTGACATTGTTCACGGCTATTATGTGTATGCCACGAAGACAGATCCTTTAAGACATCTTATTTTTAGTGCACTAAAATGTCTTTTCTAAAAGTGTACAGAAATATATATTTCTAAAGTGTCATTGATTTTTTTTCTTCTCTATAGAAACCAGCAGCCAGTTATAAAGACGTGCTTTGTCAAATTATCCACTACTGATCAGGCCGGTAACAGCTGCTGTTGGATGTACTGGCAAGTATTACGGCTCACAATTCATCCATCAGATCACTGCTAGAAATGACCCAACAATAAGCTGCTACATTGATCTACGGGGTCAGCGTTGTCCAGGCTATGAAATCTATCACCTCTCCTAAAGGGCTTCAGTTTTAGATTGGGGGAGGGGGGATGTCCAGGTATCAGACCCCCACAATTAGCAGTTACCGAAGACCGAGAAAAAGCCCAGTATACAAACACCGGAACACCACAGCGCCGTACACTGTGTAGTGGCCATCTTCAGGTACTACATCTCGTCTCTTATTGAAGTGAATGGAATGTGAGCTGCAGTACCTAAGACCAACCAATACACCGTGTATCTAAGAACAGGTCCTTATCATAGTAGTACTGGACAACCTCGTTATCTAAGAACCCTCTGGTTATGTTTGTAATTTTTGCTTAGCACTAGTTACATGTATAACATTGGGATATAAGGTCTGGGGGCTTTCAATAATAGTGTTGTATATACATACTCCGTTTTTCCTTGGCATCGGATCTTTCCCACTTTTCACCTAGTTTTTACTTTGGCAGAAGACTTCAAAGAGTCTCGGATTTTTGCTGTTGTCAGAGGCTATATGGAAAGGTTAGCTTTTGTGATCCTTTTACTTGATGCGGCTGCTGTGTTTGTAGGATAGTTGTAACGCCGGCATCCCCGCATGGCTCCCCTTCCCCCCTATGATGGGACGCAGGCATACTCACTGCCCCGGCCCTGCAGCATGGTCCCCGGTGTATTCCCTGTTTCGTGGTCTGAGTGCGTGCGCCGCACCTCCCGGTGACGTGCCTAGTGAATACTCACCTGCTCTGAAAAGAGCAGCGCGCACATATATAATAATAATAGTAATAAAATAACTGATTCCTTGAATGAACTTCATTTAAAACATTCTTTATGGTCTTCATGTAACAGAAAACAGGTTTGTACAAATGCAAACTAAGACGAGCCATCTCCATATGTAGCCAACAAATAACGTTGCCCTCTGTAGAGCCGAGTTCCCTTTGCAGCTTAGTCTACTTTCACACTTGGGTCGGTACGCAGCCGTCGCAAAGCGTCGGCGCGACGTACGATGGACGTTGTGCAAATTCGGCACAACTTGGGCAGCGGATGCAGTTTTTCAACACATCTGCTGCCCATTCTAAGTCTAAGGAGGAGGGGGCGGAGTTCCAGCCACGCATGCGCGATAGGAAATGGCGGATCCGACGTACAAAAAAAACGTTACATTGAACATTTTTTCATGCCGACGGTCCGCCGAAAAACGACGGATCCAGTGCGCGACGGACGCGACGGATGGCCATCCGTCACAATCCATCGCTAATACAAGTCTATGGGAAATTCTCAAAAAACGACGGATTGTGAAGGAAGCTGAAAAACGCAAGTGTGAAAGTAGCCTTATTCAGCAAGCGCTATATCTTGCCGAATAAGAGGAAACCCGAGCAAATTTGCTCATCTGTACTCATGAGGACCACTCCAAGAAATGAAGGCCAAGCATTACCTGCCGTGGATAAATTCTTCAGATTTACCAGCCTCAGAAACCACAAATTGACAGCACCTTGGTCAATGGCCCTCAAAAATGATGCATAGGCATCAAGTACCAGATGTATCTCAACATCAACTATCCAGAGGAGACGGCGAGAACAGGCCTTCATGGTTGAATTGTTACAAAGAAGCCACTCACTGAGGACCTAAAAAAATAAGAGGAGACTTGTTTGAGCCAAGCAACATAAAGACTGGATTTTAGATCAGTTGAAATCTGTAGCTCACTACCCGAGTACAAGTGTTTGGCACCGATGGGAACTCTTTCAAGGCGGTTAGAAGCCATTCCAGGTGATTACCAGATGAAGCTGCTTAAGAAAAGGGTGTGTAAAGCAGTCATCAGAGTAAAAGGGTGGAACATTGAGGAATCTAAAGTTTAACACATCTGGTTTGTTTCATGTGTGTGTTTTTAGGATAAGATCACATTAGGAGGAAAGAAGCTGCAGAAAAAAACGTGTTGTCCTTGGTTTTTCATGCTTTTTTGTGTGTTTTTTGCTACGGTTTTAGCATGCTAGATTTGTCTCTTGTGCGTGCTGATAAAGTTTAGTGTTAAAAAAAAGTCTTATTCCATAGAATCAGGTTTTTCACAAAAAATGCAGCAAAACCTGATACCTGCGTTTTTGGTGCGTATTTTCACCACCCATTCAAATCAATGAGTGAATAATGCTCTATGTCCAAAAAATCATGCAAAGCACAAAATACTGACGACAAAATAAAACAATGTGAGTGCATGAGATTTCTTGCGATTTCTGAAATATCTCATAGGCTTTGGGGTATTGTAAAACGCAGCTGAAAATCAGCATAAAAAAACTCATCAAAAACACCCTGTATGAACTTAGCCACACTCTCTGTATCCATGTGTGTCCATCTGTGGTTTTGCTGCTTTCTTTCTGCATCTACAATATGCTTATTTCAAAATGACCAAGGGAAAGTATTGCATGAACAGGTGTGTCCAAACGTTTGTCGATACTTTTTCGGTATTGCAACTCTGCTACAGCTGAGCAGCGATACCATACACGGCTGTTTGGTAGGTGGGCACTAGGGTTGAGCGAAACGGATCGGTCAATTTCATAAGTCGCCGACTTTCAGCAAAGTCGGGTTTCGTGAAACCTGAGCCGATCTCAGTGTGGGATCGGCCATGTGGTCGGCGATCTTCGCGCCAAAGTCGCGTTTCGTATGACGCTTTAACCGCCATTTTTTCAGCCAATGAAGGAGTGTGGGCAGCGTGATGACATAGGTCTCGTCTTGCTTTGTGCGGCGTTACAGGGGGTGGGGGTATAAACGCCATCTTACCGTTTTGGATGTAGTGATTTACACAGTCCAAGGAATGTAGTGATTTACACTGTCCGAGGAGAGAGAGAGAGAAAGACAAAAATATATATATATATCCTGTCGGGACCACACTCAGTCGGAGCAGCCTTTGGAAGTGGGCAATCACCAGAAATAATACACAAGACACGTCTCGTATAGTATATCACTGGGAAGTCTCTGAAGCACGCCTGCCTTCAAGGTGCTATCCCCTCTTTATATAGTGGTACAGGTAGTTTCAGTGGTTATACAAGTTTTGCTTGTTTAAACAAAGAGAGAAAAGAGAAGACAAAAGAAAACAGTTTCGGCTATGTGATAGTTTCACAACAAACAAAACAGTACAGTTTCGCCTAAGTGGCAGTTTCACAGACAAAAAATAGGATTTCACACTATGGCTAAAATGTCCTTGAATGGACAGGTCAATATTGATCACAAATTCTTTTTGGTTCATTGAGGTAACCATTTTTGTTCCGCTCTTCACAATCCCCCCTTTGACATATTCCATTCAAAACCTTGTCATATAGACGATTATTTTAGTCATTCTTTTTGTGATATAAAAAAAAACAAAAACTTTATATTCTCGCATCCATTACACAAAATTTATTTGTGCATACCGAGATACCCTTGAATACAACCTTGAATAATACATATATAATTACAATAACTATAACTGTATGTATTAGGCTTTGCATAATCCCGGTAACCCACCCACCGATCCCCCTGAACCAATTGGCCGGGTTAAGAAAAGAAAAGGTATCTGACCACCAGCTATCCTTATTTTGGTCATTGTCTTTGTCATACTGATCCCTGAGTCGTTGTACGTCTTCTAATTTAAATCTCATACTCATAGTACTATTCGGGTCTATATAATGACAGCAGGTGGGTCCGATGATTTGACACATACCCCCTTGTGAGGCAGTTAGGTAATCCAATACCAGGGTATGTTGGTTAGTGACTATTATAAGCTGATTCTGTACAGCTATACTAGTATTTAATATGTCCAATATATCCCAGATCTGGTCATCTAGATAATCCGTGGCTCTAACTAATTTATCCCACATCTGTGTTAACATAGGATAAATAAAAATGGTACTAGCAATTTTGTTGGGAATTCCCATTTGTACTATATGTGGCCTCCCCGAGGGACGTGGTGAGTTATCTGCAGCTCTTTTATACAGTGTGTGCTTGGGCACGGCTTGCATATTCACTTGTTTGTTCGAAATTATGAAAGTAGCCGGGGTTAGGCGTCCTAATGTACAAGTACCCTTTATACCTACGGGAAGCCATTTATATGCTCCTTCTCCGCATATCCAAAATGTACCCTCAGGCAGATCCCACAAAGCTGAGTGCTGCAATACCAATCTGTGAGCCAAATCCACAAAACTAGATACATTCTGAAGCATACACCAAGAGGGTTTTTGTCCCAAGGGGCTACAGTACCCGGCTGCGGGATTCCCACATACATGCATTCCGTTGAGGTTAACATTATTAACATCAATATCATGAGTCTTATACTGCTTTTTTGCAATGGCTTGCATGTATCCATGATGCCTTTCCTTCAAGCTTGACTGCTGTTGGAGTTGTTAACAGGACTTGGAAAGGTCCGTCAAATCTCGGTTCCAGAGTCTTTCTGGTGTGTCTTTTCACGTAGATTTGATCACCAGGTTCCAACTTGTGGCCTCCTTCGAGATTTTCTGGATCTGGAAGGGAAGCAAAAACTTGCGAATGCACTTTAAACGTTTTTGTAATTCTTGTACATAAGCAGTTAAAGTCTCAGTATTCAACATCAGTTGTTGTGGAAAATAACAACCCAAATTTGCTGCTCTACCAAAAAGAATCTCATGTGGTGACAGCTTAGCCTTCCCCCTTGGGGCGTTTCGGATGGAATACAGGGCAAGTGGTAGACACTCGGTCCAAGGCTTTCCTGTTTCTGCCATGGCCTTCTGGATTTTTAATTTTATTGTTCCATTTAATCTTTCCACTTTACCTGAACTCTGTGGGTGATACGGAGTGTGAAACTGGTTTTCTACTCCCAACATTTTCATAACATTCTGGAATATTTCTCCAGTAAAATGGGTACCCCTATCTGACTCGATCACCTCAGGCATGCCGTAACGGGGTATCAGTTCATGTGCTATTTTAATGGCAGTAGTTTTTGCTGAGGCTTTACGAACTGGATAAGCCTCTGGCCACCCTGAGAACATGTCCACACACACAAGCACATATTCGTATCCATTGTACCTAGGAAGCTGGATGTAGTCGATCTGGAGTCTTTGAAAGGGATACAGTGGTCTTACATGATGCTTGGTTGGGGTTTTAATGGTCTGACCTGGATTGTGTGCCAGGCATATAGCGCATGCAGCACACATGTTCCGAGCGAAATTACCAAAGCCTGGAGCCAACCACCTTTCTTTTACCTTGAGCGTCATACCGTTTGGCGATACATGCGTAGGTAGGTGGAGGTCACTCGCCACTGCGGGGTACCAGGCTCTGGGTAAACACAACAAAGTTCCTTTTTTCCATAATCCTTGCTGATCTTCTGCCCCTTTTTTCTGCCACTGCCCTCTTTCTTCGTCGTCTACCTGTTTCTGAGCTTCCTTCAATCTCTCCTCATCATCTTCAGAGCTATCTAGTGTGTGGGCATGATGTAAGGGTTTACGTGCTGCCTGTTTTGCTGCTTTGTCGGCTTTATCGTTACCCCTGGCTTCCTCGGTGTCGAGTCTCACATGTGCAGCTACCTTTATCACCGCTATTTCTTTAGTTTCTTGTGCTGCCTCCAGAATCTGTCTAATGAGGGAGGCATGTTTAACAGGTTGGCCTGAAGCAGTAATATAACCTCTGGCTCTCCATATTACGCCAAAATCGAAAATAATGCCATGTGCATATCTAGAATCAGTGTATATGTTTGCTGTCTGATCTTTGGCTATTTTTAGAGCTTCAACTAATGCCGTAAGTTCTGCTTCTTGTGCAGACTGATTAGCAGGGAGAGGTTCTGCTTTCAGCACTTCATGCTGAGTTACTACCGCATAACCTGTATGAAATTGTCCATTCATATCTGCATATCTACTGCCATCTATGAAAAGTTCAAATGTAGCATTACAGAGTGGCTTGTCACGTGCATTACGTAAGCCCTGAGTCTCTTGTTCCATTAATTGTACACAATCATGCATTGACTCTGATGGGTCAAAGGAGTTGGAGAGTGCAGTTTCCTCAGGTATGGTACCCCCCTCAGACTCTAAAGGGAGCAAAGACGCGAGATTAAGAGTCTGAACCCTGGCAAAGGAAATGTTGGGCGGCAGTAGTAGGGAACATTGGAGACAGAGGTGTCTGGCCATTGAAATATGTTTAGGTTGGACCTGGTTAAGAATGCCATGTACATCATGAGTGGTCTGAACTAGAAGTGGGTGATCAAGAACAATCTCAGAAGCTTTATCTAATAACAGTGAAATTGCGGCTACTACTCTTACACAAGAAGGTGCGGCTCTAGCTACAGGGTCCAGATGAGCTGATATGTATGCCACAGGTCTCTGTTTGTTTCCATGTTTTTGTGTGAGCACCCCTGTAGCATGTGACGATATCTCAGCTGCCATCAATTGAAAAGGTTTAGTGTAGTCTGGGAGTCCCAGAGCCGGAGCTGATACCAGTGCTGTTTTCAAAGAGGAAAATTACTGTTTAGCCTCTTCACTGAGTGAATATGGCGTGTTGGCAATACAGTCATATAAAGACTGCATGAGTTGACTTGCATGTATGATCCACTGTCTACAGTGTGAAACAATACCCTTCTGCATATGTTACCTTTGAGGATATATTGTCGGGATATGGTAAAAAGTCTTGATTTAAAATGGAGGATGTTGCTCCCGTATCTATCAGAAAAGGTACATTTTTACCCTCAACCTCAACTTGTATTATTGGTCTTCTAGAAGGAAGAGAGACCTGCATAACCTTCAGTCATTCTGAGCTGTCTGTTTGATCAGGCGCTGGGTTATTTATCCTATTTTTGGGTACAAAGGTTCCTGAATCTATATCTGCTTTTCTCTTCCTACATTCCCTTTGGAAATGTCCTGGCTTCTTACAGTAATGACAAGTAAACTTTTGATTAGCAGAGCCAGTATTAGCCTGTGCAATTCTTACTGGCTTAGAATTTTCTCTTAAGTCCATTTCTATCCCTACAGCTTTCTGTCTAGCCAGGTGTGGGTCTTCCAAGGTTCTCCAATCAGGGGTTGCGGCCTTAAGCTTTTCCTTCACTTTTGGAGACAATCCATCTATAAAGGTTTTTGTAACTAACCTCATCATTCCTGAAGCGGTTAGATCCATGCCTTCATCTCTGAAATTATTTTCTACACTTAGATAATATTCGTCTACTGATTGTCCAGATTTCTGAGCCACCACTCCCTTTGTTCCTCTCTGCCTCTGTTTTTCCCTCATGAAGACCATTAAGTGATCTATAAATTGCGTACCTGATTCTATCGTTTGTAAGGCACCATCTCCTGCCTGGGGCCTATGTACCTGTAGATTTGCTAATAGCTCCTGGAAGAGTCCAGGAGTCATTTTCATTCTACATAATTCTTCTCCATCTGCCCAAACTCCAGTGTGAGTCTGCATAATTTGCTGTATATATTGTGCAAATCTAACTGGACACTGGGTGGGATCTGGTGCGTTATGCAAGAGAGACATGCCTTCAGCTGGGGACCAAGGGAAATATTGTCGAGTTTGGTGATATCTAGTTCCCATTACTCCGTCAGCACCAGGTTCCCTAAAGGGTCTTGGTACTACCCTAACAGGGGCAAGTACAGCGCCATGTCTAGGTGTACCACAGGCTAGGCAATCATTTCTCCAGTCTGGATTTTGTTGTCCACAGTGCAGACATACCCATCCTCCTGGTCCGGCTAAACTTTGAGGTGGTGTTTGGAGAAAAGATGGGGCATGTGGGTTAAGGTATGGGGGTGGGGTGTTCTTATATTCCACATTTTGTTTTTCTCCATAGCCTGCGGGTCTAATACACCACTTTTTATTCTGTTGATTATATGTCCATCCCTCTTTTTCTGCTACCCTAGAGACATCAATCAACGCTTGGATCTGATGTATCCATTTCTTGTCTCTGATTATGCCTTTTTTTTTTTTCCTGAATTCCTTCCCATTTTTTCCTACTAAAGGCTTCTGCCTTAGTAACTCCAAACTTACTAAAAATCTTTCTCAGCCCCTTAGTGGCATCTTCACCACTTCTCTCCTTTATGATAGTATAGATATCTAATTCTTCTGGTTCCGACTTTGTTTGCTTATTCCCCATTTTCTTATCCTGAGCTTTTTTCTTTTCTTGCCCTAGGTGGCGTTTGGGTATGAGAATACCTCGTTACCTTCTTCCTAAGGAGCTAGGATGTTTAACGGCTTCTGCGTACCGTGCTGATGTAAGAAAATCCTGATTCCTACACCTATAGCAAACAACACAAATGCAACCAGACAGAGGATCAAAATACAACGTATCTTGTCCCAGGCTAATTTATCTGTCCTGGGCTCATACTATCATACACTTATCCGTCACCAGGTTTTCGTCAAAGACAGGATCAGAGATTGAACATAGGCGCGGAGGTCTCCCCGAAAGGACGCAACCACGTTGCCCAGTGGGACAGTCACTTCTTCTGTTTCAACACCCTGGGCGGCTTATAGGGCTATTCCCAACTTCCACACACCTTCTATTCACATTCACTCTCATTCAATGCCGTACTCCGTGAGGTGGTCAATTCCTAAGTAGTTCAAGAACCCGAGCTATAGGTATCCTCCTCTACTAGAACTACCCGCTAAAGGACACGACACAGAAAATCTTACGGACAGTGCAGGGCAGATATAAGAGATCTAACAGTGTCTCTTACCTGGCCAGGTTTTTATTCATCTGCCGTCCATTATCCCAGATTCTCTTTTCGTTCGTATTCTGCCGGTGTTCTTGAAGGAGTACACAGACCTCGGGTCCCTGTTCAGGCGCCAGGAAATGTCGGGACCACACTCAGTCGGAGCAGCCTTTGGAAGTGGGGAATCACCAGAAATAATACACAAGACACGTCTCGTATAGTATATCACTGGGAAGTCTCTGAAGCACGCCTGCCTTCAAGGTGCTATCCCCTCTTTATATAGTGGTACAGGTAGTTTCAGTGGTTATACAAGTTTTGCTTGTTTAAACAAAGAGAGAAAAGAGAAGACAAAAGAAAACAGTTTCGGCTATGTGATAGTTTCACAACAAACAAAACAGTACAGTTTCGCCTAAGTGGCAGTTTCACAGACAAAAAATAGGATTTCACACTATGGCTAAAATGTCCTTGAATGGACAGGTCAATATTGATCACAAATTCTTTTTGGTTCATTGAGGTAACCATTTTTGTTCCGCTCTTCACAATCCCCATTGACTTGCATTGGGTTTCGTGTTTCGGTTGGCCCCCCGACTTTTTACAATAATCGGCCGATTTCACACGAACTGACTTTTGAGAAAGTCGGGTTTGACGAAACCTGACTCGATCCTAAAAAAGTAAAAGTCGCTCAACCCTAGTGGGCACCGTTTCTGTGGCTTAGGTGTCTCATTAAAATTTTCAAGAAATATAGTAATGTTTCGATATGAGATTAATGAGGTAATAAAGAGGTTCTCAGCTTCGATACTTGTAAATAGTGATGTGTTAAGATCTAGCCGCTGGCTCCTTTCACCAGGTTTTATTACAGCAATACATAGGTGCCATATGATGCTTCTGACTCCATGCTGCGCTATTACATTACAGGCAGCTGTATGTGAGATCTTTATTAAGGTGGTAAGATTGCATTACAGGCAGACTCATATCTCATCACATGGTATTTTATTCCCTGCATGCAATACCAGCAGTCAGAATACAATATCACTATGTTATTGTAAGTTAATTACTTTTAGTAACTATATCTGTCATGTTTGTGAGATTTTACCCCATATAATGAGCACCAAAGACTTTTCCTTTTTGTTTTCACTACAGAATATTTATCTATTTTAATGATTCATACACCTTTACATTGAAATACCATTTACATAAAATATTATTCTCTATTTTTGCCCGCCAGCAATTGCATCTGATACTTCTATTAATGGCCATTAACAGAAACCAAACACTGGATGCCTAGAGTTTTCATTAACTTTATGCATCTTTAATTCATATGATTTGCAGCTATGAAGAAGGCAAAATTCACATGTGCAGAGTGAGAGATCGTGTGTCATTTGTCACTTTTATACCCACTATAACAATGGTATTATAATGCCTCAGATTCTGTCACTCCTTCCACCAGGCTTCAGGATTCTGCAGAACCTCAAATGTTGTATATATAGACATACAGTATATGCCTGCCATTGGCCCAGGTCTCTTTCTATCCCTTTTCCTTCTCTCCCCTTTCTTTCTCTATGCATTTCTGGATGGTTCTTGAAGTATGTTTGGGGTCATTGTCCTGCTGGATGATTCATGACCTAGGACAGAAACACAACTTTCTGACACTAGACACTACATTACAACCTAATATCCTTTGGTAATTGTAGCGCTGCTGTCAGCGCTCCTGTTTGTTTCCCCTTCTCTCTCCATGCAGGGACACCGGCTTACTGGTAAAATGCCCCATCTGACAGCGGGGAGGCATTTAATGTGTACATCTGCTAATTGTCTCCCAGCCAAGAGCTTGGAGAGGCATCTAGTATAAAAGATACCCTTCCCAATAGTGAGGTGCCTGAGCAAAAAACGCTATCTTGGTATCATTTGTACACAAGACGCTTTCCCAGAAGGATTTTGGCTTACTCATGTACATTTTGTCAAACTGCAGTCTGGCTTTTTATGTGTCTGTGTCAGCAGTGGGGTCCTCCTAGGTCTCCTGCAATAGTGTTTCATTTAATTAAAATGTCAACAGATAGTTCACGCTGACACTGATGCATCCTGAGCCTCCAGGACAGCTTGAATTTCTTTGGAATTTGATTGGGTCTGCCTATCCACCATCTGGACTATCCTGTGTTGCAACCTTCCATCAAATTTTCTCTGCTGTCCACGTCCAGGGAGTTTAGATACTGTGCCATGGGTTGAAAACTTCTTGATTATATTGCGCACTGTGGACAAAGGAACATCAAGGTCTCTGGAGATGGACTTATAACCTTGAGGTTGTTGATACTGCTCAACAATTTTGTTTCTCAAGTCCTCCGTCAGTTCTCTTCTCTTCTTTCTGTTCTCCATGCTTATTGTGGCACACACAGACACACAATGCAAAGATTGAGTCAACTTCTCCCTTTTTTAATGTTTTCCGAAGTGATTTTCATATTGCCCACACCTGTTACTTGCCACAGATGAGTTTGAACGAGCATCACATGCTTGAAACAAAGATGTTTAACCACAATTTTGGAAAAGTGCCAAGAATTTTGGGAGTTTTGTGTGAAATGATGTCCAAGTTGCCTTTTTTTCTGTGTTTTTTTTGTCTTGTTCCAAATCACACAAAGGAAATAAACTTGTATAACAAAACACTTGTAATTGCAAAATTACAATAACTTTCTGGGAGAAATAGCTCATTCTCTGGAACAATTTTAAGGGTGCCAACATTTTCGGCCATGATATATATACGTGTGTATATATATATATATATATATATATATATATATATATATAAATAAATATATATGTGTGTGTGTATATATGTGTATGGCATGCCGCTGCAAGATGCTGTGGTAGCCATGCTGGCTCAGTATGGCCTCAATTTTGAATAAATCCCCAACAGTGTCACCAGCAAAGCACCCCCACACCATCACACCTCCTCCTCCATGCTCCACGGTGGGAACAAGGCATGTAGAGTCCATCTGTTCACCTTTTCTGCGTCGCACAAAGACACGGTGGTTGGAACCAAAGATCTCAAATTTGGACTCATCAGACCAAAGCACAGATTTCCACTGGTCTAATGTCCATTCCTTGTGTTCTTTAGCCCAAACTAGTCTCTTCGGCTTGTTGCCTGTCCTTAGCAGTGGTTTCCTAGCAGCTATTTTACCATGAAGGCCTGCTGCACAAAGTCTCCTCTTAACAGTTGTTGTAGAGATGTGTCTGCTGCTAAAACTTTGTGTGGCATTGACCTGGTCTCTAATCTGAGCTGCTGATAACCTGCGATTTCTGAGGCTGGTGACTCGGATAAACTTATCCTCAGAAGCAGAGGTGACTCTTGGTCTTCCTTTCCTGGGGCGGTCCTCATGTGAGCCAGTTTCTTTGTAGCGCTTGATGGTTTTTGCCACTGCACTTGGGGACACTTTCAAAGTTTTCCCAATTTTTCAGACTGACTGACCTTCATTTCTTAAAGTAATGATGGCCACTCGTTTTTCTTTACTAAGCTGCTTTTTTCTTGCCATAATACAAATTCTAACAGTCTATTCAGTAGGACTATCAGGTGTGTATCCACCAGACTTCTGCACAACACAACTGATGGTCCCAACCCCATTTATAAGGCAAGAAATCCCACTTATTAAACCTGACTGGGCACACCTGTGAAGTGAAAACCATTCCCGGTGACTACCTCTTGAAGCTCATCAAGAGAATGCCAAGAGTGTGCAAAGCAGTCATCAAAGCAAAAGGCGGCTACTTTGAAGAACCTAGAATATAATACATAATTTCAGTTGTTTCACTTTTTTTGTTAAATATATAATTCCACATGTGTTAATTCATAGTTTTGATTCCTTCATTGTGAATGTACAATTTTCATAATCAGGAAAATACAGAAAAATCTTTAAATGAGAAAGTGTGTCCAAACTTTTGGTCTGTACTGTATATACACGTGTGTGTGTGTGCATGTGTGTGTGTGTGTGTGTGTGTGTATGAAATAAGTGTTAAACACAACACCAATTTTGTAGGAAAATATATTTCTACAGGTGGTATTGACATGATACTCTCACCAGATGTTAGTAACAACTCATCCAATCAAAACAGGCAAAGAAATCAAACCATAGATTCCAATAAAATAAGCTATGGCAATAAACTAAGTTATGCATTATAATGAAAAATTATACAGGAAAAAAGTATTGAACACAGGAAGAAAGTGAGGTTTAAAAAGGTATGGAAATTCAGGAACACCAGCTGAAATCTATCAGTAATTAGAAAGCAATCCTGTCACTTAGTTAAACAATTATCAGTTGGCTCAACTGATGGCTTTTAAAAAGTTGTCTCATTACCAAAGTGCCACACAAGAAACATCTCTTGATGTGTAAAACCAGTGATCTCTGTCAAGACCTTTGCAACCTTATTGTTGCAAAACATACTGACGGCATTAGGTACAGAAAAGTTTCTAAGCTACTGAAGTTACATTGAGCACTGTTTGGGCCATAATTCTGAACTGGAAAAAACATAATTTCACCATGAACCGGCCACAACCAGGTGCTCCCCACAAGATTTCAGACAGAGGAGTGAAAAGAATTATCAGAAGAGTTGTCCAAGGGCTACAGAAAGACCTGGAAATGCATGTTCACCACGCAATACTCCATTGCTGAACAAAAAGCTTTTTTATTGATACCATTTGGGTCTAGATACAATGTTTTGATCAGCTGTTATTGTATTTTATTTCAATGTTGCGGTGACCAAAAAACATTTGGCGTTTTGATTTTTTTTTCTCGTCATGTAGTTTATCGATCAGATTAATTTTTTAAAATATTTTGGTAGATCGAGCTATATCAAATATGTGTATTTTTGATGATTGTTTTCATTTTGAATGGGGAAAAGGGGGGTGATTTGAATTTTTAGATTTTTTTACTTGCTCCAATAAAGCTGTGATCTTCTGATCTCTTGCGTAGCAGAAATGCTCATCTGCTATGAACGCCGGCCACTAGGCAGCACTCAGCAGATTGGCAATGACACCACCACATGGGTCTACTGCAGGCCCCGGGTTGTCATGCCAACTCATCAGCACCCCACGATCATGTGACAGGGTCGACAATGGGTGGAACTAGTGAAGTGTTTCCAGTGCCGGCATTTAACATTTTAGCAGCGGGAGGATTGCTGTTCCACCTGTGGCTGTCATGTGTCTGAAAGCATGCGGGCTCAGCGCCGGAACCCATATCAAAAGGATGAGGCAGTCTAGGACATATCTTTAGGTCATAGGGCATACAGGGGTTAAAGTTTGCTCAACATTTAGGCAAGGATGTGAAATACTGAGAAAATATAGTCTGGTTAGATAAGACCAAAATTGAACTCTTAATACACACAATGTTTGGAGGCGGCCAAAAGGCACTACACATCATCCCCAAAACACCATGCCAAAAGTGAAGTTTGAAGGTGAGAACATCATGGTGTGGGGCTGTTTTTCAACACGTCACTGGCAAACTTCATGTTATTGAAGGAAGGATAAACGTACTGAGACACTTATCAAGAGCCTTGGACACCCATTACCCTGTCGCAACTTCAATATTTGTCCATCTTGGACCACTTTTGGCAGGTTCTAGCCACAACATATCGATTACACCTCACCAGATCTGCCATTTTGCAGATGATGTGACCTAATCAACTAGCCATCAAAATTTGGTCTATGTCAAAGTTGTTCAGATCCTTTCCCATTTTTTGTTTCCAACACATCAGCTTCAAATGATGGCTGTTAACTTGCTGCCTAATGTATCCCATCCCTTGACAGACACTATAGTAGTGAGAATCAATGTTTTTCACTTTGCGACTGTAAGAAAACCATGGCACTACATAAGCAAATCGATGCAATGAGGATACATTTGTAGACATCGCTTTGGTGACAATGTTATTCACCATGTTCATGAATCCCTGGAATGTCTCTAATTTTCAAGGGCTGTCATTCTGTTGCACTTTGCATTGCTCCACAGTATTAATGGAAGACATGTGGCATCCCATAGTACACCTCACTCTGGTAATATCACATCAGCATTTGGCACCTCCAATGAATAAGTGATACATAATCTATTGGAATACCTCTTTAAAAATCGTTTTCCATCTGAACTTCTCCATGTTAACTGTGGGATTCCACTCTACAAACCATGGGCAAGATGTAATACTACAACAAGAAATATGAATGGCCACACAAAGCTAACCATGCATAGTGGGGTCTGTCACTACTCATCAGGATTATCAAGATAGTTTTAATCTAAGAAGGAATGTTAATACAGGGTAAAGCCATTTAAGGAAAACCTTCATGTACCTGGTCCTGCAGCTGTATGATATTATGTAAAATACATATATCTAGAACCAAGTTCATAAAAAGCTCTGTTGGCCTAGATTGTGAGATTTGCTCCAAACATAGGTTTTTTTATTCATTAAGTTTTCTGAAAAAACTTTATGCTTTTTTTTAAAAATATAATATTGAAATGCATCTATGGTGGTAGACCTCACCACAGAAGAAAAATGACAGTAGGATATCATCTACACAGACAGTTTTCTTCTCCTCTTTCTGTTCTCCATGCTTAGTGTGGCACACACAGAAACACAATTCAAAGATTGAGTCAACTTCTCCACTTTTTATCTGGTTTCAGGTGTGATTTTCATATTGACCCCACCGGTTACTTGCTACAGGTGAGTTTGAACGAGTATCACATGCTTGAAACCAAATTTTGAAAAGGTGCCAACATTTTGGGGGTTTTGTGTGAAATTATGTCCAATTTGCCTTTTTTAGCCAGTTTTTTTGTGGTGTTCCAATACACACAAAGGAAACGAACATGTGTATAACAAAACGTGTAATTGCAATAATTTTAATTTTATGGAACAATTTAGAGGGGGCCTATACTTTCGACCATTACTATCATACTACTTGATCTAATGAACATATCTGGCAATTTTTGCGAACCTTCTTGTACATGATTAATAGCTGTTGAGTAAAAAACAGATTGAATACGGTCAACACACGGATGACAAGTGAGAAAAAAAATTGGCACACTTTTCTGAATAAAAATCGGACAGGACTGTTATACTGTTGTGTGACCCAAGCATAAATAAGCATAATAAGCAAATACATTTTTAGCAGTTTACCATTTTATATCATCATATCTGATTATTATTGAACCTGTGTGTGCAGTGTTTGGACCAGTCATATCTCTCGTAATCACAGATATTTTTGTCCCGCTGAAAATCCTTTCTTAGCATACAGTGATACAATATACACTTCCCTTATGACCAAACCAATTTCAGTTTACATTTATTCTACAATGCTACTTTCCATGTAATCAAATTTTAGGTGATTGCTTTTTGATGAAAAAAAATAAAGGTTCACAACATTGCCATGATATTAAGATAGAACTGAAATTGTCTTTTTGGACCCAGCATTTGCCCTGGAATATTACTTGTGTGTAATAAATGCATACTATCATAATTATGCAGCTCAATGTCAGTTGTCAATGAGTCTTTTTGTAATCAACTTCTCATCATTTTCTGTTTATTAATATATATTTTATGATATACTAGATGGCAGCCCGATTCTAAAGAATCGGGAGTCTAGAATCCATATATACTTTATTTATTCAAATGTAAGAATAATACAATTAATAAATAATAGTAAGAAAGAACAAAAAATGGCTGCACTCACCAGCTCTTGACAATTCTTGTTATTTAAGGTACAGTTACACAGGATCCATGAACATGCTTATGAGGAGAGGGATGAAAGACATCAGACGACAACTTTGCGTGTTGTGACAAATGCCACAACAACGGTTCTTTGCTTAAGAACAATAATGTAAATAATAAATAATATGTATCAATAACTATGTATATTGGTATGTTCTATGACATTTTAAAATATTTCATTATTATGTGGAAGGGCTCTTAGTACCCATACTGGCGCATACTTGTGTGCCCATGAGGTATTTTCACAGTAATTTTACATCTGATGGGTTGGTATGAAACGTTTTTAATCATCTCTTGGGCTTAGCTAAGCCTTCATTTTAAATAATTCTAATAAGTACAACAGAAATAAAAGCCTTTTTGTGTACCCAAATTTTTTGTGTTTATTTTTACAGAAGTGTAAAATTTAAGAAATCAACGTTCATAGTACACCGATGGGCTAATATAAGCATGCCCATCAACCACGTCACGGTAGCCTTTGAACTGATGGGTCCTAACTAACTGATTCCTATTTCTTAATACTCAGACCTCTTTCACATCTGCATGTTTCTGATATTTGCAGAAGTAATGTTAAAAACAATACAACTTCCACACTTGGCACCAAAGAACTGACCTACAACACACTTTCAGCAAGTGCCATGCAATGTAGATGAAGCTTGGAGTTAACTTGCAGTAAATGCGGCAAACGCGGCTTCGGCAATTGCATTAAATGCAGCCACAACAAAAACACTGGTAAGTGAAGATTTTGTGGCGAAAACTGCAGAAACCACATGTGCCGCACCTGCCGCAAGTGAAGTACAAATTCCGTATACATTGCATGCAACTTACAGCAAGAGTGGCGTGGGTCAGCCCTTAGGCAGGAAGTGCAGAAATAGCCTTTTTTCCACCATAAATTCTCCAAATAGCAGAAAAATGTTGATGTGAAAGCAAAATCTCTATTCTTTCCCTATCTATCTAAATATGTACCTATCTATATATCTATTTCTATGTACAGAACACACCTGAAGATAGAGATGTGTGTTTACAGCCATCCCACCCGTCTCTTACCTGTTCACAAAAACCTCACCCTTTTTAAAAACAAAATGAAATCTCTCAGCAGCTATACTGCTGGAGCTTCAAATACAGGTTCCTATCACCAAATACAGGCATTTGGATGATACACATCTTACATCTTGTACTTAATATGTGTTCTACTTACCTATAAAAATATGTATTGATATATCATATTTCTAAATTTATGTAGATATGATATAGAGTTATTAACCCTATATGCTAATGAGTACGTATGTTATATACATATTTCCTACATAAGTACTTAAAATCTATATGTCTATGGCTACACTAATTTTTTTTTGTTTTTGTTTTTTTTCCTTATCTCTATACATAGAATTTACCTATTGCTGTCTATGTTATTAGAAAAACTGAATAATGAAAAAAAAGAAAAGTAACTTTAAACTAAAATATTTTTGTACACAATATTACGTGTGAAGACTTTAGTACTATCAGCCAATAATTGTCCTTGAAGTGGTGTATTAACCACTTTAACCCTCACATTGCAACATTGCTTCACCCTGGAAAAAGCAACATACAATTGACCATGGGCAAAAGCAGGTTCTGGTAGATAAATGCCAACTCGATGGAGGGTCTGGCCTTGAGATTTATTTATGGTCATTGCAAATGCGGGCTTGATGGGAAATTGTCTCCGTCTTAATTTAAAAGGTAATCCAGTCTCTGATGGACACAAATCAATTCGTGGAATGAATACCACATTTCCTGCTGCTGACCCACTAATTACTTTAGCCAGTATGATATTGGCATGTAAGGCAGTGACAATGAGCCGCGTACCATTGCAGAGACCTTTGTTCGTGTTCAGATTACGTAATAACATGACAATGGTGCCAATTTTAAGTTTCAGCCGATGTGAAGGCATTCCAGTTGGTGTTAGTGAATTCAAAAACTCAAGTGGGTATTGATCGAGGTCATCAGCTTCATCAGGATCGATGGAATCATCACTGATATATTCAGTATAGTCACCTATCAATAAATCCATGACTTGGGAATTGACTTTCTCAACGTCCTCATTTTTTGGACATAAAATTGCATGAGATGCAGCTGTATTTATGCTTTCGGTGTCATTCACATCAATACAAAGATTATCTCCAAAAATTTCAATTATTAAAGAGCCAGTGCATACCATGTCTGGAGGAATTTCAATTACATCATCTCCAAGATTATGTTCATTAGATAGTTCACCATTTCCCAGTTGAAGCAACCAACTGCTGTAGTGAGGATCAATGGAGCGCATGATGTTAATAAGTGGCAGGCGAGTAAAATGTTGCCAGTGTTGTGAATATTTTATACAGCTCTCTACAACATCAGTTCTTGTCCCATGAGGGATGACAGGAAGACATTGTCTAAAGTCGCCTCCAAAAACAATCACTTTACCTCCAAACGGTGTTTTTTCTTTGTGAGCTACATTTGTTGTCATGACATCACGTAAAACTCTATCAATGACATGCAATGCATATTTGGATAGCATTGTGCACTCATCAATAATAAAAAGTTTAGTGCTGTGCAAATCTTTTGCTGCATCGGTATCATTCTTAATCCTGGAAACAGATGTTTCATTCACAGGAATTGGAATCCCATAAAGAGAATGAATGGTTCGTCCACCTTGTAGCAAGTTGGCGGCAATTCCAGTAGTGGCAGCAGGTGACACAATGTCTCCTTGTCCTCTTAGCTGATGTAGGAGTAGATGATATAGGTACGTTTTTCCGCTGCCACCAGGACCATCAAGGAAAAAACACTTTGCTGTAGAATTAGTGTCTTCTAAAGCTTGAGTGATAGCATCAAAAGCAAAAAGTTGGTCCTCATTTAGAGTAGCTTTCATTTCAGCAGCTGCTGATAACTCATAATCTTTATCATACTGTGGGAGGAGGTGTTGTTTCTTGACTGGACGTGGCAAATTAAAATCAGTATAAGTTTTGCCATGAGCTTTAAGAACATGTTGGACATCTGTCATAGCATAGCCTTCACAATTGACACACTCCAGAGTGTCGGAGTGGTATGCATGGCAGTAGTCTTCTACAAAGTGTTCCTTAAATTCATCCCATAAGTCCCGAGGTTTAGCTGGAGGACCAAAAATACAAATGTAGGCAAACATGTCACGTAGCTGTGCTGGCATGTTGAGAATACTGGCATCAAGTAATGTATTTCTCCACAGCCTATCATCAAATAGTAAGCCAAGAGCTAATGCCGCATCTTTAAAGGTTTCATGTGTGACTCCGTGTACAGTTTTTATGCTGTCAAAACTGGTTGCACCTTTCACATGTAACAATAACAATCTTAAATAGTAGCGTTCTTGGTCTTTCACACTGACAGTATACATTCGTCCAATCACAGAACCACCTGCTCGCTTTCTAACTTCCCAAGAACCTTCTTTCCAAACATAGTTTTCGGGAATTTCACGGTATAAATAAATATGAGCATGATGGTCGTTCTGATTAAGCTTGAAGTAGGCCATAAGTGTAGAATTTTGATGGAGCTTTTCTTTGATGTTTCCAATAGAGTCATCCTCATGAAAATAGAGTGGCTGAGAATGCGGTAGATGTACAGCAAGGCGAATGATGCTATGAGATTGTTTATGCATTGGATATGAGAATATTCGCCAAGCTGCCTCTGGTGCACTGACATATCTTGAATCCATGAATTGGTGTGTTTCATCATGTTGGATGTTAGTCTGGCAGATTTCAAGATTGGCTTTATCATGTCCTTTGTAGACGTATTTAAATAAATATTTCACAGCCTGAATGGAACCACAAACTTCGACATTTATATGACACTTGTATTTTAATAGCAGGAACGGATTATATGGAACCACCCACGAATTGTCAATCATGTTAGAATGGTGTTGAAAAGATGGGCCAAAGTGTCTGCGATAAGTAGGATAGGCGTCCTTAGCTATGATGGTTCTTCGTTGCAAATCTTTAGGGAAACCTTTTGTACACTTCCCCAGATCCATACAGGGAGAATTTGGGTTGTGTTCTCCACACGGACCATGAATCATATGTTGGAGAACAATTTTATGGAGGTGAGGGTAGTGGGTAGGATTGGGAATTTCAGCCCACACTGTATTGTCTATGTCCTCCTCAGTCCTTAATTTGGAGTTGCTGTCCATAATAATCAAAATGTGAGCGTGTGGAAGACCACGTTTTTGAAATTCAATTACATGAACCATAGCGCAAACTTTCCCAAATAATCCGTTGTTAATGTCTTTTAAGAGTGCTTCCAGTTTTATTTTGAAAACACGTGCCACCAAATCAGGTCTATGTTCCACACGCTGCCAAGGTTCCAAATTCTCAGTAATCTCATTCCATTTCGGATTACAGGTCATGGTGATGAATAGATCAGGACGACCATATTTAGTCACAATAGCCATGGCATCCTGGTACCGCTGCTGCATATTCCTGGGACTGCCTTCAAACGAAGATGGTAAAATGACCGTTTTTCCAATGGGGATGCCCTTCTCAATGGATTTTTTCTGGAGATGTTCCTGGAGTACACAATAATCCTCTACTTTCAAATCCTTTTGGTGTTGACGGATATAATTTAGGCGATTTGCCTCGATTTTCACATAAGCATCCACTAAGTACTGCTGAGTGAGTTTGCCACCATTCAGGAGTGGATTAAACTGATTACGGACAGACAGCACATAGCAGTAATATTGCAGTTGTGTAACTCTGCGTGGACTTTGCCCTTGTTGCTTGAGGCCATCATGCCAGCCCTGGTCTCCGTAAGGGAAAAATAAAGGATAGAGTAAAGCATCTAAATTACTGTGTAGAATGCTGACCTGTTGTGTTCTTGGCGCCAAAGGATTTTTGGGGTCCGGTTGTAAATGTATTAAAATATCACGATTAAATGGTGGCTCTCCATTGTCATTTTCAAATACGACAGCAACTTCATTGACAGTTGGATTATTATATCGGCGAGGGTCTTGATTCCGATCTTGTTTAAGGGCCATGATGATATTTGGCATAAGAGTGCCATTAGCTTCAGCTTTAAGATGTTCTTCATGTTCCACATCTCATAACATTTTGTAGGCAGCAACAAAGGGATTCACATTGTCTAACTGAAGAGCAATTATACTCATCAAAGTGGGATGACATTTTTGATTTTGTTCACAGTTTAAACGTTGTTCATTCGCGGTAGCGGTATCCAAAATATACAGTTGGGCATAAGCTGGAACTTGATCATCACTGGGATGTAGGGTTCCAGTACGATGATATATTTGTCCATGTATACGGAAACAGTAAGGGCCATGTCCAGGTGGAGGGGATATATTGGCACCCATGGAGGCGAAAGCAAATGAGCTGTTAATACTACGAATATTTTCCATGAGATTCTTACTGAACTCACTCTCCCCTGTCAGCAATCGTTTAAAGACCTCGGGATATTGGGGTATAGGTATATGCACTTTACTCTTGTGACAACACAGAGTAAAATTTTTATCTGCTGGTATCTCAGCATTAAAATGTAATGCTTGACAATGTTCACATAAATAGTTCATAGGACCACAGGAGTGTTCTACTATGGTACTGTCATCATTAGTAAAACCTGTAGGATGTTGAGGTACAGGTTGTGGTAACGGAGCATTGGAATGTTTCTGTAAGCCAACATATATAAAACGTGGACCTGGTAGAGGATCTTCACTGTCCACAGATTCAATCACTGAGGAGTTGGAAGGTGTATCGTGGTCAGGGTTTATTAATATGGAGGTGCAAGCGGTTTTTTTGCGCCGTTCACGGCGTGCACCAGCTGCATTTGGTAATGGTTTGTTTGTTGCCTTAGAAGAGTCAGGTGTGAAGCATGTCTTATAAGCAGACTTAACGGTGTGCAGGCGACGGCGTTTATCATTTGGAGTGTAAGTAGGACAGTGTTTACGCTTACGTGCAGATTTACCAACGGTTAAAGGAGCTTCAGGCTGCACACATTCTATGAATGGAGACAAAGAAGCTGTATTGTGGGCAGAATCTATAACTGAGGACGTGGAAATATTATGTTTGCAACGTTGAGAGCGTGCAGCAGCAGCTTTATTACTTAATCGATTAGTTTTGTCCTCAAAAGACTCATTAGTAATGCGTTTATTGCAAGCAGCATTAACAGTGTCCAGGCGCTTGTGTCTGTCCTCTGTAGTCTCGTTAGCACGCTGTTTGCGCTTACGTGCGGCATCGGCGGCTTTTCGCTCTGCGTCATTGGTATACTTATTATCAGACCTGATGTTACGTGCGCCATCAGCAGCTTTGGGCTCTGTGTCATTAGTATACTTAACAGTGTCCAGGCGCTTGCATCTATCCTCTGTACTCTTGTTAGCACGCTGTTTACGCTTACGTGCAGCATCAGCGGCTTTTCGCTCTGCGTCATTGGTATACTTATTATCAGACCTGATGTTACGTGCGCCATCAGCAGCTTTGGGCTCTGTGTCATTAGTATACTTAACAGTGTCCAGGCGCTTGCATCTCTCCTCTGTACTCTTGTTAGCACGCTGTTTGCGCTTACGTGCGGCATCGGCGGCTTTTCGCTCTGCATCATTACCATACTTTATATCAGACCTGATCTTACGTGCGCCATCAGCAGCTTTGGACTCTGTGTCATTAGTATACTTAACAGTATCCAGGCGCTTGCATCTATCCTCTGTACTCTTGTTAACACGCTGTTTGCGCTTACGTGCGGCATCGGCGGCTTTTCGCTCTGCATCATTACCATACTTTATATCAGACCTGATCTTACGTGCGCCATCAGCAGCTTTGGACTCTGTGTCATTAGTATACTTAACAGTATCCAGGCGCTTGCATCTATCCTCTTTACTCTTGTTAACACGCTGTTTGCGCTTACGTGCGGCATCGGCGGCTTTTCGCTCTGCATCATTACCATACTTTATATCAGACCTGATCTTACGTGCGCCATCAGCAGCTTTGGGCTCTGTGTCATTAGTATACTTAACAGTATCCAGGCACTTGCATCTATCCTCTGTACTCTTGTTAACACGCTGTTTGCGCTTACGTGCGGCATCGGCGGCTTTTCGCTCTGCATCATTACCATACTTTATATCAGACCTGATCTTACGTGCGCCATCAGCAGCTTTGGACTCTGTGTCATTAGTATACTTAACAGTGTCCAGGCGCTTGCATCTATCCTCTGTACTCTTGTTAGCACGCTGTTTACGCTTACGTGCAGCATCAGCGGCTTTTCGCTCTGCGTCATTGGTATACTTATTATCAGACCTGATGTTACGTGCGCCATCAGCAGCTTTGGGCTCTGTGTCATTAGTATACTTAACAGTGTCCAGGCGCTTGCATCTCTCCTCTGTACTCTTGTTAGCACGCTGTTTGCGCTTACGTGCGGCATCGGCGGCTTTTCGCTCTGCATCATTACCATACTTTATATCAGACCTGATCTTACGTGCGCCATCAGCAGCTTTGGACTCTGTGTCATTAGTATACTTAACAGTATCCAGGCGCTTGCATCTATCCTCTGTACTCTTGTTAACACGCTGTTTGCGCTTACGTGCGGCATCGGCGGCTTTTCGCTCTGCATCATTACCATACTTTATATCAGACCTGATCTTACGTGCGCCATCAGCAGCTTTGGACTCTGTGTCATTAGTATACTTAACAGTATCCAGGCGCTTGCATCTATCCTCTTTACTCTTGTTAACACGCTGTTTGCGCTTACGTGCGGCATCGGCGGCTTTTCGCTCTGCATCATTACCATACTTTATATCAGACCTGATCTTACGTGCGCCATCAGCAGCTTTGGGCTCTGTGTCATTAGTATACTTAACAGTATCCAGGCACTTGCATCTATCCTCTGTACTCTTGTTAACACGCTGTTTGCGCTTACGTGCGGCATCGGCGGCTTTTCGCTCTGCATCATTACCATACTTTATATCAGACCTGATCTTACGTGCGCCATCAGCAGCTTTGGACTCTGTGTCATTAGTATACTTAACAGTGTCCAGGCGCTTGCATCTATCCTCTGTACTCTTGTTAGCACGCTGTTTGCGCTTACGTGCGGCATCGGCGTCTTTTTGCTCTGCATTATTAGTATACTTTATATCAGACCTAATCTTACGTGCGCCATCAGCAGCTTTGGGCTGTGTGTCATTAGTATCCTTACTATTAGAGCTCATGTTGGCTAAGCTAAACAGCTTTAAACGTGGTGGTGGCAAACAACAGGTTAATAAGAGGCAGTGTCAGGTAGTAGGAAAATAGCCAGTTAATGATAGGCAATAGTTCTTTGCAGCAATGCAGATATTAATAAATAGGCAGTTTATATTGCAGAGAAATTGCTGGGCAATAATGGACAATGTCCTTATGTGGCAAATAATAGAACAATATACCCAGTGTGGCAAAGAAGAGGTTAATAAACGGCAGTCTCTCAGTATAACAGTCAGTGAATAATAGGCAGTATATGGAGAAAACATCAAACAAAAGTTCAAAATTGGTGTGAAAATGTCACTGAACCACTTCACAACTAAATATATATAGTTTTGGTAAATGGTATTATCATTTTTTTGACGAAATTCGGCAGGAGCTTGAAGAGCGATGTCACTGGGACCGCCTCCACGCAGTAGAAACTTGCTGTGAGGTAAAAATTCAAAAATCACACCAAAATGGCGGGCGGAGTGTGTCACAGTACGGCACGTTTCTGATTGGTCGCTCGCGGCAGGCGGCAACCAATCAGAAAAGTGCCGCGCACCACGAAGGCATATATCTTTGTCCACCCTGAGCAGGTGTAGGACGCTGGTGACGTCACTTATCTCCGGACATTATCTCCGGACAAAGCCACGGAAGTTGGCACAAATTGCCGGAAGTAGTATTCTAGGCAATTACAGTGCCTACAAGTAGTATTCAACCCCCTGCAGATTTAGCAGGTTTACACATTTGGAATTAACTTGGCATTGTGACATTTGGACTGTAGATCAGCCTGGAAGTGTGAAATGCACTGCAGCAAAAAAGAATGTTATTTCTTTGTTTATTTTTTTTTTTAAATTGTGAAAAGTTTTTTCAGAGGGTCATTTATTATTCAACCCCTCAACCCACCAGAATTCTGTTTGGTTCCCCTAAAGTATTAAGAAGTAGTTCAGGCACAAAGAACAATGAGCTTCACATGTTTGGATTAATTATCTCTTTTTCCAGCCTTTCTGACTATTTAAGACCCTCCCCAAACTTGTGAACAGCACTCAAACATGGTCAACATGGGAAAGACAAAGGAGCATTCCAAGGCCATCAGAGACAAGATCGTGGAGGGTCACAAGTCTGGCAAGGGGTACAAAACCCTTTCCAAGGAGTTGGGCCTACCTGTCTCCACTGTTGGGAGCATCATCCGGAAGTGGAAGGCTTATGGAACTACTGTTAGCCTTCCACGGCCTGGACAGCCTTTGAAAGTTTCCTCCCGTGCCGAGGCCAGGCTTGTCCGAAGAGTCAAGGCTAACCCAAGGACAACAAGGAAGGAGCTCCGGGAAGATCTCATGGCAGTGGGGACATTGGTTTCAGTCAATACCATAAGTAACGTACTCCACCGCAATGGTCTCCGTTCCAGACGAGCCCGTAAGGTACCTTTACTTTCAATGCGTCATGTCAAGGCTCGTCTACAGTTTGCTCATGATCACTTGGAGGACTCTGAGACTGACTGGTTCAAGGTTCTCTGGTCTGATGAGACCAAGATCGAGATCTTTGGTGCCAACCACACACGTGACGTTTGGAGACTGGATGGCACTGCATACGACCCCAAGAATACCATCCCTACAGTCAAGCATGGTGGTGGCAGCATCATGCTGTGGGGCTGTTTCTCAGCCAAGGGGCCTGGCCATCTGGTCCGCATCCATGGGAAGATGGATAGCACGGCCTACTTGGAGATTTTGGCCAAGAACCTCCGCTCCTCCATCAAGGATCTTAAGATGGGTCGTCATTTCATCTTCCATCAAGACAATGACCCAAAGCACACAGCCAAGAAAACCAAGGCCTGGTTCAAGAGGCAAAAAATCAAGGTGTTGCAGTGGCCTAGTCAGTCTCCTGACCTTAACCCAATTGAAAACTTGTGGAAGGAGCTCAAGATTAAAGTCCACATGAGACACCCAAAGAACCTAGATAACTTGGAGAAGATCTGCATGGAGGAGTGGGCCAAGATAACTCCAGAGACCTGTGCCGGCCTGATCAGGTCTTATAAAAGACGATTATTAGCTGTAATTGCAAACAAAGGTTATTCCACAAAATATTAAACCTAGGGGTTGAATAATAATTGACCCACACTTTTATGTTTGAAATTTATAAAAATGTAACTGAGCAACAAAACTTTTTGGTTTGTAAGATTTATGCATCTGTTAATAAATCCTGCTCTTGTTTGAAGTTTGAAGGCTCTAACTTATTTGCATCTTATTAAACCTGCTAAATCTGCAGGGGGTTGAATACTACTTGTAGGCACTGTATATATTAGATTTTAATGTTATCAGTGTTTACCTTTGAACGTTTATATTGTATTGTCCTGTCACCAGCCATGTGTACGATTATCGGCCGAAAGCTTCTCTGGAACCAATAATCACCCCATGTAAAGGTATCTTTATAAGTTAAAGATTCAGAATACTATGACTTTTATCATATCCTGAACAGTCAAGTTTTTTATGAACCGTTAAGGTTTTCTGGTTGAAGTAAAAAAAACTCTGAGTGTTTACAGTTTGAAACCATAAAATGTTGAAAAATTATGTCATTCTTGAGTATATCACTCAATGGTGCTCATAAACGTGTCAAATTTGATCTATAATATACTTTAATATACGTTACTTTAATCTTTAATATACTTAAGAACGGGGCCCCAGACATCACACAGGGGGTCTGAAACACCGCACAGTGGTCCAAAATATCGCTGTGCTCTGCCTGGGGCCCCATATGCTGCCTGGGGCCCCTGTGCTCTGCCTGGGGCCCCATATGCTGCCTGGGGCCCCTGTGCTCTGCCTGGGGCCACTGTGCTCTGCCTGGGGCCCCATATGCTGCCTGGGGCCCCTGTGCTCTGCCTGGGGCCCCATATGCTGCCTGGGGCCCCTGTGCTCTGCCTGGGGCCCCTGTGCTCTGTCTGGGGCCCCATGTTCTGCCTGGGGCACACGGAGCCCCTGTGCTCTGCCTGGGGCCCCATGTTCTGCCTGGGGCCACTGTGCTCTGCCTGGGGCCCCATATGCTGCCTGGGGCCCCTGTGCTCTGCCTGGGGCCCCATATGCTGCCTGGGGCCCCTGTGCTCTGCCTGGGGCCCCATATGCTGCCTGGGGCCCCTGTGCTCTGCCTGGGACCACTGTGCTCTGCCTGGGGCCCCATATGCTGCCTGGGGCCCCTGTGCTCTGCCTGGGGCCACTGTGCTCTGCCTGGGGCCCCATATGCTGCCTGGGGCCCCTGTGCTCTGCCTGGGGCCCCATATGCTGCCTGGGGCCCCTGTGCTATGCCTGGGGCCCCTGTGCTCTGCCTGGGGCCACTGTGCTCTGCCTGGGGCCCCATATGCTGCCTGGGGCCCCTGTGCTCTGCCTGGGGCCCCATATGCTGCCTGGGGCCCCTGTGCTCTGCCTGGGCCCCATGTTCTGCCTGGGCCACTGTGCTCTAACTGGGGCCCCATATGCTGCCTGGGGCCCCTGTGCTCTGCCTGGGGCCACTGTGCTCTAACTGGGGCCCCATATGCTGCCTGGGGCCCCTGTGCTCTGCCTGGGGCACCGTGTGCTGCCTGGGGCCCCTGTGCTCTGCCTGGGCCCCATGTTCTGCCTGGGCCACTGTGCTCTAACTGGGGCCCCATATGCTGCCTGGGGCCCCTGTGCTCTGCCTGGGGCCACTGTGCTCTAACTGGGGCCCCATATGCTGCCTGGGGCCCCTGTGCTCTGCCTGGGGCCCCTGTGCTCTGCCTGGGCCCCATGTTCTGCCTGGGCCACTGTGCTCTAACTGGGGCCCCATATGCTGCCTGGGGCCCCTGTGCTCTGCCTGGGGCCACTGTGCTCTAACTGGGGCCCCATATGCTGCCTGGGGCCCCTGTGCTCTGCCTGGGGCCCCTGTGCTCTGCCTGGGGCCCCATGATCTGCCTGGGGCACATGGAGCCCCTGTGCTCTGCCTGGGGCCCCATATGCTGCCTGGGTCCCCTGTGCTCTGCCTGGGGCCACTGTGCTCTGCCTGGGGCCCCATATGCTGCCTGGGGCCCCTGTGCTCTGCCTGGGGTCCCATATGCTGCCTGGGGCCCCTGTGCTCTGCCTGGGGCCCCTGTGCTCTGCCTGGGCCCCATGTTCTGCCTGGGCCACTGTGCTCTAACTGGGGCCCCATATGCTGCCTGGGGCCACTGTGCTCTAACTGGGGCCCCATATGCTGCCTGGGGCCCCTGTGCTCTGCCTGGGGCCACTGTGCTCTAACTGGGGCCCCATATGCTGCCTGGGGCCCCTGTGCTCTGCCTGGGGCCCCTGTGCTCTGCCTGGGGCCCCATGTTCTGCCTGGGGCACACGGAGCCCCTGTGCTCTGCCTGGGGCCCCATGTTCTGCCTGGGGCCACTGTGCTCTGCCTGGGGCCCCATATGCTGCCTGGGGCCCCTGTGCTCTGCCTGGGACCACTGTGCTCTGCCTGGGGCCCCATATGCTGCCTGGGGCCCCTGTGCTCTGCCTGGGGCCACTGTGCTCTGCCTGGGGCCCCTGTGCTCTGCCTGGGGCCCCATATGCTGCCTGGGGCCCCTGTGCTATGCCTGGGGCCCCTGTGCTCTGCCTGGGGCCACTGTGCTCTGCCTGGGGCCCCATATGCTGCCGGGGGCCCCATGTTCTGCCTGGGGCCACTGTGCTCTGCCTGGGGCCCCATATGCTGCCTGGGGCCCCTGTGCTCTGCCTGGGACCACTGTGCTCTGCCTGGGGCCCCATATGCTTCCTGGGGCCCCTGTGCTCTGCCTGGGGCCACTGTGCTCTGCCTGGGGCCCCATATGCTGCCTGGGGCCCCTGTGCTCTGCCTGGGGCCCCATATGCTGCCTGGGGCCCCTGTGCTATGCCTGGGGCCCCTGTGCTCTGCCTGGGGCCACTGTGCTCTGCCTGGAGCCCCATATGCTGCCTGGGGCCCCTGTGCTCTGCCTGGGGCCCCATATGCTGCCTGGGGCCCCTGTGCTCTTCCTGGGGCCCCGTGTGCTGCCTAGGGCCCCTGTGCTCTGCCTGGGGCCCCATGTTCTGCCTGGGCCACTGTGCTCTAACTGGGGCCCCATATGCTGCCTGGGGCCCCTGTGCTCTGCCTGGGGCCCCTGTGCTCTGCCTGGGGCCCCATGTTCTGCCTGGGGCACACGGAGCCCCTGTGCTCTGCCTGGGGCCCCATGTTCTGCCTGGGGCCACTGTGCTCTGCCTGGGGCCCCATATGGTGCCTGGGGCCCCTGTGCTCTGCCTGGGACCACTGTGCTCTGCCTGGGGCCCCTGTGCGCTGCCTGGGGCCCCTGTGCTCTGCCTGGGGCCACTGTGCTCTGCCTGGGGCCCCATATGCTGCCTGGGGCCCCTGTGCTCTGCCTGGGGCCCCATATGCTGCCTGGGGCCCCTGTGCTATGCCTGGGGCCCCTGTGCTCTGCCTGGGGCCACTGTGCTCTGCCTGGGGCCCCATATGCTGCCTGGGGCCCCTGTGCTCTTCCTGGGGCCCCATATGCTGCCTGGGGCCCCTGTGCTCTGCCTGGGACCACTGTGCTCTGCCTGGGGCCCCATATGCTGCCTGGGCCACTGTGCTCTAACTGGGGCCCCATATGCTGCCTGGGGCCCCTGTGCTCTGCCTGGGGCCACTGTGCTCTAACTGGGGCCCCATATGCTGCCTAGGGCCCCTGTGCTCTGCCTGGGGCCCCTGTGCTCTGCCTGGGGCCCCATGTTCTGCCTGGGGCACACGGAGCCCCTCTGCTCTGCCTGGGGCCACTGTGCTCTGCCTGGGGCCCCATATGCTGCCTGGGGCCCCTGTGCTCTGCCTGGGGCCACTGTGCTCTGCCTGGGGCCCCTGTGCTCTGCCTGGGGCCCCATATGCTGCCTGGGGCCCCTGTGCTATGCCTGGGGCCCCTGTGCTCTGCCTGGGGCCACTGTGCTCTGCCTGGGGCCCCATATGCTGCCTGGGGCCCCTGTGCTCTGCCTGGGGCCCCATATGGTGCCTGGAGCCCCTGTGCTCTGCCTGGGGCCCCGTGTGCTGCCTGGGGCCCCTGTGCTCTGCCTGGGGCCCCATGTTCTGCCTGGGCCACTGTGCTCTAACTGGGGCCCCATATGCTGCCTGGGGCCCCTGTGCTCTGCCTGGGGCCACTGTGCTCTAACTGGGGCCCCATATGCTGCCTGGGGCCCCTGTGCTCTGCCTGGGGCCACTGTGCTCTGCCTGGGGCCCCATATGCTGCCTGGGGCCCCTGTGCTCTGCCTGGGGCCCCATATGCTGCCTGGGGCCCCTGTGCTCTGCCTGGGGCCCCATATGCTGCCTGGGGCCCCTGTGCTCTGCCTGGAGCCCCTGTGCTTTGCCTGGGGCCCCATGTTCTGCCTGGGGCCACTGTGCTCTGCCTGGGGCCCCATATGCTGCCTGGGGCCCCTGTGCTCTGCCTGGGGCCACTGTGCTCTAACTGGGGCCCCATATGCTGCCTGGGGCCCCTGTGCTCTGCCTGGGGCCACTGTGCTCTGCCTGGGTCCCCATATGCTGCCTGGGGCCCCTGTGCTCTGCCTGGGGCCCCATATGCTGCCTGGGGCCCCTGTGCTCTGCCTGGGGCCCCATATGCTGCCTGGGGCCCCTGTGCTCTGCTTGGGACCACTGTGCTCTGCCTGGGGCCCCATATGCTGCCTGGGGCCCCTGTGCTCTGCCTGGGGCCACTGTGCTCTGCCTGGGGCCCCATATGCTGCCTGGGGCCACTGTGCTCTGCCTGGGGCCCCATATGCTGCCTGGGGCCCCTGTGCTCTGCCTGGGGCCCCATATGCTGCCTGGGGCCCCTGTGCTATGCCTGGGGCCCCTGTGCTCTGCCTGGGGCCCCATATGCTGCCTGGGACCCCTGTGCTCTGCCTGGGGCCCCATATGCTGCCTGGGGCCCCTGTGCTCTGCCTGGGGCACCGTGTGCTGCCTGGGGCCCCTGTGCTCTGCCTGGGGCACCGTGTGCTGCCTGGGGCCCCTGTGCTCTGCCTGGGGCCCCATGTTCTGCCTGGGCCACTGTGCTCTAACTGGGGCCCCATATGCTGCCTGGGGCCCCTGTGCTCTGCCTGGGGCCACTGTGCTCTAACTGGGGCCCCATATGCTGCCTGGGGCCCCTGTGCTCTGCCTGGGGCCCCTGTGCTCTGCCTGGGGCCCCATGTTCTGCCTGGGGCACACTGAGCCCCTGTGCTCTGCCTGGGGCCCCATGTTCTGCCTGGGGCCACTGTGCTCTGCCTGGGGCCCCATATGCTGCCTGGGGCCCCTGTGCTCTGCCTGGGACCACTGTGCTCTGCCTGGGGCCCCATATGCTGCCTGGGGCCCCTGTGCTCTGCCTGGGGCCACTGTGCTCTGCCTGGGGCCCCATATGCTGCCTGGGGCCCCTGTGCTCTGCCTGGGGCCCCATATGCTGCCTGGGGCCCCTGTGCTATGCCTGGGGCCCCTGTGCTCTGCCTGGGGCCACTGTGCTCTGCCTGGGGCCCCATATGCTGCCTGGGGCCCCATGTTCTGCCTGGGGCCACTGTGCTCTGCCTGGGGCCCCATATGCTGCCTGGGGCCCCTGTGCTCTGCCTGGGACCACTGTGCTCTGCCTGGGGCCCCATATGCTGCCTGGGGCCTCTGTGCTCTGCCTGGGGCCACTGTGCTCTGCCTGGGGCCCCATACGCTGCCTGGGGCCCCTGTGCTCTGCCTTGGGCCCCATATGCTGCCTGGGGCCCCTGTGCTATGCCTGGGGCCCCTGTGCTCTGCCTGGGGCCACTGTGCTCTGCCTGGAGCCCCATATGCTGCCTGGGGCCCCTGTGCTCTGCCTGGGGCCCCATATGCTGCCTGGGGCCCCTGTGCTCTTCCTGGGGCCCCGTGTGCTGCCTGGGGCCCCTGTGCTCTGCCTGGGGCCCCATGTTCTGCCTGGGCCACTGTGCTCTAACTGGGGCCCCATATGCTGCCTGGGGCCCCTGTGCTCTGCCTGGGGCCACTGTGCTCTAACTGGGGCCCCATATGCTGCCTGGGGCCGCTGTGCTCTGCCTGGGGCCCCTGTGCTCTGCCTGGGGCCCCATGTTCTGCCTGGAGCACACGGAGCCCCTGTGCTCTGCCTGGGGCCCCATGTTCTGCCTGGGGCCACTGTGCTCTGCCTGGGGCCCCATATGCTGCCTGGGGCCCCTGTGCTCTGCCTGGGGCCACTGTGCTCTGCCTGGGGCCCCATATGCTGCCTGGGGCCCCTGTGCTATGCCTGGGGCCCCTGTGCTCTGCCTGGGGCCACTGTGCTCTGCCTGGGGCCCCATATGCTGCCTGGGGCCCCTGTGCTCTGCCTGGGGCCCCATATGCTGCCTGGGGCCCCTGTGCTCTGCCTGGGGCCCCATATGCTGCCTGGGGCCCCTGTGCTCTGCCTGGGGCCCCATATGCTGCCTGGGGCCCCTGTGCTCTGCCTGGAGCCCCTGTGCTTTGCCTGGGGCCCCATGTTCTGCCTGGGGCCACTGTGCTCTGCCTGGGGCCCCATATGCTGCCTGGGGACCCTGTGCTCTGCCTGGGACCACTGTGCTCTGCATGGGGCCCCATATGCTGCCTGGGGCCCCTGTGCTCTGCCTGGGGCCACTGTGCTCTGCCTGGGGCCCCATATGCTGCCTGGGGCCCCTGTGCTCTGCCTGGGGCCCCATATGCTGCCTGGGGCCCCTGTGCTCTGCCTGGGGCCCCATATGCTGCCTGGGGCCCCTGTGCTCTGCCTGGGACCACTGTGCTCTGCCTGGGGCCCCATATGCTGCCTGTGGCCCCTGTGCTCTGCCTGGGGCCACTGTGCTCTGCCTGGGGCCCCATATGCTGCCTGGGGCCCCTGTGCTCTGCCTGGGGCCCCATATGCTGCCTGGGGCCCCTGTGCTATGCCTGGGGCCCCTGTGCTCTGCCTGGGGCCACTGTGCTCTGCCTGGGGCCCCATATGCTGCCTGGGGCCCCTGTGCTCTGCCTGGGGCCCCATATGCTGCCTGGGGCCCCTGTGCTCTGCCTGGGGCACCGTGTGCTGCCTGGGGCCCCTGTGCTCTGCCTGGGGCCCCATGTTATGCCTGGGCCACTGTGCTCTAACTGGGGCCCCATATGCTGCCTGGGGCCCCTGTGCTCTGCCTGGGGCCACTGTGCTTTAACTGGGGCCCCATATGCTGCCTGGGGCCCCTGTGCTCTGCCTGGGGCCCCTGTGCTCTGCCTGGGGCCCCATGTTCTGCCTGGGGCACACGGAGCCCCTGTGCTCTGCCTGGGGCCCCATGTTCTGCCTGGGGCCACTGTGCTCTGCCTGGGGCCCCATATGCTGCCTGGGGCCCCTGTGCACTGCCTGGGACCACTGTGCTCTGCCTGGGGCCCCATATGCTGCCTGGGGCCCCTGTGCTCTGCCTGGGGCCACTGTGCTCTGCCTGGGGCCCCATATGCTGCCTGGGGCCCCATATGCTGCCTGGGGCCCCTGTGCTATGCCTGGGGCCCCTGTGCTCTGCCTGGGGCCACTGTGCTCTGCCTGGGGCCCCATATGCTGCCTGGGGCCCCATGTTCTGCCTGGGGCCACTGTGCTCTGCCTGGGGCCCATATGCTGCCTGGGGCCCCTGTGCTCTGCCTGGGACCACTGTGCTCTGCCTGGGGCCCCATATGCTGCTTGGGGCCACTGTGCTCTGCCTGGGGCCCCATATGCTGCCTGGGGCCCCTGTGCTCTGCCTGGGGCCCCATATGCTGCCTGGGGCCCCTGTGCTATGCCTGGGGCCACTGTGCTCTGCCTGGGGCCACTGTGCTCTGCCTGGAGCCCCATATGCTGCCTGGGGCCCCTGTGCTCTGCCTGGGGCCCCATATGCTGCCTGGGGCCCCTGTGCTCTTCCTGGGGCCCCGTGTGCTGCCTGGGGCCCCTGTGCTCTGCCTGGGGCCCCATGTTCTGCCTGGGCCCCTGTGCTCTGCCTGGGGCCCCATGTTCTGCCTGGGCCACTGTGCTCTAACTGGGGCCCCATATGCTGCCTGGGGCCCCTGTGCTCTGCCTGGGGCCACTGTGCTCTATCTGGGGCCCCATATGCTGCCTGGGGCCCCTGTGCTCTGCCTGGGGCCACTGTGCTCTGCCTGGGGCCCCATATGCTGCCTGGGGCCCCTGTGCTCTGCCTGGGGCCCCATATGCTGCCTGGGGCCCCTGTGCTCTGCCTGGGGCCCCATATGCTGCCTGGGGCCCCTGTGCTCTGCCTGGAGCCCCTGTGCTCTGCCTGGGGCCCCATATGCTGCCTGGGGCCCCTGTGCTCTGCCTGGGGCCACTGTGCTCTGCCTGGGGCCCCATATGCTGCCTGGGGCCCCTGTGCTCTGCCTGGGGCCCCATATGCTGCCTGGGGCCCCTGTGCTCTGCCTGGGGCCCCATATGCTGCCTGGGGCCCCTGTGCTCTGCCTGGAGCCCCTGTGCTCTGCCTGGGGCCCCATGTTCTGCCTGGGGCCACTGTGCTCTGCCTGGGGCCCCATATGCTGCCTGGGGCCCCTGTGCTCTGCCTGGGACCACTGTGCTCTGCCTGGGGCCCCATCCCCGTGTGCTGCCTGGGGCCCCTGTGCTCTGCCTGGGGCCACTGTGCTCTGCCTGGGGCCCCATGTGCTGCCTGGAACCCCTGTGCTCTGCCTGGGACCACTGTGCTCTGCCTGGGGCCCCATATGCTGCCTGGGGCCCCTGTGCTCTGCCTGGGGCCACTGTGCTCTGCCTGGGGCCCCATATGCTGCCTAGGGCCCCTGTGCTCTGCCTTGGGCCCCATATGCTGCCTGGGGCCACTGTGCTCTGCCTGGGTGTAGGACACTGGTGACGTCACTTATCTCCGGACATTAGCTCCAGACATTAGCTCCGGACATTAGCTCCGGACAAAGCCACGGAAGTTGGCACAAATTGCAGGAAGTAGTATTCTAGGCAATTAATCTCCGGACATTAGCTCCGGACATTAGCTCCGGACATTAGCTCCGGACATTAGCTCCGAACATTATCTCCGGACATTAGCTCCGGACAAAGCCACGGAAGTTGGCACAAATTGCAGGAAGTAGTATTCTAGGCAATTATACACTCACCGGCCACTTTATTAGGTACACCATGCTAGTAACGGGTTGGACCCCCTTTTGCCTTCAGAACTGCCTCAATTCTTCGTGGCATAGATTCAACAAGGTGCTGGAAGCATTCCTCAGAGATTTTGGTCCATATTGACATGATGGCATCACACAGTTGCCGCAGATTTGTCGGCTGCACATCCCAAAGATGCTCCATACAAGGCAGGATGGATCCATGCTTTCATGTTGTTTACGCCAAATTCTGACCCTACCATCCGAATGTCGCAGCAGAAATCGAGAATCATCAGACCAAGCAACGTTTTTCCAATCTTCTACTGTCCAATTTCGATGAGCTTGTACAAATTGTAGCCTCAGTTTCCTGTTCTTAGCTGAAAGGAGTGGTACCCGGTGTGGTCTTCTGCTGCTGTAGCCCATCTGCCTCAAAGTTCGACGCACTGTGCGTTCAGAGATGCTCTTAGGCCTACCTTGGTTGTAACGGGTGGCGATTTGAGTCACTGTTGCCTTTCTATCAGCTCGAACCAGTCTGCCCATTCTCCTCTGACCTCTGGCATCAACAAGGCATTTCCGCCCACAGAACTGCCGCTCACTGGATTTTTTTTATTTTTCGGACCATTCTCTGTAAACCCTAGAGATGGTTGTGCGTGAAAATCCCAGTAGATCAGCAGTTTCTGAAATACTCAGACCAGCCCTTCTGGCACCAACAACCATTCCACGTTCAAAGGCACTCAAATCACCTTTCTTCCCCATACTGATGCTCGGTTTGAACTGCAGGAGATTGTCTTGACCATGTCTACATGCCTAAATGCACTGAGTTGCCGCCATGTGATTGGCTGATTAGAAATTAAGTGTTAACAAGAAGTTGGACAGGTGTACCTAATAAAGTGGCCAGTGAGTGTATATTAGATTGATAAAAGGTCAAGAGGATTTTTAAACATTTTGCTTCTCATTCTGTCAGCTTTCTTTTTTTATTTTTAATTCAAGCCTTGTTTTTGGGAGCCTCATGTTCAGGTAGTAGTATTTAGTTTTATGGACATATCTATTGTATAGGATACTGGATATCGAATTGGATGATTTTAGACAAGTTGTGGTCCCTCGAGGAGTCTACATTGCATTTATCTTCATGATCATAATGTGCAGTGAGTACGGAAAGTATTCAGAACTCTTTACATTTTTCAATTTTTGTTTCATTACAGCCATTTGGTAAATTCAAAAAAGTTTATTTTTCACATTAATGTACACTCTGCATCCCATCTTGACTGAAAAAAAATCCTGAAATGTGGAAATTTTTACAAATGTAATAAAAAAAGAAAAACTGAAATATCACATGGTCAAAAGTATTCAGACCCTTTGCTCAGACACTCATATTTAAGTAATCTGCTGTCCATTTCCTTGTGATCCTCCTTGAGATGGTTCTACTCCTTCATTGGTGTCCAGCTGTGTTTAATTAAACTGATAGTACTTGATTTGGAAAGGCACACACCTGTTTATATGCGATCTCACAGCTCACAGTGCATGTCAAACCAGATGAGAATCATGAGGTCAAAGGAACTGGCCAAGGAGCTCAGAGACAGAATTGTGGCAAGTCACAGATCTGGCCAAGGTTACAACAGAATTTCTGCAGTACTCAAGGATCCTAAGAGCACTGTGGCCTCCATAATCCTTAAATGGAAGAAGTTTGGGACCACCAGAAGTCTTCCTAAACCTAGCCGTCCAGCCAAACTGAGCAATCTTGGAGAAGACCCTTGGTGAGAGAGGTAAAGAAGAACCCCAAGATCACTGTGACTGAGCTCCAGAGATGCAGTAGGGAGATGGGAGAAAAATCCACAAAGTCAACTATCACTGCAGCGCACCAGCAGTCGGGCCTTTATGGCAGAGTGGCCCGACGGAAGCATCTCCTCAGTGCAAGACATATGAAAGCCCACATAGAGTTTGATAGAAAACACATGAAAGACTCCCAGACTATGAGAAATAAGATTCTCTGGTCTGATGAGATGAGGATAGACCTTTTTGGTGATAATTCTAAGTGGCATGTGTGGAGAAAACCAGGCACTGCTCATCACCTACCCAATACAATCCCAACAGTGAAACATGGTGGTAGCATGATGCCGAAGGTTTACCTTCCAACAAGACAATGACCCTAAGCACACAGCTACTAGCTCAAAAAGGTGCTTCTACTCAATACTGAGCAAAGGGTCTGAATACTTATGACCATGTGATATTTCAGTTTTTCTTTTTTAATAAATTTGCAAAAATTACTACATTGCTGTTTTTTTTCAGTCAAGATGAGGTGCAGAGTATACATTAATGAGAAAGAAAATGAACTTTTTTGAATTTACCAGATGGCTACAATGAAACAAAGAGTGAAAAATTTAAAGGGGTTGACCACCGCCGCAGCGACAATGCACTGGCAGGGCGGACGCACCATCAAATCCATTATCATCAAATGGAACGAACATGGTACCACATCAAACCTGCCAAGAGAGGGCTGCCTGTCATGAATCCCCAATGGCTAGGGATAGCACAGGATGAGCAAAGTATAATAAATATCGGACGAGCTCTAGGGTGATGGAACCTGGGCTGACCGCTGCCCTACGCCTGACAAACGCAACTTGAGATAGCCAGGGAGCGTGCCTACGTTGGTTCTAGACGCCACGCACCAGCCTAAGAGCTAACTAGTATTGCAGAGAAAACAAAGACCTCACTTGCCTCCAGAGGAATTAACCCCAAAGATATAGTTGCCCCCCACATGTATTGACGGTGAAATGAGAGGAAGGCACACACATAGAGATGATGTATATAGCTTTGGCAAATAGAGGCCCGCTGAAAACTAGAAAGCAGAATGACACAAAAGGGGACTGAGCGGTCAGCAAAAAACCCTAATAAAAAAAAACCATCCTGAGATTACAAGAACCCATGTGCCAACTCATGGCACATGGGGAGAACCTCAGTCCACTAGAGCAACCAGCTAACAAAGAGACATTCTAAGCAAGCTGGACAAAAAAACCAAACAACTGAAAATCAGCACTTAGCTTATCCTGAAAGATCTGGGAGCAGGTAGGCAGGAACCAAACAGAGCACATCTGAACACATTGATAGCCGGCAAGGGAAATGACAGAGAGGCCAGGTAAAATAGGAAACACCCAGCCTCTGATGGACAGATGGAAACCAAAGGCCGCAACCCACCAAAGTCACCCAGTACCAGCAGTAACCACCAGAGGGAGCCCGCAAACAGAATCCACAACAGTACCCCCCCCTTGAGGAGGGGTCACCGAACCCTCACGAGAACCCCCAGGGCGATCAGGGTGAGCTCTATGGAAGGCGCGGACCAAATCAGTCGCATGAACATCGGAGGCGACCACCCAGGAATTGTCCTCCTGACCATAACCCTTCCACTTAACCAAATACTGGAGTTTGCGTCTGGAAACACGAGAATCCAAGATCTTTTCAACAACATACTCCAATTCTCCCTCCACCAGCACCGGAGCAGGAGGCTCGACCGAAGGAACAACAGGCACCTCATACCTCCGCAACAACGACCGATGGAACACATTATGAATAGCGAACGATGCTGGGAGATCCAAACGGAAAGATACAGGGTTAAGAATCTCCGAGATCCTATAAGGACCGATGAACCGAGGCTTGAACTTAGGAGAAGAGACCTTCATAGGGACAAAACGAGAAGACAACCACACCAAGTCCCCAACAAGAAGTCGGGGACCCACGCGGCGACGGCGATTAGCAAACTGCTGAGTCTTCTCCTGAGATAACTTCAAATTGTCCACCACCTGATTCCAAATGTGATGTAGCCTGTCCACCACCACGTCCACTCCAGGACAATCCGAAGACTCCACCTGACCAGAGGAAAAACGAGGATGAAACCCCGAATTACAAAAAAAAGGAGAGACCAACGTGGCCGAACTAGCCCGATTATTAAGAGCAAATTCGGCCAGTGGCAAAAATGCAACCCAGTCATCCTGATCAGCAGAAACAAAACACCTCAAATAAGTTTCCAAGGTCTGATTAGTTCGCTCCGTCTGGCCATTCGTCTGAGGATGGAATGCAGACGAGAAAGACAAATCAATGCCCATCTTGGCACAAAACGTCCGCCAAAATCTAGACACAAACTGGGATCCCCTGTCAGAAACGATATTCTCCGGAATCCCATGCAAACGAACCACGTTCTGAAAAAACAAAGGAACCAACTCAGAGGAGGAGGGCAACTTAGGCAAGGGCACCAAATGAACCATCTTAGAAAAGCGGTCACACACAACCCAGATAACGGACATTTTCTGTGAAACCGGGAGATCAGAAATAAAATCCATTGAAATGTGCGTCCAAGGCCTCTTCGGGATGGGCAAGGATAACAACAACCCACTAGCCCGTGAACAGCAAGGCTTAGCTCGAGCACACACTTCACAAGACTGCACAAAGGTACGCACATCCCTAGACAAGGAAGGCCACCAAAAAGACCTGGCCACCAAGTCTCTTGTACCAAATATTCCAGGATGACCAGCCAACACAGAAGAATGGACCTCGGAGATGACTCTACTGATCCAATCATCCGGAACAAACAGTCTTTCTGGTGGACAACGATCCGGTTTATCCACCTGAAACTCCTGCAATGCGCGTCGCAAGTCTGGGGATACGGCGGACAATATTACCCCATCCCTAAGGATACCAGCAGGCCCAGTGTCTCCAGGGGAGTCAGGCACAAAACTCCTGGAAAGAGCATCTGCCTTCACATTCTTTGAACCTGGCAGGTATGAAACCACGAAATTGAAACGAGAAAAAAATAACGACCAACGAGCCTGTCTAGGATTCAAACGCCTGGCAGACTCAAGGTAAGTGAGATTCTTGTGATCAGTCAAGACCACCACGCGATGTTTAGCACCCTCAAGCCAATGACGCCACTCCTCAAATGCCCACTTCATGGCCAAAAGCTCCCGATTACCCACATCATAATTGCGCTCGGCGGGCGAGAATTTTCTAGAGAAGAAAGCACATGGCTTCATCACCGAGCCATTAGAACTTCTCTGTGACAAAACCGCCCCCGCTCCAATCTCGGAAGCATCAACCTCCACCTGGAAAGGAAGTGAAACATCTGGTTGACACAACACAGGAGCAGAAGAAAACCGGCGCTTAAGTTCCCGAAAGGCCTCCACAGCCGCAGGAGACCAATCAGCAACATCAGCACCCTTTTTAGTCAAATCAGTCAAAGGTTTAACAATACTGGAAAAATTAGCAATGAACCGACGATAAAAATTAGCAAACCCCAAGAACTTCTGAAGGCTCTTAACAGATGTAGGTTGTGTCCAGTCACAAATAGCCTGAACCTTAACGGGATCCATCTCAATAGTAGAAGGAGAAAAAATGTACCCCAAAAAAGAAATCTTCTGGACTCCGAAGAGACACTTTGAGCCCTTCACAAACAGAGAATTGGCCCGCAAAACTTGAAACACCTTCCTGACCTGTAGAACATGAGACTCCCAGTCATCAGAAAACACCAAAATATCATCCAAATACACAATCATAAACTTATCCAGATATTCACGGAAAATATTGTGCATAAAGGACTGAAAGACTGACGGAGCATTGGAGAGTCCAAAAGGCATTACCAAATACTCAAAATGGCCCTCAGGCGTATTAAATGCGGTTTTCCACTCATCACCCTGTTTTATCCGCACCAGATTATACGCACCACGAAGATCTATTTTAGTGAACCACCTAGCCCCCTTAATGCGAGCAAACAAATCAGTAAATAATGGCAATGGATACTGGTATTTGACTGTAATCTTATTCAGAAGGCGATAATCTATACAAGGCCTCAGGGAACCATCTTTTTTTGCCACGAAAAAAAAAACCTGCTCCCAGAGGGGACGAAGATGGACGAATATGTCCCTTTTCCAAGGACTCCTTAATATAATTCCGCATAGCAGTATGCTCTGGCAGTGACAGATTAAATAAACGACCCTTAGGGAACTTACTGCCAGGAATCAATTCTATAGCACAGTCACACTCTCTATGGGGAGGGAGCGAATTGAGCTTAGGCTCCTCAAAAACATCCCTATAATCCGACAAAAACGCAGGGATCTCCGAAGGAGTAGATGAAGCTATAGAAATCGGAGGTGCATCATCATGAACCCCGTGACATCCCCAGCTTAGCACAGACATTGTTTTCCAGTCCAGGACAGGATTATGAGTTTGTAACCATGGCAGACCAAGCACTAGTACATCATGTAAATTATACAGTACAAGGAAGCGAATCACCTCCTGATGAACGGGAGTCATGCGCATGGTCACTTGTGTCCAATACTGCGGTTTATTCATAGCCAATGGTGTAGAATCAATTCCTTTCAGAGGAATAGGAACTTCCAGAGGCTCTAGACTAAAACAGCAGCGTTTAGCAAATGACCAATCCATAAGACTCAGGGCAGCGCCTGAATCCACATAGGCATCGACGGAAATGGAAGACAGTGAAAAAATCAGAGTCACAGACAAAATAAACTTATACTGCAGAGTATCAATGGCAAAAGATTTATCAACCCTTTTTGTGCGTTTAGAGCATGCTGATATAACATGAGCTGAATCACCACAATAAAAACACAAACCATTTTTCCGCCTATAATTTTGCCGTTCACTTCTGGACTGAATTCTATCACATTGCATAGTCTCAGGTGCCTGTTCAGAAGACACCGCCAACTGGTGCACGGATTTGCGCTCCCGTAAACGCCGATCAATCTGAATAGCCATAGACTCATTCAGACCTGTAGGCGCAGGGAACCCCACCATAATATCCTTAATGGCCTCAGAAAGACCATTTCTGAAGTTTGCAGCCAGGGCGCACTCATTCCACTGAGTAAGCACCGACCATTTCCGAAATTTCTGACAATATATTTCCGCTTCATCATGCCCCTGAGAGAGGGCTAATAAAGCCTTTTCAGCCTGAATCTCTAGGTTAGGTTCCTCATAGAGCAATCCCAATGCCAGAAAAAACGCATCCACACTGAGCAATGCAGGATCCCCTGGTGCCAATGCAAATGCCCAATTCTGAGGGTCGCCCCGTAGTAACGATATAACAATCTTGACCTGTTGAGCAGGGTCTCCAGAGGAGCGAGATTTCAAAGAGAGAAACAATTTACAATTGTTCCTGAAATTCAGGAAGGTAGATCTATCTCCAGAAATAAACTCTGGAATAGGAATTCTAGGTTCAGACATGGGAGTGTGAGCAACGAAATCCTGTATGTTTTGAACCTTTGCCGCGAGACTACTCAGGCTGGAAGCCAAACTCTGGACATCCATGATAAACAGCTAAGATCAGAGCCATTCAAGGGTTAAGAGGAGGTAAGAAGCAGCTAGACAGCAATTAAGGGCTAGGCAGCAAAACTCTGAAGGAAAAAAAAAAATAAAAAAATTTTCCTTGAACACTTCTTTTTCTCCTGCTTCAGCCCAAACAATTAACACTTTGTGGGCCGGCTATACTGTCATGAATCCCCAATGGCTAGGGATAGCACAGGATGAGCAAAGTATAATAAATATCGGACGAGCTCTAGGGTGATGGAACCTGGGCTGACCGCTGCCCTACGCCTGACAAACGCAACTTGAGATAGCCAGGGAGCGTGCCTACGTTGGTTCTAGACGCCACGCACCAGCCTAAGAGCTAACTAGTACTGCAGAGAAAACAAAGACCTCACTTGCCTCCAGAGGAATTAACCCCAAAGATATAGTTGCCCCCCACATGTATTGACGGTGAAATGAGAGGAAGGCACACACATAGAGATGATGTATATAGCTTTAGCAAATAGAGGCCCGCTGAAAACTAGAAAGCAGAATGACACAAAAGGGGACTGAGCGGTCAGCAAAAAACCCTAATCAAAAAAAACCATCCTGAGATTACAAGAACCCATGTGCCAACTCATGGCACATGGGGAGAACCTCAGTCCACTAGAGCAACCAGCTAACAAAGAGACATTCTAAGCAAGCTGGACAAAAAAACCAAACAACTGAAAATCAGCACTTAGCTTATCCTGAAAGATCTGGGAGCAGGTAGGCAGGAACCAAACAGAGCACATCTGAACACATTGATAGCCGGCAAGGGAAATGACAGAGAGGCCAGGTAAAATAGGAAACACCCAGCCTCTGATGGACAGATGGAAACCAAAGGCCGCAACCCACCAAAGTCACCCAGTACCAGCAGTAACCACCAGAGGGAGCCCGCAAACAGAATCCACAACAGCTGCCCACCAAAACGCTAAGCCCAAGCAAGGAGGGCATTAATGAGAGAGGCAGCACAGAGACCACAGGTCTGAAGGAGCTGCAGAGTTCCAAAGCAGAGACTGGTATATCTGTCCATATGACCACAATAAGCCACACACTTCATAAAGGCCTTTATGGAAGAGCAGGCAGAAGAAAGCTTTAACTTACAAAAATGTAAGGCTCATGTTGAGTTTGCCAAAAGACACGTGGGAGACTCCTCAAATTTCTGGAGGAAGGTGCTGTGGTCAGATGAGACCAAAATTAAACTTTTTGGCAATCGAGGAAAACGCTATGTCTGGTGCCAAACCAATACAGCTCATCACCCCAAGAACACCATCCCTATACTGACACGTGGTGACAGTTTCATGCTGTGGGAATGTTTTTCAGCAGAAAGGATGGTGAAAATAGTCCGAGTTGAGGGGAAGATGGATGGTGCAAAATTCAGGGATATTCTTGAGCAAATCATGTTTCAGTCTGTCACTGCGTTGAGAAACATGTGATGGTGTCTCGGCGGTGTTGGATGTTTTGATCTCCCCAAGGTCATTCATCCTTATGTTCATAGCCTTTTCACTAGGCACTGCTCCTAATAGCCAGTTTCCTACTCCACACTGATGAGGGGCAAATACCCCGAAACAGCTGTCTGTGGATGGATACCATGTTTTGGCATAGGTGGTTTTCCTTTATTGGATGCTGCCCTTCCCGTGGTTGTTCCTTCCCGGTGAAAGACCTGGCTATTCATTGCTTGCGTTGAGAAACACGTGATGGTGTCTCCGTGGCTTTTCTACATGCATTTGCATATTTCCCATAAGGGATGGGGGCAGTGTTCTGGATCACTGCGTTGAGAAACACGCGATGGTGTCTCCGCGGTGTTGGATGTTTTGATCTCCCCGAGGTCATTCATCCTTATGTTCATAGCCTTTTCACTAGGCACTGCTCCTAATAGCCAATTTCCTACTCCACACTGATGAGGGGAAAATACCCCGAAACAGCTGTCTGTGGATGGATACCATGTTTTGGCATAGGTGGTTTTCCTTTATTGGATGCTGCCCTTCCCGTGGTTGTTCCTTCCCGGTGAAAGACCTGGCTATTCATTGCTTGCGTTGAGAAACACGTGATGGTGTCTCCGCGGCTTTTCTACATGCATTTGCATATTTCCCATAAGGGATGGGGGCAGTGTTCTGGATCACTGCGTTGAGAAACACGTGATGGTGTCTCCGCGGTGTTGGATGTTTTGATCTCCCCGAGGTCATTCATCCTTATGTTCATGTCACTGATTTGAGACTGGGATGGAGGTTCACCTTCCAACAAGACAATGACCACAACATACTACCAAAGCAGCACTTGAGTGGTTTAAGGGGAAATGTGTAAATGTTTTTCAGTGGCCTAGTCAAAGCTCAGAGCTTAATCCAATTGAGAATCTATGGTCAGACTTAAAGATTGCTGTTCACCAGAGGAAACCATCTAACTTGAAGGAGCTGGAGCAGTTTTGCCTGGATGAATGGGCAAAATTACCAATGGAAAGCTCATAAAGACTTATTTAAATTGACTTGTAGCTATAATTGCTGCAAAAAGAGGTTCTACAAAGTACTGACTTTAGGGGGATGAATAAAAAACAAAAACTGAACTCAGTAATTATAGGCCAGTAAGCTTAACCTCTACCGTGGGTAAAATTCTGGAGGGTTTTCTAAGAGATGCTATACTGGAGTATCTGAAGAGGAATAGCCTCATGATCCAGTATCAGCACGGGTTTACTAGGGACCGTTCATGTCATATTAATTTGATCAGCTTCTATGAAGAGGTAAGTTCTGGACTGGACCAAGGGAACCCAGTAGATGTAGTGTATATGGACTTTTCAAAAGCTTTTGATATGGTGCCACACAAAAGGTTGATACATAAAATGAGAATAATGGGGATAGGGGAAAATATGTGTAAGTGGGTTGAGAGCTGGCTCAGGGATAGGAAACAAAGGGTGGTTATTAAAGGAGCACACTCGGACTGGGTCGAGGTTAGCAGTGGGGTACCACAGGGGTCAGCATTGAGCCCTCTTCTTTTTAACATATTTATTAATTACCTTGTAGGGGGCATTCAGAGTAGAATTTCAGTATTTGCCAATATTTGCAGATGACACTAAACTCTGCAGGGTAATCAATACAGGGGAGGACAGTTTTATATTACAGGATGATTTATGTAAACTAGAAGCTTGGGCTGATAAATGGCAAATGAGCTTTAATGGGATAAATGTAAGGTCATGCACTTGGGTAGAAGTAATAAGATCTATAACTATGTGCTTAATTCTAAAACACTGGGCAAAACCATCAATGAAAAAGACCTGGGTGTATGGGTGGATGACAAACTCACATTTAGTGGCCAGTGTCAGGCAGCTGCTACAAAGGCAAATAAAATAATGGGATGCATTAAAAGAGGCATAGATGCTCATGAGAAGAACATAATTTTACCTCTATACAAGTCACTAGTTCGACCACACTTAGAATACTGTGCACAGTTCTGGTCTCTGGTGTATAAGAAAGACATAGCTGAACTGGAGCGGGTGCAGAGAAGAGCGACCAAGGTTATTAGAGGACTGGGGCCTGCAATACCAAGATAGGTTATTACACTTGGGGCTATTTAGTTTAGAAAAATGAAGACTAAGGGGTGATCTTATTTTAATGTATAAATATATGAGGGGACAGTACAAAGACCTTTCTGATGATCTTTTTAATCATAGACCTGAGACCAGGACAAGGGGGCATCCTCTACGTCTGGAGGAAAGAAGGTTTAAGCATAATAACAGACGTGGATTCTTTACTGTAAGAGCAGTGAGACTATGGAACTCTCTGCCGTATGATGTTGTAATGTGTGATTCATTACTTAAATTTAAGAGGGGACTGGATACCTTTCTGGAAAAGTATAATATTACAGGGTATGTACACTAGATTCCTTGATAGGGCGTTGATCCAGGGAACTAGTCTGACTGCCGTATGTGGAGTCGGGAAGGAATTTTTTTCCCCAAGGTGGAGCTTACTCTTTGCCACATGGTTTTTTATGCCTTCCTCTGGATCAACATGTTAGGGCATGTTAGGTTAGGCTATGGGTTGAACTAGATGGACTTAAAGTCTTCCTTCAACCTTAATAACTATGTAACTATGTAAAGTTACACACACTGAAGTTTTCAGGTATTTTGTCCTATTTGTTGCTTGCTTCACAATAAAAAGAGCTTATGCAAACCCTAAAAAAAACTGTGAAATTCCAGGTTGTAAGGTGGCAAAACACACACAAAAAAGGAGGGGGTTGAATACTTTTACAAGGCACTATATCTAAACAATTAATATGGGCATCTAGCTTATACACTGCTGAAAATAGTGATACCTGTATGTCTCATTTCAGATGTCTTGTTGTTGATAAATCATCTTTTATTACTTTATATAAATAACCTCTTCCAGGCTCCGAGGCGGATGGTGCCTGGAGATAACTCTGCGTCCAGAGCTTATTTTACATGAAGCGAAATTACCAATGAGACAAGTAACCAACACAGAACAGGAGAACTGAATTTTGTCTTTTTTGCAAACACATATTTGCTTCTCTTTCAGCTGTGCTGTATTGCAACAAGCAGAGAGGAACTTGCTGATGTTTCAGGTATAATCACACACAGCTCTGCAGTGAGATCAGGAGAGCAGCAGTTACACAACACACTGGGAACTTCCCCTTATATTTAAAATAATCTCTGGGGGCAGCATTATCTTACAGACAGCATTATCTTGCAGGCGGCGTCCTCCCCAGAGCCTGGAATAGGTCATTTATATAAAGTAATAAAAGATGATTTATCAGCAACAAGGCATCTTATATGGGGCACATCAGGGGCTCTCCAAACGTGACATGGCGTCCGATCTCTATTCCAGACAGTTTTGCATTCAAAAAGTCAAGCGGTGCTCCTTCCCTTCTAAGCCCTGCCGTGTGCCCAAATAGTAATATTCCCCCACATCCGGGGTATCGGCGTACTCAGGAGAAAATGTTCAACATTTTCTCCTGTTACCCTTGTGAAAATAACAAATTTGGAGCTAAAGTAAAATTTTTGTGAAAAAAAAGTTAAATGTTCGCTTTTTCCTTCCATGTTGCTTTAGTCCCTGGGAAGCACCGTAAGGGTTAATAAACTTCTTGAATGTGGTTTTGAGGACTTTGAGGGGTGCAGTTTTTAGAATGGTGTTATTTTGGGGTATTTTCTATCATATAGGCCCCTCAAAGTCCACTTCAATTGTGATGTGGTCCCTAAAAAAAATGATTTTGTAAATTTCGATGGAACAATGAGAAATTGCTGGTCAACTTTTAACCCTTGTAACTTAAAGGCATAAAAATTAAATGTTTAAAAATTGCAAAATGTTCAAAATTTTCACCAAATTTCCGATATTTTCACAAATAAACGCAAGTCATATTGAAGAAATTTTACCACTATCATGAAGAACAACATGTCATGAAAAAACATTCTCAGAATCAGTGGGATCCGTTAAAGCATTCCAGACTTCCTACCACATAAAGTGGCAGTGGTCAGATTCCCACATCAGGAATCCATGCTTTTTTTTAACAAGGTTTTCTGGTTTGACAACAGAAATTTTTTTTACCATTCAATATATTCTTATGTTTGATTCCAAGCTATAAGTAAAAACTCCACAAAACTTCTCGAAACTAGTTGACATTATTTAGTTCATATCCACCAGTTTACAGATTGTCATCCACTCTGATAATACTACATTATTTAAAAGATTTTTGAATTTTTTGTTAAGTGGCTTTACAATTTTAAGTTCACCATACACGACTCTGGTGGGACTCGAATCCATCAAATATGAGAACTGCCGCATTTCTGAAATCTGCAGCATGAAAATTCTTCCAACGTGTTTGCAAAGTTTTTTTCATGCATATAAACCAATTAAAAAGTGCAGAAATGCTACGAAAATCACTGCAATCAGGTTTTGTTGCATTTTGGTGAATAAAACTAACTTTGTTAAACGTTAAAAAAAAAAAAAGAGTCAAAAAAAGCTGCAAAAAATCTGTTCTGCCAAGAGAGAAAGTTTTGGCTCCAAAAGAAACGCTACCAAAAGCTGAATGTGAACATAGCATCAGAGTACATTGAAGCCTGGAATGATGTCAGGAATCCATGCTTGTTTTTTACAAGCTTTTTACTACACATTTTTTTCCTGCAGAGTTTTGACTTTTCAGTGTCATATTTGGAGTGGATTCAACAAGGAATCTGTATCTGAGCGCAGATGGAAAAGATCCCACTCCAACGACCACTTAATCGCATTCAAACAGTCCCTCACTACTTTCAAGACCGCACTCGCCACAGCTAAACAAACCTACTTCTCATCTCTCATATCCTCCCTGTCTCACAACCCTAAACAGTTATTCAACACGTTCAATTCTCTCCTCCGTCCCCCAGCACCTCCTCCCTCCTCACTTATCTCTGCTGAAGACTTTGCCTCATTCTTCAAGCAGAAGATTGATAACATCAGAGACAGTTTTGGTCAACAAGCCCCAGAGCCCTTCCTCCCAGCTTCCCTACCCTCCACCTCCAAAACCAACTACTCCTCCATTACAGAAGATCAACTCGCTACTCTACTCTCAAGATCGCATCTCACCACCTGTGCACTTGACGCGCCCATCCCACCTCATCCCAAACCTCACCACAATCTTCATCCCAACCCTAACCCATCTCATCAACCTATCACTAACAACTGGTGTTTTCCCCTCAAGCTTTAAACATGCCTCCATCACACCTATCCTCAAAAATCCCTCTCTTGACCCATCCTCTGTATCTAGCTATCGCCCTATATCACTTCTCCCCTATGCCTCCAAACTACTGGAACAACACGTCTACCTTGAACTGTCCTCCCATCTCTCTTCTTGCTCCCTCTTTGACCGCTTACAATCTGGCTTCCGGTCACACCATTCCACTGAAACTGCGCTAACTAAGGTCACCAACGACCTCTTAACCGCCAAGAGCAAGCGACACTACTCTGTTCTCCTCCTCCTCGACCTGTCGGCTGCCTTTGACACAGTGGACCATTCCCTATTATTACAGACCCTCTCATCCCTTGGCATCACAGACTTGGCCCTATCCTGGATCTCATCATACCTAACAGACCGGACATTCAGCGTCTCCCACTCACACACCACCTCCTCACCTCGCCCCCTCTCTGTCGGAGTCCCACAAGGTTCAGTCCTTGGGCCCCTGCTCTTCTCCATTTACACCTTTGGCCTGGGACAGCTCATAGAATCTCATGGCTTTCAGTATAACCTCTATGCTGATGACACACAGATCTACATCTCTGGACCAGATATCACCTCCCTACTAACCAGAATCCCTCAATGTCTGTCCACTATTTCATCCTTCTTCTCCACCAAATTTCTGAAACTTAACATGGACAAAACAGAATTCATCATCTTTCCCCCATCTCACGTGACCCCCCCAACGAACCTATCCATTACAGTAAATGGCTGCCCACTCTCCCCAGTCCCACAAGCTCGCTGCCTCGGGGTTATCCTTGACGCTGATCTCTCCTTCAAACCACATATCCAAGCCCTTTCCACTTCCTGCCGACTTCAACTCAAAAATATTGCACGAATCCGTTCATTCCTCAACCAAGAATCTGCAAAAACCCTAGTCCATGCCCTCATCATCTCTCGCCTTGACTACTGCAACCTCCTGCTCTGTGGCCTCCCCTCAAACACTCTCGCACCCCTCCAATCTATTCTAAACTCTGCTGCCCGACTAATCCACCTGTCCCCCCGCTATTCTCCGGCCTCTCCCCTCTGTCAATCCCTTCACTGGTTCCCCATTGCCCAGAGACTCCAGTACAAAACCCTAACCATGACGTACAACGCCATCCACAACCTGTCTCCTCCTTACATCTGTGACCTCATCTCCCGGTACTTTCCTACACGCAACCTCCGATCCTCACAAGATCTCCTTCTCTACTCCCCTCTTATTTCCTCTTCCCACAATCGTATACAAGATTTCTCTCGCGTATCACCCCTACTCTGGAACCCTCTACCACAACACATCAGACTCTCGCCCACCATCGAAACCTTCAAAAAGAATCTGAAGACCCACCTCTTCCGACAAGCCTACAACCTGCAGTAACCACCGATCGACCAAACCGCTGCATGACCAGCTCTACCCTCACCTACTGTATCCTCACCCATCCCTTGTAGATTGTGAGCCTTCGCGGGCAGGGTTCTCTCTCCTACTGTACCTATTATGACTTGTATTGTTCAAGATTATTGTACTTGTTTTTATTATGTATACCCCTCCTCACTTGTAAAGCGCCATGGAATAAATGGCGCTATAACAATAAATAATAATAATAATAATAACAATATCAAACAGGTTATGTATGAGAAAAAAATCTCACTGTATGAGCAGCAATGTGAATCTCTCATTGAAATCAATAGGAAGAGTATTCAGAGAGCACTTGAAGCAGTTTTTGATGTGGATTTTGAAGTATATCCAAATCCATGTATAAAAAAAATCACTGTGAATATACCCCAAAGCTATGTCCACACAGAGTTTTTCTAGGAGTTTTTGGAGCAGAAACAGTCCAAATCCTCCTTCAATTCTAAGAAAAACTCATAAAAAGTTTGGTTTTCTGCTCTGTGCTCACATAGCCTAAGAGAGTGCCCGTGGTTCCTTGTTTGGCATTTTATAGTCTCAGTGATTGGACCACCCACTGTACATGTATTAGTTATCTTAATTTTTTAAAGGCATTTTCTGATATTAAAACAGTTCTTCCTAATATCTCATCTTGGTTTAAATAAGCATTTTCCTATTTTACATTTATTAATAAAAGTGCGCCCTCCGGTCTATATCTCTTCCCGTTACATAACATCTTTTGTGCAGAACTGCCGCTTTTCTGACCCCTTCCATTATAGAAATCCGCAGGGGTAAAAAACGCAGAAAATCCTCACAAAATCCGCATAAATTCCACAACAAATACGCACAAAATCCGTAGAAAATCCGCACGTGCATTTTCTGCCAGGAGATGTTTTGTGCGGAAAATTCTGCACCCCAATCCGCAACGTATGCACATAGCCTAACACTGAGCTGACTGCTTTTTTACTTAAAGGGACAGTACATGCAATATAAAAAAACACTAATGTCTTAAGGTAGAAGTTTTGGAATTTGGAAGTTTGTCACACAGACCTTGTGTCACAAATTGTCACTTTGACAGCAGAAATTTGTTACTATTTAATATACTCTTAAGTAAAAACTCCTCGAAATGAGTTACATTTTTCTATTATATATCCTCCAGATTATTTAAATCAACAACGGGGATGAAATTGCATTTTTTGAAAGGTTTTGGAATTTTTTGTTTCATCAATTGCAAAATGCAAATCTGATGAGACACAAGACCACAACCTTTGAATGCCAAGAAGTCCAATGCACTATCCATTCCATTGCACCACATGGCAGTGGCCTGTAAAGGTGAAATTTGTGAGAGGCAGCAGATATCCTGGACATGTACTAAAAATCGTGCATAGAATGTGTCTCATTCCTGGCTCCATGTGTCTCATTCCTGGTCCCATGTGTCTCATTCCTGGCCTCTAGTGTCTCATTCCTGGCCCCTTGTGTCTCAATCCTGGCCACATGTGTCTCATTTCTGGCCACATGTCTCATTATGGTCCCTTGCATCTCATTCCAGGACAAGTGTGTCTCATTACTGGCCCCTTGTGTCTCATTCCTGGTCCCCTGTGTCTCATTCCTGGCCCCTTGTGTCCCATTCCTGGCCCCATGTGTCTCATTCCTGGCCTCATGTGTTTCAATCCTGGCCCCTTGTGTCTCATTCCTGGCCCCTTGTGTCTCAATCCTGGCCACATGTGTCTCATTTCTGCCCTCATGTGTCTCATTCCTGGCCCCTTGTGTCTCATTCTTGGCCACATGTGTTTCATTCTTGGCCCCTTGTGTCTCATTCTTGGCCACATGAGTTTCATTCTTGGCCCCTTGTGTCTCATTCTTGGCCCCTTGTGTCTCATCCTTGGCCCCTTGTATCTCATCCTTGGCCCCTTGTGTCTCATTCCTGGCCTCATGTGTCTCATTCCTGGCCCCTTGCGTCTCATTCCTGGCCCCTTGTGTCTCATTCCTGTCCCCATATGTTCTCCCCATTCTGCCCCATGTAACTCCATCCTGCGCCATGTCTTTCCATTCTGCCCCACGTCTCTCCATACTGCCCCCATGTCTCCATTCTACCTCCATGTCTCGCTATACTGCCCCATGTCTCTCCATATTGCCCTCATGTCTCTCCATTCTGCCCCTATAGTGCGGCTTTACAAAAAAAAGTAAAAAAAAGTTTCTCCTTACCTGGCTGTGGTCCAGGGGTGTCTTCTTCCTGATTCATCTGCCGGCGTATGGCAGTGACATCATATGCGGGTGACGTGCGTGTTGACGTCAGCTGCCGGCCTGTGATCGACTGGCGGCTGTTAACTATTGGTGTGTGGGAACCTGTGTTGCACGGCAATATAGATTCTAACTTAACAGAATCCTGCCAATGGGGTACAGTGAGCAGAAGAGAGGGGTCCCGGTCCGGGCAAGTAGCGGGCGACAAAGTCAGCTACTAAAATCAACAAGATTTGTGTCACTAAAGAAATTGTGGGATAGACCTTATTTATGAATTCATGTAACGAGGTTCTTATCCTGCAGGGACTGAGCGGTGATGCATATGCGATAGTGACGTTAAGCCATTTAGCTCATTAGAGACGGGAATAATAAGTATTCAGTTGCGGGAACCTAGAGATAACATGTCTTTTATTTGATGGACTTAAAAATCTGTTTCTATTTCTAAATGAAGACTTTGGAAGTAATGTGCTCTCGGCAGGTATCACAAGAAATCATTTATTTAGTATATGTACAAATGGTAACAAATACAATGTAATAATAACACCAAGAAGAGCAAATGGCACCTTGACACTATAAAAATCTAACAAAACTGACACGTGATTACAGAAAGAGCAGGAATCTCCCTTGGAGGCGCTATCGCTAAAAGCATATTTAATAAAAGTGTCTCACTCCTCAGGCGGCTGCGGCTCCCTTTATCTCAAACATTATGCAGCTTTCTGGTGTACAGGTTTATATTTCACAAGTAATGGCGCTGAGCATTCACTTTGCATTACTTATTTACGGAAATTGAAGATCCTAAAAATTACCTTTCTGAAAGAAATTGTAAAAATTCTTAGAAGAATTTCAGGTTTTGCAGATCGCTGTTGACTGTTCCCTGAATCTTTCCATGTCAGGGAGAAAATCAGAAAATTGCTGCATTTTGCAGTTGTCACCATGGTAGGGACTGGCACTTCTATATGGTCATTGTGTGTTTTGTAGTAATTTACGACACTGGGTGTCTGACACTGTTGTGGGGTCACTGTCTGGTTGGCATTGTTATGAGGTCACTGTGATTTGCATTGTTAGGAGACACTATATGGTTGACACTGTTATGGGTCACTTTGTAGTTTGTACTAATGTAGGACACTGGGTGGCTGGCACTGTTTGGGGGTCACTGTTCGATTGGCATTGTTATGAGGTCACTTTGTGGTTTGCTTTAATGTAGGACTCTGCCGGTTTTGAATGATTTTGAATCCTGATCAAGTAAAACTCAGCAATTTAAATAGAGAAAATACCTTCCCCAATAGACAGTGAATACTCTCAAAAATGTTTAACCTCTTGATGTATCCAAATGTAATTGTACATGATGGTTTGTCTTATCTAGAGGAACCACAATGTACAATGAAGACAAAATGATTGCTCGGACAAAGCAACTCCATTGTGTTGACGTTTAGATTCTAGCTTTAAAGAAAACCTGTCACCAGGTTAAATGGACAGTTATTGCTCCTATTTTATTCTTGGGTCTTTTTGTACAGGGCCACGTTTTAGAGTCCTTCCCAAGGAGGGGGTGCTCACAGGATGCTCAGGGGCATGTCTATAGGCTGCTCTGCAATTTGACCAAGTGAGCACCACCTCCTTGGTAATGACCATAAAAACTGGCTCTAAATAACAAGTCTTATGTCTCTGGAACCGTAGGACGGATTTATAAAAAAAACAGAAAATACTCAGTGGAGCAGAAGAAATGAAAAAAGAAACAAATTGTCACTTTTGACCAAGTGACGGGTCTTCCTTTAAGTGATCTTCTACCCTGGCACTGAAAAGTATATACTTGCAATGTAAATTCACCCTACTTACCATTCTGCTTCCAATACCACTTGGATATAGGAGAACAAGAGCATGGCTCGCAGAGGAAGAGGTAACAGGAGGAAGAGGTGGACATACCATTTGTGCAATCTGTTCAGCTGCACATGGGCCCAAGGATTAAGGGGGCAACTTCTATCTCCAAAGAAGTGTAGTTGTCCTATGGCACCTAAAGGACCTACAGTATATACTGTTCTTGCACAGAGGCCCTTCTCTATCTGTGTCCACTTGTGGCGGGAGGCAAATGGAGGGCTATTTTGAAGGTCACTATCAGGGAAAGGTTACTAGCTCCTTTTACCCCTTATATTATTCAAACTGATTGTGGCATCAAAAAGGTGTAAATAAAGTGAAGAGAATTGTTTTTTTTCATCCTTGGAAGCCCAGACACTGCGATCATCAGAGTTGATGGTTCAATACAGGCAGCTTGTGAGCTAAGAAATTCAGTAATAATACATATTCATTTCATAAGCATATTCATGTCACAGCTTCTCCTTCAAGGAGAAAAAAAGTGCATATCATCGTGCAAAACTATCACCCAAGAGACATAGTAGATTCCAGGTCTCAGCTTTTCTGCTCACAAACAGATGGTTAAGAATTAGTGATGAGAGACCGTGCTTGGATAGCGTTTTTATCCAAGCATGCTCAGGTGATATCTGAGTATCTCGGGCGTGCTTGTATATTATGTTCGAGTCTGCAGCTGCATGATTTGCGAGTGTTAGACAGCCTCAACACATGCAGGGATTGCCTGTTTGTTGTGCACCCTCGCACCTCCAGATACTCTGAGAACACCCGAGCATGCTCAGATAAGATGTTATCCGAGCACGTTCGCTCATCACCATTAACAATAGCATTTCAAAGATTCATCCCACATGGTGCAGTCCAAGCAGCCCACACCCTGGTTTTGCCTGCACCAGCTTCTTCAGATGCTCTACTGTCCAAACACCCGTCTCAAATACTGACAATTATAAACACATAAAAAAATGCACTAGAAATACAATACAATGTATTTAAATGTATATACAGGTGCTTCTCAGAAAATTAGAATATCATCAAAAAGTTAATTTATTTCAGTTCTTGAACAGAAAAAGAGAAACTCATACCGTATATTATATAGAGGCATTACAAACAGAGTGATCTATTTCAAGTGTTTATTTCTGTTAATGTTGATGATTATGGCTTACAGCCAATGAAAGCACAAAAGTCATTATCTCAGTAAATTATAATAATTAAAAAAAACACCTGCAAAGGTTTCCTAAGTATTTAAAAAGGTCCCTTAGTCTGTTTCAGTAGGCTTCACAATCATGGGGAAGACTGCTGACTTGACAGATGCCCAGAAGGCAGTCATTGACACACTACACAAGGAGGATAAGCCACAAAAGGTCATTGCTAAAGAAGCTGGCTGTTCACGGAGTGCTGTATCCAAGCATATTAATGGAAAGTTGAGTGGAAGGAAAAAGTGTGGTTGAAAAATGTGCACAAGTAATCGGAATAACCGCAGCCTTGAAAGGATTGCTAGGAAAAGGCCATTCAAAAATTTTGGGGAGATTTACAAGAAGTGGACTGCTGCTGGAGTCATTGCTTCAAGAGCCACCACACACAGACGTATCCAGGACATGGGCTACAAGTGTCGCATTCCCTGTGTCAAGACCAATAGGCAACGCCAGAAGTGTCTTACCTGGGCCAAGGACAAAAAGAACTGGACTGTTGATCAGTGGTCCAAGGTGTTGCTTTCACACGAAAGTAAATTCTGAATTTCATTTGGAAATCAAGGTCCCAGAGTCTGGAGGAAGATTAGAGAGGCACACAATCCAAGCTGCTTGAGGTCTAGTGTGAAGTTTCCGCAATCAGTGATGGTTTGGGGCACTATGTCATCTGCTGGTGGAGGTCCAATGTGTTTTATCAAGACCAAAGTGAGTGCAGCCGTCTACCAGGAAATTTTAGAGCACTTCATGATTACCTCTGTTGACAATCTTTTTGGAGATGGAAATTTCATTCTCCAGCAGGACTTGGCACCTGTCCACACTGCCAAAAGTACCAACACCTGGTTTAAAAACAACAGTATCACTGTGATTGATTGACCAGCAAACTTGCCTGAACTTAACCCCATAGAGAATCTATGGGTATTGTCAAGAAGAAGATGAGAGACACCAGACCCAACAATGCAGATGAGCTGAAGGCTGCTATCAAAGCAACCTGGGCTTCCATAACCCCTCAGCAGTGCCACAGGCTGATCGCCTCCATGCCATGCCACATTGATGCAGTAACTGATGCAAAAGTAGCCCCGACCAAGTATTGAGTGCATTTACTGAACATACATTTCAGTAGGCCAACATTTCAGATTTTAAAATCATTTTTCAAGCTAGTGTTATAAAGAATTCTAATTTACTGAGAGAAAGACATGGGTTTTCATTGGCTGTAAGCCATAATCATCAACATTAGCATAAATAAACACTTGAAATAGATCGTTCTGTCTGTAATGACTGTATATGATATTTGAGTTTCACTTTTTGTATTGAAGAACTGAAATAAATTAACTTTTTGATGATATTCTAATTTTGCGAGAAGCACCTGTATATCCATCAAAATAGAAGATAAATATTACATGGCTTTTAATAATATATCATGATTCCCATAGCTAGACTCTAACACCTGACTGCATCAAAATGATAAAGCTGAACATTAGTAATAGCTTCTTATCCTCCCCCATACCATATGGCATAATGCTTTCAATGGAAGGACGGGAGCTTTTCTTTCAGTCTATGGAGCACATGTTGCAGCTTCAATCGTGTCTCCCTTTCACATTCCCATTCATAAATGTGCAGAACGCTACGCTGTAATTACCATACGTTGCTCATACTACCACGATCCCTTCAGTCCATGTAAAAAAAGCACCACTTATTGTGTATGGCAATACAAGTAACAACCCGATCATTATATTTAAGTGCTTTCTACTTGCTAGAGAGCCATTCTATTACTGTGCAAACTGAATTGTTAACGTTCATTCACATATATTGCAAAACATTGTCACTTATCAACAATAATGAACAACTTCTGATGGTCCGTTACCAACGATTACAAAAATACTCATGATACAATATTTTTCCGTCAGTCTAAATTTTCAAACCTTTAGCTGATTTACCTTTTTTTTTAATTGGATAAAGACATTATTTGTCCCAATACTTTTTTTTAATAATGTTTAAATGCTCGACTGTTCTATCTAGGTGGTTATTTTGGGCCGAAAAGATTTTTTCCCTCATATTCTGATCATATCATGTCCTGTCATGAACCACTAACAAATCCCTCACATTAGGGGTATTTTTTTATCTTGTGTATTGAACGTAAACTGTTGCCAGAAAGCTACTAAAGGATCCCCTTCAACTTCTTATATATAATATTATCTTCCTGTACTTTAATGATGGTTTCATTTTTTTCCATTTGTTATCACTATAGCACAAATCTTTTTTTTTTTTTAAATCACGGCTTGTTCTCCAAAGTCTCCTATTTTCAAACAATTCCTTTTGACTTTCTGTATTTGTCCAATTGGTATATATTTTCTATCAAGGTAAAAAAATGACAGCGATTTTTCATAATATCGCTGCTTCTGTCTGTAGGCTTAAATAAGTTTAGTTTCTAAAGCACCATCTTCTAAAAGATGATTCAAAGGCAAAATGTAAGAAAAAAATAGATAACCTTGTAAAGATAGAATTAAATAGAGATTACAAATCAGAGGGAATAGGAGTACCTCAATATTAAATACCTCCATAGCCCTATAGTATACCCCAAGGGGCATAATATGAAAAATATCTCTCTGGATGCCCCATTATGCAGGGTGGGCCATTTATATGGATACACCTAAATTAAATGGGACTGGTTGGTAATATCAACTTCCTGTTTGTGGCACATTAGTATATGGAAGGAGGAACATTTTTCAAGATGGGTGGTGATCATGGCGGCCATTTTGAAGTCAGCCATTTTGGATCCAACTTTATTTTCTTCCAATGGGAAGAGGGTCATGTGACACATCAAACTTATTGAGAATTTCACAAGAAAAGCAATGGTGTGCTTGTTTTTACCATAATTTTTATTCTTCCATGAGTTATTTACAAGTTTATGACCACTTATAAAATGTGTTCAAAGTGCTGCCCATTGTGTTGAATTATCAGTGCAACCCTCTTCTCCCACTCTTGACACACTGATGGCAACACCGCAGAAGAAATGCTAGTGCAGGCTTCCAGTATCTGTTGTTTCAGATGCTGCACATCTCATATCTTCACAGTATAGACAATTGCCTTCAGATGACCCCAAAGATAAAAGTCTAAGGGGGTCAGATCTGGAGACCTTGGTGGCCATTCAACTGGCTCACAATGACCAATCCACTTTCCAGGAAACTGTTCATGTAGGAATGCTCGGACCTGCAGTGTTATTAACCCCTTGATTCTCTATAGGGACAGTTAGTATTGTTAGGAGGTGGGTGACTATATTGGATCTGTGTGTTTAGGTAATGTAGGTTGTATATTATTAGGTAATTGTGGGATTGTTGTGTGCTACTGTTATATTACTGTATAATGTGTTAGTCTGGTAATTATTAGACTAATAACTGTAGACTTTGATGTATAGCAAATAATCATTATTAGTACACGTTTTTGTCTCAGTCGTCGTCCATACAGTATAATAGTGTAAGGAACAGAGAACGTTAAGGCGTCATTAAGTTGTATATATTAATTGTTACCAGTCAGACTTGACAATAGTAATCAATATCTGACCTCAATAAAGGTGTCGGAGTCCCCCTAATTTTTTTGAGGGAACTTCCCTAAGTAACAATCTACAGTATGTACACTAATAAGACATTATTAAAAATAGGCATGATTCAGTCATGCAAATTACTGCATGGCTCAGGAACACTTCCAGAAATCATTGTCTGTGAACACAGTCTGCCTCGCAAACTGCAAGTGTGATAGAACTATATATATCATGTAGATCTCACTTGCATGTATACTCCTCTATAATCAAATATATACTTATATGCTCACAGCTAATATATACATTATAATCAATGGTTTAAAATGGCTGACACGAACTAATATAACCCAGACAGATCATATGGGGTTTTCCATCCCTAAAAGCAGAACAGAGTCAGATGTTTGGTGACTGCTGATCAAATGTCTCAACTCTGTCCTACATACAGAACTCAAGTTTAGTTGCTTAATCCGCTGTCATATGAGCATTAATCACAATATTCCATATATGTTTAGATAACCAATGACAGAGGAGCTAGACAATATGGTAATTAACTAACCACCCCTGACAACCCCTAACCACTCCTTTCTATGTAGAAATATAAAACTATGTATGTACAATAAAGTACCAGTATTGATGGAATGTTGTTCTGTCACAGTTGTGTACAGTCCATTCCTTTGAGCACTCAAAATACTCAGTCTAATTGGGAGCGGCCACAGCACACACAGAGGGATAAATTTATCCAACCCAAATATTTCCATAACATAATGGCCCCCAACAGCGAGGCATGGATGAAACGCACGGGATCCTTCTGACCGGAGATACGGAGGTTGTAGCCGTGGCCTTGGCACAGGGGCAGGAGACTGCGCAGCTCCATAAGTAAGGTAAGAAAATGTTATCATCTTACCTGAAAGTCCCCTGTGCCCAGTACTTGTCAATGCCTCTTGCCGGTCAGGTGTGGTCTGGTCACAAATTCCCAGGTAGTGTAAAAAATCCGTAGCCATGAATCCAAACCCTGGGAGGTGTCTGCTGTGTGCCGTGTATGTGTTATGTGTTTGAGTAAAATCCGGGAGAGGAAGGAAAAAGTGACTTTTGCTTGTGGTTGCTGGGAAACAGACCGCAGGAGGTCAAATCGCTCGATAAGTTATTGCAGGATTCCTGTGCAATAGGAGAGACAGGAGGTCTCGGGACAGGCAGTCCCATGTTCCAGGCACGGGTAGTGATAACTTAGAGGGCTACTGCAGATTCCCGTAGCCGGCGGCCAGTCAGGACGACCGGAGCGGAGGGTGGTAGAACCCGGCATATGCGTGCCAGTGCGAGTGGCAGTAGTCTGTTCCCAGCGCAACCTGCACGTGTCACAGAATTTAAAAAGGGAATCTCCCGGATTGTCTATCTGTATCTATTTCTGTTTGGTTCTATTCATGTATTGCTGCTTTAAGAATACAACTGTAAAGGAAAGTTTGTTTTTTTTTCCTTTACTTTTTCCTTCTCCTTTTCCGAACAGAGATGCATTGTAAATCACACTGTCACATCTGTTTTTCTTTTTCTTTTGCAATCTGGCTATGGTGTAGCATATATTTGTGAAGAAGTGAAATTTAAATTGTATCCATCATTTTTGATGTGACATACGTGTTTTTAGATACGTGATTTTAGTGACATTTGATATTATTGCAATAGCATACGGAATAAAAAGAGGAAGTGTGTCTCTGACTGCATTTGAGAGCAGAGATTCTAAAAGAAAAAAGGAGAAGAGAAAAGCCGTTTTCATCTTTAATTTTTTTTACTCTCTTAAAGGGTCTTTTTCTTTTTGCGGCATTTTAAAAAATTTTAATTAAGTTTTCCTCAATCTTCAATCTCTTTACCTTTTTATTTTTTATTTATTTATTTATTTTTGAAAAAAGTTTTTTTTTTCTTTCCTCTTGTATCAAAGTTTTGAGTTTTTGGTTGTGAACTAAGTTTTTGACGGTTTTTCTTATCGTTTTGGGTTTTTCTTAGAGTTTTATATACTCATTTTTAGAAGTTTTTTTAGTACTGTTTTCTTTTTTTCATTTTTGTGTGTTTTTCATTTTTTTTGCTTTTGCCATGGGGAATAAAGTGGCCGAGCAACAGGAAAGTCTTTTTACTTCCTGATGAGCAAACAGCCCCTAGATAGTGGCAGAACACGAAGGTGTTAAGTATGTGAAGATTTTTGGAAGGTATAAAGTACGTGAAATTCATTAGAATGGCAGACTTCAAGCTGCGGAGTGGCATGACGTAGAAGGGAAAATAGGGGAAGTTAGCTGATGTTAGATTGCTGAATACTAATACATGGTATGAAGTAGCAGCAGAGCTTACATCGTTTAGGTGGTACAGAAAGTTATGTGAGCAAACCAGGAAGTGATTTTTTGTGGGTATGAGACGGGAGAATCTGCGCAGTAGGTAGTTATTTTTGCACAGTATGTGGCGCGCCCCGTCTCTCCCTACAGGGAGAAGGCATAATTGCTCCTCTCTATTATTCTTGTTGTTCTCCTCTATCCTCCTTTTTCTCTGTCAGTCTTTTCTCTCCGCATTTCTCTCTATCTCTCTCTCCTTTCCTCTCCTCTTCCTCCACACTTTTCTCTTCTCTCTCTCCCCCTCTCTATCTTTCTCCTCCATACCCTCCATCTTCTCCTCCCTCCTTCTCCACTCCCCCACCACACCTTTCTCCTCCTTCTTTTCCTTCTCCTCACCCTCTCTCTCCCCTCCTTCTCCACTCTCTTCTCCTCCCTCTCTCTCTCTTCCACACCTCCCATCTTCTCCTCCCTCTTGTCCACATTCTCTCCCTCCTCCTACTATTCCTTTGTCTCACTCATCAACCCCTCCTCCTTCTTCTTCCTCTTTTCTCCTCTTCTTTGCCGGCTGGGCCAACGCCCAATTCAAACAATATGGTGCTTACAGCACAAGGTTTCCCTCTATGCCCCTGGCACAAACCAGACATTGCCATTTGTGATATCGGGGAAAGAAGGTGAAAGCCCCCCCCTACAGTGGGCAGCCCCAGACACATCAGGCAGCAGACAGCTCAGCCCTGGGTGCAGAGGGGGGAGGAATGATATCAGAACGAGCTCTGTCATGATTCCCAATGGCAGGGAAACATCAGAACACAAAAATAACGGACGAGCTCTGGGTGATGGAATCTCGAGCTGACCGTGAGCTAAACCTACCACACAACTAATAGTAGCCAGGGAGCATACCTACGACTTCCTAGATGCCACGCGCCAGCCGGAGGACTAACTACGCCTGGTAGAGGAAGGAACAGACCTGGCTTACCTCTAGGGAAATACCCCAAAAGATGATAGCAGCCCCCCACATGTAATAACGGTGAGTTAAGAGGAAAAGACATACACAGTATGAAAGTAGATTTAGCAAAGAGAGGTCCACTTACTAGATAGCAGAAGGATACAAAAGAGGACTTCACGGTCAACTGAAAACCCTTTCAAAAAACCATCCTGAAATTACTTTAAAACTCCTGTGTCAACTCATGACACAGGAGTGGCAATTTCAGCCCGCAAGAGCTTCCAGCTACAGAGAATAACAAAAACTGCAAACTGGACAAAAGATACAAAACAAAAGGACAAAGTCCACTTAGCTGATCAGCAGACTAGTAGCAGGAACATGCAACCGAAGGCTCTGGTTACAATGATGACCGGCAAGGAAATGACTGGAGAGCAAGGCTAAATAGGAAACTCCCAAACACTGATGGGAGCAGGTGAACTGAGACAGCAAAGCACACACAAGTCACCAGTACCACCAGCAACCACCAGGGGAGCCCAAAAAGCGGATTCACAACAGTACCCCCCCCTTAAGGAGGGGGCACCGAACCCTCACGAGAACCGCCAGGGTGATCTGGATGAGCCCTATGAAAGGCACGAACCAAATCCGAGGCATGAACATCAGAGGCAGTTACCCAAGAATTATCTTCCTGACCATAGCCCTTCCATTTAACCAGATATTGAAGTCTCCGTCTGGAAATACGGGAATCCAAGATCTTCTCTACAACGTACTCCAATTCACCCTCCACCAGCACAGGAGCAGGAGGTTCAGTAGAAGGAACCACCGGTACCTCATATCTCCGCAACAACGACCGATGGAATACATTATGGATAGCGAAAGATGCCGGGAGGTCCAAACGAAAGGACACAGGGTTAAGTATCTCCAAAATCCTATAAGGACCGATGAACCGAGGCTTAAACTTAGGAGAAGAAACCCTCATAGGGACAAAACGGGAAGACAACCACACCAAGTCCCCAACACGAAGGCGAGGACCAACACGACGACGGCGGTTAGCAAACTGCTGAGTCCTCTCCTGGGACAACTTCAAATTGTCCACCACTTGTCCCCAAATCTGATGCAACCGATCCACCACCGCATCCACTCCAGGACAATCCGAAGATTCCACCTGACCAGATGAAAAACGAGGATGAAACCCTGAATTGCAAAAGAAAGGAGAAACCAAAGTGGCAGAACTAGCCCGATTATTAAGAGCAAATTCTGCCAACGGCAAAAAGGCAACCCAGTCATCCTGATCCGCAGACACAAAACACCTCAAATAAGTCTCCAAGGTTTGATTAGTTCGCTCCGTCTGGCCATTAGTCTGAGGATGGAATGCAGACGAAAAAGACAAATCAATGCCCAACCTGGCACAGAATGCCCGCCAAAATCTAGACACGAACTGGGTTCCCCTGTCAGAAACGATGTTTTCCGGAATACCATGCAAGCGAACCACATTTTGAAAAAATAGAGGGACCAACTCAGATGAGGAAGGCAACTTAGGCAATGGTACCAAATGAACCATTTTAGAAAAACGGTCACACACCACCCAGATGACAGACATCTTCTGAGAAACAGGGAGATCAGAAATAAAGTCCATAGTGATGTGCGTCCAAGGCCTCTTCGGAACAGGCAAGGGCAACAATAACCCACTAGCCCTAGAACAACAAGGCTTGGCCCGAGCACACACATCACAAGACTGCACAAAAACACGCACATCCCGAGACAGGGAAGGCCACCAGAAGGATCTAGCTACCAAATCTCTGGTACCAAAAATTCCAGGATGACCTGCCAGCGAAGAAGAATGAACTTCCGAGATGACTCTACTGGTCCAATCATCAGGAACAAACAGTCTACCAGGCGGACAACGATCAGGTCTATCCGCCTGAAATTCTTGCAAAGCACGTCGCAGATCTGGGGAGACAGCAGACAAAACCACCCCATCCTTAAGGACACCAGCAGGTTCAGAATCCCCAGGAGAGTCAGGCTCAAAACTCCTAGAAAGAGCATCTGCCTTAACATTTTTAGAACCCGGTAAGTATGAAACCACAAAATTAAACCGAGAAAAAAACAACGACCATCGTGCCTGTCTAGGATTCAGGCGCCTGGCAGACTCTAGATAAATCAGATTCTTGTGATCCATCAAAACTACCACCTGATGTCTGGCACCCTCAAGCCAATGACGCCACTCCTCAAATGCCCACTTCATGGCCAAAAGCTCCCGATTACCAACATCATAGTTTCGCTCGGCGGCCGAAAATTTTCGAGAAAAGAACGCACAAGGTCTCATCACTGAGCAGTCGGAACTTTTCTGCGACAAAACCGCCCCCGCTCCGATCTCGGAAGCATCGACCTCAACCTGAAAGGGAAGAGAAACATCAGGCTGGCGCAACGCAGGGGCAGACAAAAAGCGGCGCTTAAGCTCCCGAAAGGCCTCCACAGCAGCAGGGGACCAATTGGCAACATCAGCACCCTTTTTGGTCAAATCCGTCAGAGGTTTAGCAACGCCAGAAAAACCAGTTATAAATCGACGATAAAAATTAGCAAAGCCCAAGAATTTCTGAAGACTCTTAAGAGAAGTAGGCTGCGTCCAGTCACAAATAGCCCGAACCTTGACAGGGTCCATCTCAATAGAAGAAGGCGAAAAAATGTACCCCAAAAAGGAAATCTTTTGAACCCCAAAAACACACTTTGAACCCTTTACACACAAAGAATTCTCCCGCAAAACCTGAAAAACCCTCCTGACCTGTTGAACATGAGACTCCCAGTCATCAGAAAAAATCAAAACATCATCCAAATACACAATCATAAATTTATCCAAATATTCACGGAAAATATCATGCATTAAGGACTGAAAGACTGAAGGTGCATTAGAAAGGCCGAAAAGCATTACTAAATACTCAAAATGGCCCTCAGGCATATTAAATGCGGTTTTCCACTCATCCCCCTGCTTAATTCGCACCAAATTATACGCCCCACGAAGATCAATCTTAGAGAACCACTTAGCCCCCCTTATGCGAGCAAACAAATCAGTCAGCAAAGGCAACGGATACTGATATTTGACTGTAATTTTATTCAGAAGTCGATAATCAATACAAAGCCTCAGAGAGCCATCCTTTTTAGATACAAAGAAAAAACCAGCTCCTAAAGGAGATGAAGAAGGACGAATGTGTCCCTTTTCCAGGGACTCCTTAATATACTCTCGCATAGCAGCATGTTCAGGTACAGATAAGTTAAACAAACGACCCTTTGGAAATTTACTGCCAGGAATCAGATCTATGGCGCAATCACAATCTCTGTGGGGAGGGAGTGAACCAATTTTTGGCTCCTCAAAAATATCACGATAATCAGACAAAAATGCCGGAATCTCAGAGGGAATAGATGACGAAATGGAAACCAAAGGTATGTCCCCATGAGCCCCCCGACATCCCCAGCTTAACACAGACATTGTTTTCCAGTCAAGGACCGGGTTATGAGATTGTAACCATGGCAATCCAAGCACCAAAACATCATGCAAATTGTACAACACAAGGAAGCGAATCACCTCCTGATGGTCTGGAGTCATACGCATAGTCACTTGCGTCCAGAATTGTGGTTTATTACAAGCCAAAGGCGTAGAATCAATACCCTTCAGAGGTATAGGGACTTCCAGAGGCTCTAAATCAAACCCACAGCGCCTGGCAAAGGACCAATCCATAAGACTCAGAGCGGCGCCAGAGTCCACATAGGCATCCACGGTAATAACTGATAATGAACAAATCAAGGTTACAGACAGAATAAATTTTGACTGTAAAGTGCCAATTGAAATAGACTTGTCAACCTTCCTTGTACGTTTAGAGCATGCTGATATAACATGAGCAGAATCACCACAATAGAAGCATAACCCATTTTTACGCCTATAATTCTGCCGCTCGCTTCTGGACAGAATTCTGTCACATTGCATTTTCTCTGGCGTCTCTTCAGAAGATACCGCCAAATGGTGCACGGGTTTGCGCTCCCGCAAACGCCGATCAATCTGAATAGCCATTGTCATGGACTCCTTCAGACCTGTGGGCGCAGGGAACCCGACCATAACATCTTTAACAGCATCAGAAAGGCCCTCTCTGAAATTTGCCACTAGGGCGCACTCATTCCACTGAGTAAGCACAGACCATCTACGAAATTTTTGGCAGTATATCTCAGCTTCATCTTGCCCTTGAGATAGGGCTATCAAAGCTTTTTCAGCTTGAATCTCCAAATTAGGTTCCTCATAAAGCAACCCTAAAGCCAGAAAAAACGCATCCACATTGAGCAACGCAGGATCCCCTGGTGTCAATGAAAATGCCCAATTTTGAGGGTCACCTCGCAGCAAAGAGATTACAATCTTAACCTGCTGGACAGGATCTCCAGAGGAGTGAGGTCTGAGAGAAAGGAACAATTTACAATTATATTTGAAATTCAGGAACCGAGATCTATCTCCGGAAAACACCTCTGGTGTAGGAATTTTAGGTTCAGACATCGGAGTATGGATAACAAAATCTTGTAAATTTTGAACCTTGGTAGCAAGATTATTTAAACCTACAGCCAAACTCTGAGGGTCCATCTTTAAACAGGTGGGATCAGAGCCATTCAAGGATTAGAAGGAGAGAAAGGCAAAGGCTGTAATTAGAGCTGAAATACAACTGATCCAACTATGGAGCAAGCATAGGGGGAAAAAAAAAAAAATCTACAGACTTCTTTTTTCTCTCCTTTCTTCTGCCAATAACTTTAACATTGGCCGGTCATACTGTCAGAATTCCCAATGGCAGGGAAACATCAGAACACAAAAATAACGGACGAGCTCTGGGTGATGGAATCTCGAGCTGACCGTGAGCTAAACCTACCACACAACTAATAGTAGCCAGGGAGCATACCTACGACTTCCTAGATGCCACGCGCCAGCCGGAGGACTAACTACGCCTGGTAGAGGAAGGAACAGACCTGGCTTACCTCTAGGGAAATACCCCAAAAGATGATAGCAGCCCCCCACATGTAATAACGGTGAGTTAAGAGGAAAAGACATACACAGTATGAAAGTAGATTTAGCAAAGAGAGGTCCACTTACTAGATAGCAGAAGGATACAAAAGAGGACTTCACGGTCAACTGAAAACCCTTTCAAAAAACCATCCTGAAATTACTTTAAAACTCCTGTGTCAACTCATGACACAGGAGTGGCAATTTCAGCCCGCAAGAGCTTCCAGCTACAGAGAATAACAAAAACTGCAAACTGGACAAAAGATACAAAACAAAAGGACAAAGTCCACTTAGCTGATCAGCAGACTAGTAGCAGGAACATGCAACCGAAGGCTCTGGTTACAATGATGACCGGCAAGGAAATGACTGGAGAGCAAGGCTAAATAGGAAACTCCCAAACACTGATGGGAGCAGGTGAACTGAGACAGCAAAGCACACACAAGTCACCAGTACCACCAGCAACCACCAGGGGAGCCCAAAAAGCGGATTCACAACAGAGCTCACTGACAGATCCTCCGTTATCTCATTTCACAGTCAAACAATATTGTAACCCTTAAGGTACAACTTCAGCACCGGTCAGAGCTGCCTACATTCACACCAACATAGAACTATAAGCCTAATCCATCACAGCTTCAGCAAGGGGGGAGACATCCTCACATAAAAAAGCAACTTCTCAGTCCAATATCAGTCAGTGTACGACCCCAGTACAAGCTATCACAACTATTCCTCTGATGAAGATGAAGAGGGAACATCATACATGCTGTCCAGTACTAGAAAAGAAACCCACAGGCACCAAGAATGCAGGGGCAGATAGAGGCACCACCATTACACTATGTGCACTCCACCCCAAGTCAGGTGACAATCTTCCAGACCCAGGGATGCATCCCATGCCATTTTACTGAAGAAAGTAGCAGAAGCAGCAAACATATGCAGCCAGCTGGAATGATCACTGGGCCATGAATGAAAATAGAAGCAGGTGCTGCACTCTGGCCAATCATGAAGGAACAATTCAAATTTCCAGCAGAATTAGACGTACACGCTTGGGAGTCAGGGCCAAAGCTAATTGAACAGCTCAGAGAGTGGGCCAAAGGCAGATTGGCAGGACAAGCCATGACATGAGCCAAGATAAGACAGAGTCTGTAAAGAAGTTTCATTGCAGAGTAATGCAAGTATTCCAAGACTTGGGCTTCACCATTCATGACCAGATACACAGGCCTTTGGGCATGGACTGAGACAGCCAATCAGGAAACCACTGATAGTGGCTAGGCCTAGGAACAGGTCAATAGCAGTGGACTGACCCAGAAAAAATGTTTTATGTGCACCTAGGAGACTGTTTATTGCCGATTGTCACCAAAATTGCCACCATTATAGCACCACAAAAGAGCACAAAGAAGGAAAAGGGTGCCATGCTGCTGAGAACACCAGAAGGGGAGCCAGAGGTGAAGACGCTACAAAGTGCCGATCGACACACCGGAAGAACCGCTGCAGACTCCAGAGAGGAGACACCGACCTCAATAAGGTTAGCAAAGGGGAGAAGCTATGTCGGAGCAGGAGGAAGAAGTGATGGCAGATGCAGCCACAGCCCCTGTAATGCCCCAAGACCTTGGGTTGGAAGCAGCCGCCGGTCTCATGGCACCCCGGGCCTCACCACGAATGCACCTGCAGGCCCCGTCTTACCACCGCAGCTTCAATCAGCCGCTGCAGTACCCATCATGTTGTCCACAGTAGCCAAAGGGATTGAGTCCCAACCAGGGGTGCAGAAGACAGCCCCTCTCATGGTGACCACTGACCTGGAAGCGCAACCACCCTACAAAGACAGAAGAAGTGTCAAGTGTTACATCTGTGGCAAGTTTGGCCATTACCAGAACCAGTGCAGGGCACCCACGCCCCCGAAAAGACTGGACCCATGCAACCCAAGAGTTGGTCCAGAGAAACAGGTCAAGGAGGAAGTGCAGAAAGCAGTGAAGTACCCCGTCCATAGGACAGAGGCAAGCAAGCCAGGCCCGCAAGACACTATGCTCCTGACATGTAAAACTTCATCTGCAAGACCACTACCTCAAATTACCCTTAAAATGGATGGCGTTGTCAGATTCAACGCGTTGCAGCCAGAAGTGTGATGACACCTGTGGAACTCGCTGATCCCACCTGCCTATCAGAATCCTCTGTGTCTCGCATGGGCATTGATGGTCAAGTCAGACATTCTCAGCTTACAAAGCCACTGAGCGTGTGCACTCAGCCAGGACACGCTATCCTGTCCCAGTTTGTGGTCTCAAGGACCTGCCACTCAACCTGCTGAGAGCAAACCTACTGCAGAAGCTGAAGGCAACCACAGTGTTCCACGAAGATGGGACAGTGACACTTTCTTCATCCCTGACCCAAGAAGAGTCATGCTGGCGGCCCTACAAGAACATTAAGCAACCGATGAGGCCTACTCAAGGAAGTACTGGATGTAGTACCAGAAAGTCTATGGTCTAAGGGACCCCAGCACGTGAGAAAACCTCAAGTTGCCCCAGTACGGGTGTCACTCAAGCCATGTACCCCGTACCCTCATAAGGCCCAGGCCAGGCCTAGAATCAAGCTGCCTCTGACCAACTGAAGGTCTACCTGGAAATAGGAATCATTGTTCCTCACACATCGCCTTGCAATACCCCGCTTTTCCCCATCAAGAAAAAGACTGTAAAAGGAGAGCCAGCCAAGTTCAGAATGGTATATGACCTGAGAGCTGTGAATGACGCCACGGTGTTTGAAACTGCAATTATGCCGAATCCGCACACTATGCTCTCAAATGTGCCTGCCACAGCAAAAGTGTTCACAGTGAACAACCTGGCTAATGTTTTCTCCAGTGTTCCCCTTCATCCGGAAGACCAGTTCCTGTTTGCCTTAATGCACCAGGGGGGACACCACACATGGACAGTGATGCCACAGTGGGCCCAGAACAGCCCTCCACAGTTCACCAAAGCAATGTCCACAGTCCTCACCAACTGGGTCACAGAACATGCAGAAGTAACCCTGCTACAATACATGGAAGATCTACTCCTTTGTGCAATTGACTTTGACCCGTATAAAGCCCATTTCCGTGTACCTCCTACTCTACCTGGCAGAGCAGCACTGCAAGATCTCAAAGAACAAAGTCCAGTGGTGTCTGAAGCAAGTTATGTTCCAGAGACACTGTATTGCTCACCAGGCGAAACGTCTGACAGATGACCGGAAGACCACAGTGGAGAAGATGGTCCCTCCGACAACTCCAAAGGTGCTACAGGCCTTCCTTGGTCTAGTTTCGTATTGCAGAGCCTGGATCCCTGATGCTTCTGTCCTAATGCAGCCTCTGTGTGAATACGTCAGCGTGACCCCGTTCCTCCAGACAGATGTGGCCTTCAGTTCGTTCAAGAAGTTAAAAAGCTCTGTAGTCTCAGCGCTAGCACTAGGCCTATCTGACTACGAGAAGCCATTCCGTCTCTACTTGATGAGGAAAAAAGGCCTTGCTACTGGAGTCCTGACGCAGCTTCAGGGGGGAAAGCAGAGACTTTCGGACTACTTTTCAGCTTGCCTGGATCCAGTTGCAAGGGGAGCCTCTTCCTCCCGCATGAGAGCAGCAGTTGCAGCACACGCCCTCCTGGATAGGACTACTGACATCATTGGAAAAACCATTGGAAACACTGGCTCTGCATGACATCTCGGCAATCCTCAACCAAACCCAGCTAAAACATCTCTCCACCGCCAGGCATCTTCGCCTCCAGTGCTCTCTACTCCTGCCCAACAATGTCACCATCTCCAGATGCACAGTCCTCAACCCGTCCACTCTACTCCCACTCCCAAGGGGGGATACAGATATGGACCCTCAGATAAAAAGTCTGATCAAAATCTGCATGATACCTTCTGCAGGGATCTGAATTTGCTCCGGACGGATGACCATGATTGCTTCAGCATCAAACAGCAGGACTACCCAAGGTGGCAGAAGAGCCACTGACCAACTCAGTTGATCCTCTATGTGGATGGCTCCAGATTCGCAGATGATGAAGGAAGATTCCACACGGGATGTGCAGTGACCAGCAATCAAGAGATCCTGTGGTCCAGAAGTCTGCCGCCCAGTCTGTCAGCCCAGGAAGCAGAACTGATAGCGCTGATGAAGGCCTACCAGATGGCAGAAGACAAGACTGAGAAAATGTATAACGATTCAAGGTACTTGCATGGCATAGCACACGATTTCGGACCCATCTGGGCTGCAAGGGACTTCATCACAGCAAGTAGAACAACCGTGAAGCATCATGGAGCCATTAAGGACCTGCTAAACGCACTTCAACTTCCAAAAGTGGTGGCAGTACTAAAAGTCAAAGCGCATGGAAAACTAAACACAGTAGGGGCACGAGGCAACAACATGGCGGATATGGCAGCCAAAGAAACAGTCAAGGGAAGACAATATGGACAAGTGGAAGAGGTCGTAGAGCCGGACGGCTACTACAGGACGGCTGAAGACAGGAAATCTGACAAGATGACATCCTGGGATCTGCTCAAAAAAAAGCTGCAAGAGCAAGCCCCAAAGGACAAGAAGGAATGCTGGATGCAGAAGTGAGCAACACATGAAGAAGGAAGGGTATACTCAATGGACTACAAACCCTGTTTACCCCGAAGCATGTACCCTATGGTGGTCCAGTGGGCACATGGGCCCACACACAGATTAAAGACACAGATGAATGATCCGATTGGTGCTTACTGGTTCGCTCCAGAAATCTCCACCCTAACAGCCAAGTTCATAAACAGCTGTCTGACCTGTGGCAAATGCAACCCTGGAAGAATGAAGAAAGTTCCCACACATCAACTTGCCAGACCACTGTACCCCCTTCCAGAGGATCCAGATAGACCACATCAAGATGCCGCCAAGTGGAGGATTCGAATATGCCCTTGTGGCCATGGACATGTTCTCAGGATGGCAGCCAGAAGCTTTCCCAGTGAAGAACCAGTCAGCAAAGACTACTGCAAAGAAGCTACTCTCAGAGACAAGATATGCAGCTATGGGGTCCCAGAAGTGATAGAGAGTGACCAGGGACCCACATTCACAGCAAACCTCCCATGAGAGATCTAGTCAGCAGTAGGGTCAGACTTAGGCCTACACACTCCCAATCACACTACTCAGTGTTAGGCATACTCCCAGAGGCCCAGAAAAGCTGTTACCATATGAAATTTTGTTTGTGTCTAGTCCCAGGTTAAGGGTATCCTTCCCCTTAGCAGCTGATTATGCAATATGATACTTTGTCTGCTTATGTAAATTGAAATCACCAAGAAACTTGCTAACATCCATTCTCGAGTTTTTTTCTTCATTCCCAGACCCAGATTCAGTGTCCAGTATGCACTCCTCGAAGCCAGGAGACTGGGTGTTGGTGAAAAAGTTTGTAAGGAGAACACCACTCGATCCCAGATTTGATGGTCCTGCTCAAGTGCTGCTGATGACACCAAACTCTGTGAAACTGAAGGGAAGACCCACTTGGATCCACTCATCGCATCGCAAGAAAGCTCCCCTACCAGAAGATGACATCCAAGCCAGAATGATGTTGCGGCCTGACCGAAAAGATGACCTACCTAATAAAGACTACACATCGCTCACTACACGTGCTATTGACTAAGAGACTGAATGCAACGAACCCCCGTTAGGGACAGATCTCCTGACCGCCCATTTGCGAAAAGTCTGTACGGAGTGGGGCACAGGCGTTAGGCTTATGTCAGTTCGCCGACAGCACAAAAGAGTTGCAGCGCTTTGGGACAGGAGGCTAGGATTAGGGTAAGTGATATCTAAGGGGGGCTTGTGATAGAAATATATATATATATATCATGTAGATCTCACTTGCATGTATACTCCTCTATAATCAAATATATACTTATATGCTCACAGCTAATATATACATTATAATCAATGGTTTAAAATGGCTGACACGAACTAATATAACCCAGACAGATCATATGGGGTTTTCCATCCCTAAAAGCAGAACAGAGTCAGATGTTTGGTGACTGCTGATCAAATGTCTCAACTCTGTCCTACATACAGAACTCAAGTTTAGTTGCTTAATCCGCTTTCATATGAGCATTAATCACAATATTCCATATATGTTTAGATAACCAATGACAGAGGAGCTAGACAATATGGTAATTAACTAACCACCCCTGACAACCCCTAACCACTCCTTTCTATGTAGAAATATAAAACTATGTATGTACAATAAAGTATCAGTATTGATGGAATGTTGTTCTGTCACAGTTGTGTACAGTCCATTCCTTTGAGCGCTCAAAATACTCAGTCTAATTGGGAGCGGCCGCAGCACACACAGAGGGATAAATTTATCCAACCCAAATATTTCCATAACACAAGTGTAATAAGGCCCAATCATGCAAAGAAGCAGCCATATATCAACACAATTCAGAAATGCTGCCATCTTCTCTAGGCCAAAGCTTAATTAAAATGTGCTGAGACAAAATTGAAAACTTTTGTGGTCAGAGGTACCAAAATATGAAATTCTTTATAGAATCCGTGTCTTGCAGACTTAAGAGGAGAAGGACCATCCAGTTTGTTATCAACACCCAGTTTAATAGCCTGTATCTCTGATGATATGGGTTTTCATAATTGACAATGGCATGAGCATTTTACACATCTTGAAATACACTATCAATCCTGAGCAGTTTATGAAGGATTTACAAAAACACATTTTCCCACACAGAAAATGTCATTTTCAGGACAGGCTTGACTATAATATCTGATGTATTGTCTCTGAGGCACCCACAATCACTACTTTTTCTTTGCAGTTTGCAAAACAAGAACAAGGTAGACTCATATGGTATGCACAACCACAACTATTGAAAAAGTAACAAAACACCATATGAGTCTACCTTGTTCTTGTTTTGCATATTGCCATATATAGACTAGGTATTGCACCCCTTGGTCATTATTTCTGTACGAAATAACAGTGCGCCCCTTCTTGTTCAAATTCATTTTCTTTGCAGTTTAGCATCTTTACGACTTGAATTGGTGCTCTGTATAACCGGTACGATCAGGAAGGTGAAGCCTTGGAAAGTGTATGTATATGGATGTCACAGGACTAAGCACTACTGTGTCAACTAGAGGGACACAGATAGAGAGTAGCTGCCCCACTAGAACAGAGCCGTGCAATGAAGGCCTCTTTGGCTACTTTCACACTTCTGTCTTTTCAGATCCGTTGCAATGCGTCGTTTTGGGAAAAAAACAGATCCTGCAAATGTGCCTGCAGGATCCGTTTTTTTCCCATAGACTTGTATTAGTGACGGATTGGCCACACGTCGCATCCGTCGTGCGACGGATCCGTCGTGTTTTGGCGGACCGTCGTCTAGAAAAAACGTTCAATGTAACGTTTTTTGTCTGCATCGGGAAAACGTGTCAAGACGGATCCTGCGGCATACGTCGTTGACTAGAATGGAAGCCTATGGACGCAGGATCCGTCGTGACACATCGTATGACGGAATTTGTAGCCAATTGGCCAGACAGGCCCCAAATCTATATAAACCTGGCCTGGGGCGTCACCCCCAAATATGTCATCAAGATTCCTGCCAGCCTGAAGACAGCCAGCCAGTCAATATATTGGTTTCCCTATTTTCCAGTAGCCAATCACATTTGGGAGACTCCCAGTTTTAGGCATGGAAAACGGATCCGTCAAAAAAACGGATGAAACGGATGGTAAAAACGGACAAAATGGATGCAAGGGTTCCAGTTTTTCGACGGAACCGTCTAGCGGATCCGTCGAAATACTGGATGCATTGCATACGTTTTTCACTATATTTGACGAATCCGTCGATGCGTCGCGCCGACGCATTGTGACGGATTCAAAAAACCGGAAGTGTGAAAGTAGCCTTAGCATCTCCAAATGTGACATCAGCCGTCCTGATCATAAAACACTTCAAAATTAAAAGCAAAAATATCTTAAATAACCTAACAATGCAATAGCTGCAAGGAACAAATATTAAACGGAAAATATATTTAAACATATTATATTACTTGTCATGATACTGATGCAAATAGTGATCTTCTGTTTACATAAAAATCCCAAATTATACATGTTGATACAAAACTTATATCTGTGGACACAGAGCATTTCTTTGTTTGCATTATAATGTCATAATAATCATTCTGACAATATATTAATGGAGGCTATTCAATGAAAGATTAAGAAATAGCAAACACTTCACCATTGGTATAACGATATATTAGATAATCCCATATGGCTCTAGCCTATAAACCAGTCACCATGAAAAATGTCACAATATTATTAATGGTTTGAGACTAAATTCCCAATTTCTATTTTGTTAGACAAATTACTATGAGATATTGGCACCATACAATCTCAACTGAAGCGTTGTATTTGGAAAAGTTTCTTACCCTAGGGGTTTGCTGAATGAAGCTTCTAATGTCAACTACCATGAAATCATTTTTTATTTTAAAATTGCAAATAGTAATGTTTGGTTTTATTGTTAAAGGTTATACTTTGCAGTATAAGTATCACAATCAATGAAAATTTCTAGACCATAATTGAATCTTTTTTAAAATCGTTTGACATTATACCCCTCATGTGAGCAGCCATTTATTAAATCCACAGACAGTTGTGCTCAAAAGTTGACATACCCCGGCAGAATTTTTGATTTCTTGGCCTTTTTTCAGAGAATATGAACAATAACACCAAAACTTTTTCTTCACTCATGGTTAGTGGTTGGGTGAAGCCATTTATTGTCAAACTACTGTGTTTTCTCTTTTTAAATCATAATGACAACCCAAAACATCCAAATGACCCTGATCAAAAGTTCACATACCCTGGTGATTTTTGCCTGATAATATGCACAGAAGTTGGCACAAATGGGTTTGAATGGCTACTAATGGTAACAGACTCTTGCATCTTTCATTCAGCCACTGACATTTCTGGATTGTGAGTCATAGGGAAAGCAAAATAATTGTCGATGGATCTACGGGAAAAGGTAGTTGAACTGTATAAAACTGGAAAGGGAGACAAAAAGATATCCAAGGAGTTGATAATGCCAGTCAGCAGCGTTCAAACTGTGATTAACAACTGGAAAGTCAGGGGCTCTGTAAAAGAAAAACCACGGTCAGGTAGACCAACAAAAATGTCATCCACAACTGCCAGGAAAATTGTTCAAATAATATGAGCTGCAAGACAAGACTCTCTGAAAACTAGCGGTGTGGCTGTTTCAAAATGCACAATAAGGAGTCCCTTGAAGAACAATGGGCTGCATGGTCGAGTCACCAGAAGAAAGCCATTACTGCGCAAATGACACAAAGTATCTTGAGTGCAATATGCAAAACAGCACAGAGACAAGCCTCAAAACTTCTGGAACAAGGTAATTTGGAGTGATGAGATGGATCGCTGATGTTTTGTGGATGTGTGAGCTACAAAGGCACAGGAAACTTGGTCAAAGTTGAAGGACAGATGAACACAGCACGTTATTAGCAAATACTGGAGGGAAATTTGCAGTCATCAGCCCGTAAGCTGCGCATGGGACGCACTTGGACATTCCAACATGACAACGATCCAAAACACCAGACCAAGATAACCTGTGATTGGCTACAGCAGAACAAAGTGAAGGTTCTGGAGTGGCCATCTCAGTCTCCTGACCTCAATATCATTGAGCCACTCTGGGGAGATCTCAAGCGCGTAGTTCATGCTAGATAGCCAGGAATTTACAGGACCTGGAGGCTTTTTCCCAAGAAGAATGGGCAGGTTTACCATCTGAGAAAATTAAGAACCTCATCCACAACTACTACAAAAGACTTCAAGCTGTCAGTGATGTTAGAGGGGGCAATACACAATATTAAGAAATGGGGTATGGGAACTTTTGTTCATGGTTTGGGTTGTCATTATGATTTAAAAAGAGAAAGTATAGTAGTTTGACAATAAATGGCTTCACCCAACCACTAACCATGAGTGGAGAAAAAGTTTTGATGTTATCATTTATATTCTCTGAAAAAAAAGCCAAAAAAGCAAAAATTCTGTCAGGGCATGTAAACTTTTGAGCACAACTGTATGTTGTCTGATGAGTCCACAATACATCCACAAATGCACACATGGTGTCAGTAGAGGATATCCTCTTCTATCTTCATTTCACACTCAATTGTATACTACCCACATGTGCATTTCATTTTTGCATTTACCCCCCCCCTTTTTTTTTATTCTTATTAATCTCCATGGACATAGATGGCAGAGAAAAATTGATGAAACGTTGCAACACAGGATAGTCCAGATGGTGAATAAGTAGCCCCAATCAAGTTCCAAAGAAATTCAAGCAGTCCTGCAGTCTCAGGGTGCATCAATGTCAGCATGAACTTTCCATTGACATTTGAGTGAAATGAAATGCTATGACAAGAGTCCCAGGAAGATCCCACTGCTGAGACTGAGACATAATAAAGCTAGACTGCAGTTTGTCAAAATGTATGTCAGTAAGCCAAAATCCTTCTGGGAAAGCTTTGTGTGGACAAATGAGATGAAGATAGAGCTTTTTGGTAAAGCACATCATTCTACTGTTTACAAAAAAACAAAATGAGGCCTACAAAGAAAAGAGCACAGTACATACAGTCAAATATGGTGAAGATTCAAAGAAATTTTTGATGTTGGTTTGCTGCCACTGGCTCTGGGTCCCTTGACAGTGTGCAAGGCATCATGAAATCTGAAGATTAGCACAGTATTTTGGGTCTCAATGTAGCACCCAGTGTTAGAAAGCTGGGTTTGCATCCTAGGTCATGGGTCTTCCAGCAGGACTATGACCCCAAACATACTTCAAGAAGCACTCAGACATGGATGTAAACAAAGCACTGGAGAGTTCTGAAGTGGCCAGAAATTAGTCAAAATAAAAAAAAAACATTGAATACATGTGGAGAGATCTTAAAATTGCTGTTTGGAGAAGGCACCCTTTAAACAAAGACATGGAGCAGGTTGCAAAAGAAGAGTGGTCCAAAATTCCAGTTCAGATTTGTAAGAAGCTTGTTGATTTTTTTAAGAAGTGATTGATTACAGTTATTTTTTCCATAGGGTGTGCAACCAAATATTAAGTTTGAGGGTGCCAACAATTTTGTCCCATCCATTTTTAGCATTTTGTGTAAAGTTATGTCCAATTTGCTTTCTTTTCTCTGTTTTTCTGTGTTGTTCCAATTTACACAAATGAAATAAATATGTGTATAACAAAACAGGAAAGTGAAGTGAGTGAAATGCTTCCATTTTCTGGAACAAATTTATGGGTGCCAACACTTTTTGTATGTATATATATATATATATATATATATATATATATATATATATATATTGATTAAAAAAAAAAAACATTTTATTTTTTTACATGTATACAGATGATGAGAACTTGATATGCAAGCCAGTGGTGTCATTCACGTTCAAACTAGTTTTGGTTTTTGTCCTGAAGAAGAGGTCGTGTAGAACTTTGAAACTTGTTGACTTTTAAAAACCTGTAGTATAAAGTCTTTCGATTTTACATCTGCTTTGAGCGTTTATCAGCAGCGCAAGTGAATGACACCACCGACTTGCACATCAATTTTTCTGATCTATCTTTGATCGGTGTCTTGCAGCAGCTGTACATATACCTTTTTCATGCTGCTAGTTTGCAACCATACCAGGTGAGTGATTCCACATCTCTTATTTATCCGTATCGGATAAGACTCTATTGCTCTTTTTGTCTCCTAGTTCTGTCTCCACTTACTTGGTCGATAACTTGTTCTACAGTAACATTTTCGGACATATTTTACTTGGGACATACAGCAACTATTATCTTTATGATTGCAATATTTAGGATACCAGAAAGAGGACAGGCATGAACAAAATCAGAGGATACACATTGTAGTTATAACAACCTCTAACAATTAAGAAATCCTCATCCGCTGTCTGCTTATCACAGTCCTTCCAGCATAGGCGTGCAGCTGGTGAATACTGCAATAATAATCACATTTGTTCAAAGTGATGTGAAGCAGCATACATTCAGCATGTTCCAATTTTAGTCTGCGTACACAGTCATCAAGACTAAATCAAATTACTGACTCTATGTAAGACTGACGTAAGAGGTTCATCAACTGCATTCTCCTTGAGGCTTGGTCCTAGGTCTATACTCGTGGCAGGAACAGAAGTTCATTACTTGATGTCCTGTGATGTTTTCCTGTGTGTCAGAACATGTTAAACATTTCTCTGATAATTTGACTTTGTTCAAAAACATTTTTTAACATTTTCGTTTTGAAGCATGATTATGATATGTTCATAGAGGAACGAATAACGATGACAGCCGGAAGCTACCTGAGCTTCTTTGCATGATAAGCTCTCATATTAGGATAGGAATCATCTGCGTCCAACGTCAGAAGATCACTTACGTTTGCTCAGAATTTTGATATGTAATGAGTAACCTTAGAATTATAGAATGCAGAGTTGGAAGGGACCACAAGGGTCATCGTATCCAACCCCCTGCTCAATGCAAGATTCAGATGCTTGAATATTTTGGACTCTAATGTTGACTGAGAGTGTTCAGTAGCTTGAACATTAATAGCATAGAGGTTTATGCATATCATGGTTGTGGGTTGTAAATGACAACAGTTCTGATAGAAAGTAGTCAGTGCTCTGAAATGGAAAACATAATAAGTATGCATCATATCCTTTTTGCGGAAAGCATTTCAGGCATTGTTTAATATTCATGGCTGTCAAGCTATGCTATCCCCAGTGTTATTGAAACGCTAATAGAAATATTGAGCAGTACTTAATGCCATAGGTTTTGTTCAATGTTATTGTTTTGCTCATCCACTAACGAGCAATACTTGTATTCACCTGGTGCTGGATCTTAGCATCTTGACCCCAGTATTGTTAGTGAGAAAATTGAACAGTTTGTACAAGTACATTAGTAAATTATTATAGTATATTTGTACTTGAAGATATAGGACTGTTAGGGCCATGCACTACAGGTAGTTCAAGTATCATATAGCAAGAACATGCAATAGAAAAACAAGTAGGAAGTAAATACAAAGGAATACATTTTTATTGGATGATGTTAAAATTTAAACACACAAATAAACCAAAATTTGAAAGGGTAACAACCCCAGCCATAGATAGAGTAAATAAATAATGGTACACGATTCCGCACAATGTACAAGGTTGAGACATTATCGCTTAAGCACTCATGTCCAAGAAGAAAACCATTTCTAGTAGTGTCCAGATAGTGACATTATAGTAACCAGTAAGTATACCTTACAACATAAGGTAAGTATATAAACCTTATAGCAACAACAGCAATAACAATAGGACATTATAGTGGAAAGAGATAAAGAGAAACATAAATACCACAGCCGGGAGATGTGTGCCAGGTCCCCTATGTGCGTTTCGGCACTTGTCTTCTTGAGGAAGTAGGCCCTCCCGTGGTGACTATCACCTTCATTTTCCTAGGGGGAACTTCAGAAGGCATCACCCCTGAAGAAGGTAATCAATGAAATGCACATAGGGGACCTGGCACACATCTCCCAGCTGGACAATGGAACAGGATCTGTTGGATGTCACAGGGAAGATGAAGATCAGTAGATTTGGATATGGAATGGACCCAATTCAGGAGCCAGAATTTTGAAGAGAGCTCGTACAAATTGTCGACAGTGTTTATCATCACTTTTGTTCACTTTGAGAACTGTCAAATTGGATTGCACCTCAGTCCAACCTTATTGATCCTCTCAGTTTATTCATGACTTTTGGTGTGGAGATGTCAATTGTTTTTGTCTTCATTTGCATGTAGTCAAATAGAATAATATATAGATATAGAATTTGATAATGCTCTTTCTATTACACAGCCATAAAAGTAAAATTTACATGCTAAGCATGTCAAGTTTAGTTAAAATCATGCTTGAAAAGCAGAATCATAATAATCCTTTTTTTCATAAATAATAAGGGGGTTATGTGGCAGGTACAAACAAATAAGTATTTATTATTCATAAAAAGCTCATTTTGTGTTTGACATTAAAACTAAGCGAGATATCAAAGTTATCAATTCTCTTTAAAGCAATTCTACCAATACAGGTAAAAAATGTCACACTACCACACTAAATTTCATATAATTAAGGATTTATTTTGGAGCAGTCCATACAAAGAAGGAGATATTGGTTTAAAAAAGGAAACGGTCCCAAACACGAAAAACAGTGTGCTACACTTCTTTAGAAGATCAATTAGGGATACTTCACTCACTAACTTACATTAATGTCAATACCAAACATAGGAGGATCAGTATGTCAACTTTAGTAATAAAAAAGTCTTAAAAAATCTACTATGGTTGACAGCAGATTATCGCCTCCTACTAAGAATACTGCTGCCGACTCCCTGCTGAACAATGGTCAAGGATAGTGCAAACTCCAACAGGCTTAAAGTGGCACAAAATAATAATACTCATAAAAGTATGGCAGATTTATAAGCTAAAAAAATCAACTTGGTGTAAAACCACAAAACAGATCTATAAAAAGCCATATTGTGGCACACTGTGTCTTTGATGAATTTTGAATGCATTTTGACTGCATTTATGTAATGTGGAAAAAGAAAGTGCACCTGTGTTTTTGGAGTTTTTTTAATGCGTTTTTTTTATGTGTTTTATATATATTTTGTGCCTAATGGGTTTTTAGTCCTGCGGAAAACATTTCATTTTAAAAACAACTTTCAGTCCAGTTGGACTAAGGGTATTAGGCTCATAAATCCCAAACCCCTCTTTTTTGTTAATTCTTTTTGTAAATTGCTCAACTCTAGTCAGTATTAACCAAATCAATACCCCAGAAAACAATACCACTATGGTTACTATTTTTTTTACAATTGAAATGAACTGATAAACTGTTTGGTAAAATTTGTTTTCTAATATTCATTAGTCTTTACCTAATTCTAGTTTTTGGCTTACAGCCAGTTCTCCCTATGTGTTGAAATCCACAAGTGCACATACTATAATATTACATTATGATGGTCACATGATTTATAAGCTTTTATGTTAAATTCTTTATCTTTGGAAAGCATAATGAACTTTTATTGCTTACTTGTCCTTTTTTGGCAGCAACATCCTTACACCCTTTGCATTAACCACAATTATTAAAGCCTTTTCTACTCAAATAATTATTTATTTCATTTTAGCATAACTGTTTAGTGACAAAATATGATGTGCTCTCCAGATGATAATTAACCCTCCCCTAGATTTGTCTAAAACCACAGCAAGTGCCCTATTATTCTTATTGTGATTATAACCCTAATTTAAAGATAAGATTGTTTAAGGAGAAACTTTTAATTGGTACAGATTTGTTGTATCCTTTTAATCTGCCCCTTGGGAATATTATCCATACATGAATTGTAAAAACAACTGCCGTAATCTAAGTTGCTTTTTACATTTGTCCATATGAAAAAAGTTTTAGTTTTTCATTTTTACACTATTGTTCCAGATTAAAGAAGCAAATGGAATGTTCATCTGAATATGTGAATAAAAGTCAGATTATAATAATATTAATGAATATATCTTATACATTCAGTTAAAGTATACTCACTTCCACCCCACAGAATGAAACAGCCTTTTATATACCTCAAGTATGTAAGCATGGACTACAGTATTTTTCGGACTATGAGGTGCATTTTTCGCCCCCCTGACGAAGCTTCGGGTGAAACACGGGTAGGGGCCATTGGACCAGGTTACACACACCTTCCCCTCTGGGACACATCACTTTATGTAAGTACCACCTGCCTCCAAATTCAGTGTTAAGTCCTCTATGGACTGTCTTGGCACAAAGCCTTTAGACTAGGGCAGGGGTCAGGAACCTTGGCCCTCCAGCTGTGGGAGAACTACAATTCCCAGCATGCCTCAACTGCTGCAAGTTGCTAGGGCATGCTGGGAGTTGTAGTTTTATAACAGCTGGAGAGCCGAGGTTCCCCACCCCTGGACTAGGGGATTTATAATACTCTTATTCTATATTTATATTTATTCCGTCACTATGCATTGCTTTATATATAAATGTGTGTCCCGGACCAATGTTTTAGGAATACTCTGATTGTTTTTCATGTTGTCTAAATTTTTATCTTTGTTTTAATAAAGGCGTTAATCTTATAAGGCCTACTGGCACTTTGTTTCTTGTGTTGGTCATATAGATACCAAAAATATAGTTTTTTTAAATTTAAGTATTGAAACAAAATTTGGAATTTTTAAAGAGTGTTTTTAATTATATCGCCGTTTTCCGAGGCCTTTAAAATGTCATATTTCAGGATATGAGCTGTGTGAGGGCTTATTGTTTGAGCTCTGTGCTGACATTATTATTGATACCATTTTGGAGTAGATACAATGTTTTGATTGCCTCCTATTGCATTTTATTGCAATGTTGCGGCGGTCCAAAAAAATATAATTCTGTCATTTTTTTTTTCAAGTTACGCTATTTACTGATCTGATTCATTTACTTTATATTTGGCTAGTTCAGGCTTTTACAAATACAGTTATAACAAATATGTTTATTTTTTTAAGTTGTTTTATTTTATTGGGGTAAAAAGGGGTGATTTAACCCCTTCATGACCCAGCCTATTTTGACCTTAATGACCTGGCCATTTTTTGCAATTCTGACCAGTGTCCCTTTATGAGATAATAACTCAGGAACGCTTCAACGGATCGTAGCGATTCTGAGATTGTTTTTTCGTGACATATTGGGCTTCATGTTAGTGGTAAATTTAGGTCGATAATTTCTGCTTTTATTTTTGAAAAAAACGAAAATTTTGAAAATTTCGCAATTTTCACATTTTGAATTTTTATTTTGTTAAACCAGAGAGTTATGTGACACAAAATAGTTAATAAATAACATTTCCCACATGTCTACTTTACATCAGCATTATTTTGGAACCAAAATTTTTTTTTGCTAGGAAGTTATAAGGGTTAAAATTTGACTAGTGATTTCTCATCTTTACAACAAAATTTACAAAACCATTTTTTTTAGGGACCACCTCACATTTGAAGTCAGTTTGAGGGTTCTATGTGGCTGAAAACACCCAAAAGTGACACCATTCTAAAAACTGCACCCCTCAAGGTGCTCAAACCACATTCAAGAAGTGTGTTAACCCTTCAGGTGTTTCACAGCAGCAGAAGCAACATGGAAGGAAAAAATGAACATTTAACTTTTTAGTCACGAAAATGATCTTTTAGCAACAATTTTTTTTATTTTCCCAAGGGTAAAAGGAGAAACTTGACCACGAAAGTTGTTGTCCAATTTGTCCTGAGTACGCTGATACCTCATATGTGGGGGTAAACCACTGTTTGGGTGCACGGCAGGGCTCGGAAGGGAAGGAGCAATATTTGACTTTTTGAATGAAAAATTGGCTCCAATCTTTAGCCCCTGTGTGCCTAAACATTGGAGCTCCCCCACAAGTGACCCCATTTTGGAAACTAGACGCCCCAAGGAACTTATCTAGATGCATAGTGAGCACTTTAATCCCGCAGGTGCTTCACAAATTGATCCGTAAAAATGAAAAAGTACTTTTTTTTCACAAAAAAATTCTTTTAGCCTCAATTTTTTCATTTTCACATGGGCAACAGGATAAAATGGATCCTAAAATTTGTTGGGATATTTCTCCTGAGTACACAGATACCTCATATGTGGGGGTAAACCACTGTTTGGGCACATGGTAAGGCTTGGAAGGGAAGGAGCGCCATTTGACTTTTTGAAGAAAAATTATCTCCATCGTTAACGGACACCATGTCGCGTTTGGAGAGCCCCTGTGTGCCTAAACATTGGAGCTCCCCCACAATTGACCCCATTTTGGAAACTAGACCCCCCAAGGAAATTATCTAGATGCATAGTGAGCACTTTAAATCCTCAGGTGCTTCACAAATTGATCCGTAAAAATGAAAAAGTACTTTTTTGTCACAAAAAAATTATTTTAGTCTCAATTTTTTCATTTTCACATGGGCAACAGGATAAAATGGATCCCAAAATTTGTTGGGCAATTTCTCCTGAGTACACCGATACCTCATATGTGGGGGTAAACCACTGTTTGGGCGCACGGCAAGGCTCGGAACGGAAGGCGCGACATTTGACTTTTTGAATGGAAAATTTGCTCCAATCGTTAGCGGACACCATGTCGCTTTTGGAGAGCCCCTGTGTGCCTAAACATTGGAGCTCCCCCACAATTGACCCAATTTTGGAAACTAGACCCCCAATGAACTTATCTAGATGCATAGTGAGCACTTTAAACCCCCAGGTGCTTCACAGAAGTTTATAACACAGAGCCGTGAAAATAAAAAATAATTTTTCTTTCCTCAAAAATAATTTTTAGCCTGGAATTTTTTATTTTCCCAAGGGTAACAGGAGAAATTGGACCCCAAATGTTGTTGTCCAGTTTGTCCTGAGTACAATGATTACCCATATGTGAGGGTAAACCACTGATTGGGCGCACGGCAGGGCTCGAAAGGGAAGGCACGCCATTTGGCTTTTTGAATGGAAAATTAGCTCCAATCATTAGCGGACACCATGTCACATTTGGAGAGCCCCTGTGTGCCTAAACATTGGAGCTCCCCCACACGTGACCCCATTTTGGAAATTAGACCTCCCAAGGAACTAATCTAGATGTGTGGTGAGCACTTTGAACCCCAAAGTGCTTCAGAAAAGTTTATAACGCAGAGCCATGAAAATAAAAAAAAAATTTCTTTTCTCAAAAATTATTTTTTAGCCCAGAATTTTTTATTTTCCCAAGGGTAACAGGAGAAATTTGACCCCAACCTTTGTTGTCCAGTTACTCCTGAGTACGCTGATACCACATATGTGGGGGTAATCCACTGTTTGGGCACATGCCGGGGCTCGGAAGTGAAGTAGTGATGTTTTGAAATGCAGACTTTGATGGAATGCTCTGCGGGCATCACGCTGCGTTTGCAGAGCCCCTGATGTGCCTAAACAGTAGAAACCCCCCACAAGTGACCCCATTTTGGAAACTAGACCCCCAAAGGAACTTATCTAGATGTGTAGTGAGCACTTTGAACCCCCAAGTGCTTCACAGAAGTTTATAACGCAGAGCCGTGAAAATAATAAATACGTTTTCTTTCCTCAAAAATAATTTTTTGCCCAGAATTTTTTATTTTCCCAAGGGTAACAAGAGAAATTTTACCCCAAAAGTTGTTTTCCAGTTTCTCCTGAGTATGCTGATACCCTATATGTGGGGGTAAACCACTGTTTGGGCACATGCCGGGGTTCGGAAGTGAAGTAGTGACGTTTTGAAATGCAGACTTTGATGGAATGCTCTGCGGGCATCACGTTGCGTTTGCAGAGCCCCTGATGTGCCTAAACAGTAGAAACCCCCCACAAGTGACCCCATTTTGGAAACTAGACCCCAAAAGGAACTTATCTAGATGTGTGGTGAGCACTTTGAACCCCCAAGTGCTTCACAGAAGTTTATAACGTAGAGCCATGAAAATAAAAAATCATTTTTCTTTCCTCAAAAATAAGTTTTTAGCCCGCAATTTTTTATTTTCCCAAGGGTTACAGGAGAAATTGGCCACAAAATTTGTTGTCCAGTTTCTCCTGAGTACGCTGGTATCCCATATGTGGGGGTAAACCACTGTTTGGGCACACGTCGGGGCTCGGAAGGGAGGGAGCACCATTTGACTTTTTCAACGCAAGATTGGCTGGAATCAATGGTGGCGCCATGTCGCGTTTGGAGACCTCCTGATGTGCCTAAACAGTGGAAACCCCTCAATTCTAACTCCAACACTAACCCCAACACACCCCTAACCCTAATCCCAACCCTAACCCCAACACACCCCAACCCTAGTCTTAACCCTAATTCCAACCCTAACTCTAATTCCAACCTTAACCCTAAGGCTATGTGCCCACGTTGCGGATTTGTGTGCGGATTTTTCAGCACCGTTTTTGAAAAATCTACAGGTAAAACGCACTGCGCTTTACCTGCGGATTTACCGCGGATTTCCAGTGTTTTTTGTGTGGATTTCACCTGCGGATTCCTATTATGGAGCAGGTGTAAAACGCTGCGGAATCCGCACAAACAATTGACATGCTGCGGAAAATACAACACAGCGTTTCCGTGCTGTATTTTCCGCACCATGGGCACAGCGGATTTGGTTTTCCATAGGTTTACGTGGTACTGTAATCGTGATGGAAAACTGCTATGAATCCGCAGTGACCAATCCGCTGCGGATCCGCAGCCAAATCCGCACCGTGTGCACATAGCCTTATTCTAACCCTAATTCCAACCCTAGCCCTAATTCTAACCCTAACCCTAATTGTAACCCTAATCCTAATTCTAACCCTAATTCTAACCCTAACCCTAATTCTGGCCCTAGCCCTAAGTGCAACCCTAGCCCTAAGTGCAACCCTAGCCCTAAGTGCAACCCTAACCCTAAGTGCAACCCTAAGTGCAACCCTAACCCTAAGTGCAACCCTAACCCTAAGTGCAACCCTAACCCTAAGTGCAACCCTAAGTGCAACCCTAGCCCTAAGTGCAACCCTAGCCCTAAGTGCAACCCTAGCTCTAGGTACAACCCTAACCGTAAGTGCAACCCTAAGTGCAACCCTATCCCTAAGTGCAACCCTATCCCTAAGTGCAACCATATCCCTAAGTGCAACCCTAACCCTAAGTGCAACCCTAAGTGCAACCCTAACCCTAAGTGCAACCCTAACCCTAAGTGCAACCCTAACCCTAAGTGCAACCCTAAGTGCAACCCTAGCCCTAAGTGCAACCCTAGCCCTAAGTGCAACCCTAGCTCTAGGTACAACCCTAACCGTAAGTGCAACCCTAAGTGCAACCCTATCCCTAAGTGCAACCCTATCCCTAAGTGCAACCATATCCCTAAGTGCAACCCTATCCCTAAGTGCAACCCTAAGTGCAACCCTATCCCTAAGTGCAACCCTATCCCTAAGTGCAACCCTAAGTGCAACCGTAACCCTAAGTGCAACCGTAACCCTAAGTGCAACCCTAATCCTAAGTGCAACCCTAACCCTACCCCTAACCCTACCCCTAACCCTACCCCTAACAGATAAACAAAAATAAATATATTTTCTGTATTTTATTATTGTCCCTACCTATGGGGGTGATAAGGGCGGGGTTTATTTACTATTTTTTTTATTTTGATCACTGTGATAGAACTTATCACAGCGATCAAAATGTACAGGGAACGAATCTGCCGGCCGACAGATTTGGCGGGCGCACTGCGCATGCGCCCGCCATTTTCCAAGATGGCGGCGCCCATGCGAGGAGACGGAGGACACCGGGAGGGACACCAGGACTAGGTAAGTATGGGGGGGCGCGATCAGACAGCGGGGGGGGGGGGGGCGGAGGGGAGGACGGGGGAGGGGCGGAGGGGAGAGGAAGGCGCTTAGGACAGGATGGAGGGGTAGGGAACACTGACGGCGGCTGCAGATCACCGCCGCCAGTCGGTGGGGGGGCCAGATCGGGGTCTCCAGCCATGGCAGATGCTATTGCAGCATCGACCATGGCTGGATTGTAATATTTCACCAATTTTCATAGGTGAAATATTACAGATTGCTCTGATTGGCTGTTTCACTTTCAACAGCCAATCAGAGCGATCGTAGCCACGGGGGGGCGAAGCCACCCCCCCTTGGCTGAAGTACCACTCCCCCTGTCCCTGTAGGTCGGGTGAAATTGGAGTTAACCCTTTCACCCGATCTGCAGGGACGCGATCATTCTGTGACACAGCATATGCGTCACAGGTCGGATTGGCACCGATTTTCATGACACATACGCTGTGTCACAGGTTGGGAAGGGGTTAAACTTTTGCGTATTTTTTACTTTTTTTAAAACTTATTTTAAACTTTTGACTGAATTTAATAGTCCCCTTAGTAGATTTGAAGATGCAATTGTGTGATCGCTTGTTCTGTATATAAGAGGGCTTCAGCACTGATATGTATAGCTAAAATCATAATCTATTAACGCTGGTCACGGGCTAGCATTCACAGAAGAATCATGATGACAAGCATGGGAGCCATCAGCAGACCCACCAGCTGTCATGACAACTCATCGGTGCTCGACGATCATGTGATAGGGGTTTCGATGGGCGGGATAAATAATGCACTTCCGGCTGGTGAAAGTGATTGACATTGGGTATAACTGGTTAACAGCCATGGGTGGAACACCGCTCCATCATCGGCTGTTAAAGGCACATGATGGCTGATTAAATTAGTCATCATGTGCGGTGAAAGATGTGGTCTTGGCATTTGAGCCCTCTATAAAAGCAGGGACACGACCTTTGACATAAATATACATCAAAGGTTGTGAAGGGGTTAATGCCACACATAAAAAGAAGGTATTTCACAACAATGAGAATTTAACTGATCAAGGAATTGGTGGTATGACAACTTCCTTTCTCAAGAGAAATGTTTGAAAAGAGTTTGACGGTAAGAAGCTACAAGTTGGGGAATGTCATCAAGTGTGACATAGAAAGTAATAAAAGTTTGCCTATTCCTTCAGTCTTCCTTTTTTCAGGACTCAGAGTTTGAGGAAAGTGAAGATCACCATAAGTTAGGGTGGCAGTATGTGAAATAGCATCATTAGAGTATATGGTAACAGTACTATTATTATTATTTATTATTATAGGGCCATTTATTCCATGGCGCTTTACATTTGAGGAGGGGAACACATAATAAAAACAAGCACAATAATCTTGAACAATATAAGACACAACTGGTACAGGAGGAGAGAGGACCCTGCCCACGAGGGCTCACAATCTACAAGGGATGGGTGAGGATACAGTAGGTAAGGATAGAGCTGGTTGTGCAGTGGTTTGGTCGATCGGTGGTTACTGCAGGTTGTAGGCTTGTCGGAAGAGGTAGGTCTTCAGGTTCTTTTTGAACATAACTAAAGATCATAACTAAAGATTAGTTTTTTGCTTACTAACTAAGGTCAGATTCACATATCTGACTGCAATTGTTAGACCGGCCACGTGTTACCTGATCGTGTTACTTCATCGGCATACATGAGGCTATTAAAAACAGGTCAGGAGAACTGTGGCCGGTTTGTGTATTGCGGTAAGAGTTATAAAGAAAATTAGTAGTAGTTTCTTGTTCTATAAAGGCTGTCTGAGATTCCATTTTTAGGAAAACCATATTACTCTTTTCCATGGACTGTCTCAGTCCAAGTTATTTGCATTCAGATATACAAAACCAGAAACCCTCCATGACAGGTGTTAATTTTGAGAGAAGAAAAACCAAACTTATTTTCTGACCTCAGACAACCACCGGAAAGTGGGAATCTTCTTAAGAAAAATCAAAGTCAAGCAAGTACCTGTTTTATGAGCTCAAATTTCGGATCTGACTTCAATTAGTCTCAGCTGAGACCTAGCAAATGACAGAAGGTTCCCCCTGCAAACAGCCCATCTCCAGGACACAGTCATTATCATGTGGCCTAGCTATCATTAACAAATGCTGGAAAAAAGAGTTCAAAGACAAATCCAGCCCAGCTACATTACATCTGAATATATTACTTACTGAAGTATAAACTGGGGCACGCCATTAATGTGTGTTTTCTGTTTTTAGTTATGTAAAAGTGAGAGATTTATCACTTTATATAGTGAAAGCAAGTCAAAGAACACAGTGTAAGATCAATAAATTGTAAAATAAGGTTTTGCGTACATTTTGCCTTTGTAGATAAAAAGCTAAGCTGAAGGCTCCAGCGTATAAAACATTAAGTGAAATCCAATTTACTACTCTGGAGGAATAGCAAATCATGCGATAGAGGCTTTTTGCAAATTATCTATATATTAAAGCTTAGGTAAGTTAAGTGCATAGAGGTGGGCTTTTAATTGAAATTATTATATTGCATAGCTGTAAATGTAATGTCAGACCTGTAGCCCTCAAAATACGAAAATGAATCCCAAGAGAAGAAGCATGTTATGAACAAAAAGGGGGACCATCACATATCAGACGGAATATTTAAATAAACCAATTTTTACTGATATAGGTGTACAAAAACCACACAATAAAAACATTTAAAAACAATGTTTACAAAGAAACAACGACATGTTATCGACACAGAACTCAATTGACTAGGTAAATGTGATATATTTTCAAATGGTGCACAGTGCCCAAATTCATCAAATATACATGAATGGTCCTAAGCTACTTATATGAATGGGTTACTGGTTGATCCCAATAATGCAGCTAATAAAGATATATACCCAAACACAGGGAGCCAGACACTCAGAAGGTGTGCCCACTAATATTTAGAAGTGAAATAACACCCAGAATCAGTAACCGAAAAAACAAAGAAATGGTTAATGGCCGCCAAACTTTGTTAATCACAGCACATACCCACATGGAATGCTCATAGCTCAAGACCAATTCACCTAATATTTCATCAGAGAGCCTGTAGTTGAGACCCAAAATATGAAAATGGTTGCATTCCCTTGTGTTAAAGCATGTCAATGTGAAATACATGAAGTGGGAATAACAAAATGGCTTTTGAAATTTAGGAAAAATACACATGAGACGTTTAGCACAAAATTTGGCCAAATAGTGTGAGCCCATCCACCATCGTCAAGGTAATCTCATGAACCGGATGGGTCCCTTACCTTACTGCCCAGTGTGAACACTTACTTATGGCTAATATCTGAATGCATAAATGAATAAAAACACCTCTCTTGGTAAAGCCTACATTTATGTGTTGGTCAGAACCTGATGTGATTAGATGTAGTAAAAATTTGATCTATTCCATATACAGTATTAATGCGCTAAAAGAGTTAATTATTGGAAATGTTGTCCGTCGCTATCATTCCTTCTTTACATATAGTTCCTATTGTCTTATCTGATTGCTTGCAGTAAATTTACCATAATGGCACACCTGATAAATATGGTACATACACATAATCATTTATACTAAAATATAAAACTTTATGTGCAAATTTGGAATTATCTCAGACGTAATCGTTCCTGCAAATGTTAATATGCGAGTTTTTCTTTTACATCAAATTAGTCACATTTAGATCATGAGTCTTCATTTCTTCAGCAGCCGATAGATACTTATTTGTGCTCTAGAAAATGACATGAACGCTACATAGCAATCCACAATAGCGAAGATCTGCTGAACCAGAATAAAAGCGCAAGATCTGTTTCTACTTACAAAATGGCATAGATGAAACACAATATCATAAAAACGTATTGAATTCAGTAACCCAACTCGAGTTTCACCTTTTGGCTTCCTCTGAGGCATCCTTGGTATTTAATTTCCTTTTGCCTGCCTGCATTCCGTGTGCCTCTTCTGACTAGGAGGTCCAACAATATCATGTCATTGTGGTATGATACACTACATCATGATTTTGCAGGGGCCTCCTAAACAGAAGAGATGGACAAGGTTCTGGCAATCAGTGGGACATTTGGAGTAACGTGGGCTCGCTGCCACAGAGTATCGATATGGCCACTACAGCAGGGTCTTAAGAATTTTTGTGCTCTGCCCTATTTATTATGGGTGACAATACCATTTTTTTGTTTAGACATCAAATTACATTGAAGCAGCTTATTTCTGCTGGTCAGTTTTAGAATGATAAGGACAGGTCACCAATGGAAAAGTATTGGACAACCTCATTAAGGAAGGTTTTGAGCTGTGTGACCTACACAGAAGAATATTTGTCCCACTGGGCAGATGACCAACATCTAAGGAGCTTAGCAGTCTTAGCAGAACTTTCCTGCAGCAGAAATCCAGTTTGTTGGTCCTTGTACTGTAGAGTATTAAACGGTATAAAAATAGTGCCTGGGAACTACAAATACCAGTTTACTCGATTTTGGCATTTGACTTATGATTTTTATCAGCACCAGATATTTTATTATCTTAGTAGAAAGACCAGAGTGGGTTACCTCTGCAGCTGTTTAGTGATACAGGGGAGCCACAGGATTGGGAGTAATGCAGGGTAAGCGCAGTCTACACTACAGTATGTAATCCAAAAAGTTGTCTAATAGGAATTTCCCCTTTAGGTCACATAATTTGCCCCTGGTAATGAGTAGTATGTATATTGTACATTCTACTGTAAATAATAAGTATTCTAAAAGTCAGAGTATGAACCTCTTTACCACGTTAGGATTTGTTTGTGAGTTTTCATTTTTTGCTTTTCTTCTTCCCAGAGCTATACCTTTATTATTTTTCAGTCAATATGGCCGTGTGATGGCCAGTTTTTTGCAGGACAAATTGTACTTTTGAATGCACCATTAATTTTACCATATAGTGTACTAGAAAATGTGAAAAAAATCCAATTGCGGTTAAATTGCCAAAAAAGTGCAATTCCACAATGATTTTTTTTTTTTTTACCATGTTCACTAAATGCTAAACCTGACCTGCCATTATGATTTTCCAGGTCATAATGAGTTCGTAGATACCAAACATGTATAGATTCTTCTTTATTTAAAGTGAACCTGTCAGTAGGATTTTATGAATTAAACTACAGACAATGTGAGGTTGGCAGTTTTAAACTGATTAAAATGATACCTGGAGTGAAGAAATCCGTTTTGTGGTTCTTGTGTAGTCAGAGTTAGAAGTTTTCAGTCAATGATATGCCTGTGCTCTAAGGCAAGACTTTAGTCAGAGTCTTATCGTCCTCCTCTGAGCCATAGAAACCAAGGTAAGACCTTCACACAGGCCGTTCCGAAGCACAAACAGTCTCTCTCTCTGTGATGAGGAACGTGACAGATTTCTTCACCCCAGGTATCATTTTAATCAGCATAACAGCGGCAACTTGACAATGCCTGTAGTTTACTTAGAAAAACCCTGCTGACAAGTGGGGGAAAAAAAATAAAAAATTTGTAAAAAAAAGAAAAAAAAAGAAAGGAAGACATCATTTTCCACATAAAACCACATGAACACCCAGCCAGGACTCACTCAATTTTCCTGAAAAGTGCCAGAGCGTGACAGGACAGCAGCTCATCAGGCTATGTGCACAAGCTGTGGATTTTGCTGTGGATCCGCAGTGGATTGGCCTCTGCAGATTCGCAGCAGTTTTCCATGCGTTTACAGGACCATGTAAACCTATGGAAAACAAAATGCGGAGTGCACATGCTGCGGAAAAAAAGGTGGGGAAACGTAGCGTTGTTTATTCCGCAGCATGTCAATTCTTTGTGCAGATTCAGCAGCGATTTACCCCTGCTCCATAATAGGAGTCCGCAGGTGTAAAACCGCAGGTGAAATCCACACAAAAACCACGGAAAAACTGCGGTAAATCAGTGCGGTTTACCTGTGGATTTACCAAAATCAGTCCGTAAAAATCTGCAGAGTAATCCACAGCGTGTGCACATAGCCTCATGACTGCCACTCTGCAGCACTTTACAAATTGATGGTTGATTCAGGAAAATGAAATTTCTGCAAATACAGCCTCTACATGAGATCAGCAAGGTCAATGTAGCACCACTATTATCAGACATCACAATCTCACAGGTAGAGTTCACACATTTGGGGAATTATTTTCAATCTTAATGTGCCAGAATTTGCTCTAAAAATATTGTATTTGATGCCTTGCACCATATTTATTATGTGTTTTAAACACTTTCTTCATCTTGTCCTACAATGAGACAATGGCAAGTTTAAAATGTTCTTTTCTGGAATAATGTGACATTGTGTGCCAGAAAACGCACCAAAATATGAGTGCATATTTCAAGCACATAGTAAACCAACTAATAGGTGGTGTGAATTGGGAGAGAGGGTGGGGGATTCATAAAACAAATTTCACAAGAAAACAGCTGGAATGAATTTCCCCCCTTAGACAAGACAGTTCTAAAATATGCCATATTTAGCTATAACATGAACTATGAATAACTATTGTTTATAAATTTAGCACATTTTAAGGCTTTCTAGCCTAATTGGCACTGTGTAAGAATTCAGCTGTATTTAAATTGATAAAAATGGGCCCTAAAGTTATTAGAAAAATTGTTGTGTTCTGTGGCACCTGTCCAGACTCTTTTTTCCAACTTTTTTTCTGCCAAAACACCAGATGTTAGATGAAAGTCAATAATGAAATTTAAAATTCAATACAAGCAAGTGATTTTCTATGTGTTATTTGCCCTTAGGTTTCTTTATTAGAAATGGAAATGCGAGAAAAAATGCATGTAAAAAAAGTATGAATTAAAAAAAGGTGTGGGAAAAAAGGATAACATTTATGGCCATTTTAAAAACCAAAAAGAACTTGCAGAAAAACGTAGCTTCTTAAGGTGACCTTATACAATTTTTATTTATAGACGTATATGCAAATGACATTTTTTTGTTTTATCCCATAGAGATAATGAGCTTTGCTGCATAATTCAGTTAACAATCGTCTCACTTGATTTACTTGTCATGTTTGCTTTCTGATTCATGAAAAGCTTCAGAAAATATCTCATCCTGGACTGTTTCATCTCTAGTTTTATAGATGATTCATTTAATTTATAGGCTGAATTTATGGAGCTAAGTCTTCATGGTATGTTGGTTTATAATCATTGCACAAAAACAACTTGTTGTAAAAATTCAAAAGGTTTTAGTGGATCATAATGACCTGGAGAACCTGCCCGAACTTTATCTTTCTGTCTTGGTTCTTGTGTCAGATTTGCTGGTTTTAGATGTCAGGATATTATTTATTGTCAAGCATTTCTCGGATATAACTCTTGAATAATTGATGTGAATGGTGTCATGAAGCTTCACAATTTTTTTCTTAGAGAACGAAATGTCAAACTGTTGACCGTTCCTCTGGCACAACGACTACTTCTGTCCATTACAGAATAACAATGCTGAAACCAGGTCTGTCTGATGATTGTATATCTAGTATCTAATGAGTCATACCTTTCCCAATGTTACAAAGAATATACAGTCTGTAAGGCTATAAAACAAATTGCTCAGTTGCTCCTTAAAGGGAAGGTGTCACCTGATTCATGCAGTCCAAACCATGAGCAGCCAGAATCAGTGGCATCTCCTGCATTACAAACACTACATTTACTCTAAAATATTGTGGGGTTTCAGTAATAGAAATTGTTGAAAGCAGGACCTAGGGCAAGCTGACTAGTCATTATTATTATCATTTATTATTATAGCGCCATTTATTCCATGGCTCTTTACATGGAGGGGTATACATAATAAAAAGAAGCACAGTAATCTTAAACGATACAAGTCAAGACTGGTACAAGAGCAGAGAGGACCCTGCCCGCGAAGGCTCACAATCTACAAAGGATGGGTGAGGATACAGTAGGCGAGCGTAGATCTGGTCGTGCAGTGGTTTGGTCGATCAGTGGTTACTGCAGGTTGTAGGCTTGTTGGAAGAGGTAGAGGTAGTCCAAAAGATGTGTCCCTCAATGCCTTCTGATCCATCCAACTAGACTGGTAGGTCTCCCCTTATTTGTCTGTATAGAGAGAAACCTGTCTACCTGAGCAGGCAGAAGTTGGTGGGAATGTTTTTTGAACTAGTTCCTCAGCCATGCTTTTAACTTAGTTTTTCTCTGAAATGCTGCAACATTTCACAGCAAAACAAATATGCTTGCAGTGAAGGAGTGGGTCTCTAATTAATGGTTCCCTTGGTTTGGGAAGTAAGAATTTGCTTCCCTTTAAAGGAAAGGGTGGAAGAGAAGGTAAAAAAACAAGATTTCAGATTTCATAAAATTTCATTTTGTTGATGTATTCATAAGAATCATCTGAAGCATTTGGCTTTGAATACAGTACATGCTATGTACCATATTATATTGAGACTTATGGACTGCCATTCATGGCTAGGCACTTCAGGTTTGCCAATTAGTCAGATCTGATACATTTTTATTGTTGGACTACAATGTTAAAAGGAACCTGTCATCAGACAGATGCTGCCCTAAACTAAGGACTACGTGAATCAGACGCTGACTTTCCGATTGCAGCCTGAAAAGATTGTGCTATTTCAACAAAACATAATTTGAGCAGCTGTCTAGGGTCTATGGCCCTAAATCATCAAAGAAATTTTAATAGGATTCTGTCATAAAATGTACTGACTGGCTGCAAAATTTTGAAACAACTCAGAGTTGTGCAAAAATCTTACAACTTTTAGTGTTCTTAAAACTTTTTCTCCTAGCTGTGCCAAAATCGGTGGAGAAAGGGAGAAACTCGTCACTCAACTGGAGAGGGGCAGGGGGAATTTTTATTCTTCTACTATGCCCTTCCGCACAGAAACACAGATTCTTAAACATAAAAATGTACAGTCATAGCCAAAAGTGTTGAAAGTTTATTTTTTTTGTATATATCGGAACAACACAAAACAAACAGAAAAAAAGGCAAATTGGACATAATTTCACACAAAACACCAAAAATGGGCCGGACAAATTTGTTGGCACCTGCAGCTTAATATTTGTTTGCACACCCTTTTGAGTAAATAATTGCAGTCAATCGTTTCCTATAACTATCAGAAAGCTTCTTACATCTCCATTTACACTACTCCAGGTCTCTCATATTTGAAGGGTGCCTTCTCCCAACATCAATTTTAAGATCTCTCTAAAGGTGTTCAATGTGATTTAGATCCGGACTCATAGCTGGTCACTTCAGAACTCTCCAGCAACTTGATTCCATCCATTTCTGAGTGCTTCTTGAAGTACGTTTTGGATTATTGTCCTGCTGGAAGGCCTATGACCTAGCACACAAACCCGACATTCTGACAATGGGCACTACATTGTGACCCAAACTCATTTGGTATTCTTCAGATTTCATGATGCCTTGCACACCCAGTACCAGAGGCAGAAAAACAATCTCAAAACATCTTTGAACCTTCACCATATTTTACTGTAGGTACAGTGTTCTTTTCTTTGTGGGCCTCATTCCGTTTTCGGTAAACAGTAGAAGGATGTGCTTTACCAAAAAGCTCTATCTTGGTCTCTTCTGTCCACAACATGCTTTCCCAGAAGGATTTTGGCTTACTCACAAACATTTTGGCAAACTGCAGTCTATCTTTTTTATGTCTCTGTGTCAGCAGTGGGATCTTCCTGGGTCTCCTGCAATAGTGTTTATTTAATTCAAATGTCCATGGATAATATACGCTGACACTAATGCACCCTGAGCCTGCAGGACAGCTTGAATTTCTTTGGAATATAATTGGGGCTGCTTTTCCACCAGCCAGACAATCTTCTATTGCAATCTTTCATCATTTTTTCTCTGTGGTCCACATCCAGGGAGATTAGCTGCAGAGCCATGGGTTGTAAACTCCTTGATTATGTTGGGCATCGTGAACAAAGCAACATCAAGATGTCTGCAGATTGACTTGACTAACCTTGAGTTTGATGATATTTTACAACAATTTTGTTCTCAATTCCTCAGAGTTTTCTTCTCCTCTCTCTGTTCTCCTTGCCTAGTGTGGCACACAAAGACACAAAGTGCAAAGATTGAGTCAACTTCTCCCCTTTTTATCTGGTTTCAGATTTGATTTTCATATTGCTCACACCTGTTACTTACTTCAGCTGAGTTTGAACGAGCATCACATGCTTGAAAGTTGTTTACCTACAATTTTAGAACGGTGTTAAAAATTTTGTCAGGTCCATCTTTGGGGTTTTGTTTGAAATTATGTCCAATTTGCCTTTTTGTCTGTTTCTTATGTTGTCCCAATAGACACAAAGGAAATAAACATGTGTATAACAAAACATGTGTAACTGCAATAATTTTCTGTGAGGAATATTGCATTTTCTGGAACAATTTCAAGGGTACCAACACTTTCTGCCTGCATACCATACCATACTGCATATGACTGCATACCAATCCTTAGAAATTAAAGGTGTTCATGTTAAATTGTAATACTTATTATGAGACCACATTGCCTTATATGCAGACAGCAATATTTTATAAAGGGTGTTTTAGGAAATTAAAGTGCCTGTGTAAGTCTGTCTGCGATAATGATTATGGACTCTATTTTTACTGGAATAAAGATTCAAAACATTATGAGTGACTGCTGCATTTTTTTCTGTACTTTATGTTACATATTGTATTTCTTGGGATTTTACCTGTTTTTTACATATTGATACTGAACACCACCTGGGACTTAGGCTGTTATAGTTAAATGTATATGTTGGAGGTTATAGTGCCGATCTTAAACTGTATATAAAAATATTTTTAATATGTTTTCATAGCGATCAGAGCTTTGTTTTTTCTTATAAAAACCTCCAAATCTCCCACATGGGAATAAATTTAAAGGGAATGTGTCAGTAGAATCAAGCCTCATACACCGTTGATATGGCCATGGCCATGATACCTTGATATCTGCAATCTGATGTCTCACTCTACAGAAATCCTTGCTTTTCTTCATATGTAAATGAGCTGTTAAGACCTATAGGCTGGACATAGATCTTCCAGAGACTCTGCATCCAGAGCTTATTTTAAATGAAAAGATGAGTTACTAGTGTGGGACATGTAATGACTGACAGTCTGCTCTTCTGATCTCACTGCAGATCTGTGTGTGATTACAAGTTCCCAGAGTAGAGAAGACATCTGTGTGATTACATGCACTTCTTTAGCTTTCATCTCACTGCAGCTATTGTAGGGTGAGAAACAATATAGCAGAGCTGACAACACTGTGAGGAGAGATTCTAGAAGTGCTTGTATTGAAACAAAGCTCATTGAGGGGAGCAGACTGGCTATCTTTACATGTCTCACAGACTTCTCTTGATTTCTTCAGCTTCCAGCCAGTATGTAGGAAGGGATGGTGCAGCAGAGCTTACAGTGCTGTGAGATGGTAACTAACATTGTACACGTGTTTGTAATGAGACAAAACTCAGCTCTGCTGTACTGCATTAGTTAAAATCACACACACCACTGGAGTGGAGCTGATCAGTAGAAGATTAACCCCTTTGTTCTCTGCAGAATTTCTACAACACTGACTATTTCAGGATCATGCAGAAAATGTTGCAGGCTATAAAACAGCGAGGGCAAATACAGTTTTTGTCTGCATTAAACTGTATTAATTTTTAGATTTAGTATTTATTTAAACTCTTTTGACATCCTCTTTGTATATACTTCACTGCCAGGAAAACTTTCTCTGCAATTTACCATACATGTGCATGTGATGGCAAAAACTAAAGAGTTGAGTCTACAATATTCGTAGAAGATTTCAACTGTACATTACTATGAAACCACATCCACATGCATAATAGTAGTGGGTGCAGGAGTTGCAATCTTGGCCTTTGAGTCGGGGGGGGGGGGGGGCTCAAATTAACCCATTGGCCAATATGAAAAGAACATCTTTATTAAAGGGAACCTGTCACCTGAATTTGGCGGGACCAGTTTTGGGTCATATGGGTGGGGTTTTTGGGAGTTTGATTCACCCTTTCCTTACCCGCTAGCTGCATGCTGGCCGCAATATTGGATTGAAGTTCATTCTCTGTCCTCCGGAGTACACACCAGCGCAAGGCAATATTGCGGCCAGCATGCAGCCAGCGGGTAAGGAAAGGGTGAATCAAACACCCGAAAACCCCACCCATATGACCCAAAACTGGTCCCGCCAAATTCAGGTGACAGGTTCCCTTTAAAGATCTGCAATAGTTAGCACTGCAGCCATGTTGAAGATTTTTACATTGGGGCCATGAGCTTCAAGTTACACCACTGTATAAAACTGTCATACACAACTGATATCCATTACAAAGGACACAGGCTCAAAATGGTATGTATATTTTTCAGGGACAGTGGGCACTTGTCCTGTCCCTTGAGTTATCAGAACCCTAGGCTATCCCATTCCCCTGGATTACTCCTGATCATGGAGATACCAGGGTCTCATGCCTTGCTATGCTTTTATAATAACACTTATCTGTTCCTTTCCCCTGCCCAGGGAGATATGAGACAGAAGTGTATAGGATAACACAAAACAGACAGGGGTAAACAGACAGGGATAAAAGAAAACTGTAATCAAACAAATACACTCACCAAACAACCAAGTGGGAAACAAGGAGGGAATAGGTGGCAGACAAACCAAATGAGGGGAGGATTGGGAGGAATCACAGAAACCAAAACAATGCAGAAATCTCCTGAATACAAATCCAATAGCCTTCTTCAAACTCTGAACACTCTAAAGACTTCAAACTAGGAAGTGCTAAAACTATCATTAGCAAGTTCAGAGGCAAGGAGGAGGGTTCTTATGCCTGTTGGGAGTAAAGAACTCAGAACAGCTGACACAACCCAAGACAGAGAACTCCAGTAGTCAAACTAAACAGTTTAACCTACGCAGCACCAGAGCAAAGAAAGCCAGTACTGCTAATAGGATGGTGAAGCCGTTTAACTACTGCAGGTGTATGTGTCACAAGACGCTGTGATAGTCTGACCCCACTCTGTCACGGTATCCTCGTGACAATATTTCAATAACATGTTAAATCTATGTTTTGTTTTTACCATAGCTTTCAGTCACAAAAAGATGTTGTGTAATAGAGTAATTGAATGTGAAATCATGTGTTCTCTATTGTTTCTATTGTTTGCTGAATTCCTCTTTGAATGTTAGACTTTTTGTTTCATTGTGCCCTATGCAAACTGTATTGAGAGAGGTCAAAATAATAAATCACTTACATTTCCAGACACTATGCACAATATAAAATCATGACCAAAAAAGCCAAACATAATTAAAATGATAAGACAATAAGCCCAAGGGTCCTTTATAGAAGTAAATATCAAAGTAGAAAACAAAAACTAAAAACAATTTTATTTAAATAATAAAAAGTAGTTAAAACCCCCTTAATGGCTTCTCCTTATATAGTAATTGAACAAATCCTGGAATCTGAAAAACTGATATTGCTTTAAAGGGAACCTGTCACCTGAATTTGGCGGGACCAGTTTTGGGTCATATGGGCGGGGTTTTCGGGTGTTTGATCCACCCTTTCCTTACCCGCTGGCTGCATGCTGGCCGCAATATTGGGTTGAAGTTCATTCTCTGTCCTCCGGAGTACACGCCAGCGCAAGGCAATATTACCTTGAATCAAACACCCGAAAACCCTGCCCATATGACCCAAAACTGGTCCCGCCAAATTCAGGTGACAGGTTCCCTTTAAGGTACAAGAGAGATAAAATGCGGCATGTCCTATAAAAGGGCTCAGGGCACAACCCTAGTTTTTCCCTATAAATTCCTGCCTAACCGCGGAGCAATGCGCAATGTCGTCCCCAGCCTAAAAATAGCAGCTCGCAGACGGCCTGGAAAAGGCACATCCATTAGATGTGCCAATTCTGGCTCTTTGCCTGGCTCTTCCTGCTTGCCCTGGTGCATTGGCAAAAAGGATAATATTTTGGGGTTGATGTCAGCTATGTAATGTTTACTAACATCAAGCTTAGAGATTAGTAATGGGACAGCGTCTATCATACACCCACATTACTAACCCAGTAATTGAAGAGTTAAAAAAATTCAAACACACAGGAAAAAATACTTTATTTGAATAAAGACTCCCCCTCATTTACCCATTTATTAATTAAAAATAAATCCAGGAAGTTCTGACAGTAATCCAATAGTGAAATGTCCCATGATGTCCAGCGATCCTAAGGAGTTTCATTGTGAGATAGTTCTCAGAGCAAGGTTTCATAGTTCTCTTGCGGTTAGCGGCAAGCACAGAAATTCTCATGCTTCTAACTGCGAGTAACCCTATTGAGCTTTGCTGTCGCTCATTAGTCTGGCACTCGCACTGCCCTCATGAGAACCGGCTGCTGTGAACTGAGGTGAAGTCAGTAAGGTTACCTCAGTTCACAGCAGCGCTGCCTTAGCGAGGACTGGCCTCTGTGAACTGAGATAACCTTACTAACATCATCTCAGTTGACAGCAGCCTTGTCTCGCTTAGTACTGCATCAGTCCAGGCAGTGGCTTCTGCTCCAGTCTATGGAGCTGTGTTCTCTGAACAGAACTCCATAGACTGGATGAATAAGACTGGGGTCGTCATGGGGCCTCCATATTATGGAGCCAGTGGATTTTTATTATTATTTTTTTAAATAAATGGGGAAAGAGGGAAATTGTTGGGGAGGTTTTTTCAAATAAAGATTTTTTTCAGTGTGTTTTCTCCTATTTTCACTTACTGGGTTAGCAATTTAGCTCGCCTCTCTATTATTAACCCATGGACTTGATGTCAGCGGACATTACACAGCTGACATCAACCCCACAATCCCATTATCAAGATTGCCACCGCACCAGGGCAATCGGGAAGAGCAAAGGATATGTGCCAGAATTCATGCGTCTAATAGATGCTCCATTTCTGGGGCGACTGAGGGCTGATCTTGTTAGACTGGGAAGGGACCAATATCCATGGTCCTTTCCAGTCTATTAATATCAGCTCTCAGCTGCCTGCTTTGCCTTAGCTAGTTATTAAATATAGGGGGACCCCACATCATGTTTTAGGGTTCCCCCTTTTTTAATGACTAGCAAAGACAAAGCAGACAGCTGGGGGCTGATATTATTAGGTTGGGAAGGTCTATGCATTTTGGCCTCTTGCCAGAATAATAAGACCATCTCACAGCTGTCCACTTTCCCTTGGCAGGTTATTAAAAATAGGAGGACCCAAGTCATTTTTTTTTCATTCATTCATTCATTCATTCATTCATTCATTTATTTATTTATTCGTAAGTGGTGAATAAAAATCAAAAGTTTGTAAGAAAAAAAAAGGTGCCTTTTCCAAGACCCGTAGCGTCTCCATTTTTAAGAATCTGGGGCTGGATGAGGGCTTATTTTTTGCGTGCCAAGCTGGTGCTTTTATTTACACTATTTTGGGGTAGATACAGTATTTTGATAACCTATTATTGCATTTTATTGCAATGTTGTAGTGACCAAAAAAGTAATTCTGGTGCTTTGATTTTTTTCCTTGTTATGCCGTTCACCGATTGGATTAATCCTCCTTACATTTTGATAGATCTGGTGATTCTGAACACGGTGGTACCAAATATGTGTATTTATTAATGTCTTATTGTTTTATTTTGAAATGACTGATTTTAATTTTTATATTTTTTGCATTTTTAAATATTTTTAAAAACATCTTTTTTTTTACTTTTTGACTTGAATCTGTGATCTTATGATCACTTGTGCTACACATAGCAGATCTTCAGCCCTGCTATATGTAGCAAAAATGTTCATCCGCTATGAACGCCGCCACTGAGCGACGCTCACAGCAGATGACCAATGACAACCACAGGGTACTCCTGCAGATGCCGGGTTGTCATTCCCATCCATCGGCACCCCGTGATCAGAGATTGACAGCAGCATTTAACATGTTAGCAATGGGTAAATCGCAATTCCACCCTAGACTGTTAGGGGGACATGTTAGCTCAAGAAATCAGCTGTCGTGTAGGAAAACATGGTCACTGAGATTGTGAGAATGTGTATTAAAAAATATAATGTCATAAATAATTTCATAATTATAACTCATAGTGTAATACACATTGCCATGTCCATATCTATAAGTAATAGGAACCACTAGTCATACAGTATGTCCATATCTATAAGTAATAGGAACCACCAGTCATATTTATATAACATACATTTTAACTGTTCCCCCAAATCAAATTAGAAACTACAACCTGTCCTGCACAATTCATAACTCCATGGCGCTATGGTGATGTAGAAATGAAATGTTATTTTCATTAGCGCGCCAAAATAACAATCCAAACATTTTATGTGAACGCTAAGGGTAAAAAAATGGCTTGATCCTCTATTCTAATACCATAATGATAGGCAATTGTTTTGTGCAATTCTTTAGCAATTTATTTTATGTGCCTCAATAAATTCATTTATAAATGTTATGTTTGCTGTAATACATTCTTCCAAATAACTATGTATAATAATAAATCACTTCGTTAGCATACTGTTAGAAACTCAAGTGCTGAGAATGTTTCCTCCACAATGTTATTATGACATTATGAGCTTTCACCAGATAAACAACTCTGTAATTTTCTATAACCGTTTCCTTTATATTTGCTTTATTCATTTCAACATTTCAAAATTAGAATTTGCCCATTAGCCTAAGGAGACAACAGTCATAATTTAGTGATGCAAATATTTGCCTTTACTTAGTGTAAAGAGATGATGCTGGATTCTTAATGTAGCGCTTGGCTTCTCGGTTTATTTCAGGATATGAACATGCATTATCCTTCTTTTTAGGCTTGTATCCAAATTCATAAATTACTATTTTGCCACATTACACTATACAGATAATTTATGGCAATTTTGGCAATAAATTAACATTGTACAATGTCAGGGTGCCTTTTGGGGAGGAGCAGCATTGCCGGCTCCCTTTAAGTAGCTGTCACAAGAAGATGACCTATGGTTTAAATCAGATTTTGGTGTTAAATGTATTTTTTTCTTTTCATTTTGGCAATGTTATTTTTTCTCTAAATGTCAATCTGTATTAAAAATTAAAAATAGAAATCTTGTAGTTTTCACATTGGCCTCTGCTTCTTTTGTAGATTTTAATTTCCTGTAGGTTCAGGAAATCCACACGATCTTTAGTAGAAATGAACAGACTTTGTACCAATTTTTTAATTGAAGCATTTAACAAGCCGTCATTGCAAAGGGAGGAAAAGTAGGGTCAGCTGTGACATCACTTATTGAGAATTTTGGCTCTTGTGTTATCAGCTGTGTATAGAGAGACCTGTCATAATCATTGTTTCAAACTCCAATAATGGAATGTAAAGTGCTCCATAAGGATACAAATTCTCTTTTTATTTCCAAATCAGTTAATAACATTTCTTAACGAAGAGGTGAGTTGCTGCCCAAAGCTTCTTCTTGCAAATTACTTTCTTTGTAATCTTGCTAAAAAATAAGTCTAAAAATTTTTAGTGAGCAGTGTAAAGATAATCATTTTATTTCTTTAGCGCATACAAATTCCGCAGCACTTTACAATTCAGATCCATTTTTTATTGACTCAGTGCCTGTTCCACTTTACATGGATTTGCAGACTTTTGTAATTGTATTCATATAATGTCTTCCCATCATTTAACATTAATTGTCCTTATGACATAGTGATTGTCACACACGGACACGGGTAAGTACGGCGGACAACTTAGCATACAACTTTGACGGGAAGAAAAAAGGAGAGGAAGGCCCTAAAGGTAGGGAGAGAAGGATGGGACACCTCTTGACTCCAATCTGTGACTGTCACTAAGCTCCCCTAACACCCTATACGGCCGTGTCCTACCCCTGCCACCATCATGTGCCTACTCCGTGACTGTCTCCTCAATGAACCCTGTCTAGTGCAGTGGCTGGCTAGGACGCTAGCTTCACCACTGCAGATGGTAACACACAGGGGAGGAGACAAACACGGGGCAGACAAAGGAAAAAATACTGATCTAAGGCTCTGCTGCTAAGCTCCACAGCAGCAGAGAAAATGGCACTAGGAAACTGAACTCCCATAGCAGCAGCACCACCATCACAGGAGAGCTCCACACCCCTCGCTGGTCTACATAGAAGAACTCTGTAACCGACTATCAGCTCATGGGTCATGTGGCTATTTAAGGGGAAGTAGGAGTGGTTACCAACCAACATCAGCTGACCATTTTAAAAGAACTTCCAGGAAGAGACTGACATTAACTCTTACAAGACCAAAAGGAAAAAAAAACATTTAAATTTCAGCAGACCCAGAGCTGCCACATATCCCTTAAAGGGAACCTGTCACCCCCTCAGGCGTTTGTAAATAAAAGAGCCACCTTGTGCAGTACAAATACTGCATTCTGACAAGGTCGCTCTTTTAGTTATTATGCCTGCACACGCTGAAATAAACGTTTATAAAATGTGCCCCTTCATAACCTGAAATTGTCCCGGGGCGGGACTTTCATTCCTAATCAGACGCAGCACAGCCGTCACTCCAGGCCTGTGCGCGCTGGGCGCCGCCTCCTCTTGCTGCATTATCATCCCCGGCGCTGTAAGTACAAAGAGAAGCGCAACTGCGCGTGCCCGAAAAAAAACTTAATGCGCAGTTAATGCTGGGTGAGAAGGAGACAACTGTTGGTGCAAAAGTAAGAAAATGGAAGAAATACAAAATGACTGTCAATTGACATCGATCGACCTTGATCAAGAGGAAGGTGAGAGATCAGCTTAAAACTACACGGGGGAACTTGTTAATGATCTCAAGGCAGCTGGGACCGCGGTCACCAAGAAAACCATTGGTAACTAGTGTGAGCATTCTGATACTGCAAATATAGGGTATCCGCCGATATTCGCTGTATCGGAATTCCGATACCGAGTTCCGATATTTTTGCGATATCCGATACCGGAATCGGAAGTTCCCACAGTGCAAAAATGCAGTATAATTGAGTGTGGGCAGTGCGTGGGCAGAGACTGCATGTCTCTGTGCAGGCGGGGTCTGTGCGGGACCGTGGGTGGTCTGTGCATGCCTGCCGACAGTCTGTACGGCCTGCCGGGGGGTCTGTGCGTCCTGCCGGGGGCTCTGTGCGGCCTGCCGGGGGGTCTGTGTGGCTTGCCGGGGGTCTGTGCGGCCTGCCGGGGGGTCTTTGTGTCTGTGCAGGCATCATCCGAAGGGACTACAAGTCCCATCGGATGATGCCTGCTACAATGACAGTGATTGACACATTAGCCCATAATGGGACAGTAGAAGTCCCATCATCCGGCTAATGTGTTGAATGTAAAAAAAAATACTACATACATGCTACATACATACTACATACATGCTACATACATGCTGCATACAACATACTACATACATACTACATACATGCTACATACATGCTACATACTACATACATGCTACATACATGCTACATGCTACATACATGCTACATATTACATACATGCTACATACATGCTACATACTACATACATACTACATACATACTACATGCTACATACATACTACATACTACATACTACATACATGCTACATACATACTACATACATACTACATGCATACTACATGCTACATACATGCTACATACCACATACATACTACATACATGCTACATACTACATACATACTACATACATGCTACATACTACATACATACTACATACATACGACATGCTACATACATGCTACATACATACTACATACATACTACATACATGCTACATACATGCTACATACATACTACATACATACTACATACATACATACTACATACATTACATACATACTACATACATACATACTACATACAACATACATACTACACACTACATACATACTACATACATACTACATACATACATACATACATACTACATACAATACATTCATACATTACATACAATACATACATATAGACATACAGTACATTAAACATCGATTTCATACTCACCATTACTTGTCACTTTGTTCCCCGAAGCCAGTGTCATCTGTAAAAAGATTAAAATAACAAACAACCAATATACTCCCTGTCCGCAGAAATCCACGAGTGTCCCACAACGATCTCCCGTGGAGAACGGCAGCATCAGCTGGTGCGACCGCTCTCCAGGGGCTCCAGGAACACAATGACGGGAGGAAGGTATCCTTTTGCACTGTATTCCTCTGCCGCTGAAAAAAAAAAAAGTCCCTAGTCTCACTTTATGCCATTGCTGTGTGAAAAATTTTCCCACGCAGCAATTGCCATAAAGTAAGACTTTGAACTCAGGTAACCTCAGTGATACACTGCAGGAGACATTGTCTCCTGTCACTGTGTCACTGATGGTCCTATAGAGCAGTGACATCACCTGATGTCACTGTTCTATAGGGGAGATCGTTGTGGGACACTCGTTATTAATTGGACTACGGGGGACAGGTAGTATACGGTTTATTATTTTACATTTTTTGCAGGAGCTAAAATATGGTAAGTATGGTTAAATGAAGAATATTAAAATACTATTTTCCTAATGTGTGTGTGTTTTAGTAACTCTTTATTACTATTGGATTAATAACGGAGAGGCGTCTTATTGACCCGGCTTAATGTCACCTTACAATAGCAAGGTGACATTAACCCCTTATTACCCCATATCCCACCGCTACACGGGAGTGGGAAGAAAGGGGCTAAGTGCCGTAATTGATTAAGATGCGCCATTTCCGGGGTGGCTGCGGACTGGTATTTGTAGCCGGGGGGGGGGGCAATATCCATGGCCCCTCTCTAGGCTATGAATATCAGCCCACAGCTGTCTGCGTAGCCTTTCTGGCTATAAAATATAGGGGGACCCCACGTCATTTTTTTTGGGGTCCCCTATTTTAATAGCCAGTAAAGGCTACGCAGACAGCTGCGGGCTGATATTCATAGCAGGCTACAAATATTGGCCCCTGGCCGTCGACTTTCCCCCTCTGGAGCAGAAAATTGCGCGGGAGCCCACACCATTTTTTTTTTTAATTAAACGCTTATTAAGGCCTCTTTCACCCTTGCGTCGGTACGGGTCCGTCGCTATGCATCGGGCCGACGTACCGACGCACGTTGTGAAATCCGTTATTAATCGAATAGTAATAAAGAGTTAATAAAACACACACACATTATGAAAAAAGTATTTTAATATTTTTTATTTAACCATACTTACCATACTTCAGCACCTGCAAAAAACGTAAAATAATAAACCGTATACTACCTGTCCGCCGTAGTCCAATAAATAACGAGTGTCCCACGATGATCTCCCCTATAGAACAGTGACATCGGGTGATGTCACTGCTCTATAGGACCCTCAGTGACACACTGACATGAGACAATGGCTCCTGCAGTGTATTACTGAGGTTACCTGAGTTCAAAGTCTTACTTTATGGCAATTGCTGCATGGGAAAATTTCTCACACAGCAATGGCATAAAGTGAGACTAGGGACTTTTTTTTACAGTGGCGGAGGAATACAGTGCAGAAGGATACCTTCCTCCCGTCATTGTGTTCCTGGAGCCCCTGGAGAGTGGTCGCACCAGTTGATGCTGCCATTCTCCACAGGAGATCGTCGTGGGACACTCGTGGATTTATGCGGACAGGGAGTATATTGGTTGTTTGTTATTTTAATGTATTTTACAGATGACACTGGCTTCGGGGAACAAAGTGACAAGTAATGGTGAGCATGTAATCTATGTTTAATGAACTGTATGTCTATATGTATTGTATGTAATGTATGTAGTATGTATGTAGTATGTATGTAATGTATGTAGTATGTATGTAGTATGTATGTTGTATGTAGTATGTATGTATGTATGTAGTATGTATGTAGTATGTAGTATGTTGTATGCATGTAGTATGTGTTATGAACTGGTGGCCTAGGAGCAGCATGGACGAGCTCTGGAGTAGGTGGCCTCTATACTGACCGCAGACCCTGAACTTAACACATCAACTAGAAGTAGCCGTGGGATGTTCCTGTCACTCCCTAGACACCTCGTCACGGCCGGAGGACTAATTACACCTAAAGAAAGAAACAGGAATACTATCTTGCCTCAGAGAAAATTCCCAAAGGAAAGGCAGCCCCCCACAAATATTGACTGTGAGAGGAGAGGGAAATTACAAACGCAGACTGAAAACAGAATTTAGCAAAGGAGGCCACGCTACCTAGAAAGAAAAGACAGGAAAGAGTACTGTGCGGTCAGTATAAAAAATACTACAAAATCCACCACAGAGAATACAAAAATCTCCACACCTAACTAAAGGCATGGAGGGTAACTCTGTGACTCCAGAGCTTCCAACTTGGCTGAGTAAATCTTAACACAGACAAAGCTGGACAAGAAAAAACATAGCAATTCACAGAACTATTAAGTCCACCGCATGTGGACTGCAAAGACAGATCCAGGACTTATCTTTGATGATTTGGACAATCCAGAAGGAGAAACCAAGCAGAGATGTGGATCCCTAGAAAACAATGGACAACTGGCACTCAATAAAGGAAGGAGCCAGACTAAATAGCCCCGTCCAAAGTGGAAGCAGCTGATGACTGTTGTGAAGGACAAACAGCAGCACTACCACTTATAACCACCGGAGGGAGCCTAAGAGCAGAACCCACAACAGAATTCACAACAGTACCCCCCCCTTGAAGAGGGGTCACCGAACCCTCACGAGAGCCCCCAGGCCGATCCGGACGAGCCAAATGGAAGGCACGAACCAAATCGTCAGCATGGACATCGGAGGCAACAACCCAAGAATTTTCCTCCTGGCCATAACCCTTCCACTTGACAAGATACTGAAGCCTCCGTCTAGAAAAACGAGAATCCAAGATCTTCTCCACAACATACTCCAACTCCCCATCAATCAACACCGGGGCAGGAGGATCAACAGAGGGAACCACGGGCACCACATATTTCCGCAACAAAGATCTATGAAAAACATTATGGATGGAAAAAGAGGCTGGAAGGGCCAAACGAAAAGACACTGGATTGATAATCTCAGAAATCCTATAAGAACCAATAAACCGAGGCTTGAACTTCGGGGAAGAAACCTTCATAGGAACATGACGAGAAGACAACCAGACCAAATCCCCAACCCGAAGCCGGGAACCCACACGCCGACGACGGTTGGCAAAACGCTGAGCCTCCTCCTGAGACAACACCAAATTGTCCACAACATGAGCCCAAATCTGCTGCAACCTGTCAACCACAGAGTCCACCCCAGGACAATCAGAAGACTCAACCTGCCCTGAAGAAAAACGAGGATGAAACCCAGAATTACAAAGGAATGGTGACACCAAGGTAGCAGAACTAGCCCGATTATTAAGGGCAAACTCGGCCAATGGCAAGAAAGCCACCCAATCATCCTGATTGGCAGACACAAAGAATCTCAAATAAGTTTCCAAAGTCTGGTTAGTTTGCTCGGTTTGGCCGTTTGTCTGAGGATGAAATGCGGAAGAAAAAGACAAATCAATGCCCAGCTTAGCACAAAAGGACCGCCAAAACCTAGAAACAAACTGGGAACCTCTATCGGACATAATATTCTCCGGAATGCCATGCAAACGAACCACATGCTGAAAAAACAACGGAACCAACTCAGAAGAGGAAGGCAACTTAGGCAAAGGTACCAAATGAACCATCTTAGAAAACCGGTCACAGACCACCCAGATAACAGATATCCTCTGGGAAACAGGAAGATCTGAAATAAAATCCATAGAAATATGCGTCCAAGGCCTCTCAGGGACCGGCAAAGGCAAAAGCAACCCACTGGCGCGGGAGCAGCAAGGTTTGGCCCGAGCACAAGTCCCACAGGACTGCACAAAAGAAAGCACATCCCGGGACAAAGAAGGCCACCAAAAGGACCTACTAACCAAATCTCTGGTACCAAAAATCCCAGGATGGCCAGCCAACACAGAACAGTGAACCTCAGAAATCTCTTTACTAGTCCATCTGTCAGGAACAAACAGTTTCCCTGCTGGACAGCGATCAGGTTTATCAGCCTGAAACTCCTGAAGAGCCCGCGCAAATCAGGGGAGATGGCAGAAAGAATCACCCCCTCCTTAAGAATACCAACCGGCTCAAGAATCCCAGGGGAATCAGGCAAGAAACTCCTAGAGAGGGCATCAGCCTTAACATTCTTAGAACCTGAAAGATACGAGACAACAAAATCAAAACAGGAGAAAAACAGGGACCATCGGGCCTGTCTAGGATTCAGCCGTTTGGCAGACTCGAGGTAAATCAGATTCTTATGATCGGTCAAGACCACAATACGGTGCTTGGCCCCCTCAAGCCAATGTCGCCACTCCTCAAATGCCCACTTCATAGCCAACAACTCACGATTGCCGACATCATAATTGCGTTCCGCAGGCGAAAACTTTCGAGAAAAGAAGGCACACGGTTTCATCAAGGAACCATCAGAATTCCTCGTCAAATCGGTCAGGGGTTTAACCACACTGGAGAAGTTGGCAATGAAACGGCGATAAAAATTAGCAAAGCCCAAAAATTTCTCAAGGCTCTTCACGGATGTGGGCTGGATCCAATCATGAATGGCCTGAACCTTAGCCGGATCCATTTCTATAGATGATGGAGAAAAAATGAAGCCCAAAAAAGAAACCTTCTGTACACCAAAGAGGCACTTAGACCCCTTCACAAACAAGGCATTGTCACGAAGGACCTGAAATACCATCCTAACTTGTTTCACATGAGACTCCCAATCATCTGAAAAAATCAAAATATCATCCAAATATACAATCATGAATTTATCAAGATAATTCCGAAAAATATCATGCATGAAGGACTGAAACACAGATGGGGCATTAGAGAGTCCGAATGGCATCACAAGATACTCAAAATTGCCCTCGGGCGTATTAAACGCAGTTTTCCATTCGTCACCCTGCTTAATACAAACCAGATTATATGCCCCTCGAAGGTCAATCTTAGTAAACCAACTAGCCCCCTTAATTCTGGCAAACAAATCAGAAAGCAAAGGCAAAAGGTATTGGAATTTGACCGTGATCTTATTCAAGAGGCGATAATCAATACAGGGTCTCAAGGAGCCATCCTTCTTGGCAACAAAAAACCTGCTCCTAATGGAGAAGAAGATGGCCGAATATGCCCCTTCTCCAAAGACTCCCTTACATAGCTCCGCATGGCGGCATGTTCAGGCACAGACAGGTTGAAAAGTCGGCCCTTAGGAAACTTACAGCCTGGAATCAAATCAATAGCACAATCACAGTCCCTATGCGGTGGAAGGGAACTGGACTTGGGCTCATCGAAAACATCCTGGAAATCTGACAGAAACTCAGGAATTTCAGAAGAGGGGAGGAGGAAATTGACATCAGAGGAACGTCATCGTGAACCCCCTGACAACCCCAACTAGTCACAGACATAGATTTCCAATCCAACACCGGATTATGTACCTGTAACCATGGAAACCCCAGCACAACAGCATCATGCAAATTATGTAACACCAGGAAGCGACAATCTTCCTGATGGGCTGGTTAACTGTGTCCAAAACTGAGGTTTATTTTTAGCCAATGGTGTAGCATCAATCCCCTTCAAAGGGATAGGACTGCGCAAAGGCTGTAAGGAAAAACCACAACGTCTGGCAAATTCAAAGTCCATTAAATTTAAAGCGGCGCCTGAATCCACAAATGCCATGACAGAGAATGATGATAATGAGCAGATCAGGGTCACAGATAACAGAAATTTAGGTTGTACAGTACTGATAGTAACGGAATTAGCGATTCTCTTGGCACGCTTAGGGCAATCAGAAATAACATGAGCAGAATCGCCGCAGTAAAAGCACAACCTATTCTGACGTCTGAATCCTTGGCGTTCCGCTCTAGACACAATCCTATCACACTGCATAGGCTCAGGACTCCGCTCGGAAGACAACGCCATAGTGTGCACAACTCTGCGCTCACGCAAGCGCCGATCAATTTGAATGGCCAGAGACATAGAATCACTCAGACCTACAGGCGTGGGGAACCCCACCATAACATCTTTAACAGATTCAGAAAGACCCTTTCTGAAAATTGCCACCAAAGCATGCTCATTCCACTTAGTAAGCACAGACCATTTTCTGAATTTCTGGCAATATGACTCTGCCGCTTCTTGACCCTGACACAGGGCCAAAAGTGTTTTCTCAGCATGCTCTACAGAGTTAGGTTCATCATACAATAACCCAAGCGCCTGAAAAAAGGTGTCTACATTAAGCAAGGCCGGATTCCCAGATTCCAGGGAAAATGCCCAATCCTGCGGGTCACCACGCAACAGAAATGACAATTTTTACCTGCTGGATGGGATCACCAGAGGAACGGGGCTTAAGAGCAAAAAACAGTTTACAGTTATTTTTAAAGCTCAAAAATTTGGACCTGTCCCCGAAGAACAGATCGGGGGTAGGAATTCTAGGCTCTAAAACAGGAGTCTGCACGATATAATCAGAAATACCCTGTACTCTAGCAGCAAGTTGATCCACCCGAGAAGCAAGTCCCTGAACATCCATGTCAACGCCTAACTCCTGAGCCACCCAGAAGTGAAGAGGGGAAAAAAAACACAACAGAGTACAGAAAAAAAATGGCTCAGCACTTTCTTTCCCTTCTTTTGAGATGCGGTTAACTCATTGTTGGCCAGTTGTACTGTTGTGAACTGGTGGCCTAGGAGCAGCATGGACGAGCTCTGGAGTAGGTGGCCTCTATACTGACCGCAGACCCTGAACTTAACACATCAACTAGAAGTAGCCGTGGGATGTTCCTGTCACTCCCTAGACATCTCGTCATGGCCGGAGGACTAATTACACCTAAAGGAAGAAACAGGAATACTATCTTGCCTCAGAGAAAATTCCCAAAGGAAAGGCAGCCCCCCCACAAATATTGACTGTGAGAGGAGAGGGAAATTACAAACGCAGACTGAAAACAGAATTTAGCAAAGGAGGCCACGCTACCTAGAAAGAAAAGACAGGAAAGAGTACTGTGCGGTCAGTATAAAAAATACTACAAAATCCACCACAGAGAATACAAAAATCTCCACACCTAACTAAAGGCATGGAGGGTAACTCTGTGACTCCAGAGCTTCCAACTTGGCTGAGTAAATCTTAACACAGACAAAGCTGGACAAGAAAAAACATAGCAATTCACAGAACTATTAAGTCCACCGCATGCGGACTGCAAAGACAGAGCCAGGACTTATCTTTGATGATTTGGACAATCCAGAAGGAGAAACCAAGCAGAGATGTGGATCCCTAGAAAACAATGGACAACTGGCACTCAATAAAGGAAGGAGCCCGACTAAATAGCCCCTTCCAAAGTGGAAGCAGCTGATGAATGTTGTGAAGGACAAACAGCAGCACTACCACTTATAACCACCGGAGGGAGCCTAAGAGCAGAACCCACAACAGAATTCACAACAAGTATGTATGTTGTATGTAGTATGTATGTAATATATGTAGCATGTATGTAGCATGAATGTAGTATGTATGTAGTATGTATGTAGCATGTATGTAGCATGTAGTATGTAAGTAGTATGTATGTAGCATGTATGTAGCATGTAGTATGTATGTAGTATGTATGCAGCATGTATGTAGCATGTATGTAGCATGTGGTATGTATGTAGTATGTATGTAGTATGTATGTATCATGCATGTAATATATAATTAGTATGTTGTTTGTAGCATGTATGTAGCATGTATGTAGTATGTTGTATGTGCATGTATGCAGCATGTATGTAGCATGTATGTAGTATGTATGTAGCATGTAGTATGTATGTAGCATGTATGTAGCATGTATGTAGCATGTAGTATGTATATAGTATGTATGTAGCAGTAGCATGTATGTAGCATGTATGTAGCATGTAGTATGTAGTATGTATGTAGTGTGTATGTAGTATGTATGTAGTATGTTGCATGTATGTAGTATGTTGTATGTAGCATGTATGTATCATGTATGTAGCATGTATGTAGCATGTATGTAGTATTTTTTACATTCAACACATTAGCCGGATGATGGGACTACTACTGTCCCATCATTGGCTAATGTGCCAATCACTGTCACTGTAGCAGGCATCGTCCGATGAGACTTGTAGTCCCATCGGACGATGCCTGCACACCGCACAGAGCCCCGGCAGCCAATACAGAGCCCCGACACACCCACACAGACCACCAGCAGCCCATACAGAGCCCTGGGAGTCCCGTACAGACCACCGGCAGCCCATACAGAGCCCCGGCACGCCCACACAGACCACCGGTAGCCCATACAGAGCCCCGGGAGGCCCGCACAGACCACCGGGAGCCCATACAGAGCCCCGGCACGCCCACACAGACCACCGGTAGCCCATACAGAGCCCCGGGAGGCCCGCACAGACCACCGGGAGCCCATACAGAGCCCCAGGAGGCCCGCACAGACCAGCGGCAACCCATACAGAGCCACAGGAGGCCCACACAGACCACCGGCAGCACATACAGAGCTCCGGGAGGCCCGCACAGACCACTGGCAGCACATACAGAGCCCCAGGAAGCCCGCACAGACCCCGTCCACACACACAGACACGCACAGTGTCCGCCCACGCACCGCCCACCCTCTTCCCCCCTGCGGAACAGGATGTAGAAGCACAGAAAGGGCTTATTTACATTCCGATATTTGTGTCCCATTGACTTGCATTGGTATCGGGTATCGGTATCGGCGATATCCGATATTTTTTTGATATCGACCGATCCAATCCAATCCAATTTTGGATATCGGAAGGTATCGCTTAACACCATTGGTAACACATTTTGCTGTAAAGGTTTAAAATCCTGCAGTGTACGCAAGGTCCCCCTGCTAAAGAAGGGAAATGTGCAGGCCCATCTGAAGTTTGCCAGTGAACACCTGGATGATTCTGTGAGTGACTGAGAGAAGGTGCTGTGGTCAAATGAGACAAAAATTGAGGTCTTTAGCATTAACTCAACTCGCCGTGTTTCGAGGAAGATAAATGCCACCTATGACCCAAAGAGCACCATCCCCACTGACAAGCATGGGGGTAGAAACATGTTTATGGGATGTTTCTCTGCTAAGGGCACAGGACTACTTCACCGCATCAATGGGAAAATGGATGGAGCCATGTACTGTAAAGTCCTGAGTGACAACCTCGTTTTCTCCACCAGGACATTAAAAATGGGTCGTCACTTTGTCTTCCAGCAAGACAATGACCCAAAACATACAGCCAAGGCAACAAAGGAGTGGCTCAAAAAGAAGCACATTAAGGTCATGGAGTGGCCTAGCCAGTCTCCATACCTTAATCCCATAGAAAACTTATGGATGGAGTTAAAGCTCCGAGTTGCCAAACGACAGCCTCAAAATCTTAATGATTTAGAGATGATCTGCAGAGAGGAGTGGAACAAAATTCCTCCTGACATGAATGCAAACCTCATCATCAACTACAAAAAATGTCCGACTGCTGTGCTTGCCAACAAGGGTTTAGCCACCAAGTATTAAATCTTGTTTGCCAGAGGGATCAAATACTTATTTCTCACTGCAAAATGCAAATAAATTTATATAATTTATACAATGTGATTTTCTCGATTTTATTTTTGACATTCTATCTGTCAATGTTAAAATTAACCTACCCTTAAAATTATAGACTGTTCATGTATTTGTCAGTGGGCAAACTTACAACTGTATGTTATTTGCATTGAACATTACATTGACAATGTAATCCATATGTTTATGTAACCACACTTTCTTCATTTATTTAATATTTCTTCATTTCAGATGCTCTTGGCCAAGGACATTTTCTTTTAGAATCTTGTAGAAAGCTTTTACCCACTGCTAACAAAATTTTCAGGAATAAATAGAAACCATGAAGGATAAATAGGGCAGTATTAAGTATAATAAGATAAATACATTTAAAACCTTGAAGGCTGAAATGTAAACATAGCATTCTAGGAGTATAAAGATCTCAATAGGAAATGTAAAAAAGATATCAAGCTGGCAAAGTTAGCAACAGAGAAAGAAAAGAAAATCTGTTGGCATCATCCCCCCCATAAAAGATGATCATCTCAATGAGGATGAAGAGAAGGCTGAGATATTTATCCCTTCAAGCCATGGCCATTTACCATTTTTTTTTCATCTACAATTTTTCCTCCCCTTCTTCCAATGTTTAAATTTTTTTGTCAATATGGACATATGAGGGCTTGTTTTTTGTGGGATGAGTTGTACTTTTGAATGACAAGATTGATTTTACCACATCAGGTACTGGAAAAAAAATGTGATGAAATTGCAAGAAAAGTGCAGTTTGGCAATTGTTTTTGGGTGTTTTTATGTACCATGTTCACTATATGGTAAAACTGACCTGGAAATATAATTCCACAGGTCAAGATGAGTAGGCAATGATGTATCGTTTATTTTTTATTATAGTGGTGAAAAATAATTCAGAAATTTATATGAAAAAAAGTTTTCTATTGTCGCCATTTTCCAAGTCCCATAGCATTTTCATTTTTCAGGATCTGGGGCTGGTTGATGACTTACTTTTTGCACCCTGAGCTGATATTTTTATTGATATCATTTTAGGGTAGATACAATGTTTTGATCACCTTTTATTACATTTTATTTTAATGTTGTGTAAGCCCCCCAAAAACAATTCTGTTGTTTTGATTTTTTTTTCTCTTTACGCCATTTACCAATTGGATTAATTGTTTTGATATTTTGATAGATTGAACATTTCTGAATGCAGTGGTACCATATATGTGTAAAAAAAAATTTAAATTGTTTTATTTTCAATGAGGCAAAAAGGGGTAATTTCATCTTTTGTGTTTTTTATTTTTTTCATAGTTTTAAAAACTTTTTTTACTTTATTTAATAGTCCCCTTAGGAGACTTGAAGCTATGATCGACCAATTGCCTATGCTATACATAGTAGGGCTTCAGCATTGCTATATATAGCAAAATCACAATCTCCTATGAATGCCGGCCATGAGCCAGCGTTTACAGGTGTTCTGCAATGACAGGCACGGGAGTCTTCTGCAGACCCCTCACTGTCATGACAATCCATCGGCACCCACTGATCATGTGACAGTGCCCTGATGGGCAGGATTTGTGACGCTCTTGTGGCCAGCGCATGTTAAATCCCACTGTCGGAGGATGACAGCAGGATTTAACTGGTTAACAGCCGCGGGTGGAGCGCTGATCCACTTGTGGCTATTAGAGGCACATGACAGCTGATGAAATCAGCTGTCATGTGTGGGGAATGACGTAAATTCAGCGCTGAATCCCACATCAAAATCGGGGACACAAAATATGACATAAATATACATCATATGTCATGAAGGGGTTAAACATGTACTGTTCACCAATGAACGGCCTCCTGTGAATTGCCACCGATTCAGCGCAACAGCTCATATCTGAAATAGGATAGATGTCCTTGTTCCCCTGATGATTCTAATTCAAATGAAAAGTGTAGGGAAACATTATTCTTAAGAGAGGCCACTTGGCAATGTAATGGGCTGCACACACTGCTAAGGCTGGGACCCCCTAAACTCGACTGCAGGAATCGGTGGCAATGTTCCGGTCCTATAGATGATTAATAATTAATGTTTAATGGTATTCAATACGGGAATGGATGAAACATATGCCATAAGAGAAACTGTCAAGAAGGCATAGATATATCGTGCATTCCTATATGTGACCATATCTGTTGCTATTAGAATGGGACAAACTGAAAAGTAAAGACTCATTTGTTATACTCTTTTATAATTTGTTGCAGCGGTAATAATGCCATTTTAGTAGCATATATTGATGGTTATATAATTCCTGGGAAAGAAATGTCATATGCCTCTCCCATGCAGTGGAATTTACCTATGATATGCGGGTGGAATTTGAGATCACGGTTACACAAGAGTATTTAACCTGTCAATAGGTCAACTGTGATATTGATTAATTTTTGATAAATTAATAGAGTATTCTGTATATGCAATCTGCAATTGAGAATATAGGTTATTGGTGATGTTTGAGGACCTATATAAGAGTTGTTAACATACTACACAGTTGACCCAGATTTATTAACTATTATGGCAGGGCCTTTTTGATAGTATGGTAATTTCCATGGCGGTATTCCGCATCTTATGTTTTTGACTTGCACTATTTGTATTTGCACTAGCACTTTCGCACTTTTTCTTATATACGAATAGGAATTTTAATTGGTACAAATAAAGGTTAAATTTTATTAGTCCAAATTGATCATAACTGTTTTACTCTTCTCTACAACTTTATCGCTGACCTGTTTGGTGTGATGCTTTAAAGTTCTAAAACAAACCTCTGAGGTTTTCATACAACAGTTGTAGTTATGCTGAGAATACATTACATACAGATGGACTCAGTTGACTAATTATGTAACTTCTGGAGGCAATTGGTTGCTCAGGATTTTATTAGTGGTATCAAATGCATGTCACAATTTCCAGATTTATATTTTAATATAATAAGAAAACCATGCATCATCTACTTTACACTTCACAGATACTTGCTACTTTGTGCTGGCATGATCACTTAAAACGTTAATGTTAAAATTAACCTACCCTTAAAATTATAGACTGTTCATGTCTTTGTCAGTGGGCAAACTTACAAAATCAGCAAGTTATCAAATACTTATTTCCCCCACTGTATATTTGTCAAAAATCCTTATTCAGCATTTAGTAAAAATAAACACCAAAATGGTAGAAAATCAAACTTTTGTGTAAATATTTTTTTTTTTTATAAGATGATGTTGTCATGTTGCCTAAAATTGTCAAATGCAATCATCACATGCAGAAGAAAACATTTTTGACACGTTAATAAATCTGATGCCTGATAAATCTGGGAAACTCACTTTAGCTGCCACTGACAGATGTGTTGTAAATTACTGACAGTTCATAGTACCATACGTAACGATGGAAACAAATTGGGCTATGCTCATTGTTTCTATGGCAATGGATATTATCACGTAAGATTGTTCATGTAAAGCTGAGATGTCCAGTTGCGACCTTTGTATGTAACATTGTGCTTTGTAGTCTTGTTTAAATAATTATCAATTTACATTAAAATATTTAATGTAATTATTTTAGCATCAATCTATTCTAATTTTTACATTTGTTTATCTTGGGCAGATGCCACCCAGCATGTCTACATGACCGCACAGTACAAACAGCTGTACACGTGAGATCATCAATGTGGAAATAGACTAACAACCAGGCTGAGGTTGAATTAATCATTCATCTTTGCTACTTACCCCTTTTTATGCCTTTTGGCTATTTATACATATACATTGGCAATAATGGGAGCTTAGTGTTCCTAAGAATCTGTTTAGTCAGGTTGGGTATCGGGAATGAGTGTTCCTAGAAATGCTTACTCCAAATTATCAGCCTGCCAATCACTTGGAAAATGAGCAAAACACTCGTTCGTTGGGTGAAATGATTTTTAGACTTAAGAGTCAACTTGCTCGGCAGCACATCACTCTGTATAAACAGGATATATGCTGCCGAGAACGATCATATTCTATGGTCACAGAATGATCATAATAATGATTGTTTTGTGAGCAGTGAAGTGGAGTTGGCCTGCATAACCAAGCTATTAAATTTTCACCAATCGGCTTACGTGAGGCCAATCGTTTAATAGCTGTGATTGTTCTGTGCAAATAAAGCCTCAGTTAAATATTTTTTTAAAGGGTTCACTGGAGGCATTTACTGTACAAATATCTCATATACTATATATGTATAAAAATATTAGTTAGTGCATCATAATTGAAAATGATTTAAGCCATAAATTTAAAAAATATATATAGAATATGAATTAAACACAGTGCTATTTAACAAATGTATTCAATGAAATTGAACTGCAATGCATCTTGACCTCCGAGGCCTGGTTGCAACAGGAAATCTATGGTTGAACATGTGACAGCAGAAAGAGAGGACCAGAAGGCAGGCACTGCCTCTTGCTGCATGCCTTCTGGTCCTCACTCTAGGCTGGGACTTGCAGCCATGACCAGGCCTTTGGGAACACTGCGCATCACACATCCTTGATGTTAGGATGTGCCATGTGCAATGACCTCCAAGGCAGGAAGTTCTGACTTAGATTGAACAGGCCGACACATGCAGCTTGCAATGGAGAAAAGAGGAGACAGCTTTGAAGACCAGAAGTTGGGCAGTGATCAGCAAAGTGACTGGACAGCTGAGCAGTGAGATGAGTAAAAGTTGCCTTTTTTAACATCTTACATTTATTATGCTCAATGGTCTGGAGAAACTTTGTGCATAAAAAGGGACATACAGTTGACGACAGAGAATAACTTTGCTGTGAGTCAAATTTCCTGGGAAAATCTGTGTGATTTGGCGATTGAGAAATATGTTAGATCAACTTGTCTCCATGGTTAACACTTTCTTCAGCTGGCTACATGCAGTGAAATATACAGGCTGTTGGAACCAAATGATTCAAAATTTGCAATGTAATTTAAATGTTACAGCTGTGTTACAGCTCTGCGTACACCCCCTCCATGTGGCAAATTCATAATGATGTCACACTCATTATCACCTAGCTCGTTGTGTTCAGATGATGAGATATGGATGTTACTCCTCAAGCGCTGTGGCGCTCAGTTGAAGATTTGCCACCAATCATCTGTGCTGATTTATCTTTCAATTATTGGCATCACTGGACTGGCTATATAGTCTCTTATTCATCCCTGTCTCATAACTCGTGATGAAGCCGCGGTGTATCGACGAAACATGTGTAGAAGAAGTACAGTATATGCTTACTCCACATATGGAGCTGGATGTCTTATGGTATATTTGGGAATTTATTATTTTTTATGCTACCATCTGTTCAATAGAAGCAAAGGTGTAACAAATTTAATCCTAGTATATCTATCAGAACTCATGGACATTCCCCATACTTTCTATTTGATGTGCTTTCATAAAATCTGCAGTTTATTACTATCGGATCAACAAATGGACCTTTTTGAAATGTGATCAATACATATTTTACCATTGTGTATTTATTTACTCTTTTGCACCCTAATACCTTAGTGGCTTCAGATAGGGGGTGTGTTCTACTGTTTTAAGAATGTTTTCTTTTCCTATTTTGCCCTTCTCTCTTCTTGCACTACATATTGTATTTAGAATTTTTATTTCTTTTTTATTATTCCAATAAATATTACAGTTTTTATACTTAATCATTGGTCTGCATTTTCCTTAAACTTGGTAGAGGTTTGGAAAACTCATTAGGTGCTGTCTCGATGCAAGCAAAGTCATTTCAATATAACTAACCTCAGATCTCTAAGGATGCAAGTTGTTATAATGCATGGAGGGGGTCTCTAGTATTTATTTTTCATTTCGCCCAAATACAAATATCTGCAGACACTGTAGAACATTTTGAGAGTAAGTTGTAAAACAACATTCCATAAGAGCGTTATCATCTTCTGGAGTTTCTTTTCCAGTTCTTTAGAGGTAAACTGTGAACAACTTGATATTTCTGTATATAGCCACATTCTCCATTGTTATAATCTCACTGACAAAGGGTCAATCTCAGTTTTTCACATATGCTTTATGTTTCCAGGTGGCAATTGACGTTTTATTGGTTAGTTTCAGAACATCTTGTTCTGAAAGGTGCATTGTCACACAAGCAGAACACAACATGGAGAGAAATTAGAGACTGTGGCTAAAGAAAGCGAAGTTAACCTTTGTATCCAACTAAAATCATGATCGAGTGTAGAATCATTGCGATATTCTTGATAATATCAGCATTGAAAACAGAATAACAAATTAATAGATTATATGGTAAATTTATATCTAATCTAAATATGCAAGGTAGAAAAATACAATGTTTTCAATGTAATTATACATTTAAAATAAAGAATATATAACTATGTAAATGAAATATAATAAGAAAATATAACAGTTTGGCCACTAGTTACATTAAATTAGCAGTTAATAATAAAATTGTCTTTAGTAATGTGGTCTTGTGCTAATTCAACCTTCCCTTCATTTTTCATCAAATCTTTCACCACTGAATGTACTCAAATCTAAAACAGAGTCAAGATCCTGAAAAAAAAGTAGTTCACAAAGCGCAAAACGTTGTCAACTTTAGCTCACAGAGAGTAATTAGTTCGCTAACTGTTAGGAAAATCAAGAGACAAAATCAAGTTATAGCAAAATGTATTTCTAAAAGATGTTTTCATGGCAGGGACAAAATAATGTTTGCAGGTTTGTACTTATCAAACATCTGTTTCTGGGATAGAATGAGACTGGATTCATACAGGACTTGTGTTATCGAATCCTGTGGGTTGGATCAGCATGCGCATTTGGTGGAGACAGTTCAAGACAGTGTGTATAGACAGCAAGTATATTTTGTATGATAAATAAGATTCCGAGAAGTTGATTATACAAATAGACATTAACCAATGAAAATAGACAAGTATATCTATTATAATGTAACAGTATAAAAAGTCAGGTGATGTACAATAAATTGGACAATGCTTATGACCAATGCCGACCAATGCCTTCTCCACTTGCCGCAAGATAAGAATAAAGAGCTACCTTGATTTATATGATTTTGTGTCCTGGGAGATATCCAACACTAACTCAATTCCCTAACTGATACCTTTAAAAATAATTTTAAATTAAAGATATTGTTTAGGATATTGCATGGAGGGAAAAATGGTAACAAAATTCTCATTGGGGTCTGTTACAAACCCCCAAATATAACAGAAATCATGAAAAGTCTACTTCTAAAGCAGATAGATGAAGCTGCAACCCATAATGAGGTCCTGGTTATGGGGGACTTTAACTACCCGGATATTAACTGGGAAACAGAAACCTGTGAAACCCATAAAGGCAACAGGTTTCTGCTAATAACCAAGAAAAATTATCTTTCACAATTGGTGCAGAATCCAACCAGAGGAGCAGCACTTTTAGACCTAATACTATCTAATAGACCTGACAGAATAACAAATCTGCAGGTGGTCGGGCATCTAGGAAATAGCGACCACAATATTGTACAGTTTCACCTGTCTTTCACTAGGGGGACTTGTCAGGGAGTCACAAAAACACTGAACTTTAGGAAGGCAAAGTTTGACCAGCTTAGAGATGCCCTTAATCTGGTAGACTGGGACAATATCCTCAGAAATAAGAATACAGATAATAAATGGAAAATGTTTAAGAACATCCTAAATAGGCACTGTAAGCAGTTTATACCTTGTGGGAATAAAAGGACTAGAAATAGGAAAAACCCAATGTGGCTAAACAAAGAAGTAAGACAGGCAATTAACAGTAAAAAGAAAGCATTTGCACTACTAAAGCAGGATGGCACCATTGAAGCTCTAAAAAACTATAGGGAGAAAAATACTTTATCTAAAAAACTAATTAAAGCTGCCAAAAAGGAAACAGAGAAGCACATTGCTAAGGAGAGTAAAACTAATCCCAAACTGTTCTTCAACTATATCAATAGTAAAAGAATAAAAACTGAAAATGTAGGCCCCTTAAAAAATAGTGAGGAAAGAATGGTTGTAGATGACGAGGAAAAGGCTAACATATTAAACACCTTCTTCTCCACGGTATTCACGGTGGAAAATGAAATGCTAGGTGAAATCCCAAGAAACAATGAAAACCCTATATTAAGGGTCACCAATCTAACCCAAGAAGAGGTGCGAAACCGGCTAAATAAGATTAAAATAGATAAATCTCCGGGTCCGGATGGCATACACCCACGAGTACTAAGAGAACTAAGTAATGTAATAATAAAGACATCCCACAATGGACCATAATATTTTAGATCTCTCACACATACTCGTTGTATCGTGTACTAATTATCACAAAAGAGATCAATTATATTAATCAAGGACACCCCAAAACATGCATAATGAAAACCAGAGAAAAACACATGGAGTATACGTCCCATATCAAGATAAAAATCCGTTTTTATTTATAGAAACATCAAAGACAATTTAATCATAACAATTTGTAGAACCAGTAAGGAAAACTAGGGAAAACACTGAATAATTACAACGGTGAAGACTCCAATGACATCCTGACAATATATTTACCTAAAGTGCTATAGTGCAAGATTTTACAGGGTGCAAGAGCTTTAGAACACTAAATCCATACAACTGGCCCACATTAGGGTGCCCTTTGCCTAGTCGGCATGTATATATATATGAGACATGGTTCAAATAGCTCTTACCCATAAGTCAGATGCAGAGGGGATCACCGCCGCAGCCCCAACGTGCGTTTCGCGTCGGCTTCGTCAGGGGGCGTGTAGTGCGATGTATTGGGCTAGAATATATAATGCCCGTATAGACCGGAAACAATGTGTGCCTAATTACGGCGCATGTAATACGACGGTCGCGCCGGGAATTACATCATAGACGGCATCCAAGATGGCGCCGCGGTTCACCGCCGCGCGCTAATGACGCCACTGGACCGCAAGCGTCACCACAGTGCGCCGCCCACAATGCCCCAACAACTGACCGCGAAGGACATGCGCACTAGGCACCTTCAGCTAATACTGACTCATCCAGAGGAATTAAAGGGCCGCCGGCTATATAGAATATCTGCAAAACGCACCGTGCAATAAATATTTGGTGAGTGCAATATACATTATATATATATGTGACAAAAAATCCAGTTACTACCGCATATACGGAGTATCAATACTCCACATATTAGCAAAAGAGCAATAGAACATTGCCCACTAGTGACAACAAAAAAATAATAAATAGAAAAATAATAGATATAAAAAAAGAAAAAAATGCAATAACTGTGCATAACAATATATAAAAGCCAGAGAGCCATATTGACCCAACATGGTTACAAACCACCAATATTGTGCAATTAGTGATAAAATAGATAATAAATAAGCTGACAATACTAAAGACAAATATTATAAGTGTAGAAATCATCACTTTTTCTTGCAGGTCAGAAGATATCCAATTTCTTAATAATTCATACAAAAAAAGTCCTGAAGATGGTATTAACTCAGGAATCGTGCCATATTCCTCCAGAACATCCAATCCGGACTACTCAATACAGACACACATATGCGATGAAGGGCAGAAAGACAACTGTATAAAGGTAAGGAAAAAATAAAAAAATTAACACACAATACAAATCACAACACAAGAATAAAAGACAAATAATAAAAAGGAGACCATATTACTATAGGAAGGAACTAAAACTGAGATGTTCATTAAGCCCTAATGGGGAAATCGTGTCCAATAGGCTTATCCATCTACATTCACATTGAGCAAGTTTGCGTTTCAAATCACCTCCTCTGATGCCGGAGCGCACCTTGTCAATACCCCAGACTTTCAAGTGTTTAGAATTACATTGATGGTGCAGACGAAAATGTCTGGGTATCGGTTTTAAACTCTCCACATCGTCCACATCACGTGCTCCCTCAATGTCACGTATATGTTCACGGACGCGTATACGCAATTCACGTGAAGTTAGTCCCACGTATATCAAATTGCACGTGCATATCGCATAATACACCACGTGAGTAGAACTGCACGTAATATGCTCTCTTATTTGGAAAGTTCTTCCACCTGATGACGTGAACGATGTGGACCGCACCAAGTTTTTACATGCGAGACAGGTACCGCATGGAAAGAAACCATTCCTCTGTTGTCCCACTCCAAAAAGACTTGGAGTTTTTTTGCGACATAGTGGCTATGCACCACAATATCGCGTATATTGGTGCTTCTGCGCGCCGTCATCAGAGGTCTGTCCGACAGATGTTTACGCAATACCGTATCTGTCAATAAGACAGGCCAATGTTTGTTGGTAATGGATCGCATCATATCCCATCTATGGTTATATGTTGACACAAACCTTGGTTGCCCGTCCCATTCCTTCTTCTTTCCCCTCTCTTTCCTCCCATCAGCCAATAGTTCATTTCTTCTAGTCTTTTTTGCTCTCATATATCCCTTTTTGATCACATGACCACTATACCCGCGTGCTTTGAACCTCTCCCCAAGGTCCACAGCCTGCCTCTCAAACATGGAATCTGAAGTACAGATCCTACGGGCCCGAAGGAACTGTCCAGTAGGGATGGCCCTGATCGTGGAGGGTGGATGAGAAGAAGTGGAGTGCAGCAGGGCATTGACAGAGGTTTCTTTCCTGTACATATCTGTATGGATTACCCCATCATCCTGCACCCGCAGCATGATGTCCAGAAAGGGAATCTCTGTTTGATGGTATGTGTAAGTGAGTCTGATATTGGAGTCATTGTGATTAAGCTCAGCCATAAACATAACTAATTCAGAGACAGGGCCCTGCCAAATGAAAAGCACGTCATCTATGTAACGATACCAACCAAGTATTTGGGGGGCGGCCTGTGCTCCGCCAGAGAAGATCTCTCTCTCCCAATACCCCAAAAACAAATTAGCATACGACGGCGCACAGGCCGCCCCCATGGCAGTGCCCTGTCTCTGAAGAAAAAAACGGTCCTTAAATACAAAAAAATTATGCGTCAAAACAAAATCCAGTAACTCCAAAATCAGCTCATGGAGGTCAGCCTCCAAATTACTTGATTCAAGAAAAAACCTCGCCGCCCGTGTGCCATCCACATGTCGGATACTCGTATACAGAGATTCGATGTCGGCTGTTACCAACACCATATCCCTCTCCACGACAAGGCCATCAACACGTCTCAGGACGTCCGTGGTGTCCCTGTGACATAGGAGGGTAGCGTTTCGACCTGTGGTTTCAGATAATGTTCAATAAATTTACAAGTCATATCGCATAGTCCCCCTATGCCAGAGACAATCGGACGCCCAGGCGGAGAGACCGGATCTTTGTGGACCTTGGGGAGGAGGTAAAAAGTGGGTATCACTGGATATTGGGGTAAGAGTCCACCCAAAGTTTTCTTTGATATTAATCCTCTCTCAAAGGCCAACTCCAGAATAGTCTGGAGCTGACTCTGAAACTTTGGAAGAGGTGTTGTGAATTCTGTTTGTGGGCTCCCCCGGTGGTGTTTTATGGTAGTGCCACTTATTTGCCTTCTTCTATCCTTGATCACCTGTTAACACCCATTAGGGGAGTTTCCTATTTAAGGCTGCTTGGCTGCTGGTCTGATGCCGGCCAACAATGTATCAGTAGCATTCTGTTGCATTCTCCTGCCTCAAGATCCTGTTCAGCTAAGTTGAATTTTGTTTCTAGTTTATGCTATTTTTGTCCAGCTATTTGCAATGTGACTCTCTGTAGCTGGAAGCTCTCGTGGACTGGAATTGCCACTCCAGTGGCATGAGTTGTCACTGGAGTTTTAAAGTAATTTCAGGATGGTGTTTTTGAGTAGTGTTTTGAAGTTGACCGTGAAGTGACTCTTTCCTGTACTTCTGCTATCTAGAAAGCGGACCTCACTGTGCTAAATCTGCTGTTCATCCTACGTATGTCTTTTCCTCTTGACTCACCGTCAATATCTGTGGGGGGCTGCTATCTCCTTTTGGGGGTCATCTCTGGAGGTAAGGCAGGCCTGTATATTCCTCTGATAGGGGTAGTTAGATCTCCGGCTGGCGCGTGGTGTCTAGGGCATCGTAGGAAACACTCCCCGGCTACTTCCAGTGTCGTGTCAGGTTCAGGTCACGGTCACTTTAGTTCCCATCACCCGAGAGCTAGTCCGTTGTTATTTTGATTTCCCTGCCATTGGGAAAATCATAACAGTTTGGCCGGCCCACATGTGTTAAAACTATGCACTAAAGCAGGAAAGGATATGAAAAGGTTTTTTTTCCTTCTGTGTTTGGAAAGTGCACCTTAGTGATTATTTGTACTCCTTGCTTAAACTGCAGTCTTCAGCCTTTTTTTTTTCCTCCTCTCCTCTTAATCTCTGAATGGCTTTGGTTACACCTGTTTGAATCATGGATCCACAGAGTTTGGTTGCAGGTCTGAATAACCTGGCTACAAAGGTCCAGAACTTACAAGATTTTGTTATACATGCTCCAATGTCTGAACCTAAGATCCCTATGCCTGAATTTTTTACCGGAGACAGATCCCGTTTTTTGAATTTCAGAGAGAATTGTAAATTGTTTTTGTCTTTGAAATCTCACTCTGCTGGTGATCCTACGCAACAGGTTAAAATTGTTATTTCTCTATTGCGGGGTGACCCACAAAGTTGGGCATTTGCATTGTCGCCAGGGGATCCTGCGTTATTAAATGTAGATGCGTTTTTTCTGGCTTTGGGGTTCAGAGAATTTCCTTTTTGGGATATATTTTTTCCCCTTCATCTATGGAGATGGACCCTGTTAAGGTTCAGGCTATTTGTGATTGGATACAACCTACTTCTCTAAAGAGTCTTCAGAAATTCTTGGGATTTGCTAATTTCTATCGCCGATTCATAGCGGGTTTTTCTGCCATTGCTAAACCTTTGACTGATTTGACCAAGAAGGGTGCTGATGTTGCTAATTGGTCCTCTGCGGCTGTGGAGGCCTTTCGGGAGCTTAAGCGCCGCTTTTCTTCTGCTCCTGTGTTGCGCCAGCCTGATGTTTCGCTCCCGTTCCAGGTTGAAGTAGATGCTTCCGAGATCGGAGCAGGTGCAGTTTTGTCGCAGAAAGGTCCTGACTGCTCAGTGATGAGACCATGTGCGTTCTTCTCTCGAAAGTTTTCGCCCGCTGAGCGAAATTATGATGTTGGAAATCGGGAGCTCTTGGCCATGAAGTGGGCATTTGAGGAGTGGCGTCATTGGCTTGAGGGTGCTAGACACCAGGTGGTGGTCTTGACTGACCACAAAAATCTAATTTATCTTGAGTCAGCCAGGCGTCTGAATCCTAGACAGGCGCGCTGGTCGTTGTTTTTCTCTCGATTTAACTTTGTGGTTTCATATCTGCCTGGGTCTAAGAATGTGAGGGCGGATGCCCTCTCTAGGAGTTTTGAGCCTGACTCGCCTGGTGATTCCGAACCTACTGGCATCCTGAAGGATGGGGTGATATTGTCAGCTGTCTCCCCAGACCTGCGGCGCTCTTTGCAGGAGTTTCAGGTGGATAGGCCTGATCGCTGTCCGCCTGGTAGACTGTTTGTCCCTGATGACTGGACCAGTAGAGTTATTTCGGAGGTTCACTCTTCCGCGTTGGCAGGTCATCCTGGAATTTTTGGCACCAGGGATCTGGTGTCTAGGTCCTTCTGGTGGCCTTCCTTGTCTCGAGATGTACGTATTTTTGTGCAGTCTTGTGATGTTTGTGCTCGGGCTAAGCCCTGCTGTTCCCGGGCCAGCGGGTTGTTGTTGCCCTTGCCTATTCCTGAGAGGCCTTGGACGCACATCTCTATGGACTTTATTTCTGACCTTCCTGTTTCTCGTAGGATGTCCGTCATCTGGGTGGTGTGTGACCGTTTTTCCAAGATGGTTCACTTGGTACCTTTGCCCAAATTGCCCTCCTCCTCTGAGCTGGTCCCTCTATTTTTTCAGAATGTTGTGCGTTTGCATGGTATTCCTGAGAATATAGTGTCTGACAGGGGTACTCAGTTTGTGTCTAGATTTTGGCGGGCGTTCTGTGCCAGGATGGGCATCGACTTGTCTTTTTCGTCTGCATTCCATCCTCAGACTAATGGCCAGACTGAGCGTACTAATCAGACCTTGGAGACTTACTTGAGGTGTTTTGTGTCCGCTGATCAGGACGATTGGCTTGATTTTTTGCCATTGGCAGAGTTTGCCCTTAACAATCGGGCCAGTTCTGCCACTTTGGTTTCTCCATTTTTTTGTAATTCAGGGTTTCACCCTCGCTTTTCGTCCGGTCAATTGGAGTCTTCGGATTGTCCTGGAGTAGATGCTGTGGTTGATAGAATGCATCAGATTTGGGGACAGGTTGTGGACAATCTGAAGTTGTCCCAGGAGAAGACTCAACAGTTCACTAATCGTCATCGGCGTGTCGGTCCTCGTCTTTGTGTTGGGGACCTGGTTTGGTTGTCTTCTCGATTTGTTCCTATGAAGGTCTCGTCTCCTAAGTTTAAGCCTCGGTTTATCGGCCCTTATAGGATTCTGGAGGTTCTCAATCCTGTGTCCTTTCGTTTGGACCTCCCAGCATCTTTTACTATTCATAATGTTTTTCATCGGTCATTGTTGCGGAGGTATGAGGTGCCGGTTGTTCCGTCTGCTGATCCTCCTGCTCCTGTGCTGGTTGAGGGTGAGTTGGAGTATGTGGTGGAAAAGATCTTGGACTCCCGTGTTTCCAGACGGAAACTTCAGTATCTGGTTAAGTGGAGAGGCTATGGTCAGGAGGATAATTCTTGGGTGACAGCATCTGATGTTCATGCTCCTGATTTGGTTCGTGCATTTCATAGTGCTCATCCAGATCGCCCTGGTGGTTCTGGTGAGGGTTCGGTGCCCCCTCCTTAAGGGGGGGGTACTGTTGTGAATTCTGTTTGTGGGCTCCCCCGGTGGTGTTTTATGGTAGTGCCACTTATTTGCCTTCTTCTATCCTTGATCACCTGTTAACACCCATTAGGGGAGTTTCCTATTTAAGGCTGCTTGGCTGCTGGTCTGATGCCGGCCAACAATGTATCAGTAGCATTCTGTTGCATTCTCCTGCCTCAAGATCCTGTTCAGCTAAGTTGAATTTTGTTTCTAGTTTATGCTATTTTTGTCCAGCTATTTGCAATGTGACTCTCTGTAGCTGGAAGCTCTCGTGGACTGGAATTGCCACTCCAGTGGCATGAGTTGTCACTGGAGTTTTAAAGTAATTTCAGGATGGTGTTTTTGAGTAGTGTTTTGAAGTTGACCGTGAAGTGACTCTTTCCTGTACTTCTGCTATCTAGAAAGCGGACCTCACTGTGCTAAATCTGCTGTTCATCCTACGTATGTCTTTTCCTCTTGACTCACCGTCAATATCTGTGGGGGGCTGCTATCTCCTTTTGGGGGTCATCTCTGGAGGTAAGGCAGGCCTGTATATTCCTCTGATAGGGGTAGTTAGATCTCCGGCTGGCGCGTGGTGTCTAGGGCATCGTAGGAAACACTCCCCGGCTACTTCCAGTGTCGTGTCAGGTTCAGGTCACGGTCACTTTAGTTCCCATCACCCGAGAGCTAGTCCGTTGTTATTTTGATTTCCCTGCCATTGGGAAAATCATAACAAAGAGGGTTTTGTGCCAGCTGGGTATATGTATCTTTATTTTTTAATTGCCTAAAGGCCTCTTTTTCGTACCTCTCCACAGGCCAGATGACCACATTTCCCCCCTTGTCCGCAGGCTTAATAACAACATCATCCCACGTTTTTATCTCCTGCAAAGCCTGCCTCTGCTCTTGAGTTAAATTATCCATTTTTTTGTAATTGTTAATCCCCTTAAAATCTTCTAATACCAATTTGGTGAAAATTTCCACCTGAGGACAAAGAGACAGAGGGGGAAAAGTGGTACATCTGGCAGAAATATTAAGTGGAGAGGCACTCACCCCAGCAATGTTGGACTCCTGCTCCAGATCTTCAAGGTTTTGTAGTACTTCCAATTCAATTGGGTCGGATATTCCAGAAGTAGAAGAAGATCGCAGATGTAGTTTTTTAAGAACGATCTTTCGTAAATAAGTAATGTAATAGATAAACCATTATTTCTTATTTTTAGGGACTCTATAGCGACGGGGTCTGTTCCGCAGGACTGGCGCATAGCAAATGTGGTGCCAATATTCAAAAAGGGCTCTAAAAGTGAACCTGGAAATTATAGGCCAGTAAGTCTAACCTCTACTGTTGGTAAAATATTTGAAGGGTTTCTGAAGGATGTTATTCTGGATTATCTCAATGAGAATAACTGTTTGACTCCATATCAGCATGGGTTTATGAGAAATCGCTCCTGTCAAACTAATCTAATCAGTTTTTATGAAGAGGTAAGCTATAGGCTGGACCACGGTGAGTCATTGGACGTGGTATATCTCGATTTTTCCAAAGCGTTTGATACCGTGCCGCACAAGAGGTTGGTACACAAAATGAGAATGCTTGGTCTGGGGGAAAATGTGTGTAAATGGGTTAGTAACTGGCTTAGTGATAGAAAGCAGAGGGTGGTTATAAATGGTATAGTCTCTAACTGGGTCGCTGTGACCAGTGGGGTACCGCAGGGGTCGGTATTGGGACCTGTTCTCTTCAACATATTCATTAATGATCTGGTAGAAGGTTTACACAGTAAAATATTGATATTTGCAGATGATACAAAACTATGTAAAGCAGTTAATACAAGAGAAGATAGTATTCTGCTACAGATGGATCTGGATAAGTTGGAAACTTGGGCTGAAAGGTGGCAGATGAGGTTTAACAATGATAAATGTAAGGTTATACACATGGGAAGAAGGAATCAATATCACCATTACACACTGAACGGGAAACCACTGGGTAAATCTGACAGGGAGAAGGACTTGGGGATCCTAGTTAATGATAAACTTACCTGGAGCAGCCAGTGCCAGGCAGCAGCTGCCAAGGCAAACAGGATCATGGGGTGCATTAAAAGAGGTCTGGATACACATGATGAGAGCATTATACTGCCTCTGTACAAATCCCTAGTTAGACCGCAAATGGAATACTGTGTCCAGTTTTGGGCACCGGTGCTCAGGAAGGATATAATGGAACTAGAGAGAGTACAAAGGAGGGCAACAAAATTAATAAAGGGGATGGGAGAACTACAATACCCAGATAGATTAGCGAAATTAGGATTTTTTAGTCTAGAAAAAAGACGACTGAGGGGCAATCTAATAACCATGTATAAGTATATAAGGAAGGGGACAATACAAATATCTCGCTGAGGATCTGTTTATACCAAGGAAGGTGATGGGCACAAGGGGGCATTCTTTGCGTCTGGAGGAGAGAAGGTTTTTCCACCAACATAGAAGAGGATTCTTTACTGTTAGGGCAGTGAGAATCTGGAATTGCTTGCCTGAGGAGGTGGTGATGGCGAACTCAGTCGAGGGGTTCAAGAGAGGCCTGGATGTCTTCCTGGAGCAGAACAATATTGTATCATACAATTATTAGGTTCTGTAGAAGGACGTAGATCTGGGGATTTATTATGATGGAATATAGGCTGAACTGGATGGACAAATGTCTTTTTTCGGCCTTACTATGTTACTATGTTACTATGTTATTAATAATCTACTAACAGTGTTAAAACGTTTTCTTTTTCTGGCACAGTAAAAAATATATACATCCATTGGAAGGATGCTATCCATTGACCATCCAGCCACCATTCATCACCCACAGTCTCCCATGTAAAAAGAAATGATAAAAATAATATGTGTGCATGTCCACTGTTATGGTTCTCAATGGCAAGAGAACATAGCCCAGCATACATAGGAACTAGCTCTTGGAAGGATGGAAACTTAAACTGACCATGAACTAAACCTGCCGCACAACTAACAGTAGCCGGGTAGCGTAGCCTGCGTTTTATCCCTAGACGCCCAGCGCCGGCCGGAGGACTAACTAATCCTGGCAGAGGAAAATATAGTCCTGGCTCACCTCTAGAGAAATTTCCCCGAAAGGCAGACAGAGGCCCCCACATATATTGGCGGTGATTTAAGATGAAAATGACAAACGTAGTATGAAAATAGGTTTAGCAAAATCGAGGTCCGCTTACTAGATAGCAGGAAGACAGAAAGGGTACTTTCATGGTCAGCTGAAAACCCTATCAATACACCATCCTGAAATTACTTTAAGACTCTAGTATTAACTCATAACATCAGAGTGGCAATTTCAGATCACAAGAGCTTTCCAGACACAGAAACGAAACTGCAGCTGTGAACTGGAACAAAATGCAAAAAACAAACAAGGACAAAAGTCCGACTTAGCTGGAAGTTGTCTGGTAGCAGGAACATGCACAGAAAGGCTTCTGATTACAATGTTGACCGGCATGGAAGTGACAGAGGAGCAAGGTTAAATAGCGACTCCCACATCCTGATGGGAACAGGTGAACAGAGGGGATGATGCACACAAGTTCAATTCCACCAGTGGCCACCGGGGGAGCCCAAAATCCAATTTCACAACAGTCCACCATCAATCATCTTTACATAGCTAAAACAGTAATGGCTAAATCTGTGCCACAGCTGTGCCTCATACTGCAGCTCATGAGGATATTAACACATTGCATTGGATGAATTAGATCAAATGCAAATTTAACGCAAATTATATTGGATTGTTTGCATAGATGCACATATTTGACTTCCAATGAGTTATTTCTGCCACTTTAAATTTAATGACTAAGAAGAAAATTTTTTGATATTAGTTGTTTCTACTTTTTCCAGATTTCAGTTTGTAAATGCTTTGAGCATTTTTGCTGCTTTTACATTCTCCTATATAGAATGAAAAATATGGAGCAAACAAAAAACAGCAACAACCCTTATAACCCATTTACCCCTGATCAATTTTCAATGTTTTAAGTTTTTCTTCCCTTTCTTCCATGAGCCATAACTTTTTCATTTTCCCGTTCCCATAGCTGTATGAGGTCTTAATTTTTGTGGTCCGAGTAGTACATTTGAATCACATAATTCATTTTATCATGCACTGGAAAACAGTAGAAAAAATTCCAACTGCGCTGAAATTGCAAAAAAATGCAAAAATATAGATTTTTGGGGGCATGTGGTGGGGGGCGGGGAAGTGGGGATGTACCATGTTCACTATTTGGTAAAAACTGACCTGGCAATATGATTCTCCAGGTCAGTACTATTTTGAAGATGGCAAGTTTCTATTATTTAGGTTGTGAAAAAAAATTAAAAAATTTGTAAAAAAAAAATTCCTTTACTTGTGTCATCATGTTCAGAGACCAATAACATTATACATTTTTGGCATATAGTGCTGTGTGATGGCTTATTTTTTTGTGCCCTGAGCTAACACTTTTACTGAAAACATCTTAGGGTAGATGCAATGTTTTGATCACCTCTTGTTGCATTTTATTTCAAGGTTGCAGTGGGAAAAAACGTACTTCTGGACTCTTGATTTTTTCACATTACATTATTTACCGTTGGGATTAATTTATTTTATATTTTCATAGATCAGACTTTTACAAACGCAGTGGTACTAATTATGTGTAATTTTTAGCTTTTTTTTTCTTTATTTTTAATGGGGCAAATGAGGGGAAAACTAGGTACAGTGCATACTCCCGGCCGGCATAGGAAAATCCTAACAGTATGACTGTGCGTAGGATGTGAGGATTCACAAGTCTATAGTCACATAAAGTCATATAAATCCACTGCAGACTTGACCTCAATGCTGGACAACCCCATTAAGTTTCCCATCTCTATTTTGTGCATTATATATGACTAAGGATCCATGTATAATCCAAAATGCATACAATTATCATTTTTTAAAATCTTCATGAAAAGAGGTATATTGACGACACCCACAACAAGAATGAGAAAGCATGATGTGAAACAACTGTTAGCTGCTACTGCACATTTGTCCCTCCTATATAATATACTGTATGCACCTTATGTAAATGAACCGAAATCTTGGATGAAAATTTTTGTAGCCAGTGTCGTGAATATAACTCTTTTCATAAAGGATTTTGTTGCATCTCTCAGCACAGAGCACCACTTATTTTTAATGTGGAATCCCAGCCAGCCCTATTTTCTTGTGGTGAATTATCATTTTTTAAGTCTGCTCATTTTTTTTCATAATATGTTTAACTTTGCTACAATTAAAAGTCACTTTTTAGCATTTTTGTTTATACTGGATTTTGTACTATTTTAAATTACGGTACTTCGCTATGTATACCTAAGACCTGACTAGGGGCTTCTCTTTTCCATGCACCCCACCTGAGTATAGACCTTGCAATGGTGAACTGTTTCTCCGTTGTTTTTCTTGGAAACATGTGTCCATCATTAAAACATTACTTTAAGATTTCCTTTGTGGAAACCCAATAGATCCATTCTATTATAACTGTGTGAATTACCTACTTATAAAAATGCTTAATTTTTCCTTTAATGTGCTTCTAAACAGGGTTTATTATTGGTGCTTATAATATTGCACGCCCCACTTTTCAGTTTTTGAATTTCCACAAAAATGTAAAATAACCAATACATTTCGTTCAACTTCACAATTGTGTTCCACTTGGTGTTGATTCTTCACCAAAAATTTACATTTGGAATCTTTATGTTTGAAGCATGATATGTGGGAAAAGGTTGAAAAGTTCCAGGGAGCCAAATACTTTCGCAAGGCACTGTATAATGCATGGTTAATACCAGGTACATAGGGATCCAGTGATTTTAAGTTAACCAATCACTCCATAAATCTTATACATATTTTTGGTGAATAACATTCAGATAGTTTGTATACCATAATAAGAGAACATTCACAATCCACAGTAATGGAATATTGCATCTATTAAAGAGATATTATAATAAACAGTGTCACATCATATGAGAGCAGGTAATTGCCCATAATGATGTCCACAACTGCACTGCATCCCAGCTAATCATGGGTGTTAGGTCTCACCTGATGAGGTGGATCCTTAGGCTGGGGTCACACTAGCGTATGGCATGCGATGTGAGAGCATCGGATGCTATATGCTAATGAACCTCGGCTCCTGCTCTGCTGCGAGCAGGAGCCGAGTGTTGTGCATCTGTGCTCCAAGCCTCTCGCACAGAGCGGATCGGAGCACAGCTGCGGAGGAAGCAGAGAAATGAATTTCTCCATCTTCTCCATTACCGGGGTCAGCCTATAACGCACATCACTCGGATGATATCCGAGTGATGTGCATTGTGTCACTCGCAGCCATAGGCATATTTGAGTGCGAGTGAGCTGAGACTCGGTGATGGGAGCTGCCCCATAGAGGAATACTGGTCCGAGTGCTCTGCGATGTTTTATCGCATAGCACTTGTCCGTATTCCTCTCTAGTGTGACTCTGGCCTTAAAGTCATTGTTCTGTATGAGCAGTGGTAATTCAGCACGGACTGATAGCATTGGTACAGCAAGACGGCCCAGTTGTAACAATGGAGGCAGTAGTGTCTGAACGGCAACAGATGGAGTAGAACTGGAACCATGGGATACAATGAAAATGAGTCAAGGCAATGACAGCTGGTGTAATAGAGCTGTAGTTTATGAAGGAACTAAGTAGACCTAGTGATAAAGAAATGGCATAGCAGAACTGTGTTACAAAGGACTGGAGCTGACATTGCAATATGGCAAAGCTTGCTCAACGATCTTACAGAGCTGAGTTTGTCACAGAGTCAAATTCTGAGCTAGCATTGGTAAGGCAGTATTTATTGCAAGATTTAATGTAGAACTTGCCAGCGGTTTAGCAGAGTTACCCAGTGTTGTAACAAAGCTGGTTTGTCTCCTTGGTGTGTCAGAAGCTTCAAGGAACTTGAAATTAATTCCCTTGAATGCCAGTGTTACATAGACCATGACTCAAGTCACTAAATTGCTCTTAATGTAGTTAATGTTATCAAAGACATGCAACATCTTAGTTAAAGTAAATGTATTCTGGATCTGTCAAAAGGTTAACTATTTGCTATTAAATCTAAAATGTGGGAAGATTTCCAAATTATAATTATTGCTTCAGTTTCCATATAAGTTACTTCTTGCTGTATTTCAACAACATAGCTAATTATGTATAATATCAAAAGGAAATTAGATTAGTCCTGAATAATATAAAGTCATTAAATACCTAGGTCTCGAGTGCGGCAAGCTGAAGGAAATCATTAACTCTAAGGTATAATGTTACATCTTACTAGTTTGCATTGATTATTTCTGTTCACCATTGTGCTATTTTTTAATTCGTCACCTAGAATTAGGAAAACATTACTGAATTCTTCCAAAAACAGTATCTCAAGCTGTAATATCAGACACAACTATCATGCAGCATGGTGACTCAGTGGTTAGCACTATTGCAGTATTGGGGTCCTTGGTTTAAATCTCACCAAGGATTTCATTTGCGAGGAGTTTCTTTGTTCTCACCGTATTTGTATGGGTTTCCTCCGGGTTCTTCAGTTTCCTGATAGGTAAGTTAGATTGCGGACAGCAACGAGAAAGTATGTAAAGTACTGCGGAATATGATAGCGCTATCTAAGCAATTCTTGATAATAATTATGAATATTCTATCCTAAATGGAAACATTTTTAGGATGCAATGTTGTAAAAAGCCACCAGTAAAGGCTATGTAGATAGAAAAAAATGTAACACTAGTAATAATCTGACCTGAGCCCAAAGATGTAGGCTTTCATATATTGTAAAATTGTATCCAGTGATTCTGAGATTGTTTTTTCAAGTCAGATTGTTCTTTATGATGGTAGTAAAATTTGATTTGTTCTCTACAACTTGGGTTTATTTGTGAAAATATCAGAAATTTTGAGAAAATTTTGAAAATTTAACAATTATCAAATTTTTATTTTTCTGCTCTTGGACTAGAAAGTTTATCAGGAGTTTCTCATTTTTCCACCAAAATTTACAAAACCGTTATTTTAGTGACCACACTTGAAATGTTTTTGAAGGACCCATATGACAAAAAATACCCCAAAGTAAAACAATTCTAAAAACTACACCCCTCAAACTGCTCAAAACCACATCCAAGAACTTTAGTCAGGTGCTTAACAGGAACTAAAGCAATGTGGAAGGAAAAAATGAAAATTTAACTTTTTCCTACAAAAATTTAACTTTAGCTCAAAATTTTGTATTTTCACAAGGGTAACAGAAGAAAATACACGATAGATGTGTTGTGTGATTTCTCCTGAGTATGCCGATACCCCATATGCGGTGGAAAACTACTGTTTAGTCTCACAGGAGGGCTTGGATGGAACTTTGACTTTTGAAACGCAAAAGTGGCTGGAATCATTAGTGGGCATCATGTTGTGTTTGAAGAGCCCCTGATGGGCCTAAACACTGGAAAACCCCCACAAGTGACCCCATTTTGGAAAATAAACCCTTCAAGGAATTTATTTAGATGTGTGGCGAACACTTTGAACCTCCAGATGCTTCACAGAATTTTATAAAAGGAAACACAAGCATCTGTAGAAAATAGTAACAATGATAGTATATATACAGAAACACACAATATATGAGATATTGGTGTGACAATGGTGAGGTAATTCAAGTTTTTTTCCCCCAAAATTAATATCACATATTGCTCTGAAAAATGGGAGCTATCAGTGTGATTAGCTATAGTGATGATATGCCATTCATTGTGTATGACCACAAATATAGATATCAACCTAAGTTTTGATTGCTTACATTGTATTCAAAATATCTATCTATACTGTCCGCATACACGTTGGCAGGGTCTGCAATGAGATGTAGCTAAACCCCCTATCTTCTTTAAGAAAAAGAGGCTGGAAAGGGTGAAACTATGAGATGCAATAACGATAGCATTTCAGAATATATAACTGTACAATGCATAGAATACAGATAGTCTTCAATACACAGTAACAAGAGGTACTACAAGCTGATGATTACCTATTAATACAGCAAAAGTACTGATAAACACAGGACTGTAACATTGATGGTGACTCGCCAACTATGCTTTGAGCAGGCTGCTTACAAGGAGCAGTATACAGGAACAATGGCTGCTGTTCCCTTCACAGTGTCATAATAAGACCACAAAGCAACAGGAATAGTGATGAGCGAATACTAGTGTTGAGCGATATCGTCCGATACTTGAAAGTATCGGTATCGGAAAGTATCGGCCGATACCGGCAAAGTATCGGATCCAATCCGATACCGATACCCGATACCAATACAAGTCAATGGGACTCATGTATCGGACGGTATTCCTGATGGTTCCCAGGGTCTGAAGGAGAGGAAACTCTCCTTCAGGCCCTGGGAACCATATTACTGTGTAAAAGAAAGAATTAAAATAAAAAATATTGCTATACTCACCTCTCCGACGCAGCCTGAACCTCAGCGAGGGAACCGGCAGCGTTGTTTGCTTAAAATTCGCGCTTTTCTTTCCTTACGTGAAGTCCCGGCTTTGTGATTGGTTGCGTCGCAGTCACATGGGCGACGCAACCAATCACAGCAAGCCGTGACGTAATTTCAGGTCCTTAAGGATTTTAAAATTACGTCCCGGCTTTGTGATTGGTTGCGTCGCAGTCACATGGGCGACGCAACCAATCACAAGCCGTGACGTCACGGGAGGCTGGACACGCGCGCATTTTAAAATGCGCGCTTGTCCAGCCTCCCGTGACATCCCGGCTTGTGATTGGTTGCGTCGCGGTCAACCAATCACAAGCCGGGAGGCTGGACACGCGCGCATTTTAAAATGCGCGCTTGTCCAGCCTCCCGTGACGTCCCGGCTTGTGATTGGTTGCGTCGCGGTCAACCAATCACAAGCCGGGAGGCTGGACACGCGCGCATTTTAAAATTTTTTACATACATAATCATAAGTATTCAGACCCTTTGCTCAGTATTGAGTGGAAGCAACCTTTTGAGCTAGTACAGCCATGAGTCTTCTTGGGAATGATGCAACAAGTTTTTCACACCTGAATTTGGGGATCCTCTGCCATTCTTCCTTGCAGATCTTTTCCAGTTCCATCAGGTTGGATGGTGAACGTTGGTGGACAGCCATTTTTAGGTCTCTCCAGAGATGCTCAATTGGGTTTAGGTCAGGACTCTGGCTGAGCTGGTCAAGAATGGTCACAGAGTTGTTCTGAAGCCACTCATTTGTTATTTTAGCTGCGTGCTTAGGATCATTGTCTTGTTGGAAGGTGAACCTTTGGCCAAGTCTGAGGTCCAGGGCACTCTGGAAGACGTTTTCATCCAGAATATCTCTGTACTTGGCCTCATTCATGTTTCCTTCAATGGCAACCAGTCGTCCTGTCCCTACAGCTTAAAACACCCCCATAGCATGATGCTACCACTACCATGTTTCACTGTTGGGATTGTATTGGGCAGGTGATGAGCAGTGCCTGGTCTTCTCCACACATGCCACTTAGAATTATCATCAAAAAGGTCTATCTTTGTCTCATCAGATCAGACTGGTGGAGGGCTGCAGTGATAGTTGACTTTGTGGAACTTTCTCCCATCTCCCCACTCAATCTCTGGAGCTTAGCCACAGTGATTTTGGAGTTCTTCTTTATGTCTCTCATCAAGGCTCTCCTCCCATGATTTCTCAGTTTGGCTGGACAACCAGGTCTAGAAAGACTTCTGGTGGTCCCAAACTTCTTCCATTTAAGGATTATGGAGACCACTGTGCTCTTAGGAACCTAGAGTACTGAAGAAATTCTGTTGTAACCTTGGCCAGATCTGTGCCTTGCCACAATTCTGTCTCTGAGCTCCTTGGCCAGTTCCTTTGACCTTATGATTCTCATTTGGTCTGACACACACTGTGAGCTGTGAGGTCTTTTATAGACAGGTGTGTGCCTTTCCAAATCAAGTCCTATCAGTTTAATTAAACACAGCTGGACACCAATGTAGAACCATCTCAAGGAGGATCACACGGAAATGGACAGCATGTGACTTAAATATGAGTGTCTGAGCAAAGGGTCTGAATACTTATGACCATGTGGTATTTCCATTTTTCTTTTTTAATAAATATGCTAAAACTTCAACATTTCTGTTTTTTTTTCAGTCAAGATGGGGTGCAGAGTATACATTAATGAGAAAAAAATGAACTTTTTTGAATTTTCCAAATTGCAGCAATGAAACAAAGAGTGAAAAATGTAAAGGGGTCTGAATACTTTCCGTACCCACTGTACCTCCGAACACAGCTGCTCACGATGTCTTTTGACAGCATGGGAACCGGGGCTGTCAGATCAGTGGTGATGATTTTAACTGCTGATCAGAAGCGGTGTTTGCCACGCTGTCATGCACATGACAGCACGGCAAACACTGGATGTTCTGTCCTCCATTCAAGTGAATGGGGTCCGGGTTCAGGTATGGGTACTGTTGAGCTGGACCTGAACATCCAGGTGTCCTCCCATCTCTACTAATTCCATTAACCAGTTGGTTATATACTACATATAATACTGTAATTGAAAAAAACTTCCAAGAAAAATCTGGAAAGCAAACTTTCCAGACATAGAGGAATCTTTTAAATACTTCTTTTACTTAGTGTATAAATAGCTGAATGTACCAAGAAACAACTTACATCATGGATAACACTTGGCAGGGATCTCACATTCATTTTTCTCCCATTGCATGCTAAAGTAACACAGCTAAAAAATTATTTGATTCATCATTTCTTGGACTCTAATGCAATAAAATAATTTTACACATATGTGTTTAATGTCAGGAAATGGTGCCAGGCACGTTTTTTCTTTTTGCGAATGACAAAATGAATCTTAAAAATGTTCGATTTTGCTTGAAACCACAAATTTCAGGAGATTCAATTTGAACTTGAACTTACTCAGATTGATCCGCTCATCTCTAGTCCTTACTAAAGTGATGATAAAAAACAATGTGGTGCTAATTTATTACTTAAAATTCAGTGGTGTAGATGAGGTCCTGCTTGGTGCAAAAGCCAGCTATGTGAAATGAATACTGGTAAAGAAGAAGGGCAAAGGATAACTTATTGGTCACAAAGAGGGTTTTGATTAATTAGATAGCTTTGTTTCCTTCTTGGTTTAATGACTGTAAAAGTCAAGTGAAAAAAATGGGAAGAGAGGAGAGTGGGAGTCATCTCACCAATAAGACTGTAGCGACGTTCACAATGTATACATCGCGCTGAACTGCCCAGGTCCAGGCTTAACAATCAGCAATCAGAGCAAGAAAGGAAATTCTCCAGCGATGACAGAATTTGTAGATTTAAAACTTCACATTTATATCTGCATTAAAAAATCAGTGCCTCCATTGTGAGAACAAACCTACTTGGGTCAGTTCCAAAGCCTTAATCATGGTTCAAGTATTGTTGAAAATACACTATTTAATGATGGTATGTTGAAAATCACATGTCTACTAGTGATGAGCGAATATACTCGTTACTCGAGATTTCTCTAGCACGCTCGGGTGTCCTCCGAGTATTTTTAGTGCTCGGAGGTTTAGTTTTTCTTGCCGCAGCTGAATGATTTACATCTGATAGCCAGCATAAGTACATGTGGGGGTTGCCTAGCAACCAGGCAACCCCTAGATCTGTTTTTAGCTAAAGCCTTAAAGGGACTCTGTCAGCACAGAATGGTTGTTCAAACCACCTATGGGCGATCGGTGATCTGTAGAGAGGGGTACAGATAGATGCAACATATAAGTTGGGAAGGTGCACTTAAATGTTTGTCCACTCATTTTAAGATCTTGTGAGACTTGTTTTACTTATATACAGTTTATGCATATTTTTTTTCTATTTTTGACATTTTTTTAATCTTAATTATATACCGTATTTTTTGGACTATAAGATGCATCAGACCATAAGACGCACTCCAAATTTTCAGGAGGAAAATGGAGGAAAAAAATTAATGCGTCAAATGGGGGTCCATCTTATAGTCCCGAATTCAGGTTACCCAGGGGGATCAGCAGCGCTGGTGGAGCGGAGTCACAGGGGGTGTTTGGTGGTCAAGCGATAATATGACCCAGACTGGTGCGCAGGCTCAGCGATGCTCAGCGGTGTGGGGGGCTACGGTGACATTTTGTGAAAGCCCCCACGCTTCTATTGCCTTGATGCTGTGGCCTCCGCGAAAATGGCCACATGGCCGGAGGCGGCGCATGCGCAGATTGAGTTCTCGGCAACGCTCATTACTATTGAATAAATTGACAGCTTGGGGATACTGTTCATCTTCCATAGGAGTGAGACAGTTCTGCACTGCATAGGGACACATCCCTTTAACAATGGGAATGATAATGCCCCAATGTCAATTTATAAACTTCTCCAAAAGTACAAAAGGGCTCTTTGACTTGTAACATTCAGGGACATTGTGACTCGTGGCTTGTATTTTTGTGAGAGCTCTGTGCATAGCACTGTATATGGAGTCAGTATATTGGGGGTGTAACTGAGGAGTCAGTTGTATTTTGCTGCTGCTTTTTTTTAAACTTACCATTTAAGTAAATTGGATCTTTGATGGTTTCACATCTTGTTGTGATTCTGTGTGTGGAAATCTCCCGTCAAGACAAGTGTGCAGTGACAGGAGAGAAGTAGATCATACACAACATGATCAGAATTGTTATTCTTGCTGCTACAATCCTTACTACAATGAGCTGATCAGCAGCATAAACAATGGGGGCGACAAAGAAATGGTCAAAAGACAATGTATGTTTTCATATTTAATTAGAAAATTGTCCATTTTATTACAGTAATAAACCATTATATCAGTCTAACCCTTTCAAGAAACCTGTTTTAACCTCCATCCACTAAAACAAGTCCCAGTGTGCACATTTCATAAGCAATGAAATAGTAGCATTTATATCTAATCTAAAAGAAGTACAGCACAGCAATCTATGAGATCACATTTACTATGGTTTGTGAATGTGCAGCAAAAACACCATATTTAAAATATGTTTTGCAAAGTGCAAGTTACATATAGTCATTTTCAGACATTTAATATATAGAGAGTTTGGAATTATTTTTTTTTTACATTTGGCACACCATAAAAGTTCAGATAATACTGTATATTGCACAATTTACATTAAAAGAAATTCCATTCCTAACAAAAAAGTGTAGTTTTTTGTATAATCCACTGATGTACAAAAATATAAAAGACCTTAAAGAAGCACTCTTAACATCAAATTGTTTTATCCTCTTAATATATTGCAATCATCAAATTATATAGTACTTTGCACTTACAATTGCTCATTTTCCTTTCTACCCAGATAATTCTTCTCTTTTCTGTGCTCTATGTAGAAAAAGGAAATCTCTTGTCCATTCCTTTATTATCCCCCTCTTCAACTCCTGACCCAGCTGCTGCACTCCTGTTCCCTGCCAGGGACTTTTGCAGCGATGACTTGTGCAGGGAAAATTGACCTCCTGTTTCTACATAGAGCTTAGAATGATTCAGCTAGTCAGTTTCTAATCAGGTGATGTCAGAAACCGAATGGAAAAGAGAAGAATTAACTGGGTAGAAAGGCAACATGAGCAATTGGTAGTGCACAGTGCCTTATGATATGATTGCAATATAAGAGGATAACAATTTTGATAGGAGTGCTTGTTTAAGTTTAATAAAGGTGTTTTTATTAATATGATACATGTTTACAATTGCAGAGCACTTATTAAACAAGCAACTTTGCAATTTACTTATTTTTACAAATCCTCTCCGCAATCCTCCATAGGTTTCCCAGGTAAAGAGTGCGTACTTGTGAGCTTTTTGCTAAACAGCTTGGTCCGAACAATTAATCTACAAGAGCGCACCGTCTTCTGGCATGCAAGAAGCTGGGCTGGAAGTCAGGGAAGCGGTGCGCTCCTGAATATTGAAGATTAAAACTACTCTTTAATAAGAAATTTCATATTGCATTTGATTTATGTTTTTTATTAAATGTTAGGACACTATCAATAAATAAAGAATTAGAAACTAAATGCATTGATATATAGAGTATTAAAAGACAAGTTCCATGGAACCTTTCCTGCATCAAAGATATTTTCCATTGAGAAAGTAAATGAATGAAAGGATGGAAGTAGATTGAAAGTATGCTGAAGCATAGCTATTGCTTTGTATAGTCTCAATATTTGCGTCTTCTCACCACATCTAAGTGTAGGTTGACAACTTATCACTATCATTATGTCTGTGGTATTGTCCGGTCATCGTCTATGTATTTCTCTATCTTCTGTGGGCAAAGGAATTGGTATATTTTATTCTTGTTTTGTCTTTTATCCTAAGTCATGTGACAAGGCTCGTTAAATGGTAGACATTGACTGTTAGGATTGCCACTTCCTGTAGGTGGTGCTAGAGTTCTAGTCCTCTTCCTCTCTGAAGAGACAATGTGTATATTCCCCAAGTAGAGATACCAAGAGGCAATGTGCTAAATTTTACAGGCAAACCTCATAACATATTGGTTAGGAAAGACTGAGGTGCATCAATGCTCTAAAAGAGATTTGACCCACTGTCGATGCACTTTCAGCTTAATTTTCAAAATGGTTATGTCAGTCATCCATCATTTTAGATATTTTTTCCTATGGAACTTACAGTAAGGTAGTTGCTAATTACCATTGATGATCTATGCTGGCTTAGACCAATCTTGCCAACTATTTTCATGCTTCCGGTGACATCACAGGACAGACCAGCTTCTTTTCTGCACTGCTATGTCAACGGGGCATCACTGCCAATGTCATGCTAACTGACAGCTAGCTCCCTGCTGCTTAACTGCGGGGAGTTGGCCTTGAATCATCAAGATGTTGGCAGTGATGCTCCATCAACGTGAGATGAGATGAAGTGGAATAATCACCGCTTGAACGAACACAACAGGAAAGTAGTTGGCAACTACCTGACTGTCAGTTCTTAGTCCCGTGGGAAAAAATAGCCAAAGTCACAGATAAGCCCTTTAAGTCTGGATTTTTTCTTCAATGGAACAACACTGTGGGGTAAGAAATCTACATCAGAACTTGCCTTTTAATGACCAACATAGCAATGTATTTACATTCTTCACAGACTGCTATTATCGATTGCATTACTGCTTTTGTTCATGGATCATGAGTTCATGACAGACAATTCATTCTAATGGCTCATGCCTACAAGTAAAACTTGAGAAATCAGAGATGTACCTGGTTGGTGTCCCTAAGGATTTATTGGAGATCTGTTCTTTTGTTTGATGATGATTTTCTCAATTCTCCATTACAATAAAACCATGCTCTCCACACAGGGACAGTTTTAGACACAGAAAATAAAAAAGGGGCCTCAATTGATAACATATTGCACCATCATATAGAATAATTTAGGGTACAATTACAGAGGCCGATTTTAGATGTTCAAACTAGCACCGTCTTACTATATTCAGGTCGATCAGCGCTTTTAGCGTTTATCAGCCTTTTTACATAAGCTGACGAAGAATGATTGCAACAGAAAGATAACTAATATACTTGTTCTGACCTCATATAGTTACATGTTATCAGAAGCACATGTCCTGTTTGTACTTGGTGATTTGATGCCGAAATTTAAGATTTTTGTTGGACATAAATCCAGTGAATGACTGTTTAGCTTGCTTTTTGGGTGATGGCCAACATGTTTGCTCCTACAAACCCTCATCTGCAGTGTTGGTATTTTAAAATGTGGATGTTACACACACACACATACAAACACACACACATATAAACACATTGTATGTTACATGCAGCGCCCCAGAGTCCTAGTCGTTGCAGTACTGTTGCTCCGCCACCAAGGGGAGTGATGGTATGTCCGATGGCACTTAAGGAGTTCACCTGACCAGGTATCACAGACACCAATACACTTCATAGTCTGGCCTCCAGGGGGAGCAAAGGGTTCTATGTATTAGGCCACTCCTCACACTCTGGTAAAACTGGGGGCTGGATAGGAAGTTAGTTAGAAGCTGACTGGGTTGGAACCAGGCAACATCCTGTGGCAGAGGGTGTTGCAGGGAAAGATTCAGGGGGGTCCCTGTCAGGGGTGGGATCCTGACAGAGGCCTAGCAAACAAGACAGAGCGTTAAGGAACCGCGCCTGCACTACATTGCGGCGGTATCTCAAGAAAGGACAAGAAGCGAGGTTTATTGTGGAGAAGTGAGAAACGAGATCACAGCAAAAAGGAGATAACACCATTAGGAGTCGTGCCGTAAGATCGAGGCAACATCCTACTGAGGCGCGTAGCCTGTGGCCGGAACGCCGAGGAAGTATTGGGCTCCAAGCATTACTTCAAACCAACGGCAGGACAGTTAATTATAGGTTGGCTGTCTCACCTAAATCACCTAAGCAGACATAGGGGGCAACTGTGGGAGAGGGGCGACACTAGGGTCCCGGAAGAACTCCAGGCCTACCCGTCATACGGGTGCATCCTAGCCATATCATCTGGGGGATGGAGAAGAACATCAGAACAGATATAAGTTGTGAGAAAGAACATCAGAAACAGACACAACAGTTGTGCGGACTATCCCGTGGTGCTCAGCAGGGAAGTACTACAACACACAGGCGCTAGAAGGTAGGCACAGATTTCCACCTGCAAAGGGAACTCTGGATGTGCCTTCGGACCGGCCGGTCTCAGCCAGCCCTGTTAGCAGTACTCTGGATTGAGGACCTTGAAGCCTTCAGTAAAGAGGTAAAGAGACTGCAACCCTGTGTCCTCGTTATTCATCGCGACTTGCACCACGCATCACCATCACATCTTTCATTGGACGCCCCTTAGCAGGGTCACGGGCTGGGTCTAGCCACCGTGAAGACCCCAAGACAGAGACAGAGAGGCCCGGTACCGAGTACCCCACGGCCCTGCATCTGGGGGCGCTCCATTACACACAATACACACACTGCATGTGACATACACACTGGATATTACATACACGACATGTTACACACATTGCATGTAAACCATGCAGACTATATGTTAGACACATATTGTATGTTACACAAATGCACACACTGTATGTCACACATTTACACATGATGACATGTTACACACAAACACACACTGCATGTATAGCACATTTTATGTTACACTAATGCTGAAAGTTGCACACATATTGCATGTTACGTACATGCATATATACACACACAAATACCCTCCATGTTACATTACATCACACTGCATGTTACACAAAACAATCTGTATATTACATGCGCTACATGTTACACACGCTGCATGCCATACACACCCAATGCAAGTTACATGCACACTGCTGCTACACACATACACACACCATGTTAGACACAAACACTGCATGTTACATATACTTTTCTGCATCTTCTACACACACATACAAACATATATACAGTGTATATATATATATATATATATATATATATATATATATATATATATACACACATTGCATGTAACATACTGTATGGTACACACACACACCGCATGCTACAGACACACTGTATGGTAAACACACACTTCATGTCAAACAAGCACAAAATTCATATTACTGTATATACATTTCACACATTATTCACACATACTGCATGCTACACACACACACACACACACACACAGAGTGTAGAGGACATACAAGTCTCTCTTCAGTTCCTTTAGTCTGTTTTCACTTCAGTTTCTCTATACTCGAGAAGGTTGAAGTACTTTTGGTCAAACGATCATGATGTCACCTGAGGTCCTTCTACAATTCTAAAATTGGAAATTGGATTGATCACGCAGGACTGGCATTATCAGTTTAGTTTCTGGTTTGAAAAGGCTAAGGAGCAATTTAAGGATGGTGTTGATGCTGACCCTGCAATCATATTTGACCTTTTTTTTAAATAAAACTTTTAATATACAACTAATCATTAGTGATTGATAGGTTTTATGATGGATTTGTAAGCTGTTTCAGACACCTGCATCTTCAAAAAAGGCTGAATATTCAAGATTAACGAATTTCCTGAAGTTTCTTCAGGTGTCACCAATCAGTCTGAAAAATTCAATTTGGTCTAAATCTCTTCGTCACGAATCAGAAGTTTTCCAAAGCCTCCAATTTTCTTGACAAGATAAGTATAAAACTAAGGCCTTCTATGACTGAGTCCAACACATTTCAAGCTCTGGTATGTAAAGACATCCTTAGTAATGTCAAAGCGATGTCATCATATATAGTTATGGGTAAATAGGTGGTAACAAACAGGCTGCTTAATAATATACTGCACTGTCAGATATTTTATTCTTTTTTAAATTAAAAACATTAACCTGGTAACTAATATTGATTTTTACTTTTTCTAAACAAAACATACATTTTTTAATATATTACATTTTTATTAAATAATATGCCTAGCGGATACCACAGACAACTGTTGCCTGCAAATGCTACTATTGGCCAGACGGCTGGTGCTGACTTTTGTGCTATAGCCTCCCACATTCTTACTAGCAGATGCTGTGGTAGGAAGTTTAGCGACACCCCAGTGGTATTGCTTTCCTCTCGGAGAGAGTGATGCTACGTTTGGAAGCAAAAAGGATAACTGCATCCAGGTATCACAAACATGCAACACATTTCACACTCCAGGCCACCAGGGGGAGCTTCTGCTCCTATTTATTAGGACACTCCCCATATAGATATATAACTGGTAGTCTGTAGGGAGAGTTAGTCAGTTCCAGACAGGAGTTAGTTCCTGACAGAGCTCCAGACAGGAGTTCTGTAGGAGTTCAGTTCCAGACAGTAGTCTGAGGAGGACAGAAGGTTAAAGGAGCTGTGCATGTCCTCAGAGCTGCAGCTCCCAGAAAGAGACATTGAAAGGCAGAATTTTATTGCAGCGAGCGTGAAGGAAGTCGAAGCAAAGGAGAGGATACCAGAAGGGGACCAGCCCCGCTCAGGCTGCCTCCTTCTGAGGCGCAAAGTCCCGGTAGCCAGAACACCGAGGGAGTAAGGACCTCTGCACCTCATTTCAGAGACCGGCAGGACAGCTATTTGCAGGTTACCTGTCCGCACCTACACCCAGTAGGCACGGTGACACCTACAGAGCCGGGTTATCTAAGAGACCCTATAAACAGGCTCAAGTCACCAGTCATATGGGTTTTGTCCCATCCTATAGGGGGGACAGAGAGAGCAAAACATCGCGTCTGTGAGACCTGTTGTGAATTTGGTTTCTGGGCTCCCCCGGTGGTTTCTGGTGGTACTGCACTTGTGTGCTTCATCTCCTCTGTTCACCTGTTTTCCATCAGTATGTGGGAGTTTTCTATTTAGCCTTGCTCCTCAGTCATTTCTATGCCGGCCAACAATGTTACCAGAAGCCTTTCTGTTGCATGTTCCTGCTCCTAGACTACTATCAGCTAAGTTGGACTTGTTGTCCTAAGTTTGTTTTGCATTTTTGTTCCAGTTCTCTGTGATTGAATATTTCTGAGGCTGGAAGCTCTTGTGAGCTGAAATTGCCACTCTGGTGTCATGAGTTGATGTTAGAGTCTTAAAGTAATTTCAGGATGGTATTTTGAAAGGGTTTTCAGCTGACCTTGAAGTTCCCTTTTCTGTCTTCCTTCTATCTAGTAAGCGGACCTCAATTTGCTAAACCTATCTTCATACTTCGTACGTCATTTTCCTCTAAAATCACCGCCAATATATGTGGGGGCTACTGTCTGCCTTTTGGGGAAAATTTCTCTAGAGGTAAGCCAGGTCTGTATTTTCCTCTGCTAGGGTCAGTCAGTTCTCCGGCTGGCGCTGGGCGTCTAGGGATAAAACGTAGGCACGCTACCCGGCCACTGTTAGTTGTGCGGTAGGTTTAGCTCATGGTCAGCTCGAGTTCCCATCTTCCAAGAGCTAGTCCTTTTGTATGCTTAATTACGTTCTCTTGCCATTGAGAACCATGACAGTTTGGCCGGCCAAGGGTTAAAATAATTGGCAGAAGAAAGGAGAGAAAAGAAGTCTGCAGAGAATTTTTTTTTTTTTTCCTGAGTTTGCTCATTAGTTGATTCACTAGCATCTCTGCTTACTGCAGCCTTCGTCTCTCTCTCCTTCTAATCCTTGAATGGTTCTGATTTCACCTGATTAATATGGATCCACAGAGTTTAGCTACAGGTTTGAATAATCTCGCTATGAAGGTTCAAAGCTTACAGGATTTCGTTATTCATGCTCCTACATCTGAACCTAGAATTCCTTTACCTGAATTTTTCTCTGGGGATAGATCTCGCTTCCAGAATTTCAAGCATACTTGTAAATTATTTTTGTCTCTGAGATCTCGCTCCGCTGGAGATCCTGTACAGCAGGTCAGGATTGTAATTTCCTTGCTCCGGGGCGACCCTCAGGATTGGGCATTTGCTTTGGCACCAGGGGATCCTGCGTTGCTCAATGTGGATGCGTTTTTCCTGGCTTTGGGGTTGCTTTATGAGGAACCTCATTTAGAGATTCAGGCTGAAAAAGCCTTAATGGCCCTGTCTCAGGGGCAAGATGAGGCTGAAATATACTGCCAAAAATTTCGTAAGTGGTCTGTGCTTACTCAGTGGAATGAGTGCGCCCTGGCGGTGAAATTCAGAGAGGGTCTCTCTGATGCCATTAAAGATGTTATGGTGGGGTTCCCTGTGCCTACAGGTCTGAATGAGTCCATGACAATGGCTATTCAGATTGATCGGCGTTTGCGGGAGCGCAAACCTGTGCACCATTTGGCGGTGTCTACTGAGAAGGCGCCAGAGATTATGCAATGTGATAGAATTCTGTCCAGAAGCGAACGACAGAATTTTAGGCGAAAAAATGGGTTATGCTTCTATTGTGGTGATTCAACTCATGTTATATCAGCATGCTCTAAACCTACTAAGAAAGTTGATAAGTCTGTTTCAATTGGCACTTTACAGTCTAAGTTTATTCTATCTGTGACCCTGATTTGCTCTTTATCGTCTATTACCGCGGACGCCTATGTCGACTCTGGCGCCGCTTTGAGTCTTATGGATTGGTCCTTTGCCAAACGCTGTGGGTTTGATTTAGAGCCTCTGGAAGTTCCTATACCTCTGAAGGGTATTGACTTCACGCCATTGGCTAGTAACAAACCACAATACTGGACACAAGTAACTATGCGTATTAATCCGGATCACCAGGAGATTATTCGCTTCCTTGTGTTGTATAATCTACATGATGTGTTGGTGCTTGGATTGCCATGGCTGCAATCTCATAACCCAGTCCTCGACTGGAAAGCAATGTCTGTGTTAAGCTGGGGATGTCAGGGGACTCATGGGGACGTACCTTTGGTTTCCATTTCGTCATCTATTCCCTCTGAGATTCCGGAATTTTTATCTGATTATCGTGACGTTTTTGAGGAGCCTAAACTTGGTTCACTACCTCCGCACAGAGATTGCGATTGTACTATAGATCTGATTCCGGGCAGTAAGTTTCCAAAGGGTCGTTTATTTAATCTATCTGTGCCTGAACATGCTGCTATGCGGGAATATATTAAGGAGTCCTTGGAAAAGGGACATATTCGTCCTTCGTCATCTCCCTTAGGAGCCGTTTTTTTCTTTGTATCTAAAAAAGATGGCTCTTTGAGGCCGTGTATTGATTATCGGCTTTTGAATAAAATCACGGTTAAATATCAGTATCCTTTGCCACTGCTTACTGATTTGTTTGCCCGAATAAAGGGGGCCAAGTGGTTCTCTAAGATTGATCTTCGTGGGGCGTATAATTTGGTGCGAATTAAGCAGGGGGATGAGTGGAAAACCGCATTTAATACGCCTGAGGGCCATTTTGAGTATTTAGTAATGCCTTTTGGTCTTTCAAATGCCCCTTCAGTCTTTCAGTCCTTTATGCATGACATTTTCCGTGATTATTTGGATAAATTTTTGATTGTGTATCTTGATGATATTTTGATTTTTTCGGATGACTGGGACTCTCATGTCCAACAGGTCAGGAGGGTTTTTCAGGTTTTGCGCTCTAATTCCTTGTGTGTAAAGGGTTCTAAGTGCGTTTTTGGGGTTCAGAAGATTTCGTTTTTGGGGTACATTTTTTCCCCCTCTTCCATTGAGATGGACCCTGTCAAGGTTCAGGCTATTTGTGATTGGACGCAACCCTCTTCTCTTAAGAGCCTTCAGAAGTTTTTGGGCTTTGCTAATTTTTATCGTCAATTTATAACTGGTTTTTCTGATGTTGCTAAACCGTTGACTGATTTGACTAAGAAGGGTGCTGATGTTGCTGATTGGTCCCCTGCTGCTGTGGAGGCCTTTCGGGAGCTTAAGCGCCGCTTTTCTTCCGCCCCTGTATTGCGTCAGCCTGATGTTACTCTTCCTTTTCAGGTTGAGGTTGACGCTTCAGAAATCGGAGCTGGGGCGGTTTTGTCGCAGAAAAGTTCCGACTGCTCCGTGATGAGACCTTGTGCGTTCTTTTCTCGTAAATTTTCGCCCGCTGAGCGAAATTATGATATTGGTAATCGGGAGCTCTTGGCTATGAAGTGGGCTTTTGAGGAGTGGCGTCATTGGCTTGAGGGGGCTAGACATCAGGTGGTGGTATTGACCGACCACAAGAATTTGATTTATCTTGAGTCTGCCAGGCGCCTGAATCCTAGACAGGCGCGCTGGTCGTTATTTTTCTCTCGGTTTAATTTTGTGGTTTCTTACCTACCAGGTTCTAAAAATGTGAAGGCGGATGCCCTTTCTAGGAGTTTTGAGCCTGATTCCCCTGGTAATTCTGAACCTACAGGTATCATTAAGGATGGAGTGATATTATCTGCTGTTTCCCCAGACTTGCGACGGGTCTTGCAGGAGTTTCAGGCGAATAGACCTGATCGTTGCCCGCCTGGTAGAATGTTTGTTCCTGATGATTGAACCAGTAGAGTCATCTCGGAGGTCCATTCTTCTGCGTTGGCAGGTCATCCTGGAATCTTTGGTACCAGGGATTTGGTGGCTAGGTCCTTCTGGTGGCCTTCCCTGTCGCGAGATGTGCGAGGTTTTGTGCAGTCTTGTGATGTTTGTGCTCGGGCCAAGCCTTGTTGTTCTCGGGCTAGTGGATTGTTGTTATCTTTGCCTATTCCGAAGAGGCCTTGGACTCACATCTCCATGGATTTTATTTCTGATCTCCCTGTTTCTCAGAAGAGGTCTGTCATCTGGGTGGTGTGTGACCGTTTCTCTAAGATGGTCCATTTGGTTCCCTTGCCCAAATTGCCTTCCTCATCCGAGCTGGTTCCTCTGTTTTTTCAAAATGTGGTGCGCTTGCATGGTATTCCGGAGAATATCGTTTCTGACAGGGGAACCCAATTCGTGTCTAGATTTTGGCGAGCGTTCTGTGCTAGGATGGGCATTGATTTGTCTTTTTCGTCTGCTTTCCATCCTCAGACTAATGGCCAGACCGAGCGAACTAATCAGACCTTGGAGACTTATTTGAGGTGTTTTGTGTCTGCGGATCAGGATGATTGGGTTGCCTTTTTGCCCTTGGCGGAGTTTGCCCTCAATAATCGGGCTAGTTCTGCCACCTTGGTTTCTCCTTTCTTCTGTAATTCGGGGTTTCATCCTCGTTTCTCTTCTGGTCAGGTGGAGTCTTCGGATTGTCCTGGAGTGGATGCTGTGGTGGAGAGGTTGCATCAGATTTGAGGGCATGTGGTGGACAATTTGAAGTTGTCCCAGGAGAAGACTCAGCATTTTGCCAACCGCCGTCGTCGTGTTGGTCCTCGTCTTTGTGTTGGGGACTTGGTGTGGTTATCTTCTTGTTTTGTCCCTATGAAGGTTTCCTCTCCTAAGTTTAAGCCTCGGTTCATCGGCCCGTACAAGATATTGGAGATTCTTAACCCTGTGTCCTTTCGTTTGGACCTCCCTGCATCTTTTTCTATTCATAATGTCTTCCATCGGTCATTGTTGCGCAGGTATGAGGTACCGGTTGTGCCTTCCGTTGAGCCTCCTGCTCCGGTGTTGGTTGAGGGTGAGTTGGAGTACGTTGTCGAGAAGATCTTGGACTCCCGTGTTTCCAGACGGAGACTTCAGTATCTGGTCAAGTGGAAGGGCTACGGTCAGGAGGATAACTCTTGGGTGACAGCCTCTGATGTTCATGCCTCCGATTTGGTCCGTGCCTTTCATAGGGCTCATCCTGATCGCCCTGGTGGTTCTGGTGAGGGTTCAGTGCCCCCTCCTTGAGGGGGGGGTACTGTTGTGAATTTGGTTTCTGGGCTCCCCCGGTGGTTTCTGGTGGTACTGCACTTGTGTGCTTCATCTCCTCTGTTCACCTGTTTTCCATCAGTATGTGGGAGTTTTCTATTTAGCCTTGCTCCTCAGTCATTTCTATGCCGGCCAACAATGTTACCAGAAGCCTTTCTGTTGCATGTTCCTGCTCCTAGACTACTATCAGCTAAGTTGGACTTGTTGTCCTAAGTTTGTTTTGCATTTTTGTTCCAGTTCTCTGTGATTGAATATTTCTGAGGCTGGAAGCTCTTGTGAGCTGAAATTGCCACTCTGGTGTCATGAGTTGATGTTAGAGTCTTAAAGTAATTTCAGGATGGTATTTTGAAAGGGTTTTCAGCTGACCTTGAAGTTCCCTTTTCTGTCTTCCTTCTATCTAGTAAGCGGACCTCAATTTGCTAAACCTATCTTCATACTTCGTACGTCATTTTCCTCTAAAATCACCGCCAATATATGTGGGGGCTACTGTCTGCCTTTTGGGGAAAATTTCTCTAGAGGTAAGCCAGGTCTGTATTTTCCTCTGCTAGGGTCAGTCAGTTCTCCGGCTGGCGCTGGGCGTCTAGGGATAAAACGTAGGCACGCTACCCGGCCACTGTTAGTTGTGCGGTAGGTTTAGCTCATGGTCAGCTCGAGTTCCCATCTTCCAAGAGCTAGTCCTTTTGTATGCTTAATTACGTTCTCTTGCCATTGAGAACCATGACAGAGACCCTTATGTGAAGCCATAGGCAGTAAAGGATTACACCACCGCAGCGCAAGGGAAGGCTACTGATTTCCACTTGGACAAGGGAACTCTGGACTTGCCTCCAAACCGGCCGGACTCTGCCTGCCCTGTGATCTGGTACCCTGGACTGTGGATGCTGAAGTCTTCAGTAAAGGTAAAGAGACTGCAACCTTGTGTCCTCGTTGTTCTCTGCGCCTCTCACCATACCACCATCTACACACCGGGAAGCCCTGGGGACATATTTCACCTGTGGGAAGGTATATCATCTAGCTGCCATAACATCACCCCAGCGGACCCCTTAAAGCAGCGTCGGTCACCCTGACCGAATACCACAGGTGGCGTCACAAACATAAACTTTATCCCTTTAAAGACCTTTCCCTTTTATATGGATGTCCCAGGGCCACAGACCGGGTCAGCCATCGTGACATCCCCCTGTGAACCAAATGACTCGGTACCGAGTACCCCACGACCCTTGGGGGGCGATCCAACTTGGCGTCACAAACAGGATCTACTAAACCCCATGAATCGGGTCATGTGCACCTAGAGACTGTGCCAGAACTGTGCCTGAACTGTGATTTATTGAAAGACTGTGTATTGCAAAAGACAGACAAAATTTCTGCCAAAACCGCCACCATTACAGCGCCACGAGGAGCGCTGGAGAAGAAGGTCGTGCCATCGTGGGCGGGAACTAACTGAGAAGTGCGAAAAATATTGGCCGCCCAGTCCAAGTATCTCTGTTCCCTGAGGGCGTGTCTGTCAGCAACAGAGATCCACCCTCTGAACCTAAATGGTGGGAGGGGACCAAGAAGAAGGAACGGCCCCCGAAGGAGAGATCGGGAAAGAGGCCTGGACGCAGAGAGCCGCGTGGAGGACGCCATGGCCAGCAGCACGGAACCAGAGTGTGGGGTGGAAGCAGGGGACTCCCCCAGCCATCAGTCAGCCCTGAATTCCTGCAGGCCGGAGTGGAAGAGCTCATCGACCAGCTCCTACAGATGCAGCTGAGCGCCAAAGCCACGTGTCAGACGATACCCGTGGAAGACCTGCCAGCCCTGCTTCCTGTCCAACAGCCTCCAACACTGAGGGGGAAGACCGGCACCAGAGATACCGCAGCAGCAGGTAAGGATACCAACCCTGCCCCGGTAGCCGATGAACTGTTGATAGGCCCCGTTGCAGTGCCACCTCCCTATGGGTCCAGCCGGATCCAAAACTTGGGCAATGGGACCAGCCTACGGGGATGGAGCAGTTTTTAAAGGCCCCAATTCAACCCACCAACTTACCTGGGGAGGTTTACGCGGAAAAGACAGTTTACCGCTGGGTCAATCCTGGACCTGATCTCATGGGGTTCCCTGGGAGGAAGGAGAGTGAGGGAGAAACCCTGGAGGTCCTGAGCTGGGACGTGTACCAGCAGCAGCTCACCCGCCAATGGGAGGAAAGGGAGGAAGAACACCAGGCCCAGCGCAGAGCCTTTGATAAAAGGGATCTGCAGGCCAAGGCCCAGGCCCGCAAGGACTGCCATGTCAACCATGCCCCGCTTAAGCAGGGTATCGTGATAACCTTCAAGCTAAAAGGAGGTTGGGGTTTCATAAAAGAGTAGGGACTGTATGCTGAAATCTTCGTTAACAGGAGGGACGTGGAGTCCCACCTTTGGGAGGGACTCCCGGAAAGGGATCTTTACCCCGGAGATCGTGTCACATACACCAGACACTTTGGCGCAAAAGGGTGGTATGCTTTAAACGTCCACAAGTACAAAGACTCCATGTCCAAGCCGCCTAGCTCCAAGACACCAGCCATGCCACCTCATGAAGTAACAGCGCCCCCTTGTGCCAAAGTGGCTACAACCACTACTACTCCCACTGACACCCCTGCTTGCTCCACCACTAAGACTATGGTATGTACCATCACCACTACGGAGAATGCAGTAGCAACTAGGCCAACCATCACCTGCACCCAAGCTGTTGTGGAACAGAGGTCAGTAGGCACCCAAACCCCTGTTAGGAGTGCAGGCGCACCGTATGTACTACCTGGTAGCCGCCTGTATCCTAAGGGACTGCCATTACCCGTGCTACCCCAGTAAACCACAGGAAATCTTGAACAATGACTGTAAATAGTTCACTGTTAAACTCTTTGCTGCTAAAGTTTATTGAACCTGGCCAGGGTTATTCCTTAAAGGGGTCCTCAGTTTTAAGAGGATCCTTAGTTTTGCACGTGTTTGTACAAGTTGCCTTAACGAACTGGGAATCATGAACTGTGCATGGTCAAAAATTTTCCACTGTAAATAGTTTGCACCTTCTTAAAGGTGCTTCCTACTGGTTTTACAAAAGGAGCTTTTAAAGAAGTTTTAAAGAGACTGCTTCTAAGGAGACTGCTTCTAATGTTGCTTGAAATTGTTTTGTTTTCCAGAGACCTGAAGAAAAACCCATTTGGCGCGGCAGGATTCCGTGTCTGGATACAAGCCTTGTAGCCCGCCCAAGCCAACTTTGAGGGTTAATGATAGGTCCCTCGCTTCGTTGCTGCTGTGCTAAAGTTTTGATTGACTTGAATATTAACGCGATTGATACATTTGCACTGCCTCATTAAAAAGACTTGAATATTGTTTGAACCCTTAAGGGGATGTTTAATCGTTACATTTTGCTAGAATATATTAAAGAATTAATATAGTTAATAGTACTGAAAGCTGAAACTTGAATTTAGTTGGAATGGTGTTTCAATATAGCCGATAGTGAGTACTGATATCCTGATGCACTTTTGATAAAGTAAAGAGAATAAAATAGCCCGTGGGGGTTGATAGATAGTTCTGTATTTGAATAAAGGTCTGCACTTAAAGGAGAAAGTCGAAAAGTAACCGTTTTGCACTTAGCAGATAAACACTCACCGGCCACTTTATTAGGTACACCATGCTAGTAACGGGTTGGACCCCCTTTTGCCTTCAGAACTGCCTCAATTCTTCGTGGCATAGATTCAACAAGGTGCTGGAAGCATTCCTCAGAGATTTTGGTCCATATTGACATGATGGCATCACACAGTTGCCGCAGATTTGTCGGCTGCACATCCCAAAGATGCTCCATACAAGGCAGGATGGATCCATGCTTTCATGTTGTTTACGCCAAATTCTGACCCTACCATCCGAATGTCGCAGCAGAAATCGAGACTCATCAGACCAAGCAACGTTTTTCCAATCTTCTACTGTCCAATTTCGATGAGCTTGTACAAATTGTAGCCTCAGTTTCCTGTTCTTAGCTGAAAGGAGTGGTACCCGGTGTGGTCTTCTGCTGCTGTAGCCCATCTGCCTCAAAGTTCGACGCACTGTGCGTTCAGAGATGCTCTTAGGCCTACCTTGGTTGTAACGGGTGGCGATTTGAGTCACTGTTGCCTTTCTATCAGCTCGAACCAGTCTGCCCATTCTCCTCTGACCTCTGGCATCAACAAGGCATTTCCGCCCACAGAACTGCCGCTCACTGGATTTTTTTTCTATTTCGGGCCATTCTCTGTAAACCCTAGAGATGGTTGTGCGTGAAAATCCCAGTAGATCAGCAGTTTCTGAAATACTCAGACCAGCCCTTCTGGCACCAACAACCATGCCACGTTCAAAGGCACTCAAATCACCTTTCTTCCCCATACTGATGCTCGGTTTGAACTGCAGGAGATTGTCTTGACCATGTCTACATGCCTAAATGCACTGAGTTGCCGCCATGTGATTGGCTGATTAGAAATTAAGTGTTAACAAGAAGTTGGACAGGTGTACCTAATAAAGTGGCCAGTGAGTGTATACCTCGTAGCACTTAATAGTCAGTTAATAATTATATTGTTTAATTAAAGTTTTATATTCGTGAAAGTATGCATACAATGTACATAGTTCATGCAACATTCAAGTGACCTCACCTCCCAAACTTGTTTTATAGCATTTCAAAAAAATTGTATGTCTTTGCTAACCTGTAACTGTTGTTTTCTTTTCCCAGTCCGGGAGTACTGAATTTAACGGGGGGGGGGGGAGTGTGGCGCCTCAGGGTCCTGGTCATCGCAGTGGTATTGCTTTCCTCTCGGGGAGAGTGATGCTACGTTTGGAGGCAAAGAAGGATAGCTGCATCCAGGTATCACAAACTTGCAACACATTTCATACTCCATGCCGCCAGGGGGAGCTTCTGCTCCTAGTATTAGGACACTCCCCATATAGATATATAACTGGTAGTCTGTAAGGAGAGTTAGTCAGTTCCAGAAAGGAGTTAGTCCCAGACAGAGCTCCAGACAGGAGTTCTGTAGGAGTACAGTTCCAGACAGTAGTCTGAGGAGGACAGAAGGTTGAAGGAGCTGTGCATACCCTCAGAGCTGCAGCTCCCAGAAAGAGACATTGAAAGGCAGAATTTTATTGCAGCGAGCGTGAAGGAAGTCGAAGCAAAGGAGAGGATACCAGAAGGGGACCAGCCCTGCTCAGGCTGCCTCCTTCTGAGGTGCAAAATCCCAGTAGCCAGAACACTGAGGGAGTAAGGACCTCTACACCTTATTTCAGAGACCGGTAGGACAGCTAATTGCAGGATACCTGTCCGCACCTACACCCAGTAGGCACGGTGATACCTACAGAGCTGGGTTATCTAAGAGACCCTATAAACAGGCTCACCAGTCACCAGTCATACGGGTTTTGTCCTATAGGGGGGACAGAGAGAGCAAAACATCGCATCTGTGAGACCCTTATGTGAAGCCATAGGTAGTAAAGGACTACACCACCGCAGCGCAAGGGAAGGCTACTGATTTCCACCTGGACAAGGGAACTCTGGACTTGCCTCCAAACCGGCCAGACTCTGCCTGCCCTGTGATCTGGTACCCTGGACTGTGGATGCTGAAGTCTTCAGTAAAGGTAAAGAGACTGCAACCTTGTGTCCTCGTTGTTCTCTGCGCCTCTCACCATACCAATATCTACACACTGGGAAGCCCTGGTGACATACTTTACCTTGTGGGAAGGTATACCATCTAGCTGCCATAACATCACCCCAGCGGACCCCTTAAAGCAGCGGCGGTCACCCTGACCAAATACCACAGGTGGCATTACAAAGATAAACTTTATCCCTTTAAAGACCTTTCCCTTTTATACGGACGTCCCAGGGCTACAGACCAGGTCAGCCATTGTGACATCTCCGTGAACTGAAGTACCCGGTACCAAGTACCCCACGGCCCTTGGGGGGCGATCAAGTTTCCTTTACGTTACCACAGCCATTGCCATTTTTTATCCATTTTTTTCATGAGGCACCACTGAGCATGCGCTAGCTATTGGGTGTGCTTACTAAATTATCATAGACTGAACTTAAATAATTGACGCGATGGTGTCTAAATTCTATTAGTTTGAGTCCAAAATACAGTAGTATTTGATGTGGGAAAAAAGCAAATACCACACAAGTTCAAACAATAAGTGCAGTACCTCACTAATCACTAATTTTTCACAAACTGGACTAGAACCAACTGTAACCAATTGTGCAGTATTTAAATGTTGATGGAGAAAATACATCAATATTGGGTATTGGGTGTAGTAAAACAGACACTGGGCAGGTGCAAACATTGAGTGAGGTGCAAGAGCAAACTTCTATCTCACTCACTCTCTATCAAATTCTTGCAATTGTATTCTTCTCACCCTCTAATCCTCATAATGTGTACTACATCTCACTCACTAAGCTCTGAGGTACTCTCTAATATCCACATGTCTTACAAAATGGCACCAGCATCTCCTGCTTGGGCTTTTATAGTGGCTGTAACTCATCTGTGACCCCTGAACTATGGCCCCTCATGAGTGGATGTGATGGGAGACTGCAACGCATTATGGGGAGGCTTGCTGGGCATCACATAAGATTATGTGATCCTTCTTTTCTATCTGATACTGTCTGTAACATGGTGTCACCAGATTACAAATGATTCAGATGAACAAGCTTCAACAAATTTAGAAAAATTTGTATCAAACTCAGTTTGTGCAAAATCGATTCATTCAGCTGTAATTAACATTACTGGAAAAAAGAACAGTATTTGAAGGAGACCACCTATTGGATCCATCCAACCAATGTATCAAATGTAATGTTTGTGATGTTGTCCTTTCAGTGAATCTAACCTTATCAATAAATTACTTCAGTTTGATACAATCAACCTCTTCTGTAATAGGCACTGCACTAGTTTTGATATCAATCTCAGTACTACATTTACTTGCACTGTAAGTGGATCTCCATTTCAGAAACATGATTTTTTTAAAATACTTCATGGTATTATTTTTGACAGTCACAAAGCACATGGTATTAATCATGCTGTTACTCATAGCGATGCATTCCACAATGTAAAAAGCCGAAAGAAAATGCTTCTCTTTTACAAAAACCGTTGGGAAAAAATCACGAACAATGGTAAATCCATAAAATGGTGCCCAGCACAAGACATATGCGGTGAGGATGCACATCAGGACCAAAACTGTTTTCCTTCGACATCTCAGACGTTTACGAATTTGCTCAGTCTGGAACCCAGGAACTGTTTTAAACCAAAGTTCTCTAGAGATCCTGGCGTAGCATAAAGTCATTGTTAAAACTGGGCCAACAAACTCAATGGCAAAAATGAAAAGAAAATAAGATTTATAATAAATCCGTTGGTCAACTGGCCAAATCTGACCACAAAATATCTTTTCTTGATTGTCAACAATAAAGAGCACAGTTTCTGTAGAAAAGTATGCCGATGGGATGGCTATGAGCAATGATATAATCCAGACCAACATAATCAGAAATGAGGCCGTTTGATAATTCATCCGAGGTTTCAGAGGATGTACTATGGCCAAGTACCTGCAAGAAAAAAAAAGTTTTAAAATTTAAAAGCCAAATCAAAAAGGACTTAACACTACACATTTCAGCAGTTTTCCTTCCGTGCCAGTTTTGCAAACACAGGGAAAATGACATCTAATTTCTAGAGCTAGGACTCTAGCAGTTTAATTGAAAGAAAGACACAAACTCTTTTATTTGAAATAAACACTCTTCACCCTCTTTTCTCTATTTATTAGTGTAAAATTAAAAATGAAAAAAAAACAAAAAAAAAACACCATATTTGACACCAGCCCAACAAAAGTCCAATTGTCCCATGCCTTAATCCATCTTTGATAAAGACCCACCACTTTATCTTTGATAAAGACCCACCACGGGGTCGAAACGTTACCTACTTTAGACCTACTACGGAGACCTTCTCTAAATTGCCCTAATACTGTGGTGACTTGAATAAACTTTTGCTCTTGTTATGCATTCAAAAATCCAAAATCTGAGTGCGGCTGTTTTCTTAAATGTAATCCATCTCTGCGTCATCTGGATGCTTCACTGAACGTTGGCATGATGCGACCATTCAGCCTGACATTAGGAGACACTGAGCTGAGCGTAATAGAGGTTACCGCAGGTCACTGAAGCTGCGGTTCCCACGGGCAGCTCATTGTGAGAGGTCCAATAAACTGCGGTGATCTGAATGAGATCACAGCTAGCACCGTCAGGAATTCTCAGGATAAATGGATTATCGTTGGACAGGTGAGGAATATGGTGTTTTTATTTTTAATTTTACACTAATAAATAGGTAAAAAAAGAGTGGGAGTGTTTATTTCAATTAAAGGAGTCTGTGTCTATCTTTCAATTAACGGACTTTATTCTGGCTGTGTATTTTTTACAATATTACTGTGGCGTTAGTAATGGGGGTGTTTTACAGACTCCTCTCCATTGCTTATCCCTGGGCTTGATGTCAGTGGCCATAAAAAAGCTGACATCAACCCAAACCCTATAACCCTACTTGCCATGGCATCATTGTACTTGTGAGGCTAAACACCAGGATGGGTACATCCTATTGATGCGCCATTTCTGGGGCTGCTGAGTGCTCGTGTTTTTAGTCTGGGAGGGGGGGCCAATATCCATTGCTCATTCACTGGCTATTAATATTAGCCTTTGCTGGTTAGAATTTATAGGGGAACCCTACATCATTTTTTTCTGGGGTCCCCTGCAAACTAACTAGTAAATGCTAAGCAAACATCTGTGAACTGTTATTAATAGCCTGGCAACATTTAGGGCTAATGCCCCCTTTCTTAGATTATTAACATCAGCCCCCAGCAGTCGACTTTCTCTCTGCTGGTTATGAAAAATATGCGGGAGCTTACACCATTTTTTTAGTGCAAAATATTTATTTATCGAATGAATTCAAGTACAGGAAAAAATAAAAACAATTCCTAGGCAATTTCCCTCAGCTTACACTGATGAAATCCATTGTTTAACTATCATGCATTTTTTTCCTGGGCAAAGTACAGATGTTGCACATGGACACACGGATGACACACAGATGGCACACAGACATTGCACAGAGACATACGGATGTCACACAGGCATGGACATACGGACACATGGATGTAGCACACTGTCACACGGTTGGCACACGGGCATGGAACACTGATCACACAGGCATTGATTTTTCCGGTACAGAAATCACAAGCAGTGACAATGCAGTGGCATGCACATAAATCATGTGGCCCCAATAGTGCATTATTAAGTTTTCAGCAAATACCTTTTTCATCATGATCAAACAAATGTTTTAATGAAATAAAATAATAAAATTTAAATAAAGATAATATTTTATTCTAACAAGGACACTGCAACATCATGACCTTGGTAGTATGAAATTCACATGCCAGCAGGAAGTAGGAAATTCGTGGTGCTCTGTCTACCATGGGATACCGATGTGTCAGCTAGATCAAGGTCTTGCAAATCATTAACTGAATTCTAATTAGTGGTAAAATGCTGTTTCTGACAGCCAGGCTCCCAAGCCATGGTTGCATGATATCCTGCTCAGCTTTTATATTAAAAATATATGACGTTTTAGAATAAAGACCATTAGCGGCAGCTGTAATAAGGCGTACCATTAGTCATAAAGGGGTCAGCGGAAAACACGGCAAACGGAATGATCATGTAACTTGTAAAAATTTTGAATAGATGCAACACGGCACTCTGTGGAGAAGTGGTTATTGGTGCTCGAGTAGGGTATCCCACCCTAAATAGCAATTGTTCAGAATAACTCGGCACTCAAATGTTTGTGAAAGCGAAAGATTCAATTTATTTTGCGTCCAGACATAGAACCAGTTAAACAGAGCACGCCATCAGCGCTGGAGCTTCAACACGAGCAAGGACCACGTAACTCCTTAAAGGCATAGCATGCCATCTACCCCGGGTCCATGTATTAGCACATTCTATTGGGGACAGCCCTCTAAAAATAACCAGGGGACCCCCAAGCTGGCCATCCGCATTGCCATTACACTCCAGATAATTTTGAACTGTTCTGAGGAAGGTCTATGTTTGACCGAAAACGTTTAACTGGTTCTATGTCTGGACGCAAAATAAATTGAATCTTTCGTTTTCACAAACATTTGAGTGCCGAGTTCTGAACAATTGTAAAAATTTTGAGTCATATAGAGCAATTGTGTGAATTGACATAATACAGTATAAAGTTGCTAAAAAAGGAAAATACTACAAAAGAGAACATCAAAACCTCAAAATATTTTTTAATCAATCACTAAAGTATGAAAAGCACAAAGATGTAAAGCAGTAAATGTTCTATCGAAAGCAAAGAAGCCTATTTTTTTTATTCCCATATATTCTGTTTAAATGACCCTGAATTATTTTTACGGATCAAAAGTAAAGTAATCCTGTAAATGACAATATTACTGGTAATTCCATATTTCTATTCATGAAGCATGAAAGCTCTGTACATTTTATTGCTTAACATACTGAATAATGCTTCCATTTACTTTTCCAGCTAAATTACCTTTGCACACTCTTATAGCAAATATGAAATAGGATAGAGGTTCGAAAAAGAATAGAGTAGGAAGACACAAAGAAATACATAACGTTAGTGTTTCAAACCTGAATTTTTCTTCCTTTTCTGAACATCTCATCTAAGACCACCATTAATTTTTTATGGACGAAATGAAAAATAATAATGACTAATAAAGATTATATATAATCCATGTTTGTAACTCAATACACTAATTTGAGTGAGTTGAACAAATCCCCTTAAATTCGAGTAATGAAGATTTGCTAAATTTAGAGGAAAATTAGATTTGTATTGAACAAGCTTGAGGCAACTGAAATGGCTAGGAAAATAAAAAAAAAAACTTATTAAACCTTCCCGGTACCTGAGCCACCTATGTTAGTTCTCCGATTAGCTCTTCTATCTTCTTTTTTCATTCCGAGCCTCCGGTCACTTCGATCCGGTATTCCATCCATTAGGTCCCATGTCGTCACATAGGACATGAGCCACATATGGATTGAGGCCTATTTAATGGAACACGCATTGACGGAAATGATTGGAAGGACCAGAACAAAAATAGAAAGCAGAAATTGGAAGACAGAAAAGCCAATTGGAGGATCAACAAGGGTTGGAAATATACAGGAAGGCCATAAGAGAGGTGAGTATATAATCATTTTAACACCTTCCTGTTCCTATTTATAGCTCCACTCCAGCAGTTTTTATTTCAACGTTGGAGTGGAGCTTTAAGTGTAAGTTCCTTGTCCCTGATCATATACTCACTCTCCGGCATCTTCACCTTTTTTTGGCACTGCTCCCGTCCCACGATTCCATATTGTGAGCATAGCTTCTGACTAGCCGGAACTCAGAAGCTATGTCACAATCTCTCAGTCTATGAGGCCAGAACAAGGCTGTCATAGAGACAGACGCTGGAAAATTATGAAAACAGGTGAATATGAGACATGGGGCAGAGTGCTAACATTTAAAGCACCACTCCAGCGGTGCAATAAAAAAAAAACTGTGTTAGTGCTAGCGGAACGCACCAAGTAATAGGGTGATAGATACGAGGTGCGTTTGCAGCCCGGGGTCCACCGTGCAGAGATACCTGCTGCAAGTAATGGCGGATGGACACTGAGCTCACACGTGGGTTAACTTCACCCCGTGTGAAATGAAAGCGAGCTCTGTTGCCTCACAGAGTCGCGCTGTACACAGGGACTAAAACCCTAACTAAAAGTTGTGCTTGCTCTGGAACTCTTCTGTGCTAACTGGACACATGAAGGAACCAGATGCTAAGCCAAGTCTAATTGCCCCCACTGACGCTAGCTGCCTGCCTGAGTGTACAGCCCTAAAAAATGGAAAATGGGAGCGCCAGCGAAGTGTGACTTAATAGAGAAGAAGGCCTTGGAGACCTCCTCCGACCACAATTTGGGATTAGCTCCTTTCTTGGTGAGGGCAACCAGAGGAGCTACCAAAGTTGATAAGTGGGGAATGAACTGGCGATAATAGTTGATGAACCCCATAAGGCGCTGCACCGCTTAGAGAGAATGGGGTTCCTGCCAGTCCAACACAGCCTGTAGCTTGGCGGGATCCATAGCCAATCCTTGGGCCAAGATGATATAGCCCAAGAAAGGCAAAGACTCCCGCTCAAACACACACTTCTCCAAATTGGCATAGAGGGTGTTTGCCCGTAGGAGGTCGAAGACTTTGCAAACATCTCTCCATTGGGAGTCTATATGCAGCGCCCCAGAGTCCTGGTCATTGCAGTACTGTCGCTCCGCCACTAAAGGGAGTGATGGTATGTCTGATTGCACTAAAAGAGTTCACCTTGCAGGTATCACAGACACACATGACACTTCACACTCCGGCCGCCAGGGGGAGCAAAAGGTCCTATCTACTAGGCCACTCCTCACACATGGGTAAAACTGAGGGTTGGATAGGAAGTCAGGGAGAAAGTAGCTGGGGAGAGCTTGAGAGAGGACCTGTCAGGGGTGGGATCCTGACAGAGGCCTAGAAAAGGACAGATCGTTACGGAGCCGTGCCTGTGCCTTATAGCGGCAGACTCCTAAGAAAGGACACGAAGCGAAGTATATTGTGGAGAAGTGAGAAACGGGATCACAGCACAAAGGAGATAGAACCAGAAGGAGTCGTGCCTCAAGATCAGCAACATCCTTCTGAGGTGCATAGCCGGCAGCCGGAACGCCGAGGAAGTAATAGACTCTACGCATTACTTTGAACTACGGCCGGGCAGTTAACTTTAGGTTGGCTGTCTCACCTTAATCACCTAATGAAGACAATGGAGGCAATTGTGGGAGAGGGGCGTCTCTAGGGTCCCTATAAACTAACTCCAGGCCTACTCCGTCATACGGGTGCGTCCTATCCATATCATCTGGGGGACGGAGAGAAAGAACAGAAACATACACGACAATTGTGAGGACTATCCCGTGGTGCTCAGCAGGGAAGTACTACAACACCCAGGCGCTAGTAGGTAGGCATTGATTTCCACCTGCCAAGGGAACTCTGGATGTGCCTTTGGACCGGCCGGTCTCAGCCAGCCCTGTTAGCAGTGCTCTGGATTGCGGATGCCGAAGCCTTCAGTAAAGAGGTAAAGAGACTGCAACCCTGTGTCCTCATTATTTACTGCGACCTACACCACCACCTACACCTTTTATTGGGCACCCCTTAGCAGGACCACGGACCGGGTCGGGCCACCGTGACATCCTCAGAACCGATAGACCCGGTACCGAGTACCCCGCCGTCCTGCGTTTGGGGGCCGCTCCATATATCTGGAGAGTAGATGAAAATATCATCCATATCATCCAGGTAGACTACAACTGAGGTGGAGAGCATATCCCGGAAGATATCATTCACAAAGTCTTGGAAAACGGCTGGGGCATTACAGAGCCTGAATGGCATCACCAGGTATTCATAGTGCCCATCCCTGGTGTTAAAAGCCGTCTTTCATTCGTCCCCCTCACGGATGAGAATCAGGTTGTAAGAACCCCGCAGATCTAGTTTAGTAAATACCCTTGCTCCCCGAAGCTTACCAAAAAGCTCAGATATCAGGGGCAATGGGTACTTGTTCTTAACAGTGATGGCGTTAAGACCCCTGTAATCTATGCATGGACTTAACTCTCCGCCCTTCTTCTGCACGAAGAAGAACACAGTCCCTGCAGGTGACACTGACTTCCTAATGAATCCTCTTGCCAGATTCTCCTGGATGTACTGAGACATTGCCTCTGTCTCCGGGAGAGACAACGGGTAGACTCAACCCCGGGGAGGCTCAGCACCAGGCAATAGGTCAACAGGACAGTCATAGGGGCAGTGAGGTGGAAGGGTCTCCGCAGTCCTTTTGGAGAACACGTCCGCATAGGGCCAATATTGCTTGGGGAGAGAGTAAAGATCTGCGGGTACCTCAGTAGTAGCAACCTGAACGCATTCCCTATGACATCTACCCCCACAAGATTCACTCCATCCCAAAATTCTGCCTGTGGACCACTCAATATGAGGAGAGTGGTACCGTAGCCAAGGTATCCCTAACAGGACCTCATCAATTCCCTCAGGAATGACGAGCAGAGATATAATCTCCTGATGAGATGGCGACATAGATAGAGTAAATGGGATAGTCTGGTGTGTTATCTGTGAGGGCAGTGTCGACCCATTCACCACTCGTACGGTCACTGGTTTGGTGAGCATCACCAGGGGTATTGCGTGTCGTTGGGTGAAGGCAGATGACATAAAATTGCCCTCCGTCCGGGAATCCACGCAAAGCTCTACCGAATGAATGGATGAGCCTATGGTAATTGTCCCCTTAAAGGACAGTTTGGAGGCAAACATCACCGTGTCTAGTGTACCTCCAACTACTACCACTAGACGCTGACATTTCCCCAACCGCTGGGGACATCTGGTGGCAAGATGTCCTGACTGCTGGCAGACATGACAGACCTTGAGTGCACGAGCGGTCCGGGACTTAGATCCTGCTCGTGACACCTCCATGGCCTCATGTGACTCGGGCGCCTGGACTGGAGATTCCAAAGGTTTGGCGAAGGTGGGAGCCAGCCGAAACCTCTGCCTACACTGGGCTCACTCTAACCTCCGCTCATTAAAACGGAGGTCAATGCGAGTGGAAACAGCTATTAGCTCCTCTAGTGTGGCGGGAATCTCCCTAGTGGCCAAAGCATCCTTCACATGGTCAGCCAGCCCCCTTCAAATACAGGGATGAGGGCTTTATCCGACCACTCCAGCTCAGATGCTGATGTCCGGAAGTGGACAGGAAAGTGGCTGACCATGGACGAGCCCTGAGTCAATGCCAACAGTTGGAGTGCCTTATCATGGGTGACTCAAGGTCCCAAAAAGACCTGTTTCAGAGTGCTCAAGAACAGCAGAGCACTCTGCACCACATGATCACCACGCTCCCACAGCGGCGTAGCCCACTCCAACGCCCTGTCCGACAGAAGAGATATAACGAATCCCACCTTTGCCCGCTCTGTGGGAAAACATGCAGCCAGGAGCTCGAGGTGTATTGCGCACTGGCTCACGAAACCCCTACAAGATGTGCTATCACCAGAGTATTTATCTGGCAGCGGGAGGTGAGATAAGGTTTGAACAGGGGTGGCAGTGGACAAACTTGGTGCAGCCATGCTTGCAGCCTGAACACATACGGCGGAAACATCCACAGCTGAGGTTGTGCGCTTGAGAGCCACCAACCTACCCTCCAGCTGCTGGATGTACCGCATCAGTTGCTGTTCGTCCACCATTACTAGCCAGACCCTGGCGCTAGTATACTGTTGGGGCTAGCGGAACGCACCAAGTAATAGGGTGATAGATACGAGGTGCGTTTGCAGCCCGGGGTCCACCGTGCAGAGATACCTGCTGCAAGTAATGGTGGATGGACACTGAGCTCACACGTGGGTTAAACTTCACCCCGTGTGAAATGAAAGCGAGCTCTGTTGCCTCACAGAGTCATGCTGTACACAGGGACTAAAACCCTAACTAAAAGTTGTGCTTGCTCTGGCACTCTTCTGTGCTAACCGCACACTTGAAGGAACCAGATGCTAAGCCAATGCTAATTGCTCCCACTGACGCTAGCTGCCTGCCTGAGTGTACAGCCCCAAGGTTAAACAGACACACCACTTATATACAGTGTGGCAGAGTATCCACTGGCAACTGCCAAACACAAATGATACTAGCACATAGCTGTGCGATCATGCAAACCTTTTATAGCTGTAGCAGCTCAGGACCTTCCTAGTGGACCAATAGAAGCTGCTACAGGACCTGAGCGTGTGACCCCCCACCTCCAATGAGAGGTCTTCCCTTGAGCATGCTCAGGAGGAGAAAAGCAGGTCTTAGTCCCCGGAGCGCCTGCTCGCCGCCAAACAGTACTGGTTATAATGGCTGGACCTGGAAGGGCAGCAGTAACCAAACGTGCAGTATCTGTCCGAGCCAGGCGCTGGGACCGACATCTCCGCTGAGCAGGCTCCACTGTTTCTGGAGAAGAATGGGAGACCACAGTGGACATGGCTCGAGATTCCCCCTGTGCAGTGGCAGGAAGTCGACGCCTAACACACTGGAGTGGAGCTTTAATTACATAAAAGCCTTACCATTTTACTGAGTTAATCTGTAGCAAGTTGGAAAATTAAATTTGGAATTTGGCAAATTCAATTTTTTGTAAAATCGAGGAGAATTTGCACATCTCCAATGATTACAATTGACCTACTCAAGTGACACCAACCTCGTAAAAATAATTTATTTCTTTCATTGGTGCTGGAAAAAAAGTGCTCTCTTTTTACAGACTCTCCAGGAATTTTGGAATGACTGTCAACTCTACATGAAAGTAAAGTTTAAAGATAGTAAATAAGTATCTGCAGGTTTAATGTGGTCACTTTTTACTGTGCAGTGATAGAGAAAGGATTATGTAGTTATGGTTATAGGTTGTAGGTTATGTAGTCTCGAAAGCTTGCAATTTGTTACCATCTTTTCAGTTAGCCATTAAAAGGTATCAACCACTGAGGACTCTCAATTCTAAATATTTTTCTATCTACTGGCTAACACGGTACCAAGATATATTTCTTTCCTGTAGAGAAAGGATTATCATTAGTGATGACGATGAGCGAATATACTCGTTACTCAAGATTTCTCGAGCATGCTCGGGGGTCCTCCGAGTATTTTTTAGTGCTCGGAGATTTCGTTTTTCCTTCATGTGGGGGTTGCCTGGTTGCTAGGGAATCCCCACATGTACTTATGCTGGCTAACAGATGTAAATCATTCAGCTGCGGCAAGAAAAACTAAATCTCCGAGCACTAAAAAATACTTGGAGGACCCCCGAGCATGCTCGAGAAATCGAGTATATTCGCTCATCACTAATTATCATTAAGTTTATGAGAGTAGATTTAATTTGATTTATTATCTATTTTATCATGCAGACTTATGAATCCTTCCAACACATGCACTGTTCACTGTAAGGATTCGCCATTCACTGACCCAGGAACAGAAGACGTGCATGTGATATGCATACTCCCAGGGAGAAACTGGCTAGTGGGTGCAGCCTTGCTCAGTAAACTTCTTGTGCAGAGGCCGTGCCCTCTACATGGTCGCATGAACTAGGTGGCCGCGCCCACTAAAAGGCCTCGCTCAATAATCTTGTTTTGAGCAAGGCAGCGCCCACTAGACGGATTTTGCCAAGGAGTATGCATATTGCATACCTGACCTAAGTTCCAGAGATTGGCAAAACCTCGCAGTACACAGTGACTGCCAACTTTTCATTTTAGACCAGACGACCCCTTTCATACTGGTACTGTACACCCATATGCCTCCAATTTCAAAAGTCCCCATTCATTTTATTTGGAGGGATGGTCCAATGTGTTTTACATCAGCTACATTGACCATTTGAAATAATAGTCTGGAGATGTTCATTATCTTTTATGGAAAAGTGGTGTGGGCATGCTCTGTGACCTGTGCAGAGGCCAGTGTGCAGGGAGAGGCAGGAGGTGAGCTGTGACATTACAGATTTTAAAAGATGGATCCAATGTTATGGATACACATATGGAGGTTTTACTCTTTATTGTATTCCTCCCTCTGATATCCATCAGATACAGTAATTTCTGAGAATTGAAGGCTCAGTGTTAATTGTGAAAACTGCAAGATTTCAGGATTTTTTTTTATGATTTGGAAAAAACATCACAGAACGTAAAATGCATTATTTAAACTATAGACCATTTTTGGATGACACATTTTATATAACATGCTGTAAGAATTAAAAGAAAATTGAGTTTTGCCTGACAATCTAGTTAATCTCTCTATAAGTGAAATTAGATAAATTGCAATACCAGACAAAATCGTTTTACTTCACGGTTTCAAGATAAAAACAACGAAAAACATTTTTTTGAATGCCATATGCCCCTTATAAGGAAATCTGTCACTATGAAAATGTTGTCTAATCTGCAGACAGCATATTATAGAGCAGGGGGAGCTAAGCAGATCGATATCTAGATTTCTCTGAAAAGATTCAGTATAACCTGTGTTTTTAACCCCTCACCTCATGAGCTGTACATGTACTGCACCTGTAATTTCTCCCCCTTTAATGTGGTGTCCGGCGCTGAGCCCACATCTTTCCCGGCACATGTCAGCAGTTTTGAACAGCTGACATGTGCCTCTAACAGCCGCGGGTGGAATCGCAATCCACCTTCGGCTGTTAACTAGTTAAATGCCGCTGTCAATCTCTGACAGCGGCATTTAACTCGCACTTCCGGGAAGCTCGCCGGAAATCCTTCTCATCAGTGACCCCGTCACATGATCGCGGGTGACCGATGGGTTGGCATGACTACTAGAGGTCTCCAGCAGACCTCTATGATTGTTATATGTCATGTCGGACACTGTTCAGACCAGGTCGTCTGACAGACAGCGGTAATTCCGCGTTTGACCACTGTTTGCTCATTGGCGTCGGCTAGTTTTCGTCTGGCTGCTCCGGGGTTAATTTATCTGATCCTCGGATTGGAAGCTGGGCCATGCCCATTTCCTTTAAATGGTTCTCCTGATCTTTGGGCGTCGCCGATTATAGCTTCTGTCTTATCCGTAGTTATCTCGATCCGGAGTGGAGAGCTGGTTGTTGGAGAATCGTTGCTGGTGGTGTATTTTCCTTTGTCTTATTTACTCCTTCCTATATTTGTATTTATTTTGCCCTGCACCTTTATAGTGTATTCCTGATTGACTGCGGCGTGGTGTATATTTTCCTTTATCCTTGTTTGTTATAACTGTGGGTATTGGTCTATTGCATTCACTGGGTGGTGGGTGGTGGTGTTCAGTCTAGGGCTGAATCAGGAGTCAGGGTGAGGGTGGAGGCCTGAACATGCACACCTTCAGTGTAAACTTCAGGTAGAGGGTCAGACAGAATTTCCCTAGTCTGAGGAAAATTGCAGGGGCCCGGGTTATTAGCTCTCGCCCTCCTTGTATCCCCGTGACATTATAATTGGCCTAACAAAAAAAAACAAAAAAAAAGGGGGTTTCCTTTTTTTTTCTTCTCTGTGTTTTGTCATGGACCCCAAGACTTCCATAACCCGCCAGTTGGAGGTGCTGTCCCTACAGGTCACTGAGTTGAGGGGAGCAGTGCAGCAACAGGGACTAGCAGTATCTAATATACAGGCTGGAGCGACAGGAGGAGTTAATGAGCCCAAGTTTCCTTTGCCTGAAAAATTTGCTGGGGAGCGCAGTAAATTTGTTTCTTTTCGTGAAGCTTGCAAACTGTATTTCCATATGCGCCCGATCTCCTCTGGTAATGAGGCTCAACGTGTGGGCCTGGTGTTGTCTTTATTAAGCGGGGATCCCCAAGCATGGGCATTTTCGTTGCCATCTGATTCTGCTGCATTTAACTCAGTGGAGAGTTTCTTTTCTGGTCTAGGACACATTTACGACGATCCAGACAGAATGGCTCTAGCAGAATCTAAGTTACGCACTATTTGCCAGGGGCAGCGTGTTGCAGAGGATTACTGTTCTGAATTTCGCCGCTGGGCGGTTGACTGTTGTGAACTCTATTTTTGGGATCCCTCTAGTGGTCACAAGCGGTACTGTGTAGTGTTGTCTTTCTGCAGGTTGGCAGCATCAGCTGGTTCGTTATCCTTGGTTGGTTTCCTATTTAGCTCACCTGGATACTCAGTTCCTTGCCTGCTCTCAATGTATTCAGTGCTCTTCAGATTCCTTGTGACTACCTTGCTCCCAGTCTCTCCAAGACAAGCTAAGTTTTTGTTTGTTTATTTTTTGATTATCAGCATTCATCATGTTTCTTGTCCAGCTTGCTAAAATGTGATTTCCTCGCTTGCTGGTTGCTCTAGGGGACTGAGTTTCTCCCCCCACACCGTTAGTTGGTGCGGGGGTTCTTGAAATCTCAGTGTGGATATTTTGTAAGGGTTTTTTACTCACCGCACAGACCCCTTTTCTATTTTCTGCTATCTAGTATTAGTGGGCCTCATTTGCTGAATCTGCTTTCACCCCTGTGTATGTGCCTTCCTCTTACCTCACCGTTATTATTTGTTGGGGGCTTCTATATCTTTGGGGATTATTTCTCTGGAGGCAAGTGAGGCCTTTCTTTCTCTCTAGGGGTAGTTAGTTCCTCAGGCTGGCTCGAGACGTCTAGGATTTTAGTCACGTTCACCGGCTACCTCTAGTGTGTTGGATAGGTTCAGATTTGCGGTCAGTCCAGTTTACCACCTCCCTAGAGCTAGTCCTATGTTTTGTTACTTAGCTGGAGTATTTTGTGATCCTCAACCACTAAGGATCAAAACAGTAGAGCAGGCCAAGAAGTGTTTAATGCATTGCAGAAGTGGGATAAAAAGACCTGAGTACATTTTTTTTTTCCTCCCGCTTTTCCTTTGCTGCAGTCTGTTTAGCTTCTTTCATCCCCTTGAACTCTGGGTGGTTTTGAGCTCAGCTGCAGACATGAATGTTCAGACTCTGGCTTCTAGTGTGGATTATCTTGCTGCACGGGTGCAAAGTATTCAGGATTTTGTTATTCATAGCCCTATGTCAGAACCAAAGATACCCATTCCTGAGTTGTTTTCTGGAGATAGATCTAGGTTTCTAAATTTTAAGAATAATTGTAAGTTATTTCTATCTCTGAGACCTCGTTCCTCTGGTGATTCCGCTCAGCAAGTTAAAATTGTTATCTCCTTGTTGCGTGGCGACCCTCAAGATTGGGCTTTCTCTCTGGCGGCAGGAGATCCTGCATTGCTTAATGTAGATGCATTTTTTCTGGCTCTTGGACTGCTTTATGAGGAGCCTAATCTTGAGAATCAGGCAGAAAAGGCGTTGCTGGCTATCTCTCAAGGTCAGGATGAAGCAGAGGTGTATTGTCAAAAATTTCGGAAATGGTCGTGCTTACTCAATGGAATGAGTGTGCCCTGGCTGCAAATTTCAGAGAAGGTCTTTCTGAGGCCGTTAAGAATGTTATGGTGGGGTTTCCCACCCCTACAAGTCTGAGTGATTCTATGGCTTTAGCCATTCAGGTTGATCGGCGTTTGCGGGAGCGCAAATCTGCTCATCCTTTGGCGGTATTTTCTGAACAGAGACCTGAGTCTATGCAATGTGACCGAACTCTGACCAGAATTGAGCGACAAAGTCATAGACGTCAAAATGGGTTGTGCTTTTACTGTGGTGATTCTACTCATGTTATCTCAGCATGCTCTAAACGCTTAAAAAAAATCGCTAAACCTGTCACCATTGGTACTATGCAGCCTAAATTTATTTTGTCTGTTACTTTGATTTGTTCTTTGTCGTCCTACCCGGTTATGGCTTTTGTGGATTCGGGTGCTGCCCTGAATCTGATGGATTTGTCGTTTGCCAGGCGCTGTGGTTTTGTCCTGGAGCCTTTGGAATTTCCTATTCCTCTGAGGGGAATTGATGCTACGCCATTGGCTGAGAATAAGCCTCAGTATTGGACGCAAATGACCATGTGCATGACTCCCGTACATCAGGAGGTGATTCGCTTTCTTGCTCTGCATAATTTGCATGATGTTGTCGTTTTGGGTCTGCCATGGCTGCAGGCTCATAATCCAGTTTTAGATTGGAAAGCTATGTCTGTGTCAAGTTGTGGTTGTCAGGGAATTCATGGCGATGCTCCGTTGGTGTCTATTGCTTCTTCCACTCCTTCTGAGGTCCCTGAGTTTTTGTCTGACTACCAGGATGTATTTGATGAGCCCAGGTCCAGTGCCCTGCCTCCTCATAGGGATTGTGACTGTGCTATAAATTTAATTCCTGGTAGTAAATTCCCTAAGGGACGACTTTTTAATCTGTCTATACCAGAGCATGCCGCGATGCGGAGTTATATAAAGGAGTCTTTGGAGAAGGGACATATTCGCCCATCCTCTTCCCCTCTTGGTGCAGGATTTTTTTTTGTGGCCAAGAAGGACGGTTCTTTGAGACCTTGTATAGATTATCGTCTTCTGAATAAAATCACAGTCAAATTTCAGTATCCTTTACCACTATTGTCTGATTTGTTTGCTCGGATTAAGGGTGCCAGTTGGTTCACCAAGATAGATCTCCGTGGTGCGTATAACCTTGTGCGCATTAAGTAGGGAGATGAATGAAAAACAGCATTTATTACGCCTGAAGGCCATTTTGAGTACTTGGTGATGCCTTTTGGACTCTCTAATGCTCCTCCTGTGTTTCAGTCCTTCATGCATGACATCTTCCGAGAATATCTGGATAAATTTATGATTGTTTATCTGGATGACATTTTGGTCTTTTCTGATGATTGGGAGTCCCATGTGAAGCAGGTGAGGATGGTGTTTCAGGTCCTGCGTGCTAATGCTTTATTTGTGAAGGGCTCAAAATGCCTCTTCGGAGTACAGAAGGTCTCCTTTTTGGGTTTTATTTTTTCTCCTTCTACTGTGGAGATGGACCCAGTCAAGGTCCAGGCTATTCATGACTGGACTCAGCCCACGTCTGTTAAGAGTCTTCAGAAGTTCTTGGGTTTTGCTAATTTTTACCGTCGTTTCATCGCTAATTTTTCTAGCGTGGTTAAACCTTTGACGGATTTGACCAAGAAGGGTTCTGATGTGACTAATTGGTCTCCTGCGGCCGTGGAGGCCTTTCGGGAGCTGAAGCACCGGTTTTCTTCAGCTCCAGTCTTATGTCAGCCAGATGTCTCTCTCCCCTTCCAGGTCGAGGTTGATGCTTCTGAGATTGGAGCAGGGGCTGTTTTGTCGCAGAGAAGCTCTGATGGCTCTGTGATGAAGCCATGTGCTTTCTTTTCAAGAAAGTTTTCGCCTGCCGAGCGGAATTATGATGTTGGTAATCGGGAGTTGTTGGCTATGAAGTGGGCATTTGAGGAGTGGCGACATTGGCTCGAAGGAGCTAAACATCGTGTGGTGGTCTTGACTGATCACAAAAATCTGATTTACCTTGAATCTGCCAAGCGAGCGCCTGAATCCTAGACAGGCTCGTTGGTCATTGTTTTTCTCCCGTTTCAACTTCGTGGTCTCATACCTGCCTGGTTCGAAAAACGTGAAAGCTGATGCACTTTCTAGGAGTTTTGTGCCTGACTCTCTGGGAGTTTCTGAGCCGGCTGGTATTCTCAGAGAGGGAGTGATTTTGTCTGCCATTTCCCCAGATTTGCGACGAGTGCTGCAGAAATTTCAGGTGGATAGACCTGACCGTTGTCCACCAGAGAGACTGTTTGTCCCGGATAGATGGACCAGCAGAGTTATTTCCGAGGTTCATTCTTCGGTGTTGGCGGGTCATCCTGGGATTTTTGGTACCAGAGATTTGGTGGCTAGGTCCTTCTGGTGGCCTTCCTTGTCGCGGGATGTGCGTTCCTTTGTGCAGTCTTGTGGGATTTGTGCTCGGGCTAAGCCTTGCTGTTCTCGTGCCAGCGGTTTGCTTTTGCCTTTGCCTATTCCGAAAAGGCCTTGGATGCACATTTCCATGGATTTTATTTCGGATCTTCCAGTATCTCAGAAAATGTCTGTCATCTGGGTGGTGTGTGATCATTTTTCCAAGATGGTCCATTTGGTGCCCTTGCCTAAGTTGCCTTCTTCCTCCGATTTGGTTCCTCTATTTTTTCAGAATGTGGTTCGCTTGCACGGCATTCCTGAAAATATTGTGTCTGATAGAGGATCCCAGTTTGTGTCCAGGTTTTGGCGGACTTTTTGTGCTAAGATGGGCATTGATTTGTCTTTTTCGTCGACCTTCCATCCTCAGACTAATGGCCAAACCGAGCGAACTAATCAGACGTTGGAAACTTATTTGAGATGTTTTGTTTCTGCTGATCTGGATGATTGGGTGACTTTTTTGCCATTGGCCGAGTTTGCCCTTAATAATCGGGCTAGTTCTGCTACTTTGGTTTCGCCTTTTTTCTGCAATTCTGGTTTCCATCCTCGTTTTTCCTCGGGTCAGGTTGAGCCTTCTGACTGTCCTGGGGTGGATTCTGTGGTGGATAGGTTGCAGCAGATTTGGAACCATGTGGTGGACAATTTGAAGTTGTCACAGGAGAAGGCTCAGTGCTTTGCCAACCGCCGCCGCGGTGTGGGTCCCCGACTTCGTGTTGGGGATTTGGTGTGGCTGTCTTCTCGGTATGTTCCTATGAAGGTCTCCTCTCCTAAATTCAAGCCTCGCTTCATCGGTCCTTATAAGATCTTGGAAATCCTTAACCCGGTGTCTTTTCATTTGGATCTCCCAGCATCGTTTGCCATTCATAATGTGTTCCATAGGTCTTTGTTGCGGAGGTATGTGGTACCTGTGGTTCCTTCTGTTGAGCCTCCTGCTCCGCTGCTGGTCGAGGGCGAATTGGAGTACGTGGTGGAGAAGATTTTGGATTCTCGTATCTCTAGACGGAGGCTTCAGTATTTGGTTAAGTGGAAGGGCTATGGTCAGGAGGATAATTCCTGAGTTGTCGCCTGGGTTGCGGCCGATTTGGTTCGTGCCTTCCACGCGGCTCATCCTGATCGCCCTGGGGGTCTTGATGAGGGTTCGGTGACCCCTCCTCAAGGGGGGGGTACTGTTGTGAACTCTATTTTTGGGCTCCCTCTAGTGGTCACAAGCGGTACTGTGTAGTGTTGTCTTTCTGCAGGTTGGCAGCATCAGCTGGTTCGTTATCCTTGGTTGGTTTCCTATTTAGCTCACCTGGATACTCAGTTCCTTGCCTGCTCTCAATGCATTCAGTGCTCTTCAGATTCCTTGTGACTACCTTGCTCCCAGTCTCTCCAAGACAAGCTAAGTTTTTGTTTGTTTATTTTTTGATTATCAGCATTCATCATGTTTCTTGTCCAGCTTGCTAAAATGTGATTTCCTCGCTTGCTGGTTGCTCTAGGGGACTGAGTTTCTCCCCCCACACCGTTAGTTGGTGCGGGGGTTCTTGAAATCTCAGTGTGGATATTTTGTAAGGGTTTTTTACTCACCGCACAGACCCCTTTTCTATTTTCTGCTATCTAGTATTAGTGGGCCTCATTTGCTGAATCTGCTTTCACCCCTGTGTATGTGCCTTCCTCTTACCTCACCGTTATTATTTGTTGGGGGCTTCTATTTCTTTGGGCATTATTTCTCTGGAGGCAAGTGAGGCCTTTCTTTCTCTCTAGGGGTAGTTAGTTCCTCAGGCTGGCTCGAGACGTCTAGGATTTTAGTCACGTTCACCGGCTACCTCTAGTGTGTTGGATTGGTTCAGATTTGCGGTCAGTCCAGTTTACCACCTCCCTAGAGCTAGTCCTATGTTTGGTTACTTAGCTGGAGTATTTTGTGATCCTCAACCACTAAGGATCATAACAGTTGACACTCAGTGGAATAAGCCAGCATTGCGGAGTCACTTTATTCATGGAGTTTCTAATAGGGTTAAAAAAGCCCTCCTGATGTACGAGACTCCTGCTTCACTAGATTCCGCTATGAGTCTTGTTGTCCGCATTGATCGCCGTTTGGGTCAGGGGAATCATGAGACGCCGCCTGTGGGTGAAGGTTTAGGTTCACGTGAGGTTGCTGCAGGTGAGCCCACGGAACCTATGCAAATCGCAGGGGTGTCACATATTAAGAATCGTACCCCTGTACTCAGGAAGCGGGAGCCTGTTTTTTCTGCGGTAAAACTGGTCATTTTATTAATATCTGTCCTCTGCTGTTAAAGAAAAACTCAAGGGCGGAAAACTTCTGAGCTCAGAGGGTGTGGAGGAGTCCAATCTGCGCTTATGTTTATCCTCCATGATGATTTCTCAGTGCATGCTCCCTGCCAAAGTTGTTGTCGCTGGCAGAGAGATACCAATCACTATTTTTGTGGCTAGTGGTTCCGCCACAAATCTCATTGATGAGGAGTTTGCGCGCACTGCTGGTTTTAAGATTGAAAAACTGCCTCATCCTATCAGTGTGGTCACCATCAATTCTGCTCCTCTTCCACAGGGGGAGATTACTGAGTTCGTGGCTGAGGTTAAACTCCACATTGGGATTCTTCATTTCGAGCAGGTCACATGTAAGGTGCTCAAGAGTCTTCCGGCACAATTGGTTCTGGGTTTTCCATGGTTGTCTACACACAACCCGGTTATTGACTGGAAAACTCAGGACTAGGGTTGAGCGACCTTTACTTTTATAAGATCGGGTCGGGTTTCACGAAACCCGACTTTTTCTAAAGTCGGGTCGAGTGAAATCGGCCGATCCTATAAAAAAGTCGGGGTCGGGGTCGGCCGAAACTCGAAACCCAATGCAGTGCATTGGGTTTCCAATGGTTCCCAGGGTCTGAAGGAGCGGAAACTCTCCTTCAGGCCCTGGGATCCATATTTAAGTGTAAAATAAAGAATTAAAATAAAAAATATCGCCATACTTACCCTCTGACGGGCCCTGGTACTAACCGGGAACCTTCCTTCCTTAGAATCAGCCTTCCAGGACCTTGCGGTGACGTCACAGTGACGTCGCGGCTTGTGATTGGTCGCGCGGCCGCCCATGTATAGCGATATTTTTTATTTTAATTCTTTATTTTACACTTAAATCTGAATTCCGATACCAATTCCCGATATCTTAAACATATCGGGAATCGGTATCGGAATTCCCCCCACAGGGGTCGGGTCGGGTTTCATGAAACCCGACTTTGCCAAAAGTCGGCGACTTCTGAAAATTGCCGACCCGTTTCGCTCAACCCTACTCAGGACATAATCCAGTGGAGTGATTTCTGTCAGGAGAATTGCCTGGCCACATGTGTGTCCGCTGTGACTTCAAGCGTTCCTGAGTCACTTCAGGATTATGCGGATGTGTTCTCTATGAAGGGTTGTTCAGAGTTGCCGCCACACCGC